>NC_083229.1:36601709-37304209 GCF_032191835.1 Heteronotia binoei
ATCTGAATAGGGATTAAAACTTTGGTTTCTAATCTTTTCAGTATACTTAGAATGTGTGTGTTAAATTACATGTACTCTTTATACAAATTAATGATGGTAACTACTAGCTGCATGCAATATCTACCAGGAACTTCTTTTAAAAATGGAGCATTTTATTTGTATTCGTTTAAGGGACTAACCTCAGCTTTTGATTTTAAAAGCCCTCAAGGCAGTTTAGAAACGAAACACGCACACACAAAAATAAAATTCCAAAATATAAACAACAAAAACAAAGACAAAACAACACAACAGAACAAAGCAGCAGATAGCACAACAGAATAAATTAAAAGAAAGTGCAGCACATAGAATAAGAAAAAATTACTCCTAAAGTAGTACTTGGGAGAACAGGACAGCCAGGCTGTCACCTAAAAGGCTGTGATGATTGTGCCAAATGAACACATTTGATACTCCACAGTTTAGATGCCACCACTAATAATGTCCTCACGCCACTTGCCTAGCTGCTAAAGAAAAGATAAACCAAGAAAGGAAATGATCTCACTGGGCTGGCAGGCCGTATGGGAGAAGGCAGCCTGTTAAGACAAGGAGCAGCATCCATTCCAAAATTTAAAAGTCAAACACAATATTTTAGAAGTGCAGCAGAAAGATCTTAACACCAGCCCAGTACTATCATGACTGGTGATTACCAGTCAGCAGTCTGACTGTAATGTTTTACAGCAGCCGAAATGTTTTACAGTAATCTGGAGTTTCCAAAGCAATTAACAGGCTATATGTAACCAGATAGCTGCCTTAAGTCTTCTTGAGAAAGACTTAATGCTGTAAAAACAAACCAAACTATGGCAAGATCAGAAAAGGCTGCGGCTGATGCACCCACTAATATTGATGGATGGCTTCAATTTGTGCCATCCAGAAGAATCTGTATTGCACAGTTTAAATAGGATGAGACATGGGTTGCAATCATATGCTTTACTGTAGAGATTCAAAGTACTTGGTATCATATTCTTCAGCAGAACAGATGTGCCACTCTTGCACTACCATGACAATCTCCCTAAATCTAAGAAGCAAAGCAAAAGGTTTTGAATGGATGAAAAAAATGCTGACATACCTTTAAATCTGGAATATTAAACTTTGCATTGGTGGAGAGGTTGGCATTTCTAGTAGTTGCAGCATTCAGTTTCTCCCATGTCTGTTGACATGTTTTCTCCCCAGGAGCAGAAATGAGCCAGAACTCTGTCATTCTTGTCACTTTATCTTGACACTGATTACTTCAGAAGATACAGGTGATCCTAAAACAAAAAGGAACATATTTAGCTACAGAGTAAGCTCTATTCAGAATATACAATTTATAATGCAACACAATGTGGATGGAATTCCAAGAACAGGGAAGAAAACCTGCACAACTCCCTGTTTTCACTCCCTGCAGTGATAATATCCTTCTCAGCCAGCCAGACATACAGCATCTCAACACTTCCTGTTGCACGCTTTTATTCAGTCTGCTGTAGAAAGGGAAAGTTGGCTTCCCTTGTCCTCATACCAAACCAGATGGGCATGAAATATGATATTTACAATATAGAGTTACACTGTTTTATCATGCCTTCTTCCTAGGGAACTGTAATTCTGCAGAGAAAGGCAGAGTGCTTGGGTTCTCTAAGACAGAACCCTCAACTCCACCCCCCCCCCCGGGAGGTATTACAAGTCTCAAGATTCTTTGGAAAGGAAAGGATAAGAGTTAAACTGGTATTAAAAAGCTTATGTTCATAATGTACAAATAAGCCATGTTTTACCAGTCCTTGTATTAATTATTGAGGCTAGGACTCACCAGAATAACCCCAAATAAATTTGTATGAGGATTCAGGGATTATTGCAGATTCTTTTCCCCCCTGCAGACCTTCATAGAGGTTACAGGCTCATATTGTGCTACATTGACTTCTTTTCCATTCATCTGCCTAGCAGCTTTATGAGGACAAGAACAAACATAGCCCAGTTAAAACATTATGTTGTAATCCTTAAAACCATGATTTGAAGAATCAGCAATGGGCCACAAACTCATGCACACTCTTTTCATTTGTGCCTGTCTCCATCTTCAGTAACTAGTTTAACCATAGTTTGCTGTAACTTGCAATTTGGGTGAACTACAACAGGAAAACCTCCAAAGAGTAAGAATCTCATAATAAAAATCTACAAGTGGATTTTATTTCTATCAAAATACTGACTTTGGAAAAGATTAATGCCAACATCAAAGAGCTTCCTTAGTCTCACAGTGAGCAGCCTCTAAGGCAATTAGAGCAATGGAAGAAAACTGTCAGTCATTTCTGACTGAACACAGATTAGAGTACTTTTGAAAGCCTATTTGGAGGTGAAACAACACTTCTCTGCCTATGTCATTCCTTTTATGAGCCACCCCCTTTCCTTTATTGCAGCCTATGATCTGGACTCCCTCACTCCTGGTATACAGCGTCATCAACATGAAGATGATGCACAGTGAAGGGTTACAGCAGTGATGTGGGATCCACTGGACTTATGAAAATGTACTTCCTCTGGGCATCTGCATTAGTAGATGTTTGTCTGGCAGGGACCTGGCAAAGGTCCCACCAATTTGTGAAACTCCCTCACATTTATGGCACTATTGTGTTTTATTGAATATTAAATATTTTGTAAGCAACCCCGGGGAACATGTAGTCAAAAGGCAGTCTAGTTTACCAAACTCACAGACTGGTTAACAAAAGGACCTGAAAGTTCCTTTGCTAATTCAACAGCCACTCTTGTGTTGAAGGAATGGGAAAACAGGGAAATTACATCAGTTATCCATTCAGTCTCATTGAATCTCCAATTTCAAAACAGAACTCTAAACATTTATACCTGTTATGAGGAGATCTATTGTACTGGACAATGTGAAAGTTGGAAGCAAATCTGAGCATGACAATCCTTTAAACAGAAGTTTGCCAAAGGGATAAGAAATAAAAAGGGGGGTTATTGTAGCCAACTGTAAAAAATATGAAATAAAACAGAAAGCAAGAGTTTAAAATCCTAATAAAACTTACACAGATAGCATTAAATGAATTACAGTGCATTAAACTCTCTTAAACTGCACACAAGCCACATGGTACTTGTTTGCAGTCACTGAACTAAGCTTATCCTTAGGCTACTGAAAATTGAATGTTTGGATTCCACAGTTCATAATTAGCTTGTTTATATGAGCTCATGCACTTAGGGGAGTTGAAGATCAATACCCTTTACTCTGTATCCCTTGTTCTAGCAAACCACTAGCTGAAATATAAGGAGCACAGTTTGATAACTTCAAATACTACAAGCAGAAAAAGAGCAATTAGCAAGAAGCCTTTAAAAAGACCTTTGAAAACACTGACACCAATATCAAAGGATAGAAATGCAAAAGGCAGAAATACTGTGACAATTCAGCAGGATTTACTTTTATTGATTTATTTATTTAATTTATTTTATATTGAGTAAAATGATTCAAGATCAGCATGTACAAGATATTTCTTACACAAATGGTATAACATTTATGTAAGCAGCAGCAAAGAAGTGAAAGAAAATAATGAGAATTGACATAAAGATGAAGTGAGATAAAATCCTTCACCTATCAGCCCTGACCTGGATAGCCCAGGTAAGCCCAATCTTGTCAGACCTCAGAAGTTAAGCCGGGCCATCTCTGGCTAGTATTTGGATGGGATGCAGAGCCAGGTGATGGCAAGTCACCTCTGAAAGTCCCTTGTCTTCAAGTCTCACTAGGGATCACCAGAAGTCAGCTTGACTTGATGACCAAAAACAAAAAAAACCCCTTGACCTATCATTTCTAATTCCTTTGCTTTCCCAAAAGAATAAAGTTCAATTCAGATTTAATAATTGTTTTATCTGAAGTTTAAGAGTCTCACACTTGGGCTGTCACTTTCAACTGTTAAATGTTCATGGGTTGAACAAACTGTCTCAAGCAAATCCCCTTATTTCCTCATGAAAAGCAAATACATAAAGTCAGGTGCATAATTTGAACTTGAACATAAGAACATAAGAGAAGCCATGTTGGATCAGGCCAATGGCCCATTTAAACAATAGCTTGTTTAAATTTAAATTTGTTTTAAATTGTTTGATTCTGTTTTATTGTTGGCTTGATTGTTTTATTGTGTTGGAATCCACCTTTAGCCCATTACAGGATAGGGCAGGCTATAAATCGACAGAAATAAACAGAAATAAATTATTCCCAACCAACAGACACAGTCTTCCACTGACTCAAGGAACAACACTAAGACTGGGTTTGTGTGTATGCACAGGAAGCCTATGAAGATTAGAATAGGGGCATTATAGGACAAACTGAGATGAAAAGAAACAAGGTGAACGGACACAAATATAACTTAACTCTAATAAAAATTACTAGTACATTGTTGCTGGGAAGATGGTAGATCAGGGTAGTATTACTAATTTTTTCAGCTGAGTTCCATCCTTGTTTCCAGTACTTTCCATTCTGTACAAGTGTGCATTTAAAATCACCCTTTCAAAGTTCATCTCCCAAAATGTGCAGCTACATCAAAGGTCTTGATTCTTCATCAAGTTGTATAAACACATAAACTCAATTAATTCAGGTATGACCCTGATACAGCACTAAGTACATAATTGTTTGAGCACATGCCTTTTCTTTTAGCAAGAGCATAAAAGTTTTCCCACAATTAACAAAATACTGTAATTTGTTAAATTTTTTTGTATATCTAAGAATCTCAAAGACATATCTGAAGATTAGTGAAACTGAGAACTATGGAATCCTTCTACTTCTTCTACTTAGCTAATGGAAATTCAACTTCCCTGTTATTAATTCCTGTAACAAACAGGGCACATGATGTTGTAGAATTTTAAGTTACTACTTCTCATATGACTGGGTCAAGTGTGAAACCTGAAATTTCACACATTACTTTTAATAGATTCATTAAGACTAATTAAGTTTCATTAGGACAATTAACACTTGGCACAAACATTGATTAAAGTCAGTTGTAAACTTCTACTATAACACAATTTAAATAAATGCTGAAGCATGGTTATATACTAAGACTTCGTTGAATCAAGAATATATACAGGAGGGAGGGGCGTCGTGGTTGATGGCAGACGCCTGAAAGAACCACTCCCTACACAATCCACATAAATCGTTCCTTCTCCAGCCCTTGGACCTCATCCACAAAGTTATGATCAGACAGGACCTAGATAAGTCTAGAACCCCTAGGGCTTCCCAAAGTTTGGTCAAATATTTTCAATCAGGAGACTCATGCTGCAGCTCCCCTCGGGCCCAAGAAACCTCTGAGGAAACGGCGGGCGAAAGTTCCCCATCGGCTGATGGGAACTCCTTCCTTTCTACTCAGACTTTTTCGAAGCAATCACTAAGCTAGAAACTAACATCTCGGCCCGTATTTCACAAGCTAACCCCCTTGCAAGAGGAGCTTAAAAACCACCGATGTGGTGCAGACTGCCGGCTCAGCCCACGATATGGCCACCCAAGCTCAGAAAGACATTGCTGCTCTCTCTCACTCTGAGCAATGGGCAAAAGAAAAAAATAATGCTCCTGGAAAATAAACTTCGCGAAAGACACCTAAAATTTAGGGGGAAGGTGGAGAAAGCCGAACAAACGCAAGACGTTCGCACCCTACTTATGACTTGGCTTGCAACAACCCTCAACTTGGAAGATGGCAGCGTGCTGGTCATTGAAAACACTTACCGCTTGGGGCCCCTTACACAACGTTCGGCCGAATTTCCTTGAGACATTATAGCGGTCTTCTCAGATTCCTGCACCAGTGAAATCATTCTAGCTAAGGCACGCTCAAATGGCAGCTTGCAATACAAGTGCAAAAAGATCCTGGTGCTTCTCGATTTATCCTCCGACACCCTACAGCACTGTAAGGAACTACGTCCTATAACTTCATGTCTCTTGGACAAAGGGATCCGATTCTGGTCTTCTCCTACGCAGATCTTGGTAGTGCACCAGGGTCAACGCTTGACGGCTACAGATCTCCTCCCCGGCAGAAAACTACTTGCTGCCCTTCATCTTGAACGGCCTGCTTCACCAGCTTCCACCTCGGATCACTCAGACCCTGACTCCCGTCACACTTTGGCAAACCGGCCATCTCCAGGGCACCGAGGGAAAGACTGACCTTGCTGCCCCCAGTTCTTTGAACAAGCCATCTCCTTTCACAAGGCGCCGAGTGGAAAACTTACACAAACGGGCTCGTCTGGCTTCAACACTTACTCCCAGGCGGAGTTGGGATTTTTTTCTCAGTTAGTTACTCACCCATAGTGGATTGTGATGGGGCTGTTCCCTCCTTTAGATAATATTTCCTTTGTGATATGAACAATATTTTTCTGCAGTGGAAAATGATGTGAATTGGTATGGATTTTTTAATAGTTTGTTATGTTTTTTGGGTACTGGAATTAGTTTGGCTTCTGGGTAGAAAGGGGGGCACATCTATCTTCCTGTACCTGTTTCCTATAACTCTTTGTCTCCTACTATACTCCCTCGATCCTTCGACGTCACTATATTTTTTTCCGGCTCTCTTTGCTGATCAGTTGACTCTCCAACCCTCCACTTCTTGTTTATCTATCCTCCTCTTCACTCTGGCTGTCTCTCTTCAAATACAAAACAACTCTTCCCTGACTTCTGCAAATCAGGCACTTGTAGCCTACCTCTTTCAGCCTGGGAAATGTTCAGTTAACATTTAATTGGTATACTCTCTGAACACCTCTCCTGGGCTATTCCAGTTCCAAGCCGCTGGCACATCTAAATCTCGTGGAGTGGCCATTCTGATTTCTAACAAAGTTCGCTTCAATTGTCTAGCCCGAGAAGTGGACCCATTAGGGCACTATTTATTCATAAAAGGTCAAATGGGTGACTCCCTGTATATACTTGCTTGTCTATATGCTCCAAATGATGGCCAAATTCCCTTCTTGCAAGAAGTTCTTACTAAACTAACCTTATTCCAGGAAGGCCACGTGATTGTAGGCAGAGACCTTAACTATATAGTGAACAACTATTGGGATAGATCTCCTCCCCATGCTAAAATGCCTAAAAGTACCCCCACTCCCCTCCAAACTCTTTTAACTCAGTATCACTTATGTGATATATGGCGTTTTCGACATAAAAGAGTGAAAGACTATACAAATTTCTCTCCCTGGTTTAATGTTTTTATACGCACTGATCACATCTTGGTTTCCAATTCTTTGATCCCCCAAATCGCCTATTCAAACATTGGTCTCTGGACCTTATCAGATCACGCCTGGGTAGAATGTCATATCAACACCTTAGCTCCAGAATCACGTACACACTCATGGTCATTTAACAAGGCAATTTTATTGGACCCCATAGCATGCACAGAAATTGAACAGGAAATTGCAAACTTCTTTGAACTTAATTCCAATTGTGGAGTTTCAAAACCAGTAGTTTGGGATACATTCAAGGCAGTCCTCCGTGGGAAGTGTATTTCTCTTAGCGCAGCCTATAGGAAACGTAAACAGGAAACTACGTCAAAACTGCAGGACTCCATCTCTAAGTTAGAAGCCTCACACAAGCGCACTGGGGCTACAAAGGTTTACCAAAAGTTACTAATTGAACGTAAAAAGTTAGACCTGTTAGAATCAAATTCCATCCAAAAAAGCCTTCTCTTCACTAAGCAGAAATATTGGTATAGCCATCCTAAATCTTTGAAAATTCTCTCATGGAAACTCCACTCTGAGTTGGCAGATAAGCACACCCATTTAATCAGGGATCCCACGGGCAAAACCCATTCCGCCCCCTCTAAAATTCGCCAAGTCTTTCAGGACTTTTTTCAAAACTTATACACTTCTGAAAACCCTGACCTATCTTCTATTCACGCTTCCCTTTCCAAACATGACATTGTCAAACATCTAGACCCGGTCCATAAAACCTTTTTGGACTCTCCTAAGGATGTAATCTTAAGTTCTACCTGCTATTAAAAACGGTAAAATCAACAAGACTCCGGGCAAAGATGGATTTCAGGCCAAATTCTACAAAAAATTTGCCCAAAACATCCTCTTGTACTTCACAGACATCTGCAATCACACACTAGATTCTGGGACAATGCCAGAGAGCTGGAAACTAGCGAAGATAGTACTTTTACCTAAAAAGGATAGGAAACCCAAAGATCCCAAATCATTCTGCCAATCTCTCTCCTCAACACTGATTACAAACTTTTTACCTTCATTCTAACTTCTAGATTGAATTCTATCATAGACCATTACATCCATGAGAGCCAAACAGGTTTTATTCCCCAAAGTCAAATCACCGACAATATCCGTCAAAACATCATTCAGTATGGCAAGTTTCAGCCATATGAGTTTTGTATTCTTGCTCTGGATGTTGAAAAAGCCTTCAACAAGGTAGAACCCAAATATCTCCTCACAGTCCTAAAAACAATGGGATTTGGTCAAAAATTTCTATCTACCATCGAAGCACTTTACTCCTCTCCACAGGCATGCCTTCATGTTAATAGGACCTCAACTTCCGATTTCTCTCTTTCCCGGAGGACCCGCCAGGGATGCCCCCTCTCTCCTCTATTGTTCGCCATAGCTATTGAACCGATAGCTAACTTTATTTGGCAATCTCCCTCAATTTTAGGTTTTAATAACAACACAGAATATAAGATCAGTTTGTTCACCGATGATATGGTTCTCTATTTGAAGGACCCCATTTCGTCATTTTCAGCCTTTTCTACTGAGTTCACACTCAGCTCAAGTCTCTCTTTCAATCTAGCTAAATCTTTGATTTACCCCATCAACATTTCTTCTGCTACGCGTTCTTCCTTGACAGCTATCTACCCATACCACTGGATCCACTCAACATGGTCATATCTAGGGATATCAATCCCCTTAGAGCTCAAAGACCTGATCAGGGTGAACTATACTGAGACATACCACCACATTTCATCCGTCCTCCAATCTTGGAATTCTCTTGCTTTATCCTGGATTGAGCGCATAAACACAATTAAATCTTTTATTTTTCCAAAGTTCCTTTACTTATTTTGAGCTCGTCCCATCAACATCCCTGTAGCCCTGTTCAAAAAATGGCAATCTTTACTGACCAATTTCATTTGGAGCAACAAACCTCCCAGAATATGTTTCGACACTATTTGAAGACCTAAGAACAAAGGTCGGCTGGCCTTTCCAGACCTATACTTACTATTTGAAGACCTAAGAACAAAGGTCGGCTGGCCTTTCCAGACCTATACTTATACTATAAAGCCACAGTACTCATATCCATGGCTACTATATTATATTCTAGCTCGCGCCCGAGGTGGACACGCATCGAGGAGACCCACATCGCTCCTCTTAGATACTATGAATTCTTATGGCTAAAAAAACCAGGACCCCCCCACGGGCTTATAATTAACCCATTTTTACAAGCCATACTAACCATTTGGGACCAGGCCCGTGTGGTACTGGCCCCAGCACAGTCTATTCTATCTTCCTTCATGGGCCAACCATGGTTTCCTCCAGCCCGCCAGCCTTCCTCATTTCCCATTTGGAGGACTGCATCCATGGTTTTCCTCTTTCAACTTTTCTCTAAGAACAAAATTCTGACAAAAGCCCAAATAGAAGATAAAATGTCCATCAAACTCCCTTGGTTCAAGTATCTCCAAATCTGTCACTTCCTGAATAGTCCCCAGTTCCAAAAGGGGTCTGTAAGACCCCAAACTGACTTTGAACATCTAGTTTCACACTCATCTTTAAAGCTCAAGGGGCTTATTTCCAAGATGTATTGTATTCTTTTACTACAACACTGTGCTACCTTACCCTCTTATTGCAACAGATGGCACCAAGAAGGCAAGATCCTCTTAACACCAGCCCAATGGGAAAACACATGGGAAAGTGAAGCTCACTGCACAAACTCAATCAACACATTCCAACAGAACTATAAAATAACATCAAGGTTGTCCCACACCCCCTAACATTTCCCCTGTATTGATCCTCACTATTCTCCCGAATGTTGGCGGCAATGTGGACAAGCAACCTCTCACATCCATTGTTGGTGGGACTGCCCACTAGTCAAACCCTTTTGGCAAACAGTCTTCTCCAAGATGGAGGCTATCTCTGGTGTCACTTTTCCTAGGCAACCAGAGGTTATCCTTCTTAACAACTGGCAATCTGTCAATGCATCTCCCTCTAAAATCTCTTTACTCATTTCCCTTATATCTGCAGCTAAAACCATTATGGCCCAGAACTGGAAATCCTCACATAAGTTAACCGCTGACAACTGACTTACAAAAGTATGGAACTTTTTACAATGGACAAGATCACATCCAGCATAAACAGTAATGATCCACTGAAAGCAGCCCAAAATTTCATTGCTAAATGGTATCCCATTTTAGACAAAATCGAGGCTGATCCTGCTCTTTCTTTCTCAAACAACCAATGTGCTATTCATAAACAAATTATTCTAGCCTGATAAAGGTTTACTGACTATTTCAGAATCCCCCCTTTCTCTTTTTTTAACATACTATCCTATGTTAAATTATTTTAATATTTTATTTTATTTTTACTTATTTTGTACTGTATTAAGGCTGTATATCATCTTTGCACAACCATGCTTTATTTGTAAAATAATTTTTATGTGAACAGAGTGTATGTTTATAAAGAAAACAATTTTTTTTGTGAAAAAAAATCAAGAATATATACCCAAATCACAATGCTTCTCTCTTATAAGACTAGCCTAACATTGAACATTAAAAAATCATGACTGCTTTCAGAAGCAAAAAATTTTTTTAGCTGACATCAACTATATTCTTTCTGAAGTGTGTTATTTCTCCTTCATGAGATGGAGAATTATGGGAATTACTACTTTACCTTTATTCTTACATGATATAGGAAGAAGCCAACCCAGAATGTATAAGTACCATGACAAATTTAGGAGTTTTAATCTGTACATGTGGAAGGATCCCCCCCGCCCAAGAATTCATACGCTATAGAACAAAGCTTTAAAATAAACAATATATAGAAAAGATGTTCACTTGAAACACAACCTTACAGCCACTGAACTAGCATGGAAAGCCTCTGTATCTTCAACTATATTTTTTTCAGAAGGTAGCAAGAGAATTGTACAGATAGGAAAATAAAAGACATGCTACATCTCATAATCATGTATCAAGGTATCTGACTATCAAAAGTCTTATTGAGAAAAGCAGACTCTACAGTAAGCAAATACAAATGTTACTCTTAAAGGAAAAGGTTGCTCAAGGATACAGTGATAGTCTTTTCCTATCTGCAATAATTTATTTCCAGCAACAACACCACTACATTTTTAAACTAGATTACAGCATCCAGAAACACCACAAAGCCATATAAATTAGAAGCGGATGGAACCACAAACCCATTTTCACTAAAGCATTTTAAACAAAACACACTTAGACCAATTATTCTTAATGGTAGCAACCTACAAATGTTGGAGGACATGTAGGATTTTAGGCAGCCACCTTTCCCACCTCCACTGCTTTCAACAGCAAGCAGAGGCAAGTATTTTATATTCTCACTCCTCCCCAGGGATTGTCATAAACACTAGATTTCTCTCCCAATTCCTTGACTATTCACACAGAAACAAACTAGAGTCAAAAGGGTTGGCCAATGGTCATGATACAAGTATCATTGAATGCATACCTGAGATTTGTACATTTATCTACATAAATCATAAATGCATTCATAAAAATCAGTTTGCTTTGTCTGGAATGCTACTTGCTATGAGCATGTTTGATACACCCCAGATCCTCCCTGGGCTGCTGCCTGACTGAATTCTCCTTTCCATGTGACCATGATGTAACCACAGCACAGGTCTAGTAGTTCAGAGTTATGACTTTACCAGGCAATTACAGATGGCTGTTCATCTTCCAAAAGAAGAGGCTATTCTTTTTCTATGAGTATTTTTGCATTAGTTTCATAACAAAAGAATTATTTTGAAGGAAAACTATATAGCAGTGATTTTTTTTTCTTGACTTGTGCATTATCTGTGCGTCAGATTTTTGGTAAACTGCCTTAAGCTACTGGGCAACATATAAATATTTTAATTAATAAATGGGGCATCCAACAAGCCAGCACAGTGTGGAGGTTAATGTGTCAAAGTAGGATCTGGAAGATTCAAGTTCAAATTTCTAGTCTGCCATGGAAACTCAATGAGTGACCTTGGGCCAAACTCAATTTAACCTACTTTACAGAGTGGCTGTTGCAGGGGAAACATGATGGGGAAATGAGACAATGATATTCTAAACCTCTCTGGGTCTCTACTGGGAGAAAAGGAAGGTGTAAGTAGTGTTGGGTCAAGGGACCAATATTAGATTAGAGGCTAAGAATCACTGCTATAGGGCAAGGGTGGCCAAACTTGCTTAATGTAAGAGCCACACTGAATAAAAGCCAGATGTTTGAGAGCCGCAAGACATGAACATCAGATATTTGAGAGTTACAAGAAGGAAGGAAGACAAGCAGACAAATAGGATAGGGGGAGGGATTGTGAGGTGGAAAGAAAGCAACTTTAAATGTATTTTTCATGCTGCTGGCTGGCTAGGCTTAAAGAGACAAATGCATTTTCCAAGCCAGCTGATGGGGTGGTGGGGGCTTTGAGAAGCACACAATATGTGTGAAAGAGCCACATCTGGCTCCCGAGCCGCAGTTTGGCCACCCCAAACTCTATAGTATATAGTGTCTTCATATTCTATCACAAACGCTACCGCTTAATGAACTTTCTATAGGCTGATCTCTCCCTAAATTTGAGAAAGTCATCAGGGAGAAACAGAATGGCAGGTAAGGAGGGGGGCAAATAAGAGGATGCTACAAATGTTTTACGTCCCTCTTTAGAAGAATGATCAGAAAAGGCAAAACGAAGGGCGGGAAAGGAGCCCACTAACTGCAAGGTGCTAGGCGGCCGAACCCAATGAACTTCAAACAGAGTCTCAACAGCACCCAGGTAAGGCGAACAACAAGGCACGAGCACAAGGAGTGGGACCTCTTCGCTGCTCCTGCACACTGTTAACAACAACCAGGAGACGGCGGTCTTGACAGAAGTGGGGGGGGGGGGGCGGGTAGGGAGATATCCCCCTCCCCAGCCTCCCAATTGGTAAGGAGAATCAGAGGTCAGGGCTGAGAAAAAAGAGAAGCCTCCATCCATTTCCCCTTTTCCCGGGCGAGGCACCCGTTGGAGCATTAGCGGCCCAGCCGTTGAGAGCGGCTCCCGCCCCACACTTACCGGCGTCTGATGAGTGGGCAGAGAAGTGGGGGAGGGGAGGAAGCAGAGGCAGGAAAAACGGCCGACGCCGAAAGAAGCTCTTCCCCGTCACTGCTCCCCCATTCCCTTCGCGGTGACAGCAACGCCTGCCAGTGAGTCACGTGATGACTGAAGAAAGGCGGGAGGACAAATCAGCTGACCATTCACTTCCTCGTTCGGCGCGCAGTCAGGCGTAGTTACCCGGATGAGGAGGGGACAGATTTAGAAGAGGGAGAGAGTTTTAAGATTACCTGGGCGGAGGGGAAAGAGGACCGCAATGATTGGTGGAGAGCGGGAAGGGAGGTGTGGTAGTTCGCAGCGCTGGTCGCTTGGGGCGCAAGAGGCAAGGGATGAGTCTCTCTCCGTTCTGATTGCTTGAAATCTGCTTTGTAGTGTGATGATGGGGCAGGAGGAGGAAAAAATGGTTAGGGAGTGAGTCGTTTCCATCCGGTTTGATTGGCTGGGTTATGATCTGATATTTTTTAGTTATTTTGAGCGGGTGATTTGCATTAGGAGAGCCAGTGTGGTCAGCCCTGGATTATCACATGTTTAGGGCACCACAGAAAATAAATAAACTAAATAAGCATATGCTTAGGGCACCACAGAGTTTCTACCTCTAGCTATCATGCCCTTAACTTTTCCACTTCCACCCACGACTTTAGTCACTTTTTTTGTAATTGTACTTATCTGCCTTTTCTTTAATCTTAAATGTTTAAAAAAGTTTTCTTTGACATGCTGAGAGACTCAAGTTTAAAAGTTTGGCTTTGAAGGTATTTCCTTCATAAAGAGGCATGTTTCCATCTCATAGCTGAGAGTTTCGCTTTGGTCGGCTATAAACACAGCTGGCTGCTGGGTCTTGCTGGCATTTAATTCATCTGCTGATTTGTGTGACGGACCCTTAAGCTTTTTATTAATTTCCTCCCTGGTTTTTTCACATTAATGAGATAAATAAAAGTTTAGTGGCAAACGGCACCATTGTTACATAAAGGGTCATAGGTTTTGTTTATTTTGTTCAAGGTCATGGGTGGGAGGTACCATCTCATCATGGTCTAAATTACTTGAAATCTTATATTAGACATTGGATGTTAAACTTGGAGAAGACCAGATATTTTCCCTATCCTCATCGGAAAACTGTTCACAATCTCTAGTCCACTGTTTTGGGTATACAACTACTTTTTCTTCTGCTGCTTTAATCAATATACTGTATAACTTAGACAATAAACATTTTGTTTGATCATTATGTTGATTGTATTCTGATTTATTATAAAAATGCTTTGGACTTAGGAAAAGCCAAAATGCATAGCTGCAAAAACTATATGAGGGAGAGATCTGGGGTTTGCTGTTTAGTTTTGGTTTTAACTGAAACTGTTTTTACAATTATAGTAAGCTTCCTTGAAACATGAGGAAAGGTGAGATGGAAATGTTTCAGTAAATAAAAATGACTAAAATATTTGTTGAGACAAAAAAATTTGAAGATCAGAACCAAAGTTTGTGAAAGACACAAGACACGACAGCCTATGTTCTCTTCCTGACATAAAATTTAAATTATTTTTAAAAGAGTCATATATTATTTACTACTGAACTTCATTTGCCTTTAGAATGATGGTTTGCAGCAGGGCTCTGTGCTAAGACCATGGAGTGGATAGGGAGGAGAATACCTTTGCCACCTCCTTCTCCACAACTTGTTGTTGTTATCTGTTGTTGATGAAGAGTAATTTTAATGGGCTCAAAGTGCTTTAAAGGGTGAATTGTGGAGAGGAGGGAACAAGTAGGGGCATTACTCTTCTCGAACAGAAACAAGCATATTTAAATCTAGCCATAACAAAGGGCTTGCCAGTACAAAGGTCCTATGTCCATCTATAATTGTAGTAATTGACTGTTATAAACACCAGGATCAAAAACAGGCACTATTCAACTGTGAAATGAAAGTCAAGTGTACTAGTAACAATAACATGAACCCTGAACCAATGTTACAAGTACATAGCAAGATGTACAAACTGAGTTTGATTGCAATACATGGAAAAACAATTCCTAGGGAGAAGCAAGGCCAATGAGGGGTTGCACATGAACTATGATTATGCAGAGTACTGAGCACCTGCAAAACACCATCTCTGCAAGTGGCCTGTATGCCAGTGACACCCATATTTACTCTGAAGCAAGATCTGTTGTGCTCAGTAGAGCTAATTACCAAGAAAGTGCATACAGGATTATGGTGTTAATTGTCAGTCTTGGCTTTTTATTTACAGTAGGATGAACAAGACTGCAAAATACAGCAAGCCATCATAATATTTGCTGGAAGCTGCAGAATGGACCAGCAGCTTTTTTGTTATGCACAGGCTGACAAGGAGTCCAGAGACTGTTGAATGGAGGTCTGCCAGAAGGGTGATCTGTCAGTCCTAGTTGGGGTAAATTCATCACTGGCAGATCATGTCCAGAGTTTAGGGATTACTAAAGAAACAGGTTGGTGCAACAGTTGCTAAAATCACCTTTCCATTGTATCCTGTTTCAAAGTTATCTATAGTGCAATCCTAAATAGAGTTGTACTCTTTCTTTCTAACCTTATTGATTTCTTATGTGACCTGGTCATGCTTATTTGTAGTCTTTAGGATTGATTACTGTAACACTAAGCGTGATTATCTTTAATGACTACTAAAAATTTTCAATGAATGTAGAATGCAGCTGCCTTTCTTTTAACAGAAGTGAGTTGCTTTGAATATGTTATACCTATTCTGAAACATCTTGATTGACTGTTTGCTTCAGGGCTCTGTAAAGATGCTCAGGCTTAGCTTTAAAGCTCTTCAGAACCTGATTGTCCATGTATGTGACGGATCACAGCTGAACAGGCAGGTTCTTTTGTGCAACTCTTGCTGTGCTCAGTGCTGGGCATTCTCAGTGATTAAATCAGAGGAGGTCCGGAGGGCTCTAGTGTAAAAGAAAAATAATATTAGGCTGTAGTATTTCACAAGACCTTTTTTCTGGATACAGAGTGGGAATTATTAATATGGTTCTTTGTTCACTCCTTGTATTTATTATATGCTACGTAACTGTTATAGTTCTCTGGTTGGAAAGTATATTGCCTGTCGACATGTTGGTAGCTGTGTTGTGTCTGTGGGGAAAGGTAGGATATAAATGTCTTAATAAACAAATGCATAAATAGTTAGCTAGGAACATAACACTTTACTAAGCAAACTAAATTCTGCAGCATAACGAGACTGCAATCCTAAAGGTGGTTTCTGGAGAGTAAGCCCGATTGAATAAAATGGGACTTATGGCTAAGTAGACCTGCTTAGAATTGCTTCCTAAGGCTACTGCTGCTTGAAAGACTTCCTGGTAATTTTCCAGGGTTCAGGTTGCTTTTAACTTTTGCTGCCCCAGCAATACTTATGATACTGCTAAAAATGGGAAGTTATTAGAAGTCCCATTTTTAGAAGTTATCTTGCTCAAAGAGTATTTGCAGATATGAAAGTTTCCCGGTTTTGCCAAAAAAAACCTGTAGCTTCTCAACCCACAGATCCTGTTCCATTTCTGGGCATGAAGGATAAACCAGCCTCAGCCCCAGTGTCTACATCTAAATGTACCTCTATAAAATAATAATAATAATAATAATAAACTTTTATTTGTATCCCGCCCTCCCCACCGAAGCAGGCTCAGGGCGGCTAACAAGACATGGTATCCCATGATTTACATAAAACAATTTTAAAATACAGTTGATACATACATTTAAAAACGGTTACATAAAAGTTAAAACTACAATAAATTAAGGTGCTATGTTCAGTGGATATATTTCGATGGCTAGGTATCGTTTTCAGGGCTCCTTATATGCTTGCATAAAGAGGGTGGTTTTGCAAGCCCTGCAGAACTGACTAAAGTCCCGCAGGGCTTGCACTTCCTCCGGTAATTGATTCCACCAGTGGGGGGCCATTACGGAGAAGGCCTGCTCTCTTGTTACTTTCAGTTTGGCCTCCTTTGGTCCAGGGATCCTTAAAAGGCCTTGGGAGCTAGATCTTAGTGCTCTCTGGGGAACATGTGGGGAGAGGCGGTCCCTAAGGTAGATAGGGCCTCGGCCATATAGGGCTTTAAAGGTAATAACCAGCACCTTGTAGTGAACTCGGAATCTAATTGGAAGCCAGTGCAGCTCCTTCAGCCCGGGCCGCACGTGTTCCCACCGAGGCAATCCCAGTAGCAGCCTGGCCGCCGCATTCTGCACTAGCTGCAACTTCCGAGTTCGGCACAAGGGCAGCCCCATGTAGAGGGCATTACAGTAGTCTAGTCTCGAGGTGACCGTTGCATGGATCACTGTTGCTAGGTCGCTACGTTCTAGGAAGGGGGCCAACTGTCTCGCCCTCCTAAGATGGAAGAAGGCAGATTTCGCAGTGGCAGCTATCTGTGCCTCCATTGTCAGGGAGGACTCCAGTAGCACTCCCAGGCTTTTGACCCTGCGCACTGGTATCAGTGACGCACCGTCAAAGGCCGGTAGGGGGATCTCCCCTCCTAGCCCGCAGCAATCCACGCAAAGGACCTCTGTCTTCGCTGGGTTCAGCTTCAGCCCACTCAGCCTGATCCAGTCTGCCACGGCTTGCAGCGCCCGGTCCAAATTTATAGGGGTGTCGGCGGTCCGGCCGCCCATCAATAGATAGAGCTGGGTGTCATCAGCGTACTGATGGCAACCCAGCCCATGTCTCCGGGCAATCTGGGCAAGGGGGCGCATAAAGATATCAAACAACATTGGGGAGAGAACTGCCCCCTGAGGCACCCCACAATTAAGTAGGTGTCTCCGGGACATCTCTCCTCCAACCGCCACCCTTTGTCCCCGACCTTCAAGGGTCCAGATCGCAAGTAGTAGGGCGTGCAGTTACCAGGATTATGTCAACCTCCTCCAAGCTGAGTGGGTCAAAGCAGTCCAGGGTCGAATTAGAAGACACGCACGGAGCCTCGAGTTCGCTCACTGTATCTAGTATGGCCAGGCTGTCATGGCGGAGTGATTGGACCTTGTCTGTAAAAAATTTCGCAAATGCCTCACAGCCTATTTCCAATTCCTTAACATTTGCCTTGCCTTGTGGCAATGTAGTAAGATTCCGAATTATCTTAAACAATTGTGCCGGGCGCGAGTTTGCAGACGCAATCTTGGTCGCAAAGTATGTTTTCTTTGCGGCCTTGACTGCCATCTCATAGGACCTCATAAACGTCCTATAAGATGTTCTAGTCACTTCATCACGGGTGCGTCGCCATTGCCTCTCTAGCCGTCTGAGGCCTTGTTTCAGCTGGCGCAGCTCCGGGGTGTACCACGGAGCCAGCCTACTCCGAGGCCGCAGAGGGTGTCGAGGTACGATCTCGTCGATGGCCCTGGATAGTTGAGCGTTCCATATCTCAACCAGGCCATTGAGGGAATCGCCAGAGGGCCAGGGATCCCACAGAGCCGATTGGAACCGTTCCGGGTCCATCTGGCTCCGCGGGCGAGCCATAATAGGCTCGTCGCCTAAACAGGTTTGGGGTGGCATATCTATACGAGCCCTAAGGGCGAGGTGGTCCGACCATGGCACCACTTCAGTGGTTATATCGTCCACCGTAACCCCGGCTGCAAAGACCAGGTCTAACATGTGACCAGCCTGGTGGGTGGGGGCTGCAACAAACTGAGAGAGTCCTAGTGTTGCCATGGATGACACCAGGACCGTCGCCTGACTAGAGGCCGGGTCATCAGCATGGGCTCAAACTGTACAAGACAGACTGTACAAGAGACTTTACAAGATGAGCAAGTCTGTGCTGCCTCCACTCTATACCCAAAAGTTAAGAGTCTTGGTGGGACCTCTCCATCAATGCATCATAGAGAATCTGGCAGACAGGAAGAGAGACTTACCTCAAGATCCTATTAATACTGAAGAGATGGAGGATCCAATCCCTCTCTCAACTACATCCTTGGATCATGAGGTACAAAGGTCAACTGAAACCACACTTGAAATTTCCATGCAAGAAGAACCAGCAGCTGAAGCTGTAGATGATTCCCCTCCCCCAAACATTGGAAGGAGAAAAACAAGTTTGATCCTCTAGTTGGGTTTGACATTGATAGGGCTTGGGAGCATTTTGATGCAAGGATGCAAGCGATTATTTCACGACTCTCCCTTAAATGGTCTGATAACTGATTGTACAGCAGTCTGCTTTCTCTTAGTTGTTCATTTTGGAGTTTTTTCCCCCCTTTCCCTTTCATTATCCCATCCTTTCTTTCCTTAAATGGTATTTTCTTTTCAGGGCCGGCATGTGGGAGTAGGCAGGGTAGGTGACTGCCTAGGACAGCACCCTGCCTGGGGGCACCACGAGGTACCCCCTCTGAAGAGCATGGTGTTTTAGTGCCGCCCAGCTGCTTTCAAGCTGAAAGCGGCCACTGCACTATTCGGAGGCTTCCAAGAAAGGGATGGATTTAAAGATGAGTGTCACCGCGGCCCTGGAAGGTACTAAATTTTAGCAAATTTAACACCTTGCAATGTGGCACAGAGTGGTAAAATGCACTATTGCTGTCTAAACTCTGCTCATGACCTGAGTTGGATCCTGGCAGAAGCTGGGTTTAGGTAGCTGGCTCAAGGTTCACTCGGCCTTCCATCCTTCCGAGGTAAGTAAAATGAGTACCGAGCTTGCTGGGGGGAAAGTGTAGATGACTGGGGAAAGCAATGGCAAACCACCCTGTAAAAAGTCTGCCATGAAAACGTTGTGAAAGCATCATCATCCCAGAGTCGGAAATGACAGGTGCTTGAACAGGAGACTACCTTTACCTTTTTAATTACGCATAATCAGGCCTGTAGCCAGAATATTTTAGGTGGGGGGGCCACGGGACCCATAATGACATCTGACTTTGAGGGCTACAAGCAGGACTTCGCTGTACTCACTGCTGAGATCATGAAATGTATCAGGAAGGTACCTAAGTTGCAGGAGGGGAACTTAGTGGAGCTCGTCTCCCTCTCAAGCAATGCTGCACTTGTTCAGAGCAGCAGTGAGTGGTGGTGAGCAAAGGGGGCAGATTGGAGGTCCTCCTATGGAGGGGCCATACAGATGGAAGGGGGGTGCTGAACGGAGTGGATTGGTCCCTCTGGGCCCCACTGTAGCTATGCGCCTGTGCATAATCATTCATCCTCAAGATGTTACTGATCAGCTCCCGAGTGCAATGTACTGCTAGCATTAGACAGGTATACTGCAGGAAGGCTCTTACAGAGAAAATACCTTGAGTTAATTCATGCAGACAAAACTATACTTGATGATACTAAGGAAAGCACTGGTTAAACTGACCTGAGGGATAATTTCTTCATGGTACCAAATTAGTGGCAATTAGTCAGCCCTGAGCCTGTGAACGACTATTCCACAGCTGCCAACTGGCCTGGAGAAAATTTCTCTATCCCTTTAATAGAGCTTTAGTGGGTGGACTACTATGAAGATGGAGTATAATAATAATATATGGTTTTTTCTTTTTGATATTTTTTATGAAGTAAGATTCTTTAATAGATAAAATTTATTACCTTTTTAACAATTTAAATAAAATACACTGCCGGGGTCACTAAAAGGGGGAAGGATGGAGAAAATGTAATGTATATGCATTAATTTTTAATAACAAAGGATAATGTGTTGTTGCAATATATTACAGTATAATAAAGTGTGTTTTGACATAAAAAAATAGAGCTTTAGTGGGATAGTATTTACCAGTGGCATCCAGGGCTTTTTTTGTAGCAGGAACTCCTTTGCATATTAGGCTACACACCCCTGATGTAGCCAATCCTCCAAGAGCTTATAGGGCTCTTAGTACAGGGCCTACTGTAATATCCAGGAGGACTGGCTACATTAGGGGTGTGTGGCCTAATATGCAAAGGGGTTCTTGCTACAAAAAAAGTCCTGGCATCTGATCTTGGATCAATTCTCCATTATTTCCTATGGGAATAATACTCCATACGCGTAATATTGCCAGCAGACATTTCCCTCCCCTCCCACCGCTTTCTGATGACCCTGAAGGGAGGGGAGAGGGCCTCCAAACCGGGGGATCCCCTGTCCCCTCCTGGGGATTGGCAGACCTAACTTGGGTATATACCTACCAAAGCTGTTCTTTGCAAAACCCATAGTCTAGAGCAGGGGTGGCCAAACATGCTTAACATTAGAGCCACATAGAATAAATGTCAGGTGTTTGAGAGCTGCAAGACACAAACAAATACTATACACATGTCTTTATTGAAACTCCTAATACTTTTTTTACACAGAAAGATATGTATGCACTTTACAACATGACCATGCTAGAAGTTTTTTAAAAACAAAAACTGAGATTAACTGTCCCCATAAAACCAGCATAGGGAAAGGCTAGGGAATTATTTTTTGGCACCAGCGGGAGAAGGAAACACGCATGTACCATATAAATCACTAACCACTGTTTGTATTATTATGCATCTCTCTGTGCCTTGACACCAAAGTTAGTAAATGCAGCTCCTACAAGAGCTATGAAACTAAGGGAGATTCCTGCACCACCCGCTTTAATGCTGTCTCTCCTTCCAGTGGCTCCCTTGACTCTTGCACACTCTTTCCCTGCTCTAGGTTTCTGGACAACATCTGTGGTGGTGAAGAAGTGCTTGCAAGCTTGCCTATTTCCCCTCCCTCCCTCACTTCCCATGTGTAACATGGGACTTACTTCTGAGTAGACCTGCTTAGGATTTCTCCCCCTCAATATCCTGTTGCTGATTGTAGCAGTTTTTGAGGAAGTGGAGAAAATACCAAAATTGCATGCAAAAGGAAGGGGAGGAGCGTCACTTCCTGAGTCTTAATGGGCCACAAAGGAGACGTCATAAAATAAACTGTGACATATATAACAACAACAGGATCTCAAAAGCTAACAAACAAGCCTAAGAACAAAGCAGGAAACAAGCCTAAATGTGTCATGTGTATCCTGCAGGAATATGTGGGACATTACACCATCCTAATGGCTTCAGAAGTGCTAGCCAAGGCCTGGTCATTGTGGATCTTGCCTTTTAACAAGCTGTACTCGTGTAAAGGTTTCCATGCAGTCTCTTCCTGTAAGCATCTTTTTTCTTCACTTTGTTCCTGTGACTTTAATAGAAATTGGTTAAGCTCTTATGAAGACTTGGCTGTGTTGGATGAATGTTAAAGGCACAGGCAAAGAGTCGGAAGACTAAAGTGGCAATCCTACATGGTAAATAGGGTTGCCAAGTCCAATTAAAGAAAAATCTGGGGACTTTGGGGGCGGAGCCAGGAGACTTTGGGGGTGGAGCCAGGAGCAAGGATGTGACAAGCATAATTGAACTCCAAGGGAGTTCTGGCCATCACATTTAAAGGAACAGCAAACCTTTTTAAATGCCTTTATTCCATAGGAAATAATTAAGGATAGGGGCACCATCTTTTGGGGCTCATAGAATTGGACCCTCTGGTCCAATCGTTTTGAAACTTGGGGGGTATTTTGGGGAGAGGCACTAGATGTTATACTAAAAATTTGGTGCCTCTACCTCAAAAAATACCCCCCCAGAGCCCCCAATACCCACGGATCAATTCCCTATTATTCCCTATGGGAATCGTTCTCCATAGGGAATAATAGAGTGCCCAGTAGACATTTCCCTCCCCCCCCATGCTTTCTAAAGTGGGGGGAGGGCCTCCAAACCAGGGAATCCCCTGCCCCCTTCCTCTCACACACACACAAGTACTTACTAGATCTTCTTCCAGAGAACTCTACTTGCTGTGAAAACGAAAGAAAAAAAAGGGAGGGGCTATTCTCCGAAGCCCTTCCTGTTTCCTGCTTTCTGCCCAGCCTTAAAGGGGCACACATTTTACAAACGACTCAGGAGCTCTACAACAATATGAAGCCTACACGTATGTTCTCCCCCCCCCCACCCCCCACCCCCCGCTTCCCAATTTTTAAAGAGCGAGGGATGAGGCTGCAAACCCAGGAGTCCCCCGCCAGGGCGGGGGGGGGGCGGGTTGGGAAGCCTAATGGTAAACTCATGTGTAAAACACTAATAACAGAGTGTGCATGTGTCATCGGTGTGATCCTCAAAAGAGTTATCCTTTATTGACGTCATTGGGCTTAGACAATTGTTAATGTACTATGTGAGCTTATATGCAATCAAGATGCATCTGTAGGAGTAGAACACTTGACGGGAAAATAAAAATATAGAGCATAATTATTATGCATTTCAGTTGATTTTTGTTGATTAAATTATCAGCTTATGATTTGTAGCTTACTCATTCTTCATTTGAACACACAGGGAAGGGGCTGATCTATCACTTGTAGAGGTTTTTATAAAAGATTTCTGAAACCTATGCATACTACTTTTAAAAGATTATATATGCTGCATAGTTTAAATTCATGTATTTTGCTTACACATGACTGGAATAATGAACAGACAAGACAGATCTTTCTATGAATGTGAGGGAAGCCCTAGATTTGCTGAACAATCTGAAATCTTATAAAAATACATCAGGGGATTAATCCCCATCCCAAATAATAGAAGCAGTGCCTATAGCTTTAAGATATGAATGGCCACTGCAGGCATTGCTAGGCAACCATAACAATGTTACCAACATTCAAGTTTTGGTTTCTATCAGTAAAAGGCAGGGAGAGCATGTAGGGTATTTTTCAGGGTTGTGTGGGCCTTTGAGGAAAGTCTTACTGGGGCTAGGCCTGGCAGCAACCACCATGTGACTTGCATGACTAACTCAGGCCCAGCTGCTTGCTACTGTTCAACAGCAGCCCACGAAAGGCAGTATGGCATAGTGGTTAGAGTATCAGGCTAGGATCTGGGAGACCCAGGTTTGAATCACCATTCTGCTATGGAAGCTCACTAGGTGACCTTGGCCATTTATGCATTCTCAGCCTAACTTACCTCACATGGTTGTTGTGAAAATAAATTGAAGGAGAGGAGAATGAGGTAAGCTGCTTTTGGATCTCTAATGGAGGATGCGGTATAAATAAAATAATAAATATGAAGATAGGAGCTAGTCAGCAGCAGGGTGGAGGTGTGTGTAGGAATGTGGGAAATAGTGCCAAGCCAGCAACATCACTTCTGGCAAATACCAGAAATTATATAAGGGAAGGACAGAAGGAAGCAAGGGAAGGTGAGAACACGGAGGTTGCCAGGAGGAGGGGAAGGAGGGAAATATGGGAAGGGGGATATAAGGGAAAGTGACCCTCCCTGAGTCCACTGTACAACTGGGTTCAGCCAGTCCAATGGCCTCTACTGAATAACACAGCTGTCATTTTTCCAGGTAGAGGCTACTGGGGTGAACGAAGTAGACTCACTCGTGGCTGGGAAGCAGAGAAGGAAGCATAAAAAGGGGAGGCACTATGGGGGCTTTTAGGGAAGGAAAAGAGGAAGATGGGGGAAATGCAGATCGCTCACTTGTACATGCATATGTATACACACATAATTATAGAGTCATGGTTACAAAAAGTGGCTTATGCTTAACAATTTTCAAGGTAGTTCTTTTTTAAAAAATTCTTCCAATTTCTGTGCTTGCTTGTTATTGACCTCTATGCAGTTGCTTACCCTTGGAAGCTGTGATAATGGCACAAGATTTATGTGATGGCATATAAATCTAAGACAAATCGTGACTTCATAAAAAGCTGCTTGAAAATGTTGCATTTTAAAAGGCAAAGTATAATTTGTTACAGTATTTTCAGATTTCATGGTGCATTGTATGGTAAGCAGATACCTTCCATTGAAAAACATATTTAATAAACTTAACTGTATTTCATACACGCAGACACAAAGGATTTCCTTTATATGCCAATAAACAATCTCAAATGTCACATTGTAGAGAGAGTATCTGGAAGCATGCAAAAGGACAGGAAACAAATGTAATTGAGAAGTAAAGGGCACTTGCCAGATCAGTGCTGTGAAGATAAGCGGCAGAATCCGGTTTAGAGGAGGCAGGGCAAACAGAGGGAACACACACAAGACTGGAAAGGAATTCAGGGCATGCAACAGGTGCAAGGAAGAAGTTCACAGCACAGAGAACAAGGAGAAACAAAGATTCAAAACAAGGGAGATTCACTAATGTCATGCCTTGGAGACAGCCAATGCATCGAGGACCTATGGGATCAAACAGCTCGGAGGAAAGTTACCTTTCTTGGTTGTTCTCCTAGGATAGGAGCTGGGAGAGGTTAAGTAATCAAATTCATTGCTAGAACTGGAGGTCATGCCAAAGGTGTTTTTTTTTTTTTAAATTACAACCAGTATTCTTGAATCCCATAAAACAGTTTAAATTTTAAAAATTCCATTCTTAAACATCACTGAAACAGTTTTATTATAAAATAGGATTGTCAATGGTGGTAGAGAAAAATGTTCTCTCCCTTGAATAGGCAGTTGAACGTTTTCATGGCACAGAGGTAAATAACATCCCATTTAAAAAAAGGTAAAAGTTACTGACCCATGGGGTGATGTCACATCAAGACATCTTCTTGGCAGACTTTTTACGGGGTGGTTTGCCATTGCCTTCCCCAGTCATCTGCACTTTACCCCCCAGCAAGCTGGGTACTCATTTCACTGACCTCAGAAGGATGGAAGGCCGAGTCAACCTTGAGCCGACTATCTGAATCCAGCTTCTGCTGGGATCAAACTCAAACATCCCCCCTCCCCCCTTGGAAGCAGGAAATCCTAAATCTGATGTGATTTGACTGTAAGGAATGTGAAGAAAACATCTTCTACTGCTTCTGTTCAGTAATGACTCAGTTCTCTCTGGAAGTGAAAAGAGCTTAAATAAATACTTTAATATTTAATTTTTGTATCAGCATGGCATTTAGCTAGATGGGGAAAAGTCCTTCAGTACTGTAAAGAGCAATCCTAAACAGATTTACACCTTTCTCAGTCCATTGAAGTCAATGGGCTTAGAAAGCTGTTACTTTGTTTAGGATTGCACTGTTAATTCCACAGGAAGAATGGCTTAACTCATAAGGAACATGCCTCAGTCTGTTATCTGGTACTGTGGCAGTAGCTGATATCTGAGTAACATCAATGTTCTTCTAACTGGGAACTGGTCTATTTTTGAGAGGGAATACTTGTAGCAGCTACTTAACTTTACCATATAGAGCCAGGCGGTCAATTTAAGACTGACTATTGTTGCCAAATCACTTTGCACATAAATGTGCCCAATCCAATTATCTTTTCTGTTTTAGCAGTCAATCTTTTTCCCATAGAAAAAAAAGCTTTAAACAAATCCAAAGATTGGATGATATATGAACTCTTTCATGCTGCCAAGAGCCTCTTTTATACAGATTACCCGAAACGGGTTATTAGAGGCCATCTCTTTTCCTCAGCTGACAGGACCATAAGCCAGTAGATAAAAATATTAACCTTTGCTCTTATCTCAAGTGGAAAAACCCAGTTTTCAATAGAACAACATATACATCCCCGTGTCAACCATTAGTTACTTGAATTTATATTATTTTATTGCCTCACTGTAGACTTGGACTTTTTACTCGAGATTGTGTGTTTCAACAGTCTTGTACAACTAATTAAATCATCTATTCATCCACTGTTTCTCAAATAGACATTCAATTTAATTTGTTTGTTGTTCTTGATACAGTATAGCTCCAGCTACTTCTGAATGAATTATCAAGTCCACAGAGGGAGAAGAAGCATATGAAAAGAAGTAGAGGTGGGTCATTATTAATTTATTTCAAATAAGTATAACACAGGTACTCCATAAAAATATTTCCAGAGCAGTTTAGGACATCTATTAAAGCAAGTGAAAAATAGGAATTAGTGGCAGTAAAATAATAAAAACAGCGGTAAAGGCCTTGATCAGGGGTGGCTAAACTGTGGCTCAGGAGCCACATATGACTCTTTCATACATATTGTGTGGCTTTTGAAACCCCCACTGCCCTGTTAGCTGCCTTGCAGAAGGCATTTGTCTCTTCAAATCATTTCTCCAAGGCAAGCTGGCTGGCAGCTTGGAGAAGGCATGTAAAGTTGCTTTCTTTCCACCTCTCCTCCCTCTTCCCTTCCCCATCTATTTCCTTCCTTCCTTCCTTCCTTCCTTCCTTCCTTCCTTCCTTCCTTCCTTCCTTCCTTCCTTCCTTCCTTCCTTCCTTCCTTCCTTCCTTCCTTCCTTCCTTCCTTCCTTCCTTCCTTCCTTCCTTCCCTCCCTCCATCTTGCAGCTCTCAAACATTTAATGTTTATATCTTGTGGCTCTCAGACTTCTGATGTTTATTCTATGTGGCTCTTACATTAAGCAAGTTTGGTCACCCCTGGCCTTGATAATGCAGAAAAACAAAAGCTACATATAACCCCCTCAAAAAATCAACCTCTCAAAACTAAAGTAGCAATACTGAATTTTAAACTAGTAGTGGAAATTGCAGGAGGGGAATTAGAACAGTTCGATTAGATTAGAACAGTTAAATTAGAACAGGAAATTAGAATAGCAATACAATGATAAAAACAGGGCAGGGTAAAGAACACAGAAAATAAGCTTCGGAAAATTATAATTGCCTTGCCTAAGGTTGGTGGATTTCTGAAGGAAAAGAGTTCCAAAATGTCTCTACTGCAATGGAAAAGGCCGTATCTACAGTTGCCAGCCAGCTGCTGGCAACCATTGAGAGCTTTTGGGGGCTGTGCATGGTGGGGTCGCCAGGTCCTCTGGTGGGGGATGGGGGAGTAGGGTTGTCAAATCCAGATAGGGAAACTTCTGGAGACTTGGATGATGGAACCTGGGGAGGACAGGGTCCTCACTGGGGTACAGTGCCACAGAGTCCGCACTCCAGAGCATCCATTTTCTTGAGGGGAGCTGATCTCTATAGTCTGGAGATGAGTTGTAATTCCAGGGGATCCCCAGATCCCACCTGGAGGCTGGCATTCCTAGGTGATATCATGGTACACAACACCTAGAGTCTCCAGGCATGGCCTGGCTACCAGTGAGAGATTGGGAGGCAGGGACGTAGGGGGCAGCCATCAGCCTGATGACATGATGTCATTTCCAGGAAAACCTGGAATGACATCATGCCTCTGTAGGACTCACTGGAAACTCTGTAGTAAAACCATAAGAGTTTTTGGCAATTCCTAGAGAGGACTGACATCAGTTCAATGGCCATTTAAAAAAACCTTGCCTGTTGCTGCTCCAAGTGGTAGTGAAAAATGAAAGGTGGTGGCAGGGGATCACTGAGGGGTTGGCAAACAGGGCTCTTTTTTTTAGCAGGAATGCACAGGAATGCTGTTCCAGCTGGCTTGGTGTAAGGGGGTTTGGCCTAATATGAAAATGAGTTCCTGCTGGTGTTGTGTATCAATGTGAAACAATGGTGATGTCAGGGGTGTGACCTAATATGCAAATGAGTTCCTGCTGCAATTTTTCTACAAAAAAACCCCCTGCCTGCATACCCAGAAGTTGTGTAATGGAAATGCTGTAGGAACCATAAAGAGTTAGAAAATTCCGAGAGGTTCCCTATGATGCCATAACATTTTTGGATACATAGCCAGAAGTGACATCCCTTCATTTTGCCTATTTGTCAGTGGTCCATAACTGAGATGTGGTTGTGTAAGGCCTGCTGTTGCTGTTTTGTTGCAACAATGGGAACTCAATGCAACAATGGGAACTATGTACATAGTTTAAATAGCAGCAGCCAAGGGAAAATATCTTGGATCTGTTTCACCAACTATCCCTATTTTTAGATATTAGAACAATCGGAATTTGGCAGGCTATGATCCCAGTTTTGATAGGAAACTAATCATTTGGCATGATTTAAATTTTTTAGAAGTTGTGTTGAATGAATGAGTGCAAAGGGACACAGCTTCTGAAGTTCCAGCTTTCAATCGTGGCGGTCTGTTCTTAAGACACCCTAATGCAGATGCCGCAGCTGTGGATCTAGCTCCCTTTTCAAGTGGGGCCAAACAGGGTTTCAAATGACATAAGCAGACTAAAGTTTCAAAGTACCACATGCCTGGAAGGACATTTTATTCTACCTAGCTAATTCCTAAAATATGATCCGCAATGAATGGCTAGTCAGATGGAGTCTCTCAAGTATGCTGTGTGTTTCAGCTGAACCATTGTTCATGCAAGAGTTTCCAGTCAATAAGATTAGCAGTGCAATCCTAGACAATGTTACACCTTCTAAATCCATTGAAGTTGATAGGATGAGAAGGGTGTAACTCTTCAAAGGATTGCATAGTTAGTAACACTCTATAATACATTTGCTTGGAAACAAGGTCCCTTGACTCCAGCAGGGCATACTTTCTTTCAGTTAATGTTTTAAGGCTCAACTTGGGAGTAAAGGAAGTACTCAATACACTTACAATCTACAATAATGCAATCTGCTATATGGAAGAGTGGAAGAGCATCTGCTTTGCGCATAGAAGGTCCCAGTTCAGTCCCCAGCATCTCCACTTAAAAGGACCAGGCAGTAGTAAGTGATGTGAAAGACCTGTTCCTGATACCTTGGAGAGTTGCTGCCTATCTGAGTAGACACTGACCTTGATGGACCACAGTTTGATTTTGTATAAGGCAGCTTCATATGTACATATGTAATGGGCACAAAATGGTGCACTTATTTATGTTTAGCTTGTAACATGCAAAAGTTTAATTTGTTTGCACTGGAATTCAGTAAAAATATAATTCCCTGGGTGTGAACTGCAAGTTGTCTTCTGCAGCGAGTATGTTATTTATAAAAAGCTAATTTCTGGAAGGAAGAATACTTCATGATCTGGACATATGTGATATAAACAAGGAGTTTTAAAGGCAGGGCTTTTCTGTAGCAGGAACTCCTTTGCATATTAGACCACAACCCCTGATGTAGCCAATCCTCCAAGAGTTTACAGGGCCTACTGTAAGCTCCAGGAGGATTGGCTACATTAGGGGTGTGTGGCCTAACATGCAAAGGAGTTCCTGCTACAAAAAAAGCCCTGATTAAAGGCATATACACAATATATTTTTGCCAGATCAAATTTTATCCCTGTAATCTCTTTGAAGTATCTTTCTAGGACCCCCAAATGGAAAGGAACTTCTGTATTCCTGATAAATGCCCAGGACAGAATTGAGTACTCCTGATTAAGAATATACATAATTATCTGTTTCATTTCTGGTTGCTTTTAAAACTTAATTCAGTACTTAATTAACTCAGTATTCTGGGTGCCCCTGCCTGCTGAGATTAGGTGGATGGTAACCCAGGAGAGGACCTTCTTGGTTGTGGCACCACCAACACTCTGGAATTCTCTTCCCAAGGAGATTATTTTGTCCCCTTCTGTTGCCATCTTCCACGAGTGGTTGAAGACTTTTTTGTTTTCTTTGACACTCCCAGTTATCACGCCTTCCCAACCAATGTTTTAATTGCTGTCATAATCAAATTACACATGAAAGGTCTGTGAAAAGTATTTTTAAAAACCCTTTTAAGAAAAACTAGCTGCAGCCCTGATATGCTGAGAGGATGGAGGTAGATGGATAGATGGAATTCAGGGAACCCTGGTCACCCTGGGGTTTCTTAGAGCATGGCAAGTAATGTGATTACCTGCAGAAGAGGGCAACCAAGATAATTAGGGGATTGGAGCTCCTTCCATATTAGGAAAGGTTGAAGAGTCAGGGACTTTTCAGTTTAGAAAAGAAATGGTTGAAGGGGAATATGATAGAAGTTTATAAAATTATACAAGGGGTGGAGAGTGTTGACAAAGAGAACTTTTTCTCCCTCTCCCAAAATTTATGGGTTTATTAGCAGCGACCAGCCATGGTGACTGAGGGGAATCTCCATGTTCAGAGGATATCTGTGCCAGGAGGCAACATCAGGGAAAGGTCTTGGCTTCTATGGCGTTTTGTTGGCCCTCCAGAGGAACTGGTTGGCCACTGTGTGAGACAGGATGGTGGACTGGATGGTCCACTGGCCTGATCCAACTGGACTAGAAGGATCGCTGGTCTTATGGATGTTTTTTATTTTTTTGGATTTGTATCCTGCTGTCCCTGTTTCCAGACTCAGTGTGGGTAACATTCTAAACACAAATACAATAAATATAATAAAACAGTCAGTGATATATATTATAATATGTAGGGTTGCCAAGTCCAATTTAAGAAATATCTGGGGACTTTGGGGGTGGAGCCAGGAGACTTTGGGGGTGGAGCCAGGAGCAAGGAAGTGACATCACTTCCAAGTCAAAGGTCAAGTGATGTCACTTCCTGAACTTCACTCCTCTATATCACTTCCAGCACACTGCATCAAACCCCACCTCTAAAACCCTTCATGGGGGTTTAGGAATCCTAATTTCTACATCACTTAAATTGAATGTGTCCATCTAAAAAATTCAAACCCATGGGCAATGGCTATCCTCCTACACTTCAAAATGGGGTCTCTTCTAATACTAAATGTATATATCCCTCCCCAGCAAAAATGATCAGATATAGCAAGGTGCTGTAATTAATCTGAATTTTTTATTGAAGAACTTTTATTAGATACTCCAGCACACCTGATTCTAAAGGGGGGGGGGGAGAGACTTTAGTGCTAGACTCAATTCAAATGATAAGATTCTAATTGACAAATTTGGATGAAAGCTTGCTAAATAATGTCACTTAATTCAAAACAGATATGGGCTTCCCTCTTAAACAGTGGAGGCCATTCCCAACCTAGTAAGACTTAGTTACTGCTGTCTTCTCAGGTCAAACACAATTACAAGCCTAAGTAGCTCTATCATACCTCTGGTAATTCTGTGGTCAGGTATTTCTCAGTTGCATTCTCTTTGCCACAAAAAAGAATTTGTAGCTCTTTATGCTTGGCAATTTGGAAGCTTAAGATAATTCACACCAGAGAAAATTCTTATATGCACACTAGAGCATATTATGTCCTCCTCTATGTCTAGCAATTGGGAGTGGAGGTTTGCATATATCACCCCTACCAAAAATCCTAATAAGCAGCTCTGGTTACCATCATGTAATAGAATAGCTCTAGGGTTGCCAGGACCTGTCACTGACCAGAGGCAGGAGTAGGGTTGCCAGCTCCAGGTTGGGGTATTCCTGGAGACTTGGAGGTGGAGCCTGGGGAGGACACGGAACTCAGTGGATTACAATGCTCCCAAAGTCCACCCTCCAAAGCATCCATTTTCTCCAGCAGAAATTGACTTTGTAATCTGGAGATATGCCATAATTCCAGGAAATACTTTCAAGTATCAGTTATTCATCTTTTCATTTAGTGGGATTAGAAAAGAACACAATATCAAAACAATATCTGCAGTACTGCATTTAGAACACCTGAGACTCAGAAGCAATGTTCCCTCTAAACTGTGGGGTCATGTGAGCAAAAAATCTACTTTGTGAGCTATTGGCATTGAAGTCATGAGCTCCTGCATAAATTAGTTTCATGTGGGGCCATTTTTCCTGAGCTAAGACCAAAATGTGTGAGCTGGAGACTAAAAACTGAACTAGCTCACACTAACTCAGCTTAGAGGAAACATTGCTCAAAAATATGTTTAAAAGTCATCTAGAACCAACATATTCATAATGCAATAAACTATATTGCTTCCTTTTCACAAAAAATACAATTCCTGTCAAACTATCTGATCTTTACCTGGAAAATCCCTCCCCCCAGTCGTTATAGGATTGGTTTGTTTGGTGTGTTTGTTGTGATAAAAAACCTGCTATATCTTAAGGGGGGGGAAGGAGAGCAGGATAATTAACTCAGCAAAACAATGCTAGCAAATAAAAATAGGTTAGTTTTAACACCCATTTTCTCAAGTGAAAATGACTTCTGTAAACTGCAAATCAGTTGAATAAATATGCTTGCATATGAAAAAATATACCTTGAATTAAACTTTGTTGGTCTTAAAGGTGCCACTTGGTTCAAAGTTTTAGCAAGGTTTTAAAAATTAAGACAAATTTCTTCAGAATGTTCCAGACACCCGGGCCAGCATATACCAAAGTTAAGCTGAACATGGGGTAGCCAAAGGCAATAAAAGCAGAGGAGGCAATAAATCAGATAAGACAATGAAAAAATAAACAGTCTCCACAAGAACACAAGGCTGGGACTGCGCTTAGCCCAGCCCGGCTGAGAAGCACATAAAACGAAAACTTAAGCACTCTAAACGGATACCTTAAATCATTTAAAATCAAGCTTTAGAAAGCACCTTAGTCGCAGAGCAAAACAGCATCAGAAGACTACTCCTTGCCTGCACTTCCTGTTCTGGAAGAGAGGCTTTTCTTCTTAAAGGCAAAACAACCCCAAAAGTTCTCAATAAGTATTCTAATGCAAAGTTCTGCAGAAGTTGCTGCTGACAGGTTGAGGGCAAGGCAGTTTATCAGTTCATGCATCATTCAAAATCTCATCAAGAGCACCTCATGCCTTTCTGTTCTGCAGTGAAGGCACAGAGCAGGTTTGTGTGACGAGAAAATGTTTGCTAGATCTCCCTCTCTCTGTGCCTGGAAGGAATGTTTATTTACACACCAACCACCTCTACAAATCTTCTTTACTAACAGGACAGGACACACACACACACACCCTCCCTTCCCTTCTTTTTCGGCTCTTGCTTAGCATGCCTGGGTGAGGACTGGACTCCAGTGCTGAGCCTTCGGTGGGTGCAGGGAATCAGGCAGGCTCTCTCCGGAGAGTGACATGAAGTTCCCCCCTCCCCCCCCCCCCCCCCGCTTCTGGACTTTTGGAGACCGGGGGAGGAGGCTATAAATTCTGGAGTCCCCCGCCAGGGCGGGGGGGTTGGCAAGCCTAATAATATGCCATATTAAAACTAACAATATAACAAATTACAATACAATAAAAGATGGTGTAAAACTCAGAGGGGAAATGTGCAGTCTTTCTGGTCTAACAAATGAGGGGAGAGAGGACAGAGGGGAGGCCAATCAAAGATGAAACTCATTGCTGTCCTCAACCCTAGGCCTGGCAGAACAACTCTGTTACAGGCCCTGTGGAACTGCATTATTAACCATGTCTAATAGCTACTAATAGACCCTATCTGCATGAATATGTTTAATGGCTAGGAATGGGCACCAACCAGCACATGAACTGAAGTTTGTCATGAATTTTAGCTGGTTCATGGTTCACAAAGTGATGTTAGCAAACTAAAGAGCTGCCATAAACTTCCACAAATTTTAAGGTAATTTGTGGCAGCTCATGGCAGTTTGTGAGGAGCAGAAAAACAGCTGAGTGGTAAGGAACAGAAAGTAGGCTCCGAGCCACTTAAACCCCTGCTTTCTGCTCTCCGTTGCTCAGCTGTTTGGTTTAAATGGCTTGGAGCCATTTCACACACACACACACATGTATCCGCTTTCTGCTCCTTGCTGCTTTTCTCAGGGAGCAGAAAGCAAGGGGCAAAAGGGCTTGGAGCCATTTAAACCGCTTCTCTCTGCTCCCTGCAAAAAGCAGAAAGGAGCTGAAAGCAGGGTCATGAGCTAATACAAACCAGTACCATTCTCAAACCAACATATCGGTTCTTGTTTTGGTTTGGGGTTTAGCCACGAACTCCAAATCAAACTGCAAAAAATGTGATTCCTAGCCATCCATATTTATGTCCTTTTGCATACAGCCATCACTACTGTGAGGACATTATTTCCGCTGGTAATGAATTCCATATTCAATTAGTCATCATAGGAAAGGTCTTCCAACCTCTTGATATCTTCGTTGCCCTCTTTTGTACTTTTTCCATCTCAGCATTTTTTTTGAAATACAGCAGCCAGAACTGTAAACATTATTGCAGATGAAGCTGCACTGTAAATATCTACAGGGGCATTACAAAATATGCTGCTTCATTCTCAGTTCCTTCCCTAAGAATTCCAAACACAGTGTTTGCATTCTTCATTGATGCTGAATGCTGGGTCAACTTTTTAATCGAGCTGTCCATTATAATTCAAGTTTTCTTAGTCTCAGACAGTTCCGAACCCATTGGCATATATTTAAAGAGACTTTTTGTTCCAGTGTGCATTACCTTTCACAGTTGTCTATACTGAATTTCATTCACCATGTTGTTGCCAACACACTCAGTTTTGATAGCCCCTCCTGTAGCTTTTTACAATCCACTTTGGTTTTTACCGATCTGAATAATTGGTATTATCTGCAAAGCTGGCTACTATACTGGTCAGCGCAATTCTCAACAAATTAAATAGCACTGGTCCCAATACTGTTCATTGTGGGATCCTGCTGCTTGAGAACCAGTTTGGTGCACTGTTTAGTGTGTGGACTCTAATCTGGGAGAACCAGGTTTGATTCCCCACTCCTCCACATGCAGCTGCTGGTGTGATCTTGGGTCAGTCACAAATTCTCAGCAGAGCTGTTCTCTCAAGAGCAGTTCTCTCAGAGCTCTCTCTGCCCCACCTACCTCACAAGGTGTCTGTTGTGGGGAGAGGAAAAGAAGGAGATTGTAAGCCACTCTGAGTGAACGGTGGGATATAAATTCAATCTCTTCCTCTTCTTCTTCTTTGCCTCCATTGTAAGAACTGTCCATTTATTCCTGCTTTTAGCTTCTTGTTGTTTGTTGAGTTCTTAATCTATAGAAGGACCTGTCTTTCAGTAAACAAACTTTAATGAATAATAATATGAAAACATTTAACGAATTCAAAGTAGAATCAGGCAAAATATGTCAAGTTTATCTTGAGATGCTTCCTCACTACGGCCTTCAGTGCTATACAATCAATATGCCACTAATTTTCCTAGGTGTGTTCTGCTGCTGTGATTTACACTACAAAATGCATAAACAGGTGCCACAGTACTGGTGTATCCTGCACATTATTACATGGGGACAGTGACCCTCCTCATCCCTAGGTTTTATTTCCCGTAAAGACATGTTACAAGTACCACTGTACAAAGTCACTTATAACATGAAAATTATAACATGAAAAGATTGTTCGAGCATGGATTAATAAAACTAAATTCTTGGAGCCAGATGAACTACATCCAAGGGTATCAAAAGAACTTGCAAACATAATTTCTTAGCCTCTGGCCATTATTTTTGATAATTCTTGGAGAACAGGTGAGGTGCCAGAAGATTGGAGGTGGGCAAATCTTCAAGAAAGGGGAAAAGGAGGGTCCAGGTAACTACTGACCTGTCAGCTTGACATCTATTCCTGAAAAAGATTTAGAACAAATAATCAAACAGTCAGTCCTTGAATATTTAGATAGCGTGGCTGTGATTACTAAGAGCCAGCATGGGTTTCTCAAGAACAAGTCATGTCAGACTTACCTCTTTTTTGAGAAAGTTACTATCTTGCTGGATCAGGGAATGCTGTAGACATAGTTTATCTTGATAAGATCATTGACAAATTGGTAAAATGTGGTTTGGATCCTATTACTGTTGGGTGGATCTGTAACAGTAATATGGTTCCTCATCCTCTTGAAGAAGACTTACAAGTGGAATGCCTCAAGGATCTGTCCTGGGACCTGTTTTGTTCAATATCTTTATAAATTATTTGGATGAAGGAATAGAGGGAATGCTTATTAAATTTGCAGATTATACTAAATTGGGACGGGTAGCAAATAGAGTAGAAGCCAGAGCCAGGATACAGTATGATCCTGACAGGCTGGGAAACTGGGCTAAAACAAATAAACTGAATTTTAACAGGGATAAATGTAAAGTTCTGCAGTTAGGTAGGAAAAATCAAATGCATAATTATAGGATGGTGGAAACTTGTCTTGGCAGTAGTTTGTGTGAAGAGGATTTAGGGGTTGTAGTGGACCATGCACTGAACAGGAGTCAGCATGTGATGTGGTGGCTAAAAGAGGAAGTGTAGTGTTTAGAAGTATAGTGTCCAGATCATGCAAAGTGATGGCATCATTTTACTCTGCTCTGGTTAGACCTCACCTAGAGTACTGTGTTCAGTTTTGGGCACCACAATTTAAGAAGGATGTAGACAAGCTGGGACATGTCCAGAGGAGGGAAACAAAGATGGTGAGGGGTCTGGAGACAGTCCTACACAAGGAAGGTATGTTTAGCCTGGAGGGGAGATGTGAGAGTTGATACTATCACCATCTTCAAGTACTTGAAGGGCTGCCATATAGAGGATGGAGTGGAGTTATTTTCTATGGCCCTAGAAGGTTGGAGCACTAAATATTAGGAAGAACTTCCTGACAGAGCAGTTCCTAAGTGGAACAGCTTTCCTTGGGAGGTGGTGGGCTCTCCTTCTTTGGAGGTTTTCAAACAGAGGCTATGTGGCCATCCAACAGCAATACTGATTCTGTGAACTTAGGCAGATCATGAAAAGGAGGGCAGGAAGGGTTGCATCAGTGCTTAGTTCTTGTGACCCTTTCTTACATATCCAAGGAAATGCTGATCAGCACTTTGGGGTCAGGCAGCAATTTTTCTCCAGGCCAGTTTTACCAGGGATCCTGGAGGATATTTTTAATTTTTTGCCATCTTCTGAGTGTGGTGTCACTGGGCTATGTGGGGAGAGGAATTTGTGAATTTCCTACATTGTGCAGGGGGGTTGGACTAGATGACCCTGGAAGTCTCTTCCAACTCCATGATTATATGATTATATATTACAAACTCTCTACAAGTGCATGATGAATACCTTTATTATTTCCAGCGATTTTATCCCAAAGTTAACAAAAAATTGCAGCAGTTGCTTGCTATTGCAAAAGTTTATGTAGTGCAATTGTGCTTTAGTGTATTAATAACAAAAATATGCTGCACTAGTGTGCTGCTCGGCAAGAAATGAAATTAAAGCATGGCAAATGCTAATGGAAAAAGGCTGCATTCAAGGCAGACTGTGGGGCAAAACTGCATAGCCAACCTCATCACTGCCCACGTAAAGGAATACTTCCTGAAGAAGGCACAATCAGGACACACATATACAACTGCACTGCGATTCTATCTGATGCTGAAGAAAATCACCCCAAACTGAAAAACAACAGGAGGACAGAGAAGAATACAATGGTTTGAGAGCAGCATTGTTTGGATTCTTCTCAATGTGAGCAAATGGTGTCAGTTATGGAGAAAGTGGCATAGAGTGGAAACACCTTGAGTCCGGAAGGAAAGCCAAATGAATATGTAGCCAAAAAGTGGCTAACATTGAGTGTGTTTCCAGCTTTAATGTGCAACAACATGAAAAGTTCCAATAAAATTTAAGGCAACCAGAGGGCGTTTCATGTTGTTACTTAATAAATTGTCCTGCGTGAAATTATTCCATTTAAAAAGATGTTTGTCTAGCTGCCAGCTGGCAGCTAACAACATGCTGAGTTTTTGCCTTCTGCAAATCAAATTATGCAATCGTCTTACACTTGTACAAGCTCACAGTAAGTGGCTGAAAACAAGTAACTTTTTTTATAAGTTTCCATCCTGACCATGGAGAAAATGGTGTGGAATTACTGAGCACAGTGGGCAACATGGGACAAAATATGCAGAGGAATTATGGGATGGCCAGGGTTGCCATCTATTTACTCAAAGATCATACTTCTTCCCTTAAAAGTAAGGAACATAGAAACAGAGAGCTGGAAGGTATCCCAAGGGTCAACTAGTCCAATCCTGCTGCACAATGCAGGGAATTCACAGCTACCTCCTCCCCAGCTTCCCAGTGACCACTGTTCTATGCCCAGAGGAAGGTAAAAAACCTACAGGATGCCTGGTGATCGGCATTACCCTGGGCTAGGCATATAAGAAAGGGCCACAAGATCATCCCTTTTTACCCTCTTTCTCCCGTCTGCCTAAATTCATAGTGAAAATATCTCAGCTTTCAAAATTCGCTGCAAATACAAATTGATGGAATTATACAAAAGTGGCTCAACAAGTGTACAGAATGAAAACTCATATGGTGATTCTCGTGGAGTACATTCAGAATCTTTTAAAAGTGAACCCTGATGTTTTTCGTATACTCCAATAGAGAAATCCACTTGACTGTATTGATCCAAAGTCCATTCTTTCAATGAGCTGGCAAGATCCAAACAGTTCCCATTTCACTTCCAGCATTATTAAGAACCGACTTTATGAGACATGCAACATTCTGTAACAAAATATACTTTTTCACAAAGACGTATGCATCTTCAATCAGTGGGCATAATAGCTCTTCCTAGTATCACACTGTGTACTCACTGACGTATTTGTTAAATGAATAGTGAGTCACAGAATCAGCATTGCTTTCAGATAGCCAATCCAACTTCTTCTTAAAAACCTCCAAAGAAAGACAGCCCACCACCTATTGAGGAAACCTGTTCCACTGAGGAACTGCTCTATCTATCAAGGAAGTTCTCCCTAATGTTTAACTGAAAACTTTTTTGATATAATTTCAACTCTTTGGTTCTGGTCTGACCTTCTGAAGCAGCAGAAGACAACTCTGCTCCATCCTCTATATGACAGCTCTTTAAATACTTGGCGATGGCTATCATATCACCTCTTAGTCTTCTCTCCAGGCTAAACATACTGCAGTCCTAGTTGGGCAAGGCTGGAGCAGAGGACAGGAAGCCCTATAGCCTCCAGGACAGGCAGAGGCTACAAGTTATCAGTTTGCCGTTCTGGTGGTGTCTTTCTCAACAGGCCCAGAGTAGATATGCATCATTTTTGGCAGGGAAGAAATAGCTGAAAGCTGAATCTGTTGTTTTCATAGAATCATACAATCACAGAGTTGGAAGGGACCTCTAGGGTCATCTAGTCCAACCCCCTGCACAATGCAGGAAACTCACAGACACCTCCCCCTAAATTCACAGGGTCGTCATTGCTGTCAGATGGCCATCTAGCCTCTGTTTAAAAACCTCCAAGGAAGGAGAGCCCACCACCTCCCGAGAAAGCCTGTTCCACTGAGGAATTGCTCTAACGGTCAGGAAGTTCTTCCTAATGTTGAGCCGGAAACTCTTTTGATTTAATTTTAACCCATTGGTTCTGGTCCTACCCTCCGGGGCCACAGAAAACAATTCCACACCATCCTCTATATGACAGCCCTTTAAGTACTTGAAGATGGTGATCATATCACCTCTCAGCCGCCTCCTCTCCAGGCTAAACATCCCCAATTCCTTCAACCTTTCCTCATAGGACTTGGTCTCCAGACCCCTCACCATCTTCATCGCCCTCCTCTGGACCTGTTCCAGCTGGTCTAGATCCTTCATAAGATGTGGTGCCCAAAACTGAACACAATACTCCAGGTGAGGTCTTACCAGAGCAGAGTAAAGCGATACCATCACATCACGAGATCTGGACACTATACTTCTTTTGATACAGCCCAAAATTGCATTTGCCTTTTTAGCCACCGCATCACACTGTTGACTCATGTCCAGCATATGATCCACTAAGACTCCTATATCCTTTTCGCACATACTACTGCTAAGACAAGTCTCCTCCATCCTATAACCAGGCATTGGATTTTCTCCTATCTAAATGCAGAACTTTACATTTATCCCCGTTAAAATTCATTTTATTGGTTTCAGCCCAGTTTTCCAGCCTGTCAAAGTCATCCTGTATCCTGTTTCTCTCTTCTTCTGTGTTTGCAACCCCTCCCAATTTAGTATCATCTGCAAATTTAATAAGCATTTCCTCTATTCCTTCATCCAAATCATTGATAAAGATGTTGAACAAAACAGGTCCCAGGACAGATCCTTGAGGCACTCCACTTGTCACTCCTCTCCAAGAGGATGAGGAACCATTCACAAGTACTCTTTGGGTGTGATCTGTCAACCAATTACAGATACACCTAACGCTAACAGAACCCAAACCACATTTTACCAATTTGTCAACAAGGATAGTATGGGGAACCTTATCAAAAGCCTTACTGAAATCGATAAACGATGTCTACAGCATTCCCCTGATCCAGCAAGGTAGTCGCTTTCTCAAAAAAAGAGATCAGGTTAGTCTGACATGACTTGTTCTTGAGAAAACCATGCTGGCTCTTAGTAATCACATCCATTCTTTCTAAATGTTTGATGATTTGTTCTAAAACTTTTCCAGGTATAGACGTCAAGCTGACGGGTCGGTAGTTACCCGGATCCTCTTATTGCCCCTTCTTGAAGATGGGGACAACATTTGCCCGCCTCCAATCTTCCGGCATCTCTCCTGTTCTCCAAGAATTCTCAAAAATAATAGCCAGAGGCTCAGAAATTACATTCACAAGCTCTTTTAGAACCCTTGGATGCAATTCATCTGGCCCTGAGGACTTAGTTTCATTTAAAGAAACTAGGTGTTTATGTACTACCCCTATGCTGATCCTAGGTTGGAACTTCATACCCTCCTTATATGTTCTGTTTTTGCCATGTTGAGCACCATTCCCCTCAGAAGAGAAGACTGAGGAAAAGTAGGAATTGAGCAGTTCTGCCCTCTCTTCATTACCTGTTACAGTTTCACTTTCTTGCTCTCGCAATGGGCCTACCATGTCCTTGCTCTTTTTCTTACTCTGAACATAAGAAAAGAACCCTTTTTTGTTGTTTTTAGCATCTTTGGCCAGCCTAAGCTCATCCTGAGCTTTAGCTTTCCTAACTTTTTCTCTACAAACATTGGTGATTCGTTTAAATTCATCCTTGGTTATAAGGCCCTCCTTCCAATTCCTAAAGGAGTCTTTTTTATTTCTCAAGTGTTTAGAGAGCTGTTTATGGAGCCACTTTGGCTTCTTCAGGCTTTTTTCATTTTTTCTTCTCATAGGAATCGTCTGTGATTGCGCTTTCAGTATTTCGCTTTTAAGAAACTCCCATCCCTCCTGACCCCCCCTTCCTCCTATGTATTTCTGATCATGGGATTTTACCCAGCATAGTTCTAAGTTTATCAAAGTTTGCGTTTCGGAAGTCCAACCTATAAGTCTGACTACGTATAGCTTTCCCCTTCCCTAAGACTGTGAATTCCAAAATCACATGGTCACTACTGCCCAGGGTGCCCACTATTTCCACTTCTTCAATCAATTCTTCCTTGTTGGTGAGAATCAAATCCAAGATAGCAGATTCCCTTGTTTACTTCTTCACTTTCTGGAAAAGGAAGTTGTCAGCAAGACAAGTCAGAAATCTATTTGACTTTTCATTTTTAGCAGAGTTGGACTTCCGACAGATGTCCGGGTAATTGAAATCTCCCATGATCACTGTATTCCTTCTCTTGGAGAACTTTGCAATCTGTTGTAGGAGTATCTAATCCAAGTCCTCTGCCTGGCTTGGTGGTCTATAGCAGACCCCCACAATAATATCACTGTTGTTTCTTACTCCTTTTTATTTTTACCCAGAGACTCTCAACTGAGCTGCCATGCTCCGATTCACATATTTCTTCACAAGTATATACCTCCTATATACCCCTTTTCCAGTAAACTGTCACATAATAACTCAATATTTTCAAAAGGCTTATGTATTGTGTTCCAAGCAACAACTCATGGCTCAGTGGCACAGTTTCTGCTTCACAGGCAGAATGTCTCCTGCATCTCAAGTCAAAATGATCAGGTGGCAGGTGATGTGAAAGCACTGACTCTACCCAGAGACCCTGGGGAGCTGCTCCGAGTCTGAGGGCCAAACTACATGATATTACTTCTTAAGAGTCAGCTCTGGGTCCCCTAGACCTGACCCATTTTCCCTGCAGAGCAGTTGCACAGAATGTTGTTTTAAAAATTTAGAAGTCTGCAGGGGCCTGATTTGGCTCAGGACTGCCATATGGGGGAAATGGTTGTCTCCCCCTCATCTGTTTTCCCAACCAGAAATGGCAACCGGAGAGGGAGTTGTTTGCCTCATTTTGGAGCTGTATATGCACTGAATACCACTCCTAAATATAACAAATAATTCTACCTCGTGGCTATATCAGCTCAGGAAAATGGTGCAGGGGGAACTCCACCCCACACACAGAAGTCCTGAGGCAAATTGAATCCCTGGTGACTTTTTAAACTTTTTAAAAATGACATTCCTTGCAAGTGTTGTGTGGTTGCAGTGAAATTGAGTTAGGTCTAGGGAACTTGGACCCAGCTTGTTAAAAATCATATCATGTAGTTTGTCGCTGAGTACAGACAATGATGGACCAAGGGTCTGATTTTGTATATGGCAGCATTAGGATTGCTAGGTTCCCCTGACCTCCAGCAGTGGGCGAGTGGGAGGGTAGGGTTGTGAGATCCAGGTTGGAAAATTCCTGGAGATTAGGGGATGTATACGGGGAGGGGGAGGACAGGTACCTTAGTGGGATCCAGTGCTATAGAGTCCATCCTCCAGAGCATCCATTTTCTCCAGGGACCTGACCTCTGTAGTCTGGAGGTGAGTTGTAATTCCAGGGGATTCCCAGATCCCACTTGGAAGCTGACATCACTAGGCAGCTTCCTCCTGTGTCCACAATTCATGAGGTAGGCCACAATTACTCTTATGCTGAAATTAAAGAATACCATTAAAGTGACATTGCTGCTGCTGATCTTGCTTTGCTGTCCTGTTCGCTCCATCCTCTTCTTGCCTGTCTGAAAGCCACATCATAGTATCACTGGCCCTGTATGCACAGGTCAGTAAGGAAATGAATGCACAATGACACACATCTGATCTGTTTGGTGACGTACTTCCATATTACAGCAGAATCAGCAAGCTTTGCGCAAATGTGCTGGCCCATGGATACGACAATTAAGGAACACTGTTTGTGCAGAGATAAACTTACATTTGACGGTGTTGCTAAGGTCTGAGAGAGAGATGACGAAGAAGATCCATGGTCAGATTGTTCAGGTTTCTTTAACTTAACAATCAACAAGCGAAGAAGACCTGGGGTGATTATATGGCTAAAGAATGAAAGAAAAGCCCCAGGGTGACAAAAGACTTAACTGCTTAACAAAACTTTAAGTATTTAAAGTATTTAACATCTGTAATTAAGAATAATATATGAAGTTTCAAAGCCCGCTATAACAAGAAAAATTTACAAACAGCAAAGTAATACAAAATACATCCTTTGCACACAAGTTATTCCCCTATATACTGCATCATGGTGCATCTGTGCATCCAGGTTTCCTCTAGCTTTTCTCCAATATTTCCCAAACCTGCTTTGCTTTGGGAAAGGTTGCAATGAAGCCTTGATGGCTGTCATGTAGATGGGAAAGTGTGGGTTTTTCCACTCTGTCCAAACAGCAGCTGTTTTCCTTGTCCCTGTGACAGCCTTCCCACCCACCCCCTGTTCCACAAGGGACCTTTTTTTAAAAATGCACAACAGTATATCACTGTACTGTAACATTAGATATGTTTTGTCCTTAGTAATAGTAAAATAATAAATGGAAGAAATCCTGCATCATATTTATTTTGCACTTTCTATTAATTACAAATAAGGGACTAGCTCCAGCAAGCTTTTTCCACTCTATCTCTCCCAATATCTAGGGTTGCCAACTTTGGCTTGAAAAATCTCACTGGAGATTTGGGGGCTGTGCCTAGGCAGGTCTGAGTTTGGGGAGGGAGCTCAGCAGAGATGTGATGCCATAAGAGTCCAGGCTTCACAGCTGCCACTTCTGTAGTCTGGAGATCAGATATAATTTTGGGAGAACTCCACACCACATCTGGAGGTTGGCAACCCTTCCAACACCCCTCCTTACCCCATCTCTCATCATATATGTGTGGATTTTGTACATGCAGGCCTCATGATCTCTTATATATTTATTTTATTTATTTATGTACATTTATAGTCCGCCCTTTCCCATGAAGGGCTCAGGGTGGATTCCAACAAGCTAAAACATTAAAACCAACAGTAAAACATCAGAATAGTTAAAACAATTAAGCCAATAAATTAAGATTAATTGTTTAAGACGGCATGGATGGTATGAGCACATGAGGTGCAATTATCATGGGCAGCCTAAGTTGCCCAAAGATGTCAACAGTATTGGCCCCAACTGAAGTGGCAATCATTGCTGGGAGGCCAGTTAGATGGTATAATAGGATGAGGACGTCTGTTTGCCTCAACCATAGACCTGGCGGAGCAGCTCCATTTTAAAGGCCCTCCGGAAAGGTAACAAATCCGGAAGGGCCTGAATCTCTATAAGGAGCTGATTCCACCAGGTCGGGGCCAGGGCTGAAAAAGCCTTGGCCCAGGCAAGTCGGACATCCTTTGGGCCAAGGATGGTCAGAAGATGTTGGCCGGCCGATCGTAATGGCCTTCAGGGCTCATATGGGTGGTCAAAGAGGATTCATCTATTTTTTACCAGCAGAACAACTGGTTCAATCCAATTTGAGTATCTGACAGAAGAATATCTTCATTCAATGTGATTCCAATCCTACATCCTGATGTTAGAAGTCCATTATTCAAATGTCACTATATATAACTTTAGGTCAATTATAATTTATGTAAGCTTGTACATCAAATCAAGTAAAGGTTGAGAAACAATATAACGGTAAAATATTTTCATTAACACTGTCTTACTGCTGGCTGAACATAAAGCATTTATTCCGGTGGGCAGCCATGTTGGTCTGAAGCAGCAGAACAAAGTTTAAGTTCAGTGGTGCCTTTAAGACCAACAAAGTTTTTTACTTGCACACAAAAGCTTATACTTTGTCCATCTTAAAGGTGCCACTGGACTCAAACTTCATAAAACAGCTTTGAGGTTGTACCTCAAATCAAATATTTGAGAAACAATATAGCAGTAAAATATTTTGATGAATACTGTCCTACTGCTGTCTGAACATAAACATTACTGTTCCTACAATAATCTGTTTAAAGTATCATATTTTCTCTAATTTGATGAGAATGTTTGACATTATACTGGGAAGAAGCATTTCCAACACAACTTGAAATAATTTGCCATTTGTCTTGGTTTAACAGCAAATTTGCTAAAGGCAGGAAAATAAGTTAATGCTTTAAAAAGAATGATGCTTTTGTAGTAAATAATCCAGCATGTCAGCTGAATAAATAGTAGCATTTAAGCTTTTTCATCCTTGGCTCTCCTAAATTCATTTATAATCAGAGGAAGGCTTTTTAATGGTTCTAGAAATGCATTACTTCAAAAGTGCCTCAGATAATTTGATTTTCAAGACAGGTGTTGAAGAAGACAGAGATTAATTTTTAATTTCTCTTTTCCCCTCTATATGAAGGCTATGGGGGGGAAATTTACTATGAGAAAAAAATTCTTCAGAGTTTGCCTCACACAAACCCTAGTTCTATGCTGTTGTTCTCCTTGTGTTGGCACACTGTTGTCTACACTGGCCTCCCATTAGTACAAAGTGAGAACTGTGTTAGTACATAAAGTGAGCTGGACCAAGGCACATCCTCCTAAGGATATGCTATCTTCTATCACTGCTGTCAAAGACAAAGTCAACACTTGAGAAATGCAGAGGTTTTACTTTAGTTGATCCACTTATTTATATCAGAGTGCTATAGGTTAGCCTGGAACTCAGCTGGTTTGCTTCTCATCAGCTCCACCTGCTTCCACCCCAGGCTCTAGGTCAGCATGATTCCTTTACTAAGTCATTGTAACTCCTACCTCAGGCCACAGCAGTAGAGCACCCTTCCTGCAGGGTTAGGCCATGAGGAAGCCAGACTCCCCAGGTTTACTTGCTGCACCCTCATCATCCAGGAATGTCACATTCCTGGTCCATTAGAAGCCTGGGTCTTTCCAGACTGTAGAGAACCCAAGCCTGACTGGTTACTCTCTTTCCTCTGTTCCTAGATGGTTGCAGTCAACTACTTCCTTCCTTGCCTTATTCAGCCAAGATTTTTTAAATATTCCCATTCCTGAATCTCCTAGTTCCTGCCTCCCTGTACTTACTCCTAGGTAGGTCTCTTCTCCCAAGAAGATTTATACCCTGCCTTTCATCCCAGCAGGGATCTGAAGTGGCTTATGTTATTCTCCTCTCTTCCATTTTATCTGTACAATAACCCTGTGAGAGAGGTTAGGCTGAGAGTGTGTCACTGGCCCAAAACCATCCAGTAAACTTATATGGCAGAGCAAGAATTTGAACCTGGCTCTCCCAGATTCTACTCTGACAGCACTAACCATTACAGCATACTGGCTAGGTTCCAGACTTAGCACCCTCTTGTGTAAAAAAAAAAATCCGGAATATACAATACAGATGTGGAGTAACTAAAATAAGCTCCACACGACAGTGTAATTACACAGTATGGAGTTTATCTTATTACTTAGTTTAAATTATGACTATCTTGCAACTCTCATCCAAGTTGGTTCTTCAGGTGGCTTAAAGCAGAACCAGATACACACTAACAATTAAAACAAAATATAAGCAATTGTAAATAATTATCCATATCTAATATATTCCTTTAGAGACTTCATTATGTTTTACCTTAAACATATGAAATCTCCAAGGAAATATGATGGCAATGCTTTGAATCAACTGAAAATCTGAAACATGCCTATCAGCATCTAGGATGCACAAGTGGAATTTCAGAGTAGTATTTCCCTCTTTCATATTCAAGTCAAAAGAATCATATCAATATAACATCTGAGCGAAGGACAAAAAAATAACAAGACAGCGTCTAGCACCCTAACTTCAGCCATATTGTCCAACTTGATAGGAACAGACATTTCCTCCTAGGTAGAGGACATTAACTGGAAGCCATCATATTTGGGACTTCAAATATATATATATATATATAAAGAGGTTGCAAGTGTGTATTTGGATGGCTGTAGTGATCTGAAATAACAGGTGTGGATTACTCACAAGCAATACCATTGTAATCAATGTGTGGAATTTTCCACAAACAATCATGTTTCCAAATTCCAAGCTGATATTCTACAGGAAAAAGTATACAGTAATGGCAACAACAACAACAACAACAAGCTCTGTTGTCTGTAGAGAGTTTTGACCCTTTAAAAGCTTATACCCTGAAAATTCTGTTGGTCTCTAAGATCTCAAATCTAATCTCTCAACATATCTCTCACAAGCCAGTCCATTATTTAGACCCTGCAGACCACCTAGTAGGATGCCTTCCCTGGCCACTGGCAGGTGATGGAGGGGTAGGCTGCCAGATCCAGGTTGGGAAACTCCTGGAGATCTGGGAATGGAGCCTGGGGAGGACAGGTACCTCAGTGGGGTACAATGCCATAGAGTCCACCCTCCAAGGCAACCATCTTCTCCATGGGAACTGATCTCTATAGTCTGGAGTTGTGCTGTAATTCCAGGGGATCCTGCTTGAGGAAAGGGTGGGATATAAATGAAATGAAATTAATTAATGAATTAAAAACAATCATTAACAATACACAGATTTAAAAAACTGCTCAGATTAAAAACAAGCATTGCAGATTCAAACCACAACCAAATCTGCCAAAGTGGTTTATATTCTGCCAAAGGCCCTCTGAAATAAAACTGCCTTGCAGTTTTCCTAAATGAAGCCCATGAGATTGCCCTCTGTACCCCTTCTGCCCCCACTCCTGGCCTGGTCAGTGGCCAGGGGACACCTGGCAACTCTACTGGTAGGCCCGTGGGACTGGACCTATCCCTGAAAAAGCCTGTGATCAAGTTGTTCCCACATGGACCACCTCATGTGGAGTGGAGAAGGCTGTCTGAAGAGTGTAACTGGCACATGCAAGTCTAGTGAAAGATGCAGTTTGCAATAGGTATGAGGGCTCTAAGCCCAGGACTTTAGAGGTGATAACAAACCTTTGAATTGGGCCTAGGAGCAAACAGGTCACCAATACAGTTGATGCAACATCAGGGCTATATATTCCATTGACTGCAGGGAGGAGTCTCACTGCCACGTTAGCACTAATTGAAAATTCCAAGTGGTCTTTAAAAGGGAGATCCACCCAGAGTGCATTACAGTACCCCAATCTGGAAGTTATGGTAGCATGGATCAGTATACTTAGGTGGTAGCGATGCAGAATGTAAATAGTATAAATACAATAAACTTTAAAACTGATTGTATTCTGTTTCAAAATAAACAAAAAGTACAGTTTACCACTTATTATTTGTCACATGGACAGTGTTTTTATTTGTCACATAAACTTGCATAATCATGTGAACACATGTGATATAAGTTCAGCACACACAAATGGTAGGTGACAGTGATGAATGTTTAAGCTGATTCTAGGATTCCAGTGTGCTGGGTGTAATGTAATTGTGATTGTGTGCACACTCGGCAGCTACCTAGAAAGAAAACATTGCCATTATAAATGAGAAATAAATACCTAACACATTTTGACTGTATACACAGCTGTGCTCCACAATGTGAAATAAATTTTGACATGGCACTTGCATACTGTTCAAGAATAACAATATTTGACCCTTTGGTTTTGTAAGAGGTAACATACTAATACGATATATAATATATTGCCATCAAGTCGCAGCTGACCATAGGGTTTTCAAGGCAAGAGATGTTTCAGATGTGGTTTGCTGTTGCCTGCCTCTGCATTGAACCCCTGATATCTCATCCAAATACTCACCTTGCTAAGCTTCCAAGATCTGATGAGATCAAACTAGCCTGGGCTAGTAACATACAAATACACACACACGCACATTTTTAAAACAGAAAAAAATTCATTTCCATCTTATTTAGCACTTCTTAAAAACAGGCATCCTGGATCCAAGAGACTGCCTAGCTCTCCTATATGGGCAGTCCAGCCCTTGGCCTGTTCTCTGCATGCTTTACATGGTTCATATAATCACATTTTGTATCTGGGACCCCACCCTGTGTCAGATGTAGCACAATGAGTTGAGTTCTCAATTCTTACAACTAGGATCAGGACCATGGTGCATGTAGATAAGAGGCCTTCCTGCCTGTGCAATTTTCCTCATCCTGAAACTCCCACTGGGATGCCATTGGGCCTGTTCAGGAAACCCATATAGGTTTTCCCAGGTCTGTGTTGGGTTGTGAAAATGGCATAGGGAGACACTCGTAAGTCAAGTTCTCCACCTGCACTGTAAAGAAGCAAAAACTTAGTGTTGTCAATCTTCAGATTGTAGCTGGAGATCTCCCATTATAGCAACTGATCTCCAGGCGACAGAGATCAATTCACCTACTTTGGCATTATACCCCATTGAATTCCCTTCCCTTCCCAAACCCCGTCCTCTTCACTAAACCGCAAGCCTCCTCAGGTTCTGCCCCCAAAATCTCCAGAAGCTGGCAACCCTAATATGCAGGCATGAGAAAAAGCACAAGTTTTTTTTAAGTTATGTTATCAGTATTTCCTCAAGCTCTTGTGAACTGTGAAATTAGTACCTTGGGTACTAATTTTGGTTTACAGGATGGTGGGGATGGTAAGCTTGATGTTGTTTTCTGTCATACTTTATAGCAGATGGAACAAAGAGTACCAGTTTTTATTTATACGGGTACGTATTTCCCATTTTGAAGCTAATTTCAGTCCTGGAATTTATGGAACAATCTTAATTTTTCAATTACTTGCAACCCAAGATGGGTGTTTTATAATCATGTGCCCAGTAATTCCCTCCCATGCATTATATAAATATTCACCCTCCATTGTAAAAATTAAGCCAGTCCAAACATTACTCTTAGAATTTTGTTCTGATCTTGCATTCATTACATAAGAGTTTCACTGTGGGATGTTTAATGTGGTTCAGAATGTACCAGTGTATTCTGTGTATTGTACCAAGATGACCCACAGCTACCACTGGGAGGTCATAGCACTTGTTTGTGCTTGTTGTCTTTCTCTCCTATTGTCAGTTCTGTAAACACTGGCAAAAGTTTAGAATGCGGTCAGTCAATAAGATACGCTTGCTTGCATAACTGCTTTTTAATAACGTTATAATTTCTCCATCAACACACAGAGGGAAAAAAGCACACAAGGAAATATATTGTTTTCCTACACTGAAAAGCAAAAGTGGAGGACCAAACTGGAAGTTACATGAATCAGTCTCCTTATTATTCTTTCCAGAGTACAAAAAGAGTCGATGGAAGCTGAGGAGAGAAATAGTTTGTCTGTTTGGGGGCAAAGGGACAGGTTGCTTAATCCTTTCTTTTTGCACTACTTATCTCCTGAAAATTCTCCCTTCCTTCACATGCTTTTCTTTCCACCAGAGAAAAGATTGAAAGATATAGGGGTCCCTGTGTATTTTCCCACATAGGGATACAAATTGTTCCATGATTTTGATCAGATAAATGGCAGGAAGGAAAAAAGCCAAAAACATCATACCATTCCATACCACACCCCTTTCCCCAAGTTCCTTGTGTCTTGACTGCAGCCTCTGAGGCTTTCCATTAAAAAAAATGCTGAGAAACTGATTCCTGTGTAGCCATGTAATGTTTAGTGTGGTCCTCAGGCTCTCGCTGAACCTGAAAAAAGCAGCCTGGATACCTAAGTGTGAGGTTTCCTTTAACAGAAAAGATGAAAAGCGGAAAAATGTCAAAACTGCAGCATTTCTAATCACAGAAGGTTATTTATTTTATTTTATTTTATTCTTTTTATACTTTGGCATATGTTCTTACCAGGTGTGGCATACTTGTCTTTGCCTGTGGTGCTTCCATTTTTCCTGTTAAGGTACTCTGCCAGGAGCAGATAGCTGTCACACGGACATGTTGTTTCTTCTGTATCACACACTGATAATGAGAAGTGAAGTCATATGACAAATCCCAGAGCTCACCTTTGGGTTACTCCTGCTGAAAGAGCAATTTTATCTGAGTTCATCCTCAACTGTTTCTGTGAGAAAGAACAGAAAACATAAAAGAAGCTGGCTGGTGCAATTGCTACACACAGATAAGCAATTGTGCAATTTCAGCCATAGATTAAAAGGTGGTGAGGAAGTACTTGGCAGAATGACTAAAACTTGGATCCTTACAAACAGCTCAGATGTTCCAGAACTTTTTAGTTCATTTACATGTCCTCCTTTCTGCCAACTCGCAGAAGCAAAGGGTGTCTACTAAATTATAATTTAAAAAGCAAAAATACTAACATAAACAAAGCTTTAAAGTAGGAACCCAATTGTATCAGATAAGTTAACAGTCCTTAAAATGAAAACACCTATAATAAATATTGGCAACACAATGCAAATGTTTTAATGTGCACCAGGTCTGAGGAGATAGCACAATCCCTAAAGGACTACAAAAGCATGGAGATGGCTGCTAAAAAGACCCTCTAACTAACTGCTGCCAACCTAACCAGATGATACAGGAACCACTGACATCAAGGCTCAGGCAGGCTGACATGGGTGGAGGTGACCCCTCAGGTACTTTGTACCCAAGCCAGGTCACTGAAAGCTCAGATCAGACCTTGAATGGGGCCCAAAGATACTGCAGCTGGAAAAGCACTGTGTTTGTATGTTCACAATAGTAAATCTCAATTAGGGCTCAGGCGGTCATATTCTGAACCAGCTGAAGTCTCCAAACAATCCTCAAGGGTAGCCCTACATAAAATGTATTATCGTAATCTAGTTTGGATATGACTAAAGCATTTGTGACAGCAGCCAGGGCAGTCTTCCGAGGAACACATGTAGCTGGCCAACTGGGCAAAGTTGGTTGAAGGCAACCCTAGCAATGTGTATCATCTGTTTATCAAAAGACTGTCCCCAGACTGCAAACCTGATCTTTTTTGGAATGTGATCTCATTCATAATAGGTTGTACTCCTCTATCAGCTTTACTTCCAACCCATACTGCTTATAGTTTTGTCTGGATTAAGTTTTATTCACTGTCTTTCAGTTTTCTGCTGCTTCCAACATTAAATTAGTATTTCCATCATTGCCCTGGATTGAAATGGAAAGGAGCACTAGAGCTGCATATCATCACCATATCGACAATTTAACCCAATCTCCACATGATTTCTTCCAACAGTTTCATGTAAAGATTAAATAGAAACAAGATGAAACTTTGCAATATCCCATAGCCAACAGCTAGAGGGCAGAACAGTTATCACTCAGCAACACCTTTTGGAAAATATTATTTACTTCATTTATATCTCACCTTTCTCCTCATTGGGGACCCAAAGTGGCTCACAACATTCTCTGCTTCTCAGTTTTACCTTCATAACTACTCAGTGTCTCATCATAGGGTTTTTGAGGTAAGAGTTGTTCAGAAGCGTTTGACCATTGTCTTAATCTGCACAGCACTAACTGGGGTTTGCTGTAGTCAGGGCTTTTTTTTTTTTTGAGCAGGAATGCAGTTCCAGCTGGCTTGGTGTCAGGGGGTGAGCCTAATATGCAAATGAGTTCCTTCTGGGCTTTTTTGGTAGAAAAAGCTCTGTGCAAAACAATGGTTATGTCAGGGGGTGTGACCTAATATGCAAATAAGTTCCTGCTGGGCTTTTTATTTTTGTAAAAAGCCCTGGCGGTAGTGTCCACTGTTGCTGTCTATGAAAGATCCTTAAGGGTCACCTTCCACTAGAGCTGCTGCCCAGCAACTACCTTTTGAGAATTTCTCCACCCCCACCACCAGTGGAACCGTCTGTTCTGCTGATGTGGTCATTGATCTCCAAAGAAGGTGGATGCATCTTAGTCTGGCCAATAACAGAAGCCATGGCCCTCAGTTTGGAAGACCCAAGAATGGCTGCTAACAACAGGACATTTTGGAAAATGTTAATTCATAGGGTTGCCAAGAGCAACTTGACGGCTCTTACACACAAACAAAACAACCCAGCAAAGTAGGTTAGGTTGCTTCTCTGTAACTAGCCCAAGGTTACCCAGCAAGCTTCCGTGACAGAGTGGGGATTCAAACCTTCCAAGAAAGGTTAAAACCACTCAAAGCCCATTCTACTGCCCAGACCCATTCCTGATAGGCTCCCTAGAAGGATACTATAATTGAAGGCATTAAAGGCCACAGAAAGAATCAGGAGAAACAAGGAGGACACATCCCCTCTGTCAGTAATCTGCTATAGTTCATCTCTCAGGGTTTCTGTACCATGATCAAGTCTGAAGCCATATTGAAAGGGATCCAGATAATCAGGTTCAACCAAGAGGACCTGGAGAGCACCATATGAATTCAGTGACGATGGAAAAGCAGTTTCTTCATTTCCATCACTACCATAGAGCAGGTTCTAAAACAGATTTCTAGCCTGTAGTTAGACCAAGTCTTCCAATTCCTTAATTTATTCAAAGAACCAAGGGGCTAAATGAGAATCAGCACGAAAGAATAAGAGCAACTGTATCTATTGTACCTGCAGTCTCCTGATTCCAGAGGTCTACCAGTTCCATCAAAAAAACTATCAGCCAATTCAGCAGGAAATTTCCCCACAGCTCTCTGGAAGACTTCAAGATTCATCATTCTCCAAAGGGGGGAGCATTTGAAATGCCTACCCCAGTATAGGAGCTCTGAATCACTAGAAGTCTAAACCCCATCAGTAATGACCTGCCCATGACAGTTATCTTAATCTCCTTCATCATCCAGATTAGATGAGTCACACCTGCACAGAGCACCAAATCCAGGGTATCAGCAGCTAACTATACACATGGGACCAGATATTACCCAACATAGCTCCATCATTGTGTCTATACCTATGAAGGTTTAAGCTGTTTTACTTATTTATTAAGCCATTTACATCCCACATTTGATATGAGGTGGGTAATACTAGATGTTGTAGATGCTGTGGCCTCAGCATGGATATTAAGACTCAAGCACAACAAATAGCCAGAGGGTGACCAAGGGCAAGACTAGACCACTCAGTTCAGAGTGTTTCATAAAGAAAATAAACATGAATCCTATGGCATCTTAAAGTCTAATAACTTCTATTCCAGCATAGAAATATGGGCTGGAGGCCAGTTCTTCAGATGCAATGAGTAATCTTTGTCTCGCTCTACAGTCATTTGATGTGGGGAGGCATTAAAAATAAACCAACAGCAGGGTTAAGAGGCCTTAAAAACCATGCACTACAGCAGGGTTCCCAATGTGGTGCCTATGGTACCTGCCAAGTGTTTTAGAAACTGGGTGGGAAAAGGTGGGGCTTTTGCCCAGCAAGGCTTCCAACTGGTGCCTGAAGATTTTATTGCAAGTGCAGATTTTTAAAAACACTACTTTAGCAGCAGCTGCCACCACCACACAAGGATCTTCACTTTGTGATTGAAGGTAAACTGTGGATGCCATTGTGACTGGCTCCACATCCTGCAGCAGCCATTTTGTGGCTGTGCCCATCAGACTGTGTCAGAATTCCAAAGGTTCAAAAGCTGGGGGATCCCTGCACTACAAGAAGTCATCTGCTTTCCCTGAATGCCAGCATGTTACACAGGCAATCTCCCAGTGAATACTTAAGAGTCTCCACCGGGTCCCCCCAACACTGACTCCAGGAATCCCTGTGACTCAGTGCCACTCCTCCAACACTGACTCTCAGTGCTGCCCCCTGCTATGTGCACAGACACCCACCCACCCTGTGCCAGAGGAACACAAAGTTTAAAGCCCCAGCCATGCACCCAGTCCATTAGCGACTCCCCTGTAGGTTGCATCATTCCCCTCTTCCCTGTGCTGCAAGCACAACAGCCCCAAGGGATCAAGCAGACTAAGGGGACCCTCCCATGGTACAAGTGAAGAAAAGACCCTCAGGCTCCCCCATCCAGCCTTGTGCTCTGTCCAGCATGCAGAAGTGGCTCATTTGTTCCAACCACCCTCTGGCCCCTAGTACCCTCTGCACAGAGAGGTGAGTGAGCTTACCCTCTTAGGTATTCCCTTGGGAAGCTCACAGAGGGAGTGGGGCAGGGAGGAGCATGAAACTCTGCCTGTGTAGCAGAAACCAAGTGGAAGAGACAATGTTGGGGCACAACACAGACTTTATTGTACTGGAATCAAGTGGAACATCATCCTGGGTGGGAATTAGAAAGGCTTGCTGGGCTTGAGGCTCCACTCCAAGAGGGGGGCTGGAACAGCTGACTGAGTAGTTTGCTTCCACAGCACTTTCAGCCCTTAGGACTACGCTGCTAATTAAGAGTACTAGGAACTTAGAAAAATGTTATAATGATTGCAGGCATATACAAATAAGAGAGAACATAAGAACATAAGAGAAGCCATGTTAGATCAGGCCAATGGCCCATCCAGTCCAACACTCTGTGTTACACAGTGGCAAAATTTATATATACACACACACACTGTGGTTAATAGCCACTGATGGACCTCTGCTCCATATTTTTATCTAAACCCCTCTTGAAGGTGGCTATGCTTGGGGCCGCCAGCACCTCCTGTGGCAGTGAATTCCACATGTTAATCACCCTTTGGGTGAAGAAGTACTTCCTTTTATCCGTTTTAACCTGTCTGCTCAGCAATTCAGAGTTTCCAAGCTATTTATTTCAAAAACTATTTCATAGAATGAATAAACCATTTTTAACCCAAAATCTGTACTGACCTGTGACATAAACACAGCAGCAGTCCCATTAAACAGCTTTGAAAAAATGCACTGTTTTAATTCTGCATTAATCTGAGTCAGTGCCAGCCAAAAAATTGTTTTCAGAATCAATCTTGGTACCACATGAGTTACATGCATTGTATAATATGCTCCACATGGCAGTTGGAAGCATGTTAATCTGTGTGGTTATTGCTCTTCACTTTAGTGTAATTGCAGTGCTTACTTCTTCTATCACACAGCTGTACAGTGATATCCAGAAAATGGATGTGCTGTGTAGGTTCCTTTGACTCTCTGGCTGATTGTGAGACAGAAGATGCTTAATTCTAAATTGTCCATATATAGAAATACTTAATGCTCCCCCCCCATGTTAATATCACTGCTCTGTGCAGAAAGGGAGGTAACTATAAACTGAGCTGCTAGCCTTGTCCTCTTAGTTGTTTATGAAGGCACACTGTCTTGCAAGAAGATTAGACCTGCAGGTCTAACCTTAATTTTAGGAAAGAGACACAGATGTATGCCACAAAGGAGAGATGGTACATATATGCCAACACTTATCTGGTTTTTGATCTAGTTCAGATTTTAATGGCTCTGCAGGGGAACCTTCCCTTTGTATTTAAATTTTAAAGAGATGCTCCAGGGGCACAGACCACCCTGGAATTTATACTGTCTACAAGCCTAGTCTCTAATCCCAGATCTGTGTCAAATTATAATCTTCCCCACCTAAAACAGAAGCTTTTTTTTTTACAAGCTGTATGAACAAGACGGTTGCTCTTTTGTACAGCCAGATTGGCGGCAAAATTCAAAGGGCAGCAAGCACTGCATGGACAGTTCTCTGTACAAAGGATACACCAGAACTGTCTTCATACTTACTTCCAACACTTGCTGCTTGCCTAAAGGTACTATATTCCTTTCAAAGCAATAATCTTCGAAGCAGTCTTGTGCACAAGGCAGAAATTCAACCGATACAGCATATCACTGCACAGAGAAACCACTCTGAAAAAAGGCTGCATCTACTGGGTTTCAGCTTCTCCTGCGGCTGTTATTGGCACAAAGACTCAATAAAACAAACAGGACTCTCAGTACTAACCAACTTTCGTTCTGGCAAGCCTTCGTTCATTTAGTCGGGTACAAATAAAAATAACACCTAGAAGTGTTAAACCAAAGCCGGCAGCAGTCTTCATTTTTTCTGTTTCAAAGTTTTACGCTTCCAGTAGATACAAAAGGGGGAAAGGGAAAGTGGGTATAAAAATAAACAGTATATAAACAGAAAAGAAGTACATTCTGCATTTCAATATATCATTTACAATAGAAAGGGCCATAACGTATTTCCATACTTTCAAAATAGAGTTTAAATTGTCATTATTATATGAAAGTTGTAGGTTCATGCTTAAACTTATCTAGATTGGATCATATTCCCAATACATATACCAGTAGACAGTCACCCTTCACATCAGCTAGTCTTAATCAGCGAAACAGCCTGAATTGTCCAACCAAACGTATAACGGCTCCCAGTGTTTTCTTGCTTCTTTAGATTTGCCGCCACCGGCAGCAGCCTTAATTAAGCAACCCTTATGCCGTTAAGGCGCAACTGACGGCGACGGCAGGCCCATGGGGGTTTCAAGGCAAGAGGTAGGTTGCCCATTCCTCCGCATAACAACCCCGGTCTTTTTTGATGGTCTCCTGTCGAAGTACTAACAGCGGGCTGACCCTGCTTAAACTTCCCAGCTCTGACAAGACCCGGCGCTAGCTACGGTCAGCTTCCAACTACTCATTGGCGAGGAGAGAAACATTCTGTCCCTGTTCTCAGAGCCGCTCTTCTCATTATTACTTCACGTATTCGAGGCGTGAGCTGAGTCATGGGTTTTCTAAACACGTTCCCGAAAGGAGATTCCTGCAAACCTTCCTTCTCCTCCCCGAACAAATTTGGGAAAGGGAAACCCAGCTCTGGCTCTTTTTCTAAACGCCAGCGAGCCGACCTCGCTCATGCGCAATCCACGCTTAGCCCCGAGGAATTTACACGCACGTTAGGAAGGAAGCGAGAATGCGCAAGGAGAGGGCGCCTTTGGTCTCGCTGCGAGCAAACGGCCAGCCAAGCGCCTCCTTCCTTGCACGCTTGTGACGCGTGGCGCCGAGCCCCTCCTTTGGCCGAGCCCTTCTTATAAATGCAGGGCCAGCCGCCCTTCTTCCTCTTCTTTTGCCATTTTCTCTCTCCCGTTCGGTGCGTGTGTGCTTGTCGCCGCCCCTCTGGCCACTCGGCTGCTGCTGCTGCTGCTTTCCCTCCCGGTTTTTTACGCCCTTTTCCCACGCGGTTCCTTTTCTTTTCCGTGCTTGTGTACCGCCGCTGCAGCGCAACGTTGCGCTCTTTCCTCGGTCCAGCCCGCAGCCTATGGCCCTGGAAGGCGCCGCTGCCTCCTGTATTTCTGCTGTAGGTTCCCACATCCCTCTTTAAAAATTCCGCCTAAAAAGAGAAGACGATTTACCAAATCTTTCGGGCCGTTGTCCCACGTGAGTACCCTCAATGTATATATATTTTTTAAAAAATGATTTATTTATTTTTGCTGGTGATAATCGTGTTGGGAAGGGGAGGCAGATCCCGCCATTCAGCTCGGTGGATCGCCCCAGCCGCGATAGAGAAGGGAGAGGCCCCTTTCCAAATAATAAAAAGGAGCCCTTAGCGCCGTTTGATGTGGGTTATGGACGGTGCAGGTGCCTTGGCTGTCTCCAGACGCCGAGATCAGGGCGGCGGGTTCTGGGAGAGACGCCGTCTCCAGCCGTGGGGCAACGCCATTAAGAGCAGGAGCGCCACAAAGCTGTGCTTCGAGAAGCGCTCGATCTAGTTTTAAAGGAGTTCAGAAGGTCTAGATCTACCGGATTCCTTTACACCCCCGGTGGATTTCGGGCGCATGTGTGGGGAAGATGCTCCCTGACAGACTCCCCAGGAGGGATGCGTAGTCTCCCGAGGGAGGAAGGCAGAAACGCCGACCTAGGGAAAGGCTGAGGAGCCTCCCGGACAGCAGCTTTTCCGCTGGTCCCTACAGCGGCGGCGCTGAGCCCAGAATGGTGGGATCGGTGTGTGTGCTCGACGACGGTGTCAGGCTCCGCAGCCCATATGGCCACCTCTCCTTTGAGCGGTGAAGAAGTCCTGAGCCTCATCCCGAGCAGGTCCACGGTTTGTGTCTGTGAGGGCAAGAAATAGGGGAAGAAGAGGGGTAGTCGCTTCAGTTCTAACATGGCGGACGCTCGCGTGTGCGAGAAAAGGGGTTGCCGTGACTGGAGGCCGGCGCTTCTGCTCCTTCGTGTGTTTGATAATTGGGGGGTGGGGGGACGTCACGGGTGGGTAGTGAGGTGGAGTGGGAACAGCCTTCGCTTCCCCCAGTATGAACAGGACAGAAGGGCTCGGCGTCTGCTCCAACATGGCGGATTCCTGGGGAGGGGAGTGGGAGGCTGCTGCCTGGGTGGCTCTCTCAGAACTGGGTCAGTTAACAGCGATAAGCCGTGAGAAGCCACGGCAGTTAACGCGCAGTCGTTGAGAGTGGTGGCGGCGCGGGAGGGAGGGAGATGTGTAGAGAGCAGAAGGGCGACAGTTTACGGGGGGAGGTGGTGGGGAAGCCCCTTGACCTGTCTGATGAACAATGTATGTGGGGAGGGGGGATCTCCTTTTCATCCCATGGGGAAAATAGTCCTCCTCGCTACTGGAAGCCATCTCACTGTCCTCCCTGACACTTGTCAGTCGCCAGCCTCGAGGGGGAAGGGCGTGTGTCAGCCCGGTCTTCCTTGGTTTCTCTTTTCCCCTGTAAGGGAAATCTCTCTGGAGTTTGAGGAGACATAGCTCTGGGCAACCAGACCTATGCTTGTCGCTATGAGAGAGAGGAGAAGTATTGGTGACATGGCAGAGAAAAGCAGCAGCTCTCTTCCCAGCCTCTTTCCTCTTCCCCCCCCCCCCACCCGGTTGGGGGGGGGTAGAATTGTGTTGCCTGGTGTTCTTATAGGGCTGTCCCTTCCCAAGAGCATTGGAGGCCCTTGAAGCTCATGTTTTGTATGTTTTTTTTTTTTTGAGGGGATGACTTCAACCAGGAATGGTTGATGGCTGTGCCATTTCCAGGTACTCCTGTACTGAAACAGGCTGGTATTATAGAAACTACCACAACCCCTAGTCCAATGGCACTTTAAAGACTTAAAAACACTTATTTCAATATGGGCTTTTGAGAGTCATAGTGAAATAGTCTTTGAGGTGCCGCTGGGCTTTTATTTTGCTACAACAGTCTTGCTGTTTTCAGGTTTTGCCAAATAACATAGGAGGGACACATGGCATCAGCAAAGGGAGTGGAAATGTGGGCTGAAGTTGCTTCACTTACATGCTTGTCATGGCCAGCTGTGAAGATCCCGTATGTGTTGTTCATGCCAGAGAACTCTTGATGATGAGGCTTGGCTACCTGAAGTGACAGCGGCTTAGCTTCTTCTCTTCACCCCCTCCCCATCAAGTATATCATAAAAATTCATGTGTCTGCTTTTCCCCTGATGCTTGGACTAAGCTTTAACAGTGTAATACCAAGGAATGTAGTAAAGCAAGGCCTCCTGTCCCTTTTTAATTACTGCGGTCTGCCTGGAGTGAAAAATCTATCTCCTTCCTGGTTGTCTGTGGGGCACTTTCACAATATACACAATTTTAATTACCCAGAGTAGATACAGTCCCCTAGCTTAGCATAGGCAGCCACCAGTGTAAGTCAGCATCTCTGTTTCGTTCCTAACCACACTTCAAAGACTAGAGAAAATTCACTCTGATTGTGAATGACAGAGTGGGATAGGAAGCTAAAGCACCTTAAGAAGTAACTAATCTGTTTTGGGATCTGAATATGTGCTTGTAGACTGGTTTGTCTCCTCTTACCTATTACTGGGCTTGGGCTGCTCCTTATATCAAGCCCCTCTGAATTGCCAGTCTTGTTTTGGGAAGAGATTTTATGGTAACTTGATTGCTTTAGTTACAGTGGTGACTCTTAGAAAGTATAAGTGTTTGTGTGGGAGAGCTCAAGGGCATACAGATAAGTTTGTTTAGAAGTGTGACATTTGTGGAGCCAACTGGATTTCTGATGTACAGTGTGATTGTAGACCAAAGGGTAGCATATCGGGCAATGAAAGCTTAATTCCCCAGTTAGCGATGACATCCACTCAGAAGCATTAGAAAGTCCTTATTTATCCACCCATGCATTCTTTATAAGATTGAAGATAAAATTGGGTGGGTGGGGGAGCCCATGTTGCTTTGAGTTCTTTGGGCAGGATACAAATATGACATTCCTCCTTTTCCTCTGGGAGTTAAAAAGCAACAGTTTGACTGTCCAGTGCCACATATACAAGATTACACCCTTGATCACGTTAATGTGAACAGTTGCCACCTCTTAGTTGAGTATTCCTAATAATGTGGTTTAGAATCCATGTTTCTCTCCAGCATTAATTAAATTGATGGAGAAATGCCACCTTTAGACATTCTTGGATCTCCTTGGTTGTGAATAGGTTATGGTTAAGGAATATTAGTTTATATATATAAATAATATGTTTTAATCCTATTTTATTCCTTAGTGAAATTTCAAAGTACTTCTTGAGGGAATGTACACAGAAATCAGGATTCAAGCTGGAGACGGATAGAATTTTGAAGCAGAGTAGGCTTTTAATAATCAAATATAGTGACTATTGTGTTTTCAAGACATCTACATAGTATGAACATATGAAGCTGCCTCATACTGAATCAGACCCTCAGTGCATCAAAGTCAGTATTGTCTACTCAGACTGGCAGCGGCTCTCCAGGGTCTCAAGCTAAGGTTTTTCACCTATTTGCCTGGATCCTTTTAATTGGAGATGCCAGGGATTGAACCTGGGACCTTCTTACCAAGCAGATGCTCTACCACTGAGCCTCCGTCCCTCCCCTAAATTACTAAAGTATGGTTTAGCTGACAGGGGAAGGCATTGAATTAGGTTGCGTAACAGGAAGGAAAGAGGTTTTTTTTGAACTGTTGGTTTTTTGAACTGTACTTTGGCACCAATAAGAAACTGAAGAAAGTATAATCCCCCCCCCCCCAAAAAAAAATTGGGCCTGTCTCTAGCGTTCTTCAGAATCCCAGATGGAGAAAAATATGCAGATTATGCTGGCGTTTGTGAGATCTGGTTTGCTGAGGCATGGACACTTATTTAGCACTATCATGATTCCCTGTTCCAAGTGAATACAGAGACTGGCGGTTTCCAAGTGTATTGTCATGGTGGCAGCTGAAATTGTGCTTATGTTTAGATCATCCCCAGTGCCCCTATATGTGTGTGCAAGTCATCAGCTGTTGTTCTTGCCTGGGGCAGAGAAAAGAGCTCCCCTTCATTCCAGCCCTGTGAGTGGAGGCTTCTTAATGGAGTTTTGTATTGAATAATGGTGGTGGAAGAGGAGGGAGGAGGGTCTGTTCCAGTCTGGACTGGTCCTGTCTAGTTCTTTCCTTCCTGCCACGGTGTGAACAATGCTGCAGCTTGCGACAGGCATCCCCCACCCCATGCGTCTCTCCGAGTGTGGCGAGTGCATGCAACGCCAACCTCCCCTCCCCTTCGTTGTCTGCCCAGTTACAGTGTGGTAAAAAAGCACTACTCTCGTCCATGGCAGGCACTTGTCTCCTCTGTCTTTTGGACAGCCTGTAGTTCTGAGCTGCTCTTAACAGCCGCCAGCAGATGCGAAGTGTGTGTGTGTTTGGAAGATCAGGGAAGGCAGGAGAGAGCTACGATAGCTCTTTAAATAAGCTAGGGGCCTTGTTAGTAGCACACAATGGATGCATTTCTGTTCTTTGAGATTCAGGTCTGCTGTTCAAAGAAGCTGCATAGATGACTGGTTACTCTGCTTGGCTCCTTGATCCAAAGGGAATATTGAATTCTTAGTGTTTTCAGTCCCCAAAGGTTATTTTTGATGGCTAGTAAGAAACTGCTGTGTTAAACATGGCTTGAGATGAAGGGGCTTACATTTGTATTTGCTTCCTCCCCCTCTACTTATGAAACCATTTAATTGCATATAAAGTAACCTTGGTGTTAGCAACAATGGCTTCTGAAGCTGAAAGGAGAAAAGATTTAACTAGGAGAGCAGAGACAGTGTCTGGGATAAAGGGATAGTGCTTGTTGTCTGTGTGATCTTTTTGACACATCTTCTGGAATTTGACATATATTTGGTTAGTAAGTGGGTTAAACCTACTGCCACTGTGCCTGACTGTTCATGACACAATAAAGTTTTTAAATACTTTGCGCAGAAATTATAGTTTAATTAATGCTTGTTTTTTTCATCTTGTTGAGACTTTGCCTTAAAAATAGAACACCTGAGCTGTTCTGCCTGCACAAGAAGATGTTGTAATTTAAATTGTGGACTATGATGAATCTGGGTCAATGGCAATCAGCTGGAATGTAGATCTTATGGTGCACTTTGAGGTATGCATTTATTTAAGTGGTACATCTGGGTCAAAGGACTGCTGTTTCCATTACATTTCCCCCCTTGGCATAAGAAAGGTTTCTTGGAAATTGTTTATTTAAGTTACAGAACTATAGTGGAAGCTCATGTTTTAGTTGATTACTTTCTGTGCAGACACGTGCAGCCTTTCTGTGAATGCTTGTTCAGGAGTCCAATGAGTTTAACGGGGCTTACTCCCAAGCAAGTATAAATAATATATCCTTGGTTCTGCAAAACAGAAGTTTTGGTGTCATAATAAAAATATTTAACTGTTGAATTATTTTTAAAATGTTTATTTTTCCATTGGCTCCTACTCTTCTTTGTGTCCTGGAGGGGTGTGAGTGTATGCAAAGAATGGATTTTAACCTGTGAATTAGAAAATGTATTGTTTCCTGGATAACAAAATGGCATAGAGCCATAAGACTGTGACACTTATTATATAAAGTCTTATAAAATGTTACTGTCAGAACTAATAAAATTGTATTTTACTTCATTTAGTATTTGTATACTTGCAGGATAGTGCCAGTTCAATAATGGCTGGTAATCTAGAATTCAAATATTATTTGTATATGAAAAAGATGGCTATATATGATATAGCTCCTACTTAGGCATTTATCAAAAGTGATTTATAAGTAAAATGGAGATTATATGTTATTAATTCCAGGAAATAACAGTGTTGCAATTGTCCTCTGCCACTATAAGATGTGAAATATTTGGACATTTTGAAGCCATGGAAAAATTTATTTTTCTTGGGGTGAGAGAAGAACAGAAATCTTAGAAAAATGGAAATACGTGTTATAGTTAACAAGGTTACTGCTTCTTTATTGCTTTAACTACAAATATATAACTTGGCCAGTAAATATGCCAAATACTACAATTTTATGGAAATTTAAAGTATAAATGAGATTCAGTTCAGTTTTAAACAAAACTGCAACCTTCTAAACCTGCAGATTTATAGTTTAGGATTGCACTTCTTTCTATAAGCAGAGCTGCAAAATATATCTTATATGAGGGGAAAAATAGAAAACACAGATTTTGTAGTAAAGAAAAAATTACTCAGGCAGAAACAGTCTCATATATTTAAATAGGGCTAGCAGCATATTTAGTTATAGTTCTACTTTATAATTTATAGTTCTACTTTATAATTATTCAAGTATTGTGCTATAATATGCAAAGCATATTGATTGTGGAATGAATCTTGAAAATTATTATGTATGTCTGCAGCATACACAGGAGTTACCATTATCTAATATTGTCGATTCTTACACAAAAAATTTCATATCACATATTTTGAGGAAAATGTTACCTTAAAGCATTTTGCTAATTGCGAAAGGGTTTTTTTGTTTTATTTTGTTTTTAGTACTACTGAAAATTTCCTAGAGAGCACAAAGTTTTATTTTCTTGGACCTTAAAATCGTTATTTTTCCTCAGTAGCTTAGCTGCAGAACACATACTTAGTATGCAAGAAGGTCCCAGGTATAATCTTTGGCATCTGCAAGGAACAGTATCCTTGGCAACAGGTGCTGGGAAAGACATCCTCCTGAGGTTTTGGAGACCTGTTGTCAGTAAGAATAGGGAGTATTTTTAGGTAGGATGGACCAGTGGTCTGACTTGGTTTATACCAAGCAGCTTCATAAGTTGTCTCCACCATGTTCTCACACAATCCAAGTGGGTGTGGCAGGAGCAAGATAAGAGACAGCATGAGGTGAAGAGCTGAACTCTGAGATTAGCTCCCCGCCAGCCTGTGCTCCCTTCATATAGCTTTGGATGGCCTTCTTTTCCTAGGTTTTTTTTTATTGGATCTGATAAATGGTTGATTAGGCAGTAGTTCAACAATGGATAACAGAGGGCGTAAGAAGCAACAGAAATCCTCCATTAATCCTTCCCCATATGTAGTGCTTGGGGAAGACCCCAGGAGCAACTAATCCAGTTTAATATGTGCCATCATTTGCCACCAGTGCCCTTCCACTATCTATTGCTGGACAAACAGATCAATCTCCATGTGGCATAATAAATTAACGTTGATCCTGTCACCAGAAAATACAATATTCAAAAACTGATGGGGGAACATTTTACTCTTCCTAGATCTACTGTTACAGGTCTTACAGGGACTGTTTTACAAAAACAGAAACTTTAAAGGAAGAGTCCTTTACCTTGACTTCCAGAAAGCTTTTGATAAAGTTCCTCATCAAAGGCTCCTTAGAAAACTTGAGAGTCATGGAGTAAAAGGACAGGTCCTCTTGTGGATCAAAAACTGGCTTAGTAATAGGAAGCAGAGAGTCAGTATAAATGGGCAGTCTTCGCAGTGGAGGACGGTAAGCAGTGGGGTGCCGCAGGGCTCGGTACTGGGTCCCATGCTCTTTAACTTGTTCATAAATGATTTAGAGTTGGGAGTGAGCAGTGAAGTGGCCAAGTTTGCGGATGACACTAAATTGTTCAGGGTGGTGAGAACCAGAGAGGATTGTGAGGAACTCCAAAGGGATCTGTTGAGACTGGGTAAGTGGGCATCAACGTGGCAGATGCGGTTCAATGTGGCCAAGTGCAAAGTAATGCACATTGGGGCCAAGAATCCCAGCTACAAATACAAGTTGATGGGGTGTGAACTGGCAGAGACTGACCAAGAGAGAGATCTTGGGGTCGTGGTAGATAACTCACTGAAAATGTCAAGACAGTGTGCATCTGCAATAAAAAAGGCCAACGCCATGCTGGGAATTATTAGGAAGGGGATTGAAAACAAATCAGCCAGTATCATAATGCCCCTGTATAAATCGATGGTGCGGTCTCATTTGGAGTACTGTGTGCAGTTCTGGTCGCCGCACCTCAAAAAGGATATTATAGCATTGGAGAAAGTCCAGAGAAGGGCAACTAGAATGATTAAAGGGCTGGAGCACTTTCCCTATGAAGAAAGGTTGAAACGCTTGGGACTCTTTAGCTTGGAGAAACGTCGACTGCGGGGTGACATGATAGAGGTTTACAAGATAATGCATGGGATGGAGAAAGTAGAGAAAGAAGTACTTTTCTCCCTTTCTCACAATACAAGAACTCGTGGGCATTCGATGAAATTGCTGAGCAGAAAGGTTAAAACGGATAAAAGGAAGTACTTCTTCACCCAAAGGGTGATTAACATGTGGAATTCACTGCCACAGGAGGTGGTGGCGGCCACAAGTATAGCCACCTTCAAGAGGGGTTTAGATAAAAATATGGAGCACAGGTCCATCAGTGGCTATTAGCCACAGTGTATGTGTGTATATAAATTTTTTTGCCACTGTGTGACACAGTGTTGGACTTGATGGGCCGTTGGCCTGATCCAACATGGCTTCTCTTATGTTCTTATGAGTCCGATGTAAAAGTGCTGAATTAGAATTCATCAAAAGATTAAACACTGTGTCACATCTGGGTCTAAATAGAAACTCTCTGTAGTTGGTAACAGTGAGGCATAAACTGGTTATAGTAATGGTTCTAATTATATTATAATCATACTGTTATACTGCTTTCCCTGTCCTACTGCTTCACACTGACCCTCACTGGAAGACACTAGTTTGTGGACTTTTGATCTAGTTCTGATCTAGTTCTTTGTAACTCAGCCACATGAGATGCTGGAAGGTGTAATCTCTATCATCATTAAGATAAAAAACAACTTCTGTTCCAGTCTCTTATGCACAGTTTCATTTGGAATAGTTTACTATGAAGAAGAGAGGACTGACCAGGGCTTTTTCTGAGCAGGAACACACAGGAATGCATTTCTGGCTGGTTTGGTATCAAGGGCTGTGGCCTAATATGCAAATGAGTTCCTGCTGGGCTTTTTCTACAAAAAAAAGACCTGAGACTGACTAAGGAAAGCTTATGCTGAAGTAAACTTGTGCCACTTGATTAAAGCCCAGGAATTTAAAGCCAAGATTAAGTCTTAGAATAAAGTTAGAGTCCACTTTGATATGAGCTTTTGTGTGCACACACTTCTTCAGATGCAATTAAATGGAAGAAAACCATTCAAATGTATAGACAGAATGGAAAATCAAATCAGCATCTAACATGATATAGACATTTTGAGACAAACCAAGCCAAGTGTACAGGGTCACTTATGGATCCAATTAAGGGGGAACAATGGTTGAAACAATAAATATTTCAGAATAGGAGATAAGTGTGCAAGAGACTGTTTTCTAATTGTGGGAAAGTTAGCTGAGATTTCTTTACAATGCCCCATCTGTCTCCCCTCAAGCGAGATGTTAATAAACAGCATTGCTTTCAGTTGGGGTGCAGTATATTTCAAGTTCCATTGCATTATATTACAATCACTATACGTCATTCTAAATACTATACCAACGTGTTGGTCTTTAGGGGTGCTTTGTCAGAAAAAAATCTATATAATAATATATATACAATATTATGTTATGTTCTATTCTGGCACTTTAGGCCAGGACAGTTACCCACTTGGATCTAAGGTTAAGTCTTGCCATACTAAGGCCATCCTGAGAACAGGGAACCCAACATCCACTAGGGACAGAGCCAGTAGGAACAGTTCAGTTTCACTATCATAGTTGGAAGTTTCTCATATGGGCTGGTTAAAGATGTGTAGAGGATTCTCCACAACTGTAATTCCAGTCTAAAACCAATGGCACTTAAAAAGTGTTCCTCAGAGAAAGTCATGGAGAAAATACTTTGGAGTTCTTTTAATCTCATGAAAAAGGGATGAACAAAGCCTTTATCAAATGACTTGGGGCTAGGCTTCTGTGCCTTATCTAAGGTTGAACATATTCAGATGCCAATTGTGGATGCTCTGGTAGGTACCTTGGTCTTGAGGCAGTGTTGCATAAGGATTGAGTGGCCTACCTAAGACACCCATAGAAGTGAGTTTGCCCTCAATAAAATTCTTTCTGGCTGGGGCTAGACATTTGTAGATTCCCTTGATAATGTTCTTTTGGATAAATGAAAGGGATAAAAGAAAACCATGCAGTCATATTATTCCTCTGAGAGGGAAGATCCAACACAGCACAGTCAACACAACCAAGTTCTTACTTTGGATTGCATAGTGCCCTCTCATATTTTCAGGACTTCTGATATTCCACCAAAAGAAGTCCCTCCCCACAGGTATAGATGCCTGTCCAGTATAGCAGAAACAGAAGAAGGAAGATGCCTGTGGGAGAGGGGTTAGCTTTGGGACTCCTTCCACAAGTGGAAAACAACCTGAGTTCTCATAGGTTTCTCCCCTTGCCAACCTCATCATGACATGACAAACAGTAAGGGATAACAGAAGCCATCAGATTCTTCTTTGTGATCAAGACAAAAGTCAGCCCTGTCACCTTGACCTGGATAGACCAGGCAAGCCTGATCTTGTCAGATTTCAGAAGCTCTGCAGGGCCAACTCTGGCAAATACTTGGATGGGAGACCTCCTTGGAATACCAGCAGTTGGAAGGCAGGGGCAGACTTTATTTTATTTATTTAATAAATTTATATTCTGCCCTTTCCCAGACAGGCTCAGGGTGGATAACAACTTTTTAAAACAGTAATTAAAACCAATAAAAGTAGACAATACAATTTGGCAGCTCAGTTGGGCACATCATAATATACTAAACATAGATAGTATAAAATCAGTATTGCAGTAGAGGTGGTAGAGGGTCAGTCGATGGAGTTGGACACCCGCTGCCTGAACCAAATGGCTGGTGGAATAGCTCCGTCTTACAGGCTCTGTGGAAAGGTAACAATTCAGTAAGGGTCCGGATCTCTTGCTGGCTGGGTAGCCCCCTCCCTGAATATCCAGGCCCCCAGTAGGGGTCAGTCACCAGAGGTCACCATGACTTCCAAGTTCATATGCACACATATAAATACAAAAAAAAGCATTGTCATGAGGATTGGTTTTTCAGGGATCACTTTTTTTTTTTAATTGCCAACAAACAGTAGTAGATGGAGAGCCATCTTGAGCCTAAAATCCTTAAACCAGTTCCTGATAAAGCAGTTCTTCTGGCTGGAAACAGTCAAATTTGACATGAAGATGCAGGGGGGCACTATAAGCGGGCAAATTCTTTACCTCCCTGAATATCACTAAACCTTCCTGCAGTAAGCCTGTTATTTTGAAAGCACCTCCAGCTTCCACAGGACAAAAGTTACCAACATAAGAAACAGCAACATGATTCCTTCCCAGACCTCAGTGTCTTGAGGGTGCTTATGCACATGCTTGCAGGAAATGTACAAAAGTTGGGAGTGGTGGTGGTGCAAATAGCAACCTTGAACAATATCCGTTTGACGTTTTTTGGCTTGCCTGTAACGACCTATACTTTAGTATAGAAAGACCATGGCAATGCTTTTTTTGGCATTTATGTTTTTATATATTAATCTATTTTGTATATTTTATGTTTATGGAATATACTGATTACTGGTTTTTATGTGACTTTTTATGAATATACAAGCTGCCCTGAGCCTGCTTTGGTGGGGAGGGCGGGATATAAACCAAATAAATAAATAAAAAAATGTGCTTTCCTCCCATTTCAGCGCAACTCTAAAGAGAAGCCTATGTTTCTGTCAGCACACAGGAGTCTAGAGCAGTCTACACTCATGAACAGAAATCAGTTTTCTGAAGGGAAGGATTTTTTGGCTTATTCTCAAGTTCTGGTGATCACAGGTGTGAGCCTTGTGGGCTGAGGTGCCCATTGCCAAAGGAGTCTCTTCACAGCGTTTATAGTGCAAAAGAAAGCAGCTACAGTATAAATTTTATGGAACTAACTAAACTCATCAGGTTGTCTGTAATACATGTTATTTTCAGTTTATGGCATCTATATATTCTGTTAAAGATATACATACTGTTGCAAAGGCTCAAGTCAATTAACAGGGCAGATCTAGGTTCAGGTCTGTACAGCTGCCAGTCTAGTGGAATGTGTGGAAACACATCTGTACAATGTGAACATGTCAACCAAGTGGAATGATCTCTGAAATGACCATCTACCTGCTGACCAGATGGTCTTCTAGAACAGGGGTGGCCAATGGTAGCTCTCCAGATGTTTTTTGTCTACAACTCCCATCAGCCCCAGCCAGCATGGCCAATGGCTGGGGCTGATGGGAGTTGTAGGCAAAACATCTGGAGAGCTACCGTTGGCCACCTCTGCTCTAGAACACCGGAGATGGACACCTCCATAGAAGATCACAGTGGACAGGTACATGTGCTCATGAATGGCAAGTAGATGCCCTGATGTCCCTTGGCCACGGGAATTTCTTTCTACTTTCCATCCATTCCCACTTATTCCTCATTTGATCAGGAAACTTGGAACTGGAAAGAGCTTGTATAGTCTGTGTGACCTTTTATTATGGCTAGGAGGCCATTGTTTTCTGGGTATGACAGTCAGCTGTCCCTGGAGACTTCCTGTGAATGACTGCATTCTGACCCAAGGCCTGTTTACGAATTGAATCCATCTTTGCTTAGACTGATCACATGGTAATTGAGAGATAATGGTACCTGAGCTGTACTATGCACTGTTTCAAATGTGGTGCTGCAACTTGGTATGAAAAGCATTGTCTGCTAGTCTCAGGATTGGACCAGGGTGTTGTGATCAAATACAGCATAGAGGCAGTTGGCTGCTCAAGTTACCATCTCGTGTGAAAAGGATACAGTTCTGCTCACCTGACATCACCCACAAAGTGTTCTTGGAGGTATTATGCCTACCTGCCATCCAGATTTCCAACACAGCAAATTGAAGTGGTGCTCCAGGGATTCATTTTGAGCCACTATGGGAAGTACTTCTGAGGAGCCTGATGTTGAAAATGCTTTTCCTGGTGGCAGCAGCATCAGGCCCCACAGCAGTGATATGCAGTGGCTCTTTGGCAGTGTGGTTCTTTAGCATGTTACCTGGCACTCCTCCCCATGTGATATCCATCCTATGCTCTGGGAAAGTAAGCAAGGTTATTTCCATCTTGGTAGTCTCACTCCAAGGTGAGCCCTGTGACGCAGAGTGGTAAAGCTTCAGTACTGCAGTGTGAGCTCCCTGCTCACGACCTGATTTTGATACCAGCGGAAGCTGGGTTCAGGTAGCTGTCTCAAGGTTGACTCAGCCTTGCATCCTTCCAAGGTCGGTAAAATGAGTACCCAGCTTGCTGGGGGGAAAGTGTAGATGACTGGGGAAGGCAATGGCAAACCACCCCGTAAAAAGTCTGCTGTGAAAATGTTGTGAAAGCAACGTCACCCCAGAGTCGGAAAAAACTGGTGCTTGCACAGGAACTACCTTTACCTTTAGTCTCACTCTGCTACCTTACCTGCTATGTCTCATACTGAAAGAAGGCAGAGAGGGAAGCCTCTGTCCATCATTCCAGATAACTCAAGGGCTGAGTGAGGTTCAAGAGTGGTAAGGAGAGATAATCCTACGTGTGTAAAGGTAGTGCAGTAATTTAAAGGGTTAGTTACATATAATCAGGGCTTTTTTAAAAAACAGGAACGCAGTTCCAGCTGGCTTGGTATCAGGGGCAATACTCCCTCTAAGCCATGGAGGCTTGTGAACAAAAATTCTACTTCGCGAGCTACTGGCATTAAAGTTGTGAACTGCTGAATAAATTGGTTTGCTCTGGGGCCATTTTTCCTGAGCTAAGACAAAAATGTATGATCCAGAGGCTAAAAAACTGTGAGCTAGTTCACAATAATTCAGCTTAGAGGGAACACTGGTCAAGGTGTGTGGCCTAATATGGAAATAGGCTTCTGCTGGGCTTTTTCTACCAAAAAAAGTGCTGTGCAGAACAGTGGTGCAAAAAAAGAGCCCTGCATATAATATTAAAAGCTATATTTGTATGTGTTCATTGAAGTGGCACACAAGAACATGAAGTCGTTTTTGGGTTGGTGGTAACTGCAAATGTGGTTCTTTGTAGAATCATAAAGTTGGAAACGACCTATAGGGTCATCTAGTCCAACCCCCTGCACAATGCAGGAAACTCACAAACACCTCCCCCTTAAATTCACAGGATCGTCATTGCTGTCAAATGGCCATCTAGCCTCTGTTTAAAAATCTCCAAGGAAGGAGAGCCCACCACCTCCCAAGGAAGCCTGTTCCACTGAGGAATCGCTCTAACGGTCAGGAAGTTCCTCCTGATGTTGAGCCGGAAACTCTTTTGATTTAATTTCAACCCATTGGTTCTGGTCCTACCTTCCGGGGCCACAGAAAACAATTCCACACCATCCTCTATATGACAGCCCTTCAAGTACTTGAAGATGGTGATCTTATCACCTCTCAGCCGCCTCGTCTCCGGGCTAAACATCCCCAGCTCCTTCAACCTTTCCTCATAGGACTTGGTCTCCAGACCCCCCACCATCTTTGTCACCTTCCTCTGGACTCGTTCTAACTTGTCTATATCCTTCTTAAAATGTGGTGCCCAAAACTGAACATAATACTCCAGGTGAAGTCTTACCAGAGCGGAGTAAAGTGATACCATCACTTCATGTGATCTGGACACTATACTTCTGTTGATACAGCCCAAAATTGCATTTGCCTTTTTAGCCACCGCATCACACTATTTACTCATGTTCAAAGTATGATCCACTAAGACCCTTAGATCCTTTTCGCACGTACTACTGCTAAGACAAGTATCCCCCATCCTATAACCATGCATTGGATTTTTCCTACCTAAATGCAGAACTTTACATTTATCCCCGTTAAAATTCATTTTATTGGTTTTAGCCCAGTTTTCCAGCCTGTCAAGGTCATCCTGTATCCTGTTTCTGTCTTCTGTGTTTGCAACCCCTCCCAATTTAATATCATCTGCAAGTTTAATAAGCATTCCCTCTATTCCTTCATCCAAATCATTGATAAAGATGTTGAACAAAACAGGTCCCAGGACAGATCCTGTTGGTGTAATGAATCTATCTGCACCCAGTCTGACAGCTATGTTTTGACAGCTGGTGATCTAGCAAGCATGCTAGGTCACAATGACCTTATCAGCAGGCCGGTTTGAGCCGGCAGAAGCCAAGAGAAGAAACCTGCTGAGTCAGCATGACAGTGCACAGCCTTGATTGGCTAGTAGGACTATAAGTAGACTGTGTGTGGACCACACAGGTCTCTCTCTGAGGGTTGGTGTGTAGGCGGAGCATTTTGTCTGTTGGAGTAAGATATTGGACTGCACTAGTGAGCACTTATTGTATGTATCTGTAAATACACTATTTTGGCACTAGTTGCAAGTGTCTGGCTGATTTCTTTCCTGGAGCCCTGTGCTGGGCAGGTCACCAAGCTCACTCTGCTAACTCCCGCTCCGACAGATCCTTGAGGCACTCCACTTGTCACTCCTCTCCAAGAGGATGAGGACTATTCACAAGCATTCTTTGGGTGCGATCTGTCAACCAGTTACAGATCCACCTAACGCTAACAGAATCCAAACCACATTTTACCAACTTGTCAACAAGGATAGTATGGGGAACCTTATCAAAAGCCTTACTGAAATCAAGATAAACGATGTCTACAGCATTCCCCTGATCCAGCAAGGTAGTCGCTTTCTCAAAAAAAGAGATCAGGTTAGTCTGACATGACTTGTTCTTGAGAAAACCATGCTGGCTCTTAGTAATCACATCCATTCTTTCTAAATGTTTGATGATTTGTTCTAAAACTTTTCCAGGTATAGACGTCAAGCTGACGGGTCAGTAGTTACCCGGATCCTCTTATTTCCCCTTCTTGAAGATGGGGACAACCTTCGCCCACCTCCAATCTTTCAGCACCTCTCCTGTTTTCCAAGAATTCTCAAAAATAATAGCCAGAGGCTCAGAAATTACACCCGCAAGCTCTTTTAGAACCCTTGGATGCAATTCATCTGGCCTTGAGGACTTAGTCTCATTTAAAGAAACTAGGTGTTTATGTACTACCCCTATGCTGATCCTAGGTTGGAACGTCATATCCTCCTTATATGTTCTGTTTTTGCCATGTTGAGCACCGTTCCCCTCAGAAGAAAAGACTGAGGAAAAGTAGGAATTGAGCAGTTCCGCCCTCTCTTTGTTACTTGTTACAATTTTACTTTCTTGCCCTCGCAATGGGCCCACCGTGTCCTTGCTCTTTTTCTTTCTTGTTGTTTTTAGCATCTTTGACCAGCCTAAGCTCATACTGAGCTTTAGCTTTCCTAACTTTTTCTCTACAAACACTAGTGATTCGTTTAAATTCATCCTTGGTTATAAGGCCCTCCTTCCAATTCCTAAAGGAGTCTTTTTTATTTCTCAAGTCTTTAGAGAGCTGTTTATGGAGCCACTTTGGCTTCTTCAGGCTTTTTCCATTTTTTCTTCTCAGGAATCTTCTGTGATTGTGCTTTCAGTATTTCGCTTTTAAGAAACTCCCACCCCTCCTGAACCCCCTTCTTCCTTAGTATTTCTGACCATGGGATTTTACCCAGCATAGTTCTAAGTTTATCAAAGTTTGCCTTTCGGAAGTCCAACCCGTAAGTCTGACTACGTATAGCTTTCCCCTTCCCTAAGACTGTGAATTCCAAAATCACATGGTTACTACTGCCCAGGGTGCCCACTATTTCCACTTCTTCAATCAATTCTTCCTTGTTGATGAGAATCAAATCCAAGATAGCAGATCCCCTTGTTTCCTTCTTCATTTTCTGGAAACGAAGTTGTCAGCAAGACAAGTCAGGAATCTATTTGACTTCTCATTTTTAGCAGAGTTGGACTTCCGACAGATGTCCGGGTAATTGAAATCTCCCATGATCACCGTATTCCTTTTCTTGGAGAACTTTGCAATCTGTTGTAGGAGTATCTCATCCAAGTCCTCTGCCTGACTTGGTGGTCTGTAGCAGACCCCCACAATAATATCACTGTTGTTTCTTACTCCTTTTTATTTTTACCCAGAAACTCTCAACTGAGCTGCCATGCTCCGATTCACATATTTTCTCACAAGTATATACCTCCTTCACATATACTGCTACGCCTCCACCCTTTCTCATTTGCCTGTCCCTTTTAAATAAGTTGTACCCCTGAATCCTAATATTCCAGTTGTGAGTGTCATCCTACCAAGTTTCAGTAAAACCTATTATGTCATAGTCTCCTTCCTTTATTAGAACTTCTAGTTCCTCCTGTTTGTTTCCCATACTCTGTGCATTAGTGTAGAGTCATCGGAATCCACGTTTTATGCATCCCGAGGGTTTAGTTTCCATACAAGCCTGCAAGTTAACATTACCTAGCATATGCGGCACTCTTTGCAAATCTTTAATGTTCTTACCCCCAGTTTCTGGCATCACACGAGGCTTTGAATTATTGTCTCGCTCCCCCATATAGTTTAATTTAAAGCCCTCCTTGTTAGCTTAGCACCCTTTTTCCTACTGCCTTAAGGTGCAAACCATCTCCCGATAGAAAACCACCATCTCGAAAGCGTAATCTGAATCTTTCCTGACGACACTATCGACATAGCCAGTAGTTTATTTGAAGTATTCTTCTTTCTCGTCCTAAGCCATGGCCTTCAACAGGAAGCACTGACAAGAACACAACCTGTGCACCCAGCTCCTTCACCTTCTGACCAAGAGCCACATAGTCTTTTCTAATACGTTCATGGCTATGACGGGCAGTATTGTTCGTTCCCACATGGATCAGCACAAAAGGATAGTAATCCTTGGGCTTGATAAGTCTTCCAATCCTTTCTGTCACGTGCTGGATGCATGCACCCGGCAGACAGCAGGCCTCGCGGGATGACAAGTCCAGTCAGCACACTTTGGGCTCCACCCCTCTGAGCAAGGAGTCTCCAGTCACCACCACCTTCCTCTTCCTATATTGGGGAGCAGAAGCTCCAGGTTTCTTTTCCACAGGATCCTGAGAAACTTTTTTCAAGCTTCATGGAGGCTAGGAAAGTAGCCCTTGTTCCAGTGGCTCAGAATCAGTTACTGTGGGGAGATCCTGGAACCTATTGCTGAGCAGCAGGGGCTCAGAACATCTCCTGATTTTCTTTCTCCTTTGGATTACATTTTTCCAGGAACTTTCCTCCTGTTTTGTGTCCTCTTCTAATTGCTGAGATACCGTTTCCTCTCCCTCCTCTTGCCCTTTCAAGAGCACCTCATACTGAAGAAAATTCAAGAAAATTCTCATCTTCCTTTATACACTGCAGTGTGGATAATCATGCCTCCAGTCCCTGTATCTTCTCCTCCAGCAGGGCCACTAACTTACACTTGCTGCAAGTGTAATTCGTGCTGCTCTCAGGTAGAAATACAAACATCCCACAGTATTTACACGTCACTGCCTCTGCTCCCTCACCAGCTATACTGCTGCAATCCATTTCAAAATTTTCTTTATCTTCACTTCTCTTTAAATCCCACTACCAACTGCCACTTGAAACTACTTGTGGATAACTACCTACCTTTCTACAGAACCCCCAGGCTAAGAGCCACAGGCCAAGAGCCCTTTGGCTCTTGCACTTTGGCTTGCGCCTCTGGCAAGGATGAGCCTTGCAAATTAAAGGCTCAAGCCCCCACCCACCTCTGACTCAACAGCCAGAACAACAGCAGAGGGTGGGGTCAGCAACTACCCCCAGGCAAACAAGCTCTCCTCACTCAGCAACAGCTACACAAAAGCAATCAGAAACCCCTCTCCAGCAGGCACCACAAGCGCTCACACAGTTACCTCCCAGAGCAACCCTAGGTAATGCTCTCCAGCAGTTTTAGAAAAGCAAATCAAGTCTCACTCACCTTACCAGCAGCTCTGTTCTAGATCCAAACACCTTTGCCTTAGAGAGTCAGAGCTGGAGCTTTTCCCAAACATTATGATCTGTGCATATTTCACAGAAGTGAAGTGGCCCTCCAAAACTTTCTCATCCTACCCAAATAAACAGTGAGCGTTTCATTCCATTTTCTGTCCTATTTTTGTCCTGCATCCTCTGTAGAAGGAGTGGCATATGCTGTGTGCTCATAGATTTCTTAAAATGTATATCAACAGAATTACAGCCATCAGAATATTTTTATGACCCTCCATCTGACAGCTTGGGGCAAGAAGGCCTCTAAGTCATAACTGATTAGGTGATTAAAGAATTGCATCTCATTAACCTGCTCTGTGCAAGGTAGGTAAGTACCTGTGTGCATTGCAGCACAGTCTGTTAGATGTGAAGTTATTTCAGCAGCCTTCAACATTTGCACTCCTGTTGGAGAGGTATGTAAGGCAATGGCTTAATTTTGAACATTAAACACTGCCATACAATGGTTACTCTCAGCTTACCTGTGTAGGTTGCTCTAGGAGGTCATTTAGCAAAACACTCAGGCATGTAGTGATAGCTAAGGAGTCCCATTCAGATGAGATGTCCAATCTAGTGATCAGGATGCTGTTCTACTCTGGGTGAGTCCAAAACACTTAACATTCTTCAGTGTTTCGGAAGTAATGAGAATATCTTGCCCTTTGTGCCCTACTCTCGCTCTCTAGCATCATGATAAATAATCATTGTCAGTCTTTCAGTTCTCAGAAGGGCGCATGGCTTGCTGATAAGAATAGATTCTATACCAAACAGCTTTAAGCCCCTTTGTAGCATAGTAAAATTTAAAAAGTATACATGACTCAAACTCAAAGCATTTATAGTTGAATTTACCAGAATAAAACGTCTCTCTCCTTTGAGTCAGTATTTCCTTCTTGAAGGTAGCTTATTTCCAAAAGCCAAAAGTTGGAATAGGAGAGCTTCATACTATCTGAATTCTTCCTAGTGACCATACTGGAATGGTTTTATCTAACTTTGCTTAATATTATCTCATTTAGAACTTAACACCATATTTCTTGGGAAATATTATACCATGTATATGTAGCAGATCTCCATTTTTAATAATTCTATCTAACTCATTAATTTTAATCTAAACTTTCTTGTTCTTGATAAACTTGAGATAGTTAGATCCCACAGTTTTCACATTCTAGCTTTCTTTTTGGTAGTCTCTGGTTTGCAGAATGCTGGCTGGGCCTATTGAACCTCTATCACTCAGTCAGTCACCCTGGAACACACCACATCAGTAGTGCTCACTCTGCAGCTCATTAGCAATCACCAGCAACCCAGAGAGCCACATGCCTGTTGTATGCCCAGTGTGTCACCCCAAACACACACACAGTGATATAACTATTAGTATTAAATGTATAACTGTTTATGTATCTGAAATGAGGGGAAGGGCTTTTTTTCCTACTGTCTCACACTCTCCCCAGAATGAGGCACAGCACAGCAGCTTAGGCAAAATAATGAAGTTGCCGTGTTACCAGGAAGAAGACTAGCTGGCTATGGAAAAAGGGGGCGCAACATTTAAGCTCCCATGTCCAGTTTGCCTCTTTTCCTGATAGTTACAAAGAAGAGTGGGGCATGTGGAGAGGATGGGCCTTTTCCTGCCGAAGACTACCACTCAGGGAGGCTGAGGCTCACATCTGATTTTTCCTCTGATCTCTGTGGTGGTGGCTGTTTCAAGTTGGGAACCTCCTGTTTGCCACAGGCTGTACCAGGCAACAGCCTTGTCCAGTTTCCTTAAACAAAAGCTGAGTGCCACCTTGGGGAATAGTGCTCAAAAGAGCTTACAGGTGGCTCTTGAGTCACTGAATGACTGCATCAAACATTCCCACTTCAACATTGCAGGATGGTCCCCAAGTCCTTCAGAAAAGTTTGCCATCCGTTCCTGATCTTCTCACCGAAGAACCCTAGGTCTCTCTTGAACAATGGTTCTCAAGCAGTAGTATGTATACAGAAGTAGTCCAGGATTTAAGACAGGGGATTTCATGACAATAACTAAGAATTGATTTTCCTCTGTATTGCTATGTCTGTTTGCAAGTGTAACATGCCATCTCCTCCTGATCTCCTGCCATGGACTATCCATCTGTGATTTTTTACATTCTAGTAGTAACCTAAGACACTCTGTGTTTCTCCTAGTTCCTCTACCCGTCAGCAAGTGTGTTTGATGCACTGCTTCCTGCCAAACTCTGTTTGCCAGGGATTATCTTGTAATGCAAGAACAGTAAAATACTGTTGCAATTCTTTTATGTCCTTGAAATTTACCGTAAATGATAAACAGAATCACTGTAAGCATGCATATGTCCTTCTAGGGAAAAGTGGGCTTTTTGCTTCTATCATGGTGGGACCCAGGTTTTTTTGGATGGTTGGTGGGACATAAGATGAAAGGTCGAGAACCACTGATCTAGAACATAGTTTAAAAATAACTTATTTTGGCTAACACTTGATCATGTAAAGTACTGCTTGATAAGGTAAAACTTGGTTGCTCAAGTCTTTCAAGTTCAGCTTGTTTCCAGACTGTGTTAACAGTGCAACAGCTATTGCTTGGGATTTTTTGACTGTAGAAATGCAATCATGATGATCTACTGTACATGGAATATGTTTGTGTAGGTCCTGCTCAGTGCATTTTGAACTGGCTCCCTCTTCAAAATGTCCTCAAATACTAAGTATCTTGGATAAGCATCCTCAAAGTTTAAAGAATTTTTAAAAGATGCATGGCTTCTGAAAATTGAACTTATCTTGTTACAAAAATATTAAAGATTGGCTTCTTAACATGAATACTAAACACTTCATAAAATTCAAGAGTGTATTGTGATACAGATAATCTTGTTCTTGTGAGCATGTAAGTGGGTGTTGAATTTTCTCTGACCCCCATGCCCTCATAGCAGCCCACATATCTCATGGAAGAAGCTTTTTTTCAAAAACCTGCCTTGGGGCAGAAAAGATTGCTGCTAAGAGAACAAGAAATTGTGTGTTGCTGCATTTGAGGCTATCTGCTGATCTACAAGAATGACTATAAACTGAATAAGGAATATGGCTGAATTATCTTTTACTGAGGGACAGTAAAACTGATGTTGAGTTTATAGTTTGTGAATGTACAGTTTCCCCCCCCCCCTTTAAAACCTGAGTTTATGTACCAGGGTGCACATATTTGGAGGCAACTAATGGTTGAGTATTTGTAGCTTGTGAATGTACAGGTTTTTTTTCCTTTAAAACCTGAGTTTATGTACCAGGATGCACATATGTGGAAGCAAAGTTGTTTGGGCTGGATTTTCTTCCTTCTGTTACATTCGCTAAATAGCTGCATATGTATTTTCTTTGCAGGGCAAACTCTCTGACCAGGTTTACAACTATCCAGAGGGTTTAGGAGAAGTGCTTTATCGAGAACAGTTCGACTTCAACGCTGAGCCACCTTGGGAACCTAGCTGATGATAGTAGGGTTCCATCTCCTAACTTGTCCATGTAAGTATCTCTCTCCATTTTTTCTCCTATGTTGTTACAGATATGTACTAGACTGCGATCTAGTTGCCTAAATAAATAGTGAGTCATCATATGCAAGAGATTTTGCTTGTCACCTGGCTTAGTTCTGCCTTCTAGAATTTGGTTTATTGTTCCAAATAAAATTAGGGAAATGTGTGATGTCTGCTCCCAAAAGCTGCCTCCAAGTGATATTTCTAGTGTTAGACAAAAAGAAAATAAAGTAAAAATTCAGAGCAAGATAGAATTTGAGAGGTGCCATGAATTGGATAGCATTATTTTTGATTTATGGTTATGCTGCTTTGTTTAAAAAAGAATTATATAAGAATACTGAACTTCTTTGTCCTGCTTAAGATGGTGCTATTTCCATAAGTAACCATTTGAATTCTTTGTTTAAAAATAATTAATGCAGTAATAAACAATAATGTTTGGAAAAAGGAAAACACAGTCCATATAAATTCAACAATCTGTCCCACTGTAAATATTCTGTATAAAAAGCTCTACAGTGCCTTAAAACATTTGGTTTAATATGCCCCAGATTGTTAAAAGTGAAGGGTGATAACAAATACAGGGCATTTTTCTATGAATCTATCCAATTGGGCTTGAGTGTTATAACTTTTACACTGCTGTGTCAATTTAGTCATTTATTTTAGAGACCTTCTTGGATTTCCATCATTACCAAGCAGATGTAATTAAACAAGATGTCATTTCCACATCTGTATTGTCGACTATACTTTTAAAATGCCACAGCAACCAAATTGGGAGATCCAGGCAAGTTTATATCCTGTTGGTTCCAAAAAACCAGGGGAACATTTACCTGGTATTGATAAAGATTTGTATATGAAGAAAAAGATGAAGTAAGCCCTTGGCCTAGAGTAACAGCACCAGCAGACTCGAGGAAACATTGGGTATACATGGGCCAGTCCGTGAGGCATAATATGCCAATTGTACAAGTTTTCTTTTTGAGCCACTGTGATTATCAGGATGACTATCAACACCAAACCAATTCCACAATTTGATATTTAAATTATTACTAAAATTATAAGTCCACTTTAAGGGGAAGGGTATCGCATCCTCAGTTATTTTCTTAATGCCAAAATAAATTGATACAATTTATATAAGAATTAATAGGTACAATAACTTTTCCCATAAGTTTAATATAGGGGACTCCCAGTAAACCTTCCACTGGTTTCCTATACATTAACCTGGAAGCAACCCAAGAGAGTTTTTCTTGCCATATGAATTTTAGAATCAAATTCTGCTATTGCTCTAGGTAGCTGTTATCCTCTGCATAATGAATATATCATAATAAAAAAGAATTCATGTTAATAATTGCTATTTTACATAACTATGACAGTGAAACAGCTGACCAGAAGCAACAGTCAGTAGTCAAATCAGTTTGTAGCCTAATATGATTAATCTGACCGAGAAATCAAGATCTGAAGTGGTTCACATTTCTGAATATCTGATCAGACTGAACTTTTCTTTAATGCCAAACACTGTAGCAAATTCTTTCTTTTCTGCTTGTTGTATATTTATTTCTAACTGTTCTGATGCTGAAAATAATTTTGAGTTCTTACCTTGAAAACTACAAGAAGATTCAGATGTAATGGCAGATTATAGTTGCAAAGTGAACAATTCAGGGGGATCTTTGGTCTCAGATTCTACCTCCCCTTGTGTGATATCATATAATCTGTTATCAATCACATGTCAAAGCATAGTCCTCCCTTTGCCTCAACTGGCAAAGCATGGTTTTTATTCTCCCTTTGAGTAAGGATTAAGATAGGTCTTGAAACCTTGGTTCACAGGGAAAAGGCAAATCATAATTTATCATTTTGAGTGTATCAGCCAACAGTTGTCCACAGAAGTAACTTCTTATTTGATGATAATATGCCTTGACATCTGAACCTAGTCTCTGTCTTTACTGTACACTTGACATATTGCAAGTTATTCTTCACTTGTGTACAGAAAGGGAAGCATTTAAAAGAAAAAGGAAGCATGGGATATTACTCTGCTGCAGTACACTGACATTCTTACCAGGGTAGGTAGTGGAACCCCAGCAAACCTGACATATTTGGCATTTGGAATTCCATGTGGCCCAGCAGTTGTGCAACCACTGTGGCTGATGTGACTGACTGAAGCAGTTGACACTTGGAAGCCATTGTAAATGCTTTCACTGACTGCAGAAGCCAAATAGCACAGCCATGTGATAGCCTGGTGTTGTTGGGATTTGCTTGAGTTTAGCTGGCTGCGCTAGCACTGGAGCACATTGTGTTAGTACAGCAGTCTTTGTGATTTCCGTCTGCGGTTATGAAAACAAGAGGCACCCTCCCTTTAAAATCCTTATTTCAGACAAGACACATTTGAACTGTATTCAGAGACCATGAACAAACTCCAGTTTTTGTGACAAGAGTGAGTCTAGTATATTCTGAGATTTGTACACTCCCTTCCTCCTCCTCTTGTGGGTGGAACAAAGACTAAAGGCTGTGACTCAAGGGTTAGAAAGGCTGTTGCCTTGCACTCCAAAGCATGGATGGCTGGAGAAAGGGAGGAAAGGTCTGGGTTTTGAAAGGCTTTGATCTCATTAGTTGTGATACTCAAATGTGAATGCTGCAACAAACCATGGTTGTGCTTTGTTGCCCACCAGTCAGGATTCCAAAACAGAGTTAAAACAATTAACAAAAAAGAACCCCCAAATTGTTGCTCAGATTTGGGCATCACAACAAACTCAGGTTAGATCAAAGTCTTCCTAAATCAAGAAGGCTTCAGTCTCCATGAGGAGAGAAAATGTACAAGCCTGAGCATAAAACTAGCTCATTCTCATCAGGAACAAACTAGAGCCTGTTTGTCATCGGATGACAGCCCTAGAGTACTTAATACTAATTTGAAGTTTTTATCTGGCAGCATTCCTTACCTGAGTTCACACTGAGATGATTTCAAATTTACCTGAATCTCTTAAACTGTACAAAGAATTTATTCAAAATAAGAGAATTTAGTTTCTGCTACTGTGTGACATTTTTTCCTCACAACTCTTTGTCCTTATTCTTGCCTAACATTTCTTGTTTTAAATCAGTCTGTTGTGCTGGAGCCATATCCCCCTGCCTAGGAGTAATTGGTACTTGTACTGGATTTTAAGTACTATTTGCTGTTTTGAGGGCCAAGTTTTGGCTGGCAAGAGAGACTGAAATAAATACAACTGTTTGTGAAGCTGCACAGTTTGTTTGCTGCCTTCACATTTGTCAGAGGTAGTCTCTTATCTGAACAAAGCTGACGCCAAAGCAAAACTTTGACAGTTGAGGCAAGTTTGAGAATCTATTTAAATTCAGTGTCTGTGGGACATTGCCTTTAGAATAGCAGGCAATCAGAAAGTTTATTCAGAATGGATGGCACAGCCTTTCTCATAATGTTTGTAGAGTGGCTAGGCATTTGGACTTTTCTTTCATAGCAGGATCTGTCCTCCCATGTACTAAGCACAAATATTTTAGATTAGTCATCCTGTATAACTTGAGCCTTAAGCCACTTTGTACTGCTGTTCACTAGCAAATAATACTTGCACCTTGGGTGTGCCTAAGCTCAGAAGAACCTTAACAACACCTGGGGAGTGAGTGAGTGAGTGAGAGAGAGTTGTGCCCTAATGTTCTATTATAAAATGATTTATTGAGGAAAAAGTCAATTAAACATAATGAGAGTGTGTGGAACAGTGTTAATTAAAATTGACTTGTCTGGGTGTGTGTTTAAATTCCCATTAAATCTGTTTCTGGTTCCTGTTTCCAGCTTCAGCTGCTGGCTATGAAACTAGCTACTTCAGCGGTTCTCCTCTGGGCTCCCTGTTATTAGGGTGGGGGGCAGGAGTGCTCACATGTTCACTTCCCTTACAGAGGATGGGCTTAGATAGTTCTGCCTTTTTATTTTAATAATTTTCTAGCCTTGAAGTAAAAACAACCAAGGTAGTTTACCATGGAAGAAGTTTAAAAGAGCAGTGTAGCAATAAATGCTGAATGAATGCTTAATAAGTATGTCACATTATTTCTCTGTCATGTGATTGCAGTATATGAAATATTTGAACTAAAATGCTATTGACATGAAATGGCTATTGAAACGGCTAATCTTAAGGTAATAGGTTTGAAAAATGTCCATTCTGAAGGAATGCTTCCAAAATAACACTGGGCAGGCAAGCCATGGATGTGGGTATGGGAGAGGACATATTTGGTCTTGCTTCTGAACTTTTCATTGAGCAAAATTGAAAGGTGCCTTATGGTGCCACCCTAAGGAGAGTTACACTCTTCTAAGTCCATTTACTTCAGTTGATTTAGAAAGGTGTACCTCTGCTTAGGATGGCACTGTCACAGCTTTATACAAAAGGTCAGTAGTGAAAATACTGTTGTCACATAAGACTGTGATAACAAAACTTATATCCAGAATACTCAATTCAAAGCAAAACCAGTAGGAAGTTAGAACAATTCCGATGTAAGGTTTGCTTCATTGATATCCAAGCCTTTTCCACTGGAGTTTAAAGACTGCTCTGTATGTTGATCACAGTTACATAAGAGTCCTGGGACTGGATCACTGCAGTCTACACATTTTGAATATTCCCTCATAACAAAAAGATTTATATCAGCAGGAGAAAAGTCAATATATTATGGAAAGTAAGTAAGTAAGAACCTGTGTCCCTGCTGTGTTAGCTTGCTGCATCCAGTAGTTGTCCATCTATAATCCAACATGGTGTAGTTCCAGAAGACAGTATGATGATGTGGAATGTGTAGCTTGGCTCCAAGTTTCCAGTCATAGTTGGGCACTGTGTGAGACAGGATACTAGACTAGCTAGAGACTGGTCTGATCCAGCAGGGCTTTTCTTCTGTTCTTGTTTCGCTGTTTTGGCTGGTAAAATAACACTGCTCATTCATCTGTACCATTGGTAGGCTTCTGCACATGGGTGACAGAAAAAGTTCTTGGCCAACACTCTTCTGCAGTGATTGTAGCAACTGAGGTTTTCATTATCTCTTCTGTCAAACAGTTTGTTGCATAATTTAAGGACCCGGCTCTAAGGCTTTGCGGCCCGTCCCTTGTGTTTCTTGGTTTATGACTGTCGGCTTTGCGGAATACGGCTGAGATGAAAGGATTTCTTGAGGATGCAAACTACTCCATTGGCTTATTGGATGAAGGAGTGAATCTTGGAGATGTCATCGACAACTGCATTTATGAGCATACTCTTGTAAGTATTCAGTTTTCATTATATATATGTTTTCATAACAGGATTAAAATTATAACTGCTGTTATAGAAATAAAGGTCAGCATCAGGAACACCAATGGCCAAAGTGAGAAGCTTCTATACAAGTTTCTTCTATAATTGTCAACTACTAATCAGACTTCTTGTTGAAAAAAACTTCAGCTATATCTAATTTTGTGTTTTGTAGACTGGCAAAAATACCTTTTTTGTTGGTGATCTGGGGAAGTTGACCAAGCAGCATATCCATTGGCAGAATGTTATGGCACGAGTAAAACCATTTTACAATGTAAAGTGTAACTCTTCTCCAGGTGTACTTGAGATTCTGGCAGCTCTTGGAACTGGGTTTGCATGTTCGAGTAAAGTGAGTATTTATTTTGCTTCTGCTTTGTTTCTGTTTATCGCTTGAAGTTCTCCAGTGAATAATATCTTTATGGAATATGTGTTGATGATAACATTGCCATATGGAGGCATCTTAATTCCTGATCAGTGTTCCCTCAAAGTTGAGTTAAGAATTTTTTAGCCTCCAGCTCACACATTTTTGTCTCAACTCAAGAAAAATGGCCCTAGAGCAAACTAATTTATGCAGTAGCTCACAACTTTAATGCCAGTAGCTCACAAAGTAGCATTTTTGCTCACAAGACTCCACAGCTTAGAGGAAACATTGTTCCTGATGGGTGATATTTTGTGCCATACCTTATACCTAGTGGTCCAGTGTTTAAACTGGCTTACAGTTGTTATTCTGACACCATTTAAAAAGCTTGCATCTGACTTTGAAGTTTTTATACTAGAAGTCTTGGTCTATCATACTTAAAGAGACTGTTATTTCACAGTGATCTCTAAGATTGACTAAGGATGCCTTTTTTGCTAATACAGTTTCCATCCTTTGTACATTAAATTATGTAAATGGTTATTCCAACACTGCAAAAAAACCCTGGGTGGGGGGGAAGAAGCATTGGCATCTTTCAGTAAGCATTAGAAGCTTTGTATTTAATTGGGCTGGGGGGTTTTATTAGATGGATAAACAACCGAAGGTGGAGACGTTAGCATTTTAAAAGTCCTGTACATGTTTTAAAAACCCCAAACAAACAAGTTTATGAAATGGAACTGTCTTAAATTGCTTTCGATAACAAATTCTGTGCGTATTTTTGGTATCCCACGTTACATTTGGAGAATTAAATTTTCTCACAGCACAATTTCTACATGTATTTTATAGCTTTAATTGTTTTTTTGTTAATAGGTTACTTTTTGTATTTCAGACGGAAATGGCATTGATTCAAGATTTGGGCATTTCTTCTAAAAATATCATATTCACTAATCCTTGCAAGCAAGCTTCTCAGATAAAATATGCAGCAAAAATTGGAGTAAACATTTTGTCTTGTGACAGTGAATTGGAACTAAAGAAAATTGCTAGGAATCATCCAAATGCAAAGTAAGTAAAAATGAATGTATTTGTTTCACTTACTGCTCTGGGAATTTAATTTTAGCTACAGTACATGGTTGTAACAGACTGCAACCTATGAAAGGATATTTTTGTAGAGTACGTTTGAATGAAGTATACTCATTTAGATGTTTTAACTTGGTGCTCTTTAGAACCTGAGAATTTGTTCTTTAAAGTGGAAACCCAGTCTTTTCAGGTGTGCTCTGGCATCATAGCTGTAGTCTGTTACATCTGAAGGTTCTGTTAACTTTCATCAGTATTTTATCAAAAGAGCTCAAAATATGTGTGACTAAGCTGTTTTCTGCCAAGGTCATGTGAGCAAGAGAACATTGATTCCTTAATAAATAATGCTCCGTTTTCTGCCTGGGATTCTGGTATCATGATGGGATGTATGATATACTTGTTCAGCTCATCATCTCTGAGAATTGCCTAAGAAGTCCAGTAGATGTCTGGAACATGTGCCAGTATACTATACTGTATGCCAGTCTAGTAGTGCTGTGCACCGGCAGGGCATCTCAGAGTTCTAAATTACTGGGGTAGATTCACCGTGGGAAGAGGAGTAAGAGTGTTGTGATGGGTTACCTGGAATCCATCTGGTTATTGGTAAGTATGTGCTCCTTTGAATTAGCGGAATACAAAGGGTATGTTTTGACCTCCCAGCTTGCTTAGTTACTCACAATGCTGGCAAGTTTTTGAGAGCAGTTGTTCCTCTAGGAGTTAGTGCTGAAGTTGGGCATCTTATTTTCTACATTCAGCTTCTCTGTATTCATGTGGAAGAGTGGTGCTCCTTTCCTGTGTGGATGGCCAAGAAACTGCAGCTTTTTCCTGTCTTCTCCCACACTAGTGATATTTACTGTAATCAAAAACTTTGTAAATGGCAATTGTAGACAAGTTCATGTGTGTCAACATGGTTACTGTTTATCCATAGTAGTGCACTCTTGGAAATGTAGGTAGTGGCTTTGGAAAAGATAGAATTTCTCTCTTCTTTTCCCCCTTAACAATCCCACACCCATTCCAGAAATTTTTACACTGACAGTGGGAAAGTCATTCTTGGTTTGTGCATGGTTTCAGAGTCCACTAGTTTTATGCACTAGTTTTATGAGTGTTCCTACTCTGCAAAGTAAGTTTGACCTAAATGTTTTGCAGGCATTTTGAAGTTTGAGTGAAGGAATATTATTCACAAAGACTAATACTGGCAATTGATGGAGGCACAGTAGGTTGAAATAAATGATCTGGAGAGCCAGTTTGGTGTAGTGGTTAAGTGTGAGGACTCTAATCTGGGAGAACCGGGTTTGATTCCCCACTCCTCCACTTGCACCTGCTGGCATGGCCTTGGGTCAGCCATAGCTCTGGCAGAGGTTGTCATTGAAAGGACAGCTGCTGTGAGAGCCCTCTCCAGCCCCACCCACCTCACAGGGTGTCTCTTGTGAGGGAGGAAGGTTAAGGAGATTGTGAACCGCTCTGAGACTCTTCGGAGTGGAGGGTGGGATATAAATCCAATATCATCTTCATCATCATATCATCATCATCATTCTAGATGCCAAAGACCTGTCATGGTTTTACTCACCGATTTCTGCTAAATGTTGTTAACTTCTGGTAAAAGAGGATGAATTTTTATCCTCTAAGCAAAGAATGCACCAGGCAGCTCTAATTACTACAGGAAGAAATGTGACGCACAAAGTCCTATCATATTGAAACTGTTAGGATGAATGCTTGAAAAAATACTTGCTTCTAAGAAGGAAGATACCAAAGAGTTTCTTTGTCAAATCAGCCATATTTTGAGCCCCCCCCCAATCATATTTAAACAAGGTTTTTAAAAAGCTGAATGTCACTCAAGGAACTTACAACCATGATTTTATCTTAGGTAATGTATTTTTATTACAGCATTCAACAGACTTTCTGCTACCACAGTCTTTAGCTGCTGCATTTCCAAACCTCTTTTCCTTTTTTTTCCTAACTCCATGTTTTAGGCCCTAATTGCTAGTTTTCTCTCTGTACAGGAATGTTTTTATTAGGTTCACTTGACTCAGCCACGGACGGAGTTGGAGTGTTGGCAACATAATCAACATGCTTCTGACAGTCTTCAGGCTTCACATGTGCTGATGCTGGTGTAAACCAACTGTGCCCCAATCATCTTCCCCTTCTCTTAGGCTCTTACTCCATATTGCCACAGAAGACAATGGAGGTGAAGAGATGAACATGAAGTTTGGCACCACCCTGAAGAACTGTCGGCATCTCATGGAATGTGCTAAGGAGCTGGATGTCCAAATAGTTGGTGTTAAGTGAGTAACCTTGTCGCCTCTACTTTGCCTTCCCTTCTGTTGTGCTCATCTGTTGAATATGAAATAGGAAGGCAGTGGACTTCCAACCTGTGATGTTGTAACATTCATGCTAGAAAAGTGCTATTTTAATGGACAAAATAGCTGTTTTTCATAAGTATAGTTGTAGTCATATTTCATGCATGTTTTTGAAATTGTGTTAGATGCTTTGCCTCATGATTGTCCAATTGTTAGGTCCAAGTAAAACAGGCAGGAGAGGATAAGCTAGGCTATTAATCCAGACTGAATTCTTTGGGGGTACCTCACCAATTAGATAATTCTTATTAAAAGTTTATTCCATAGATCATATCAAATACTGCAGACTTATAAAAATTCTTTTTGCTTTTATTGCCCAATAAAATGGACCCTTTAAAGTTATAATCTGATTGGAATTCAAGTTCATCTGATAGAACAGTTTTTCCAAATGAAAAATAAGTAATGAACTTATAGAAGTATGCTAATTAAATGTGGCAGGTTATTTTTTTCCCAGAGTATGGCCATCTCTTTTATGTAGTTTTCCCTAATACCACCCATTTAGTTCCTTTCTCCTGCAATAACTTAGATTTGTCTTAACTTCCTGTGATTTAGGTCCAGTAATTTGGGAAATATGAATATAGGCAATGAACTGTGCAATTTGACAAAAACTGTATCAAGTAAGAATTGGACCATTCAAATGAATTACAGTTCAATTCTGATATGTCTTTTTTACAAAACTCACTTCTGTTAACTTTTTACCTATCCCTTTCCTTAGTAAAAGGAGTCATTTGGGCATTTATACTCTAGTGTTCTCCCTATCTAGAGACTCAAAGCCTATTGCAGAAATACAACTCCGACAAAAAAAGGAACAAATATCTGCAATATGATGCTCCATCAACCTGGGCAGCTGCTGGTTTCAGTTATAGTGCTCCTGCGGGGATTCTAGCAGCAAAAGCATAGGTTATGAACATATGAAGCTGCCTTATACTGAATCAGTCCATCACAGTATTGTCTACTCAGACTGGCAGCAGCTTTCCAAGGTCTTAAGTTGAGGTCTTTCACATCACCTCCTATCTGATTCTTTTAACTGGAGAAGCCAAGAATTGAACCCGGGACCTTCTGCATGCCAAGCAAATGCTCTACCATTGAGCCACTGCCCCTCCCTAAGAGGTTAAGAGGACCAAGAGTCTTTTGGCTTGCACCTCTAGCTACACACCTGTAATAGGGAAAGAACAGGTTATGCAGCCAGATCTCCTTCAGATGGCAAAAATATATTCCCAGCCTTCCTCTTCTGATTTGAATTCTGGGGGAGAGGCTTTTTGAAGGTAGGAATCTACAGGGACATCTGGCACATGCAGGATCTTTGGGACAAAATCACAAAGTATTTGAAGTATCTGAACATCTGTATGCTTTATATTTCAGCCACTCATATGCATGCCACAACTTACTTTTGTTAACTAACAACTAGCATAACTTTTAGTTACATATGCATAGTTGAGGAAAAAAGGAAGCAAATGGTTTCTTGTGACACTGACATTCAAATGTATGTGTTCTTCAAAAATATCTACTTGGGAAAGCAATATTGCCTTGAGTCTCTCCATTTTCTCTAGGTTTCCTATTACTCTTAACTAGAATAATTATCTTGGTAGCACTAAAACTGTTTGTTTGTTTTTCAGATTTCATGTTTCAAACTCCTGCAAGGAACCTCAAATATACAAACATGCTATTTCTGATGCTCGCTGTGTGTTTGACATGGCTGTAAGTAAATTATTGCATATGTATATATTTCAGTCCTCATGTTAACTTTTACAATGCCAAGAAATATTTTCTAAAGCTGCCCTGAGCCTGCTTCGGCGGGGAGGGCGGGGTATAAATATATATATTTTATTATTATTATAAAGTGAACTCTCCTTTTTCCAGTCAATTGATGGCTCATTACTGTGTACTAATCTGCATCCCTGTGCAAATTCATCCTTAAAGTAAAAATGGTTACTTTTTAATGTACTTGCTGAATTTAGTTTTATGATTCAGTTGTAATTTAATGCTTAATATTCCTTCAGATAACTTTTTAACCAGATCATTGCTTAAATTGGAATGCAGGATAAGTGCATACTTCTCCTGTGGAAAACAAATAAGGTATCTGATGCATTCTAAACTTTTTGCACTTATATTTTAGGAAGAATTTGGCTTTACTTTGAATATGTTGAGCATTGGTGGGGGCTTCACGGATAATGAACATGATCTGGAAGAGGTATGGATGCTTTTTAATGAATTTTCTTGTTGACTTGGTATGTTTGGTCTGTCATTTCAAAAAAAAATGTTAAAACTTGTGTGTACAGTATGTGTAAAAAAGTTGAAGACGTTGCTGGCTGTAGTACAAATAAATGGTGCCACAGAGCCTTTCAGTTAAACATGTGTATTTGAAGTTGACTGTGTCCTAAATTCTAGTTCAGCTAGGAAGATTTGCATGTACACTATTGTACTTGAGTGTAGCTTGTAGGGCCACAGAGTGTGTTAAAATTCTTTTTATTGGGTTTCAGTATTTGTTTAATTTATATGCTGCTTCTTCAGAGACCTGCTTGAGGCAGCTCACAAAATAAAACAAGATAAAATCATAACATAAAATGAAACCATTAAAAACTAGCCAACAAATTTCTACAGTATAAAATATCTAGCACTGAAAAGGAGCTCACAATTGTTCTTCAGCCAGAAACAGATTGTAAAAATGATTAAAAATATCAGATTCCTAAATAAAAGCCTGGGTAAAAAGAAATATTTTGCTTTTGTGCCTACAAGACTGTAGGATGGGCATAAAATGGGATTACACAGGTCAGGAGCCAGTACTGAAAAAGCCTTGTCCCTGGCTGTTTCATGTCTGAATGTGGGGATGTAGAGAGCTGAGCCTGTGAAGACGATCTCCACTGGTGGATTGAAGAGTACAGGAAGTAGTCCTCCTTCAGGTACTCTGACCCCAGACTGTTTTGGACCTTAAAGATAAAAGTCTAAAAACAGCCAGCTAGTGCAGATCGTGCAGCATGGGGCTGGTACAATCTTTCTATCTGACCCTGGGCAGTATCCACATTTTGAACCAGCTGAAGTTTCTGGACAGTTTTCAAAGGCAACCCCATATAGTGTGCACTGTAGTAATCTAGTATGGATCACAATGGCCAGATCATTCTTTTCAAGATATGGCTGTAGTTGCTGTATAAACCGAAACTACATAAAAGGTCCTAACATGCCATGAAGAAGACCTGAGCCTCTAGCTGTAGGAAGAATGCAACTCCCTCCAGGACAAACTGGCTCCTCAATCCCTGAATAGCTTTGTAATTGACTAACATGGTACCTCTGTCTTGTCTTGATTAAGCTTCAGTTTATTGGCTCTCATCCATCTCATTAGCTTCTCCAGGCACCTGTTCAGGACTTCTACAGCTCCAGCTATTTCAGCTGTTAAGAAACATAACTGCTGTTGTCTGTGTATTTGTGGCATCTTATTCCAAATGCTCTCATCTGGAGATTATGTGATAGTTTGGACATGTGCTTCAAGGCATGTTTTCTACTTATTTCAAGGCCATATACAGTCCTCCTGTGCATTAGGGTGAGAAGTGAAACTAAAGGAATATTAAGTAAAACTCTTTCCCCTGTTGCATCTTTTTATCTCACAATCAAGAGTCACTGGATAGTATTTCCAGACCCCATTTTCTTTCCCCCTTTACAGTTCTTTAAAAAAGAGGGGTTTCATTAAAAGAGCATTGTGGTATGTTGGATAACATAAAAGGAGGAAAAATGAACAATGTACACCTACAGCACTGGAGGCTTAAATCCCCACCCCCCATTTTACTTAATATATACTTTGTATTGATACATCAGTAAAAATAGTGCTTAACCATTCAGTGTACTTTATTCATTTTGTAGGAAAGTCCTAATACCTTACTAATGCAATCCCAAACGTCCATGTGGGGGTCTCTACAGGGTCAGGATATCACCGTTTTGTAGCTGTACCCATGCATTATCAGCAGCCCTTAATACAATTTCAGACGTCTAAACATCTGAGTATTTGTCAAATGCATTTTATATTTTTAATTATTATTTAAAACTAAGATAGAATTGTGATTTGTTTTATTGCTGGATCAGATTATCTGAGTGCTTAATTTTTAAAAAATGAGCATAGAAGTATGAATGGTTTTAATTCTCAAGCGTTTCTAGTTGTAGGTGACTTTAAAAATGTCAAAATCAGGAACAGTATTTTGAAAAGTTGTGTATTACAGTATGAAGTGCACATGTCCATGAATCTGATAGTACCCATCAAGGAGTTGCTATTTGTAGTGGCCTCTCAATACAGGCACAAAGTGCTCTTATGTTGTAATTCACACACTAGGAGCTCTTTACCTTTTCGACACAAATTCAGAACACACAAAGGAGGGAGCCACTTAATTGTAGTAATGATGAAAGAGAAGACTGTACCTTAACAAAAAAACATAATCAGTATGCCGTATTTATCATTTGGAGTTATTTAAGCTCTGGGTGGGTCTTTTGACCAGGTTAGTCCAAGAACCCCATGCTGAGTTCTTGTGTAGAATAGGTTAAATGATTTTAAAGGTCTTAGTAGAGCTGTGGCATCTCTAAAACTTCCAGTCTTGTAGGTGACTGTTGGGGTGTTTTTTAAGCAGCCCCTTTGCACCTTCTGCATGCTCTGGTTTTCACCTTACCAGAGACATCACTTGTTTATCAGTGTGTTGCTCATTAGTGTCCATATGTAAGCTACAGGAGGGGTCTGCACTTGATCCAGCTTTGTTGTCTTATTTGGGATTAAGCCTGTGCAAAATATACTGGATATTTTATGATACAAGAAGCTGATACTTAGAAATTGGTGCAGATTCAGTCAAGTTTTTTATGATAAAGGAAGATACTGGTCTCCATTATTCCTGCTGGGAGACCAGTACTTCCTGCTAGGAAAGATTAAAGAGTGAAGGCCCAGCATGGACAGGATAATTTGGGATTACTGATAAAACAAGTAATCTCCGTTACTGAATTCATACTAAATCCTGGAAATCAAAGACTGCCACTCCCTCAGTGCCCTAGTAGCTCTTTGGAAATATCATGATGTTTGTCACATACTCAGAAGGTTTGACTGTTCCAGATATTTCAATATGGGCTCTTGGATGATAGGGCTTCAGAATCATGGCTTCTGAAAATGCCCCTTTTAGTAGATTCTAAATAGGTATGTGTCTCAGATACTGAGAAAAAGGCTGTCTGAAGGGGGAAATTGACCTTTTCTAGAGAAGTTATGCTTGAGTTTATTGATGTTTTCTGAAAGGAAACATTTATCAAATGTTTGATAGTTTGGAGGGGTTTTTTACTTGGGTATAATTCAAACTGTGTTAGGAAATGTTCCCACTTTTTTTTCATCTTTTGCCTTGGCAAGAATACATTTATATGGAGGAAGTCGTTTACATTGTGGAGACAGTCCTTCCACTAGAACATCCCTTTTCTGTTTCCTAGGTTAATCACATTGTCAGTCCACTGCTTGATATCTACTTTCCTGAAGAATCTGGAATAAATGTGGTTGCAGAGCCTGGATGCTATTACGTTTCATCTGCATTTACTCTTGCAGTTAATGTTATTGCCAAGAAAGCTGCTCAGTGTGATAAACATCTTCCCTCTGAAAGTAAGCAAGACATTTTTGTACACTGAAATCTTTACAGCACATCTAAGTCTTTATAGCACTACCAGTGATCCTGACTGAAACAAATTCTTGTATCAGATAGCTTGCTTCACCTTTCAGGTGTGGCACTGGGACATTTCTTAATGAGATGCTTGTCTTATACATCATTATTGGTTAGAAAACTACAGATCCTATTACATGTTCTGCCCTCTGTGTAATTGTTGGATCATTTGCAAACTGACTTAAATATGGAAAGATCTATGGAAGTGATGCCCAGAGTGTGGTTCCTAGAGCCAGCCTGTTGCTCGGAAGCTTGTGTGGGGGGGCTTGAATTGGCTTCCATTTGAATAGCCTTTGCTGTTCTTGAACTGGGGAGGAGGCAGAAGGGAAATATTTTGACTCCTGGGATACAGGATACATACTTTGGTTTTCACAGAAACATGCTGCATCAGGGTGAAAGGTTTGCTTGTGGGGTTACACTCTGAATTTTTAACCATTAAGAAGGCTTGATTTGCCCTTGCTCAGTGTTGGGATTGTACTTTCACTGGGCTTGTTTTAAGATGGTATTAAATGAGGAAATGTTCATATGTTTCTTATTTAATTAGGTACATTGTAAAATGTTGCAGACCATCCAGTTTTTCTAATTGGTTCTCCATACACTTGTGTCAGATTATCTGTTCCTTTCAGTGTTCCTTTACAGTTTGGTGAGCCAGTTCCTTTACAGTTTGGAGAGCCAGTTTGGTGTAGTGGTTAAGTGTGCGGACTCTTATCTGGGAGAACCGGGTTTGATTCCCCACTCCTCCACTTGCACTTGCTAGCATGGCCTTGGGTCAGCCATAGCCCTGGCAGAGGTTGTCCTTGAAAGGGCAGCTGCTGTGAGAGCCCTCTCAAGCCCCACCCACCTCACAGGGTGTCTGTTGTGGGGGAGGAAGGTAAAGGAGATTGTGAGCCGCTCTGAGACTCTTTGGAGTGGAGGGCGGGATATAAATCCAATATCTTCTTCTTCATCTTCTTCTACACGTACCTTGTTCATGTGTGTGTTTTCACATGCTTCTGAAAATCTGGTCTTTCTTTTTAATGGAAATCTACTGTGAAACTGTTATTAAAATTAACCCCCCCCCCTTTTTTTGCAGTGGAACAAACCAGGAGCAATGATCCGGTCTTCGTGTATTACATGAATGATGGTGTCTATGGTTCTTTTGCAAGCAGATTATCTGAGAATTTGAAAGCTATTCCAGAGGTTCACAAGGTGAGAGTCCCTTAGTATATGGCTGAGGACCTGCCTGCCTTAGGGGCCATCTCTCTCCACATGTTCCCCAGAGTACTCAGATTTGGAACACAAAATCTATTATCGATCCCCGGGCCAAGGGAGGCAAGATTAAAATCTACCAGGGAGAGAGCCTTCTTGATCGCTGCCCCCTATTGGTGGAACCAACTACCAGAGGAGATTAGAGCCTTGCGGGACCTCGCCCAGTCCGCAAGGCTTGTGAGACAACATTATTCTGGCTAGCCTCTGACTGAACTCTTGAAACACTAAGTGGATACCTAAGAATACTGAATGCCATCGGATGTCAACAACATTAGTACCAAACTGGTTTTAATTGTTATATTATTGAATGTTGTATTTTAAATGTATAATTAATGTTTTATTGCTATTTTATTTTGTGAGCCACCCTGAGCCTGTCTCGGTGGGGAGGGCGGGGTATAAATCCAATAAACCATAAACCATATATTGTGTGGCAGTTAAGGGCATAGTCCTGAAATAGCTGACTTTGTAGTGCTTTGTGTTTGGGCTACTCATGAAGTAAGCAGTTCAGGATTTTTTTCCCCCCAGGTGGGTAGCTGTGTTGGTCTGCAGTAGCAGATCAAGATTCAAGCCCATTAGCACCTTAAAAGATTTTTAGGATATAAGTGTTTGTGAGTCAAAACTTATCAGACAATTCTAGAAAACTTACACCCTGGCTGTCTTGTTGGTTTTGTGGTTAAGTGTGTGGACTCTTATCTGGGAGAACCAGGTTTGATTCCCCACTCCTCCACTTGCAGCTGCTGGAATGGCCTTGGATTAGCCATAGCTATTTGAGTTGTCCTTAAAAGGGCAGCTGCTGTGAGAGCCCTCTTAGCCCCACCTATCTCACAGGATGTCTGTTGCGGGGGGAGAAGATACAGGAGATTGTAAGCCGCTCTGAGTCTCTGATTCAGAGAGAAGGGCGGGGTATAAATCTGCAATCTTCTTCTTTTTAAGGTGCTTCTGAACTGGAATCTTGCAGTTCATAAATTGTGACTTAAAATAAATAATTTTTCACTTCTCTAATAGCATGCATAAATCTAAATCTAATTGCCAGAATTGTTTTTTGTTTAATGTAGAAATACAAGGAAGATGAGCCTCTGTTTGCAAGCAGCCTTTGGGGTCCATCCTGTGATGAGCTTGATCAAATTGTGGAAAACTGTCTTCTCCCTGAGCTGAATGTTGGAGACTGGCTACTCTTTGACAATATGGGATCTGGTACTTTGGGTGAACAGTCTACTTTCAATGACTTACAAAGGCCACCAGTTTATTACATAATGTCATTTGGTGACTGGTAAGTTTGCATTATTTTGTACTTGGGCATGTCTTAAAGCACATGAACAGGCTGCCTACGTTGCTTTGTGAGAGCATTTCAGCAGGCTGGCCCACAGTCAGAACGTATCTTTAATGAGCCTTGTAAAGTTATATTTAAAACATATTTGGCTTGAGCTTGCCATGGGGTTGTCCATGTGCCAAAAGGAGCGCTGGCAATGCATTAGTTTTTTTTTTCTTTAGCTTGGGCAGATTTTTAAACTTTATGAAGCTGGATTTGCCCAGAAGGCCAAAATGTGCAGATGCCTAAATCTAGAGGTTGGATTGCTTCAGGCAGTCCTGTCATAAAAAGTGGCAGTGCTTGCTGCTTGCACATGCTGTTTTCCTGACCTTTAACAACAAGACAATAATGGAAGAATTACTGGCCACTTTGCTTGGACTGAGTTGCCATTTGGCCAGGGCATATAACTACTTGCTATGTAAAACTCTTCATAAGATTAATGAGAATATGGCTCTTTGCCATTTAGTGGGCAAACCACACTGATCTGAATGTGTAGATAGGTTACTGCTGAGTGGTCTGGTAATGAATAGATGCTTGCATTGCTGACTAGGGGTGTGTGTGCATGCTCTCCCAAGTAATTTTTCTTCCTTGCTTTCAAAATCTTTTTGGATATCAGTTGCTTGGTTTAAGTGGGAAACACTTCTTGGCTCTAACTTTTTCTCCCCATTGAACTATAGTCCCTTACTCAAGGAAATTCGAGATAAGAGGAAGTGTCTGTTTCAAAACTATACAGTGTTTTACTTGCAAAGTAGGAAGAGGCAAAGTGGGAGACTAGGGGGTTTATATGAAAAGGGAGCTGAAATTTGCCCTCCCTGCTTTTCCTAGTGCTTGAAGCACTTTAATGCAGAAGTGAACATGAGAGGAAAATTCACAAGGGGTAAGGTGCAAGAAAGGGGCAGGTTTTAGCTCTCTCTGTTCATGAGATTACGCTCTTGTTTAATAATGGCTTCCTGTCTATTGGAAACCCTACCCCTAGTTCTGTATTCCAGGCTTCCTTTGGACTGTCATAGAAGAGCTATACAGAACTTGTGTTCAATGGAATTTTTCTAACACAGCTTTGATTGCAGGAATTGAGTTTCAAATTTCAGATTAGCATTGCAAGCCATGAATGACTACTTTCACTTGAACATCGGGAAATGTCCTCCAATGTTAAAACATTTTATTATTGTGCTTTATTCTGGTGTGTGGCTGAATTGTTGTATGTTTTGTTTTTTCCACTCAGGTGTGAGATGCAAGATGCTGGCTTTACCTCTGACACACTGATGAAGAATTTCTTCTTTGTGCCTTCTTGCATTCAGCTGAGCCCTGAAGACAGTTTTTCTATTGAAGCTTAAACAGGCATTAATGCTTCATTTAGCCTTGCAGTTGCATGTCTGTAGTCTTGTCTGGTCACAACATTCCAGTTTGGAAGAAAAAAAAGTGGAACAATCTTGAATGAATTATTTAACACTTGAAATCAATTGGGACCAGGCAAAACCAGCTACAACTACAATTCACTGGGGGAGTGAAGGTTAAATAATAATATTAAGATTTAAACTCGTCAGATAATTCAGTCCCTCAGCATTTAAATAAAATATGCAACAAAATGGATGACTTAGTCGAGATGGAAACCCATCACTTGGGTTCTGTTAAACAGTTTACATACAAGTACAGTTTTTATACTAAGGATTTCTGTTAGAAAGTCTTGTAAAATTGTCTTTCCCCCAGATATATGAAATGTCAGTGGGAAACAAGTGTAACTTCATTAGCTACGTTTAGTGTTTTTAGAATGTGTAAATTTGTGCTTTGAACTGTAGTTTAATAAATGTAAAATTGCATCATAGTATTTGTTGTATTTCACCCTCGCTGTACCTACCCCTGTATGATTGCAATAAAATTTTGTGTAGGTTTTCATTTTCTTCAGGCTAACACAGGGAAGAGGGGCTAGGCAGCAAAGATAGTTTAAGTACATGAAGGTACGTTCAAAGACTTCAGAATTTGGGCAGAACACTAGATCATGAACAAAATTAAAAATGACTGAACTTAAAAATCAGGATGCAACTTGTACTTCTGCATCTGATTTAGCAATTCTAATTCCACACTGTTGAACTTGTGAGCTGGTAGATACCAGAAGAGACAACAGAGGATGTAAAATGTATACAGGACTTAAAAGAAAAACGGAAAGAACAGGTTTCTCAAGTGCTGTATGCATTTTGTGCTCTGTATGCTCTTGGCTGCTGAAAGCAAGGCTACTGGACACAGGCTTCACCTGTGCATTAGAATCTCTACTTTTCTATAAAAGTTACTGATAAGTATAAATGGTTCTGAACAGCATTCAATCTTTGGCAGAAGGGCTACATCCATCTCCAGTATTCAGATTGGGTTTTGTCTGAATACACTGAGTGTGCACTTAAACTATCGGAACTGCATCAACTAGACTTAGCAAGGGAAACGTTGAAGCTTTTACTCATTGTTAGACTCCTCCTACCCTTTGATTCTCATTTTAATTTATTTTACTAACCTTACTAGCCTTGGAAGCGCTTCTTTGAAATGCACCAAGCCAGAATTATTTTGAAAATGGTGATAAGTATTCTGAACTAATTTGGTGACATGGAATGGGCTGTCCAAGTGCAAATGCATTTTGTGCTAGTACCTACTGGCAGGAAGTTCTTTCTGTTCATGGGGCTAAATACACATTGCTAGAGGAAGGGGCCAGGGAATAATAATCCCTTCAACCTGACTGTTTGAAATAACAGGTACTATTATTTTTGGAGGGTTTTTCACTTATTGTGAATGATTTCTACAATTAAATCTAATCCTGAGTGCAGAGTACAGCCATGAGCATTAAAGCACAAAATATACATGGAAAAAACAAATATACCCAGTTTTCTGCAGTCAGACTAATCTGTTAAAGCGCTAACATTTTTGCTGTGCGATTTGTCAGGGTTTTGTCATGCAAGAAAAGGGGGGAACAGCTGTCATATCCATCCCTACCCCTCTCTGAAGGTGCCCAGGACTCTGCTATAAGGTTTTTAGAACTGTTGTGAGTTTAACCAACTCTGTTGTCAATGGTACAGTCACCTTGGAAATGTCTGTATTGTATTTGACAGTTTGCCATAAAAACTGAAAATTGAACTTGGTATGTATTTGAATTTATATGCTAAAACCTATCTTTTCTGTTTACAATATTGTAATATCAGTTTTGGAATAATTCAAATATAAAACTGAATGATTTCTATATAGCAACTTAACTGTAATGGAGCTGCGTCTTGTGTACACGTCTGTATTTAGCCGTTGACATGAAAATCCACAGCCAGGGCTTTTTTTGTAGAAAAAGCCCAGCAGGAACTCATCAGCATATTGGGCCAGACCCCCTGACACCAAGCCAGCCGGAACTGTGTTCCTGCATTCCTGCTAAAAAAAAAGCCCTGTCCACAGCCATGTACAATGCAATTACTGCAGTCATTAAGCAGTGTTTGGCATATCTAAACTGCTGCTGGCATCTTGATGAACACCCAGAACCAATGAAACAAGCAAAATTATCAGGGGACAAAGATTACTGTAGAAATTTTGTGTCTTGCATTTAGCACTTCTTTGTTTTTAAGGTTGTTGCTTATCAGGGAGCAGATACACACTGGGTTTTCTTAGTGCACATGCTTAGATCATGCCAGCACAAACTGTCATATGATTGTCATGCGTTTTATTTATGGGACACTATACAGTAAAGACATACCTTGTAGAATCATACATAGCGTACGCTGGAGAGGAAGAGATTTTTTTAAAAAACACTGCAGATTGGATCCAGACTGCTAGTTTCTCTGAGGTCAAGAACTTCCATGCAGGTTATGATTTTCCAGCCTCTCCTCTCCCACAGCAGTCTAATCCACCAATTCTGCTTCTGGTAGTCTTTCTTGCCCCCCCTCCCCCTCAGAGTTTGGCAGTATTTTAGATTGCTTGAGGGGAACAGCTGCATAATTTTTGGACTGGTAAATATTACTTCAGAGGATGGTGGAAGACAGGAGGGCCTGGCGTGACTGTCCATGGGGCACAAAGAGTTGGACTCAACTGTGTGACTGAACAACAACAAATATTACTCTGGCTCTAAGCTAGTGTATTAAAATTCAGTTGTCAGCATAAAGCTATTGAGTGATGGTGTTGTCAATTTAGCAAACTTTCAGAGGTTGTTTGCCATTGCCTGCCTTTGCAGAGCAACCCTGGTATTTCGTGGTGGTCTGCCATCCAAGTACTAACAAGGGCTAGCCCCACTTGGTTTCTGAGATCTGATGAGATCAAGCTTTAGCCTTGGTGGGTCAAGGCTAGTCAGTTCTAGCTGCTGTATGCTTATTAAAGTATAATTTTTAACAACCCATAAAACTAGTACTACTACACTATTGGTTGGACAAAATTGCCCTTTCCTTTCATTAGCAGAGCTCTTTCTAGCCCATTAGCTATTCTGCGACCCTCTGAATCAACTTCCCTGTTAATGTCTGCTGGGGGAGGGGTAAGTATATCTGTGACATCACTTTCTGCTGATAGATCAAATGCATCTTGCTTCTGTCACTTCCTGTAGTGAGATGGTGGTTATAAACAGCAACTTTCACAAGGGCTTTCCATGTTTCAGATACTTGATCCCCCATATTTTAACCGCCCATTCTGTCCAAAAAATGTCGGCTAACCCCCCCCCCCCCCCAAAAAATAAAAAAAAAATCTCAGCCTGCTTTTTAGGAAAGAGAATTGTCAGAACTGCAAATATATGGAGGATTTAAAAAAAGTTTTAAAATATTTCTATGCAGTTGCTTATACTCCCCAAAAATAAAAATAAAATGGTGGGTGGGTGAGGAGGGAGTGCTGAGGGTTGTTTGAGAACACTACTGCAGGAGGACTTCAATGCACACCAGGTGTGAGGGAAACCGCAGCTAAAAATAGAAAGGAAACATTACTCTGGGCTGTTTGGAATCTCTGTTGCAAGGGTGATTTCACATGGAATCGCATCAGCAAACACCCTACTATGGAAAATCACCATGCCTAGAAATGCCTTTGCTTGTATGCTACTCATTCTTAAACTCAACTGTGATTACCAGCATCACAAAACTGCGAGAGGTTTTGTTTTCCTGCTGAATGCTGCTTTGCACTGGTATCTTGTCTCTCTGCTATCCTGTCACTGTCTGTAGTAAGACATCTCACATAGAGATCCTTACACTTGCACATACAACACCAGTAGAAAATAGTGCACTACCTTCTATTCACTAGTATAATGGACTGTGCTTTTAAAAGCTTAAGGTACTATGTAAATAGATATAGGACTAACTGTGAGTGACCGGCTTTTCCAAGCAATCTTGTAGCATCAGTTGAGCAGAGAAAGACTTCTGAAATTAATGTTGAGGATGGAGTCTGATTTCAGCCTTAGCTTAGAGAGTTTAACAAGATGGAGAACTGGGGGAAAATTGGCAAGGAAGCCTGGGAAGTAGGTGAAGACTCCCATTCAGGCCAAGGGAAGGGGATAGATCTAGAGAGAAGAAATTTCTCTACTCAGTCACCTGACCTTTCCCCTCAATGTTAAATATTTTTTATTTCTGAATTTCAAAGCACCTCAAGTGCCATTTAAGTTTTTCTTTCATATTGTAATAGAACATACAGATGCTCATATGATAACATTGAAACTATCAAACATATGACTATGGAGTGCCCTATATTTAACAAGTTGAGGGCTAATTTAGTCACCCCTTTACTTAAAAATATGGAATTGCTAAATGTGCAAGCTCAGGTGTCATGGCTAGGGACAATAATCAAACAGAAGATAAACAATACTGAGCAAGGTCTTTTAAAAATAATTTTTGGTTCTAACTTCTGCTTTAGGCAATAGCCATATGAACAGTACTAGAGAGAAATTGTTTAAGTTAAAGTAGGCTCCCGATTCCTCCCTTAGGCTCCTGTTGAACCAACAGCCAAAATGTCATACTGTGATAGGGTGGGACAGCCAGAGTTCTTCAGTAAAGAAGAGAATACATTATTAGGCAGCTCAAGTAAAGGGAAAGAAAAATGGAAAGAAAATCTTGCCTCTGAAGGACAAGTGGACAGAGTTGTCATAACTAGTTTAATATGTAGAATTCAGCTCTTGAAAGAAAATAATTTGTATTGAGTCACGAAGTTGCTACACCAAATTATATTTCCCATCTAAATGGAGTCCTATTCCATAAATTTAAGTCTTGAGGTGATTCTGTGAAATTTCTGGTTTTGATGGTCTTCGTTCAAGATATCCTTGTGAACAGGGTCATATATTCAGTCACACTGGGGTCCCAAGCAAAGCTGCCTCACTAAATAGTGTCATCCAACTCATAGATGTCTTATAGGCTTCCCAACCCCCCTGCCCTGGCGGGGGACCCCTGGATTTGCAGCTTCCTCCCCCGCTCTCCAAAAATCCTGAAGCAGGGGGGGGGGGGAAACGGCGCCAATTTTAGTCCCACTCTTTCCCATTGAGTTTCCCAGTTAGGTTCTTCTGCTTTCCGAGGCTGCTTCCCGCGCCGTCAGCTGGCCAGAGGGGGAAGCCCCGCCCCCAGAGGATCATGTGCCTTTCTACCTCCAGAGGCTTCAGTCTCCGATTGAAAGGCTTCAACTCTGGTGTGTCTGTGTTGCTGTAAAGAAGCTGGCAGCAACTTGTGAGTAGAGAGGCCAGATTCGCCAGAAACCGGGCAGGTGGGGGAGGGGGAGGAGAGGGAAACATCTTTATTATTCCTTATGTGGAGATCGCTTCTCATAGGGTATAATGGGAAATTGATCTGGAGGTTTCGGGGGCTCTGGGGGAGCTGTTTTTTGAGGTAGAGGCACCAGATTTTCAGCATAGTATCTAGTGCCTCTCCCCAAAGTACCCCCCCAAGTTTCAAAACGATTGGACCAGGGGGTCCAATTCTATGAGCCACAAAAAAAGGTGCCCCTATCCTTCATTATTTCCTATGGAAGGAAGACATTTAAAAAGGTGTGCTGTCCCTTTAAATGTGATGGCCAGAACTCTCTTGGAGTTCAATTATGCTTGTCATACCCTTGTTCCTGGCTCCGCCCCCAATGTCTCCTGGCTCCACCCCCAAAGTCCCCAGATATCTCTTGAATTGGACCTGGCAACCCTAATGTCTTAGTTAATGCAGCACAATCTGCATATCCATAACCCATCCTGCTTTGACAATTCCATAACCCATTCTGTGCAACTGAAAAGTCTGTTCAGTTTTGAGCACGTCATACATGAAAAAGATATTGGTGTGAGATTCCTGGAATTGTTTTCATCCCAACCTGTAGTCATGTGATCCTTTGAAGTGTACTGAATATTAACATTTTTTAAAAGACACATGTATAAATGGCGAGGGACAAAGTGCAATTCAAATAACTATTTACAAAATTTGTGGCCCCCACTTTCTGGCCTATCAGAGCCATCAAGGCAGCTGACAAAAAAAACCTTTATAAAAAGTCCATAATATATACATCAAAACAGCAGGAAGGAGAGATCACTAAGGCAACATCAGATGAAACAAAAAGGTATTCTCCAACTAGTGGAAGACAGTGGTAGAAGGCCCAGATGCATATCTCTGGAGACGGAGGTCCATAATCCTGCTACCAAAACAGAAAAAGCCCTCTCTCAAGGTTGCTACATGCTTAATTTCAAAAGGCACAGTCACTTGAAGGACGGCCTCATAAAATGATAGTTGTGGGCAGGTAAGCTAAAAGTATGCTGGCCTCAAGCCATATATGGTTTAAAAAGTCAGCACCAGTACCTTGAACTGGGCCCAGAAACATTGGGAACCAGTGCAGATGGGCCAAGTCTGAAGTGATGCAGTCCTCAAAATCCACCCCAATCAACATCCCGGCTGCAGTATTCTGGATCAACTGACGTTTCTGAACACTTTTTGAGGCAGAGCACACTGCAGTAGTCTATTCTAGATGATATGAACCATAGTGGCCAGATTGTTTCTGCCCAGGAAACACCACACCTTGTTAACCAGGTGAAGCTGATAAAAGGCATTCCTGGTCACCACCGACACCTGCTTATCCAGCAACAGACCTGGGTCCACAAACACCCCCAAGCTACATACTTGCTCCTTCTGGGGTAGTACAGCCCAATCCAGAACAGGGGATGCCTCAATTGATATAGATGAATATACTTAAATATAAATTGGGAAAGAAACATTTTTTGAGATAACCAGGCCCCCACAGACTTCCCTGTAGCTGAAGTCCTAGTCATGTAGGGAATTAAGATTGTGGCAGGGGGGACTACATACTTCATTTAAACTGCCATATATAGGGTTTGATCTAGACTAAATTGTTAATTTCTGACACTTCCCCCTTCCTCCTACAAGCAGCCACTTGTGTCATTTCGTAGGCTCCCTTGTCCCCCAGAAGCAGGATTTTGGGGAGATCAGTGGATTCACTGACGGGAGCAAAGAAGGCAGTTAGATTCTGCCATCAGAAACTTTAGTCTGGGTCCAACACATAATTTTGTGTTCTAGCATCAACTGTGCTTCAGAAGTAGTTTTTCCAAAATCCCAGCCACCAAATAAATGGTTGTTTCCAGCAAATAAATTACTCCTGGGTCTTCTCATACTAAATGTTGTAGAACATCTACTCATTTGCTTACTCTTGGTACATTGTGTTTTCAACGTTGTTCTCAACAAGTCCACTAGGTGTCATATTTTACTTGTGTAGTTACTGTAAGAACCAGACAAACATCACTAAAACTTTGAGCCAAACTATACTTTACAGCAGGTAAACTTTAAAAATCTGGCTTTATTGCTTATACTAAAATACAAACACGGGGTGGGGGGGGGGAGGAGTATACAGCAGCAATGAGAATGTGTTGGTGGTGGAAAGTGTTATCAAGTCCAAGCTGACTTATGAGGAGCTAATAGGGTTTTCAAGGCAAGAGACAAACAGAGATGCCATGGCCTGCCTCTGCATAGCAACCCTAGCTTTTCTTGGTGGTCTCCCAACCAAGTAGCTGATCATCCCATCCAGGAATCAGACTATCCAGGTCAGGGCAGGTACATTTTATTCCACCCAATACTGTTTTCCAATTACCCTTCCCCAGCTGCTGTTTTTTTCCATCCCAATGATGCGTCTCATGATCTAGAACAGGGGTGGCCAAACTGTGGCTCAGGTGCCACATGAGGTTCTTTCACATATATTGTGTGGCTCTTGAAGCCTCACCACCCTGTCAGCTGGCTTCAAGAAGGCATTCGTCTCTTTAAATCACTTCTCCAAACCAAGTCAGCTGGCAGCTTGGAGAATGCATTTAAAGTTGCTTTCTTTCCACCTCTCCTTCTCCATCTTCCTGTCTTGTGGCACTCAAACTCTGATGTTCATGTCTTGCGGCTCTCAAACATCTCACATTTATTCTATCTGGCTCTTATGTTAAGCATGTTTGGCCACCCCCGATGAAGAATTGCAGATTTATACCCCGCCCTTCTCTCTGAATCAGTGTCTCAGAGCAGTTTACAATCTCCTTTATCTTCTTCCCCCACAACAGACACCCTGTGAGGTAGGTGGGGCTGAGAGAGCTCTCCCACAAGCTGCCCTTTCAAGGACTAGAGCTATGCTAGAGCTATGGCTAACCCAAGGCCATTGCAGCAGCTACAAGTGGAAGAGTGGGGAATCAAAACTGGTTCGCCCAGATAAGAGTCCACGCACTTAACCACTACACCAAACTGACTCCAAAGGTGAACTGAAGTTCATAAAGTTTAAGAAAACTGGTACAAAAGACTCTTAATTAATCTTCTGCCTTAGCTTCTTGCAATGCTGCAATCTTTTAAGTCAACAATATTTTGTGTTTTCCCCCAGTCTTCTTGGCACCAATCACCCAATGGCTCATTTAATCATTTACATGGTGACTTCCTGTAATAAAAAAGGCAATCTTGTGTATCTGTCATAAATGTAAGACAATTAGACTGCTTACATAACAAGAGATAATTTTTTTTGATTAGATTTGAATTTTAAATAATTAAATCTCACCCTGTACTTTCCACCTTCCATGCCCCTTAATGTTGCTGTTTACAATGGTTTTTGTCTTCATAAACACACATGTGCACATGCCTAGCAAGGACTCATTGTGTTTGTCTGACAAAGTCCATGAAAGCTTCTGCTAGGATGAAAAACTTAGCATTTAAGGTACCACAAGATTCCTGTTCACACCCCACCCCCACTACTGCTCATCTGAAGCACCGCATTCAGTTCTCTCACACAGGTTTTTACACCAGCCAGCCTCATCTCAGGGCAGGGTTTATGCTTGCACTTCACTTCTTCAATAATGACACTTAAATAAAGAGCAGCTTTGAATTATCTTTAGACTTGTTTTGCAACACACAAACTGTCTCCTGTTAATACGTTTTTCTTAGCCACAGTTATGTTCCATAGGCACTGCTATCATGGTTGCCTCAAGAACTAACTCTTTCCCGCTATGGTGCATGGAATACTTTGCGACACAGAATTTGGGCCAAAAATATACATAACCTAACCTATCGTTAGAGTAATTTAGATACATATTCAAGAAAGCTAAATATTTGCAGTTGTTTCAAATACTTAGCATTTGATTATATTTATGTACTTTAAACAAAAATAACCCTCAATTTAACACTGTACTCCCCCCCTACAGATTATTTTCCTTCAATGCCAGAGAAATGTTTGCTGCAGAACAAATATTCTCTAGCCAACAAGCCTTGTTTTCTACATTCTCTTATTTAGCTTAATAGGAGTTTTTCTGCATTCACCCCTGAATTAACAACAGATTTATCACATTGATGTATTTGCACTATTTTTATAGTCCTCCTGTCCCACTGAGACACAAAACAGATTACACAGTATAAATTAATACAGTCCACAGGATGGGACATGCATTAAGCAATGTAATAGGGTTAGGACTGCAGAAATCTGAGACAAAGCTGAAACAAAGTATAAGTGTTAATGTGACATGTTAAATGATGCAGAAACTACATAGTAGGAAAATACATACAGAAACAGATAGCAAGTACTATACACAATGGTATAGCTCATGGTCCCTTTCCCTTCTTCAAAGCATCTTTCTGAACCATTCCATTTACCTTTGTAAGAATGCCCTCCTGAATAATTCCATTTTGCATAGTTCGCAGAATACCAGAATATCCAATTAATGCCTGCACTGCAGAGATGGAATTTAGGTTGAGATATTTTACCTACTACCCCATGTTGAAAAATGGTCATGGCTTCAGTGTCAGTTGTGCAGGTGGTTCTGTGCATCTGGCTCTTCCTTTGAGAATCGTCTCTCATGTGTGTCACATGGGAACATAACTGATGTGTCCTTGTATTGTCCGTCACCTGATTAGGGTTTCTTTTTTTAAAAACCTTTGTTTGCTAACAACACAACCTTGCTGTATGGATATCTCACAAGGACATTAGTATAACTAATAGTAACTTAATGGAGAAAAAGTGTCTAAATATATAAGAAAGCCTCTCTCATGCTTTCTAAGGATCAGTCTAGTTACACTGATAAACCACCACCTGCAGACAAAGGAAACAAAATGTACAACAGATAAAAGAACACAGGAAGGAGGGACAGTGTAGTATCAGTGTATCATTAGCAACATAAGCCAAAGTCATCCTGTTACCATAAAAAATTTTTTAAAAACCCTCTGCAGTATCTTTAATATGTGAAGGCCTTCACAATCTATTGAACTTTTTATGGGAAAAAGAATTTCTTGCAGAATGGGGCTGATCCACATTCCAGTTTTTTTTCAGCAGGAACAAATTGGAGGAACATTCTTATAGACAAAAACTAGCCCGCCATGGAAATTGCTGGACAGCCATGGGCCATCTCTCAGTTCCCCATAATTATGCAGCAGGACATAACTTTTTGGCAAGTGTGCCGCATCATATCCAAAGTATGCACTAAAGCCGTTCTGGTATGCATATGCAGCCCACTGTGTCTTGGGGTGGCTTTGCGTCTAGTCTACTGGGGGAGTATAATGCTGAAAATTCAGTATAAAAATGAAATAGGCAGACTGGCCTTATTCTCAAGTCTGGACTAGGCCCATGGGACCTCCTGTGCCTGTTAAACTCTCACTGCTTGTTTTGCTTATAGCACCTCTGTTGTACTTTGGTCACCTATGCAATAAAGAGTATAAAAATTTCCCAATCAAAAGTGATACAAGTAAGGAACCACAACCAAACACTGAGGATTATTGTTAGCTCACTCCTCATTTAAATCTTAAATTCATCATATGGTTGCCAGGTCCTCCTTGGCCACTGGTGGGGAACAGAAGAGTAAGGTCACCAGATCCAGGTTGGGACTGTATGGAGATCTGGGGACGGAGCCCAGGGAAGACTGGGACATCAGTGGGGTACAATGCCAGACAGTCCAACCTCCAAAGCATCCATTTCATCCGGGGGAGCTATTCTCTGTAGCCTGGAAGAAGAAGAAAATGATGATATTGGATTTATACCCTGCCCTCCACTCTGAATCTCAGAGTGGCTTACAATCTCATTTACCTTCTTCCCCCACAACAGACACCATGTGAGGTAGGTGGGGCTGAGACAGCTCTCACAGAAGCTGCCCTTTCAAGGACAACTCTGTGAGAGCGATGCCTGACCCAAGGCCATTCCAGCAGCTACAAGTGGTGGAGTGGGGATTCAAACCTGGTTCTCCTAGATAAGAGTCCACACACTTATCATAATCATAATGCCCCTGTATAAATCGACGGTGAGTTCTCATTTGGAGTACTGTGTGCAGTTCTGGTCGCCGCACCTCAAAAAGGATATTATAGCATTGGAGGAAGTCCAGAAAAGGGCTGGAACACTTTCCCTATGAAGAAAGGTTGAAACGCTTGGGACTCTTTAGCTTGGAGAAACGTCGACTGCGGGGTGACATGATAGAGGTTTACAAGATAATGCATGGGATGGAGAAAGTAGAGAAAGAAGTACTTTTCTCCCTTTCTCACAATACAAGAACTCGTGCGCATTCGATGAAATTGCTGAGCAGACAGGTTAAAACGGATAAAAGGAAGTACTTCTTCACCAAAAGGGTGATTAACATGTGGAATTCACTGCCACAGGAGGTGGTGGCGGCCACAAGCATAGCCACCTTCAAGAGGGGTTTAGATAAAAATATGGAGCAGAGGTCCATCAGTGGCTATTAGCCACAGTGTGTGTGTGTGTGTGTGTGTGTGTGTATAAACATTTTTTGCCACTGTGTGACACAGAGTGTTGGACTGGATGGGCCATTGGCCTGATCTAACATGGCTTCTCTTATGTTCTCTTATGTTCACTTAACCATTACACCAAACTGGCTCTTCAAACTGGAGATAAGCTGTTATTTCAGGGGATCCTCAGGTCCCACCTGGATGCTGGCATTCCTCGTTTAGTACTAGATTTAACGGATGTGAACTAATTGAAAGTTGGCCCTGACTGGAAGGAAGTTAAAAACAATAATTACCCACTTGATTTAGATTTCTGTTTCCTCTTAGTGCCTTCTAACAAATATATCCCCCTCCTTCCTTTCCTGCTTTGCCTCTCCCACAAATGTCCAAAGTGGCACCCGCCCCTTATGCTTTAACCTCTTCCCCAAGAAAGCACCAGTAAGAAATTTAACTTACTTTCATTGCTGGTTTTCCCTCCCATTAATTCTGCTTCTCTCTCCTACCTCATGGCTATTTCACCTTCACCCTTCTCCCCCCACCCCCCATTGTCTATCAAACTGTATCATTCATCTCCCGACTTGCTAAACAGCTTTCCAGATTCTCTCCCCACATCGAATTTCTGTCACCCCATAGAATCCCATTCCCCCTTAATATTTCTTTCTATTCCCACTCTCTTAGTGTACATCACCTGGATGCACATTCTTTCTTATGAACCGCCCCCCTCTCCCTTCCTTCTCTGTCCCAGTTCCCTCTCTCTTTAAACCTCGCTTTCGTCCTCCTCCCTCACCTGTCTCTAACAGCATGCTCTTAAAATCATCTGATGCCTGAGATGTAGGCAAGGTAACTGAACTCTCTACCAAGGTCTGTCTGCCAGGGTTGCTAAGGCAACCCAAATGGTGTCTAAACATGTGAGATGAGGAAATCCTGCTACAACTGCCATTTGGGTTGCCTTAGCAACCTCATCACACAGCTTGACACCTGCATCACGTTTCACATCAGGACATGGACATGTGCACTTCTGGCAATTCCTTTTTGTTGTTTTTTGTTCTCTTGCCCCTTCCCCTAAGCATGGTCACCATCACGAAAATTCATATATCTCTGCATATGTGGCAGTCGCCTCTGGGTTTCCCATCGGCTGCCCTTGAAAAGTGTTTAAAAGGCTCAAATGGTGCAGATTGCTGCAACCAGGATGTTGACTCTTTACATTGTCTTCCAATTAAAGTGCTGGTTTTGACCTTTAAGCGGCCCCGTGGTGCAGAGTGGTAAAGCAGCAGTACTGCGGTCTGAACTCTCTGCTCAAGACCTGAGTTTGAGTCTGGCAGACGCAGGATTCAGGTAGCCGGCCAAAGGTTGACTCAGCCTTTCATCCTTCTGAAGTCAGTGTAATGAGTACCCAGCTTGCTGGGGGGAAAGTGTAAAAGACTGGAGAAAGCAATGGCAAACCCCCCTGTAAAAAGTCTGCCATGAAAACGTGAAAGCAACGTCACCCCAGAGTCGGAAACGACTGGTGTTTGCACAGGGGATCTTTCCCTTTCCTTTGACCTTTAAAGCCCTATATGGTTTGGGACCAACATACCTGAAGGACTTCCTATTCTGTTATGACCCTACCTACCCATGTGGTCATCTACTACAGCCCTGCTTTGAGTGCTCCTGCCTTCTAAATAGGCAAGTAGCAGCCTGGAAAAGTCCTCCTCAGTCATGGAATCAAAACCAAGAAGGTGCAATCTGTCTCCTTCTGTCGCCATCTTCCACCAGTGGTTGAAGCCTTTTTTTTCAATTTGGTATTCCTTCAGGAATCCCTCTTTTCAGCCCGAAGTTTTAATTGTTGTTTTTATATTGCATTTTACCTCTGATTTTAATTGTTTTAATGATGTCTTTTAGTTGGTTTTAATGGTTTTTAAGATGTGTGTTTATGTTTTTAATTTGTTTGCTGCCTCGTAGGCCCTTATCAGGGCAGAAAGGCAGGGTATACATTGTCTAAAATAAATAAATAAATGTAGAAGATGATGTTGGATTTATACCCTGCCCTTCACTCTGAATCTCAAAGTCTCAGTGGCTTTACTTTCCACTCCCACAACAGGTAGGTGGGGTTGAGAGGTAGATGGGGCTGAGAGGTGGGACTATGAGGTAGGTGGGGCTGAGAGAGCTCTCACAGAAGCTGCCCTTTAAAGGAAATTCATGCCACTGATTTTCAAATAATTGTGTTTAAGATCAGAGTGCTAGTGAACTAAGTGGGATGCTAGAAGGCAGAGACACTTGGCAAGCACCTCCCTCATCAAACTTTTCAAATGTTAATATCAAACAAAGCAGGTCCCCCCCCCCTTGAACATTTTCCCCCAAAGCTACTTCTGAAGCAAACATTTCCAACAAACAGTTCTACTTCCAAGAGCGGAAACACCTAAAACACAGTTTACAACAGACCTTGCCTTTCATGTAATCTATAATGACGGCAATTTGAGCTGGAACATTCAGGGACACAGGCTAGCTATTGGCACTTTGCCTGCTTTCATCAGTCTTTAGGAAGCAACTTGGAATATACTAGTAAGCTGTAAATGACAAAATTTCAGGCAAGTGCAGGTAAAAGGTACAGTCCCTTTTCTATGTACAACTGAAGAAACACTGCTTAGGGCAGGGGTGTCAAACATGTGGCCCAAGGGATGGATCAGGCCCTCAGAGGGCTCCTATCAGGCCTGTGAGCAACTCACTTTTATCTTTTTCCTTTTCTCTCTCTTGCTTCTTTTTGAATCACAGCTTGCTTTGCCAGGCTTGCTCAATCACACAGGAGCTACAGAGCAAGCCTCTAATTTTCTCCATTAGCTGACCAGCACATGAAGCAACTTAAGTACAAAAGTTCACAATGCTCAGTCATTCCATGTTTTCCCCTGGGTCTTAGGCTCAAAGCATTGACCATGAGATTTCTGTAATGCATATCAGTAAATCAAATGTAGGTTTGCAACTTACAGGCACACACGTGAACAATGCCTCAACAGCATAGTAAAGATTGCCAGAGCTGTCTCCAGATTTTGATGCAATAGTTCAGAGCAAGAGGTGTCAGTTATCAGAAACTGTTAAATAAAAAAAATATTGCAAGAATGCTAATCTTTTACGCATGTTTAACATTTTTTTAAAAATCCTTTAATTGTATTTGTCTGTGTCCTTTATAAAGTTTACATATCCAGTACCTGGCATTACATTTTATGACACATGTGGCCCGGCCCAACAAGGTCTCATTTAAGTCAGATCCAGCCCTTGTAACAAATGAGTTTGACACCCCTGGCTTAAGGTCTGATCAAGAGACACTAAAGGAATGGATTCAAAGACTGAGAAGAATAAGCTATGGAAAAGATATTACAAAACAGAAGGAAACATTTGAAACAGTTATTGAAAAATACTAAGCTATTGTCAATGTCCTCACCAGAACTCATTTGTTCCTTCTGCCTCCTATCATTCCGCTATTAATATTCATAATTCATGCTCAGGGGCTCCATTGCTCATAGGATCACACTGCTCTCTAAGGAGCAATATTACATTCTCCCTAGGGTTGCCAATCCCGGGGGGGCAGGGGATCCCCCGGTTTGGAGGCCCTCCCCCCGTTTCAGGGTCGTTAGAAGGGGGGGAGGGGAGGGAAATGAATGCTGGGAACTATTATTCCCTATGGAGATTTATTCCCATAGAAAATCATGGAGAATTGATCTGCGGATATCTGGGGCTCTGGAGGGGTTTTTTTGGGGTAGAGGCACCAAATTTTCAGTAGAGCATCTAGTGCCTCTCCCCAAAATACCCCCCAAGTTTCAAAAGGATTGGACCAGGGGATCCAATTCTATGAGCCCCAAAAGAAGGTGGCCCTATCCTTCACTATTTCCTATGGAAGGAAGGCATTGAAAAGGTGTGCCGTCCCTTTAAATGTGAGGGCCAGAACTCCCTTTGGAGTGCAATGATGCTTGTCACAGCCTTGATCTTGGCTCCACCCCTAATGTCTCCTGGCTCCACCCCCCAAAGTCTCCTGGCTCCACCCTCAAAGTCCCCAGATATTTCTTAAATTGGACTTGGCAACCCTAATTCTCCCTCTATTTTAGTTCGGGGGGGGGGGGAATTAATAGTTTTAAAAAACCCTATGTACCTCCAATATCAATTCAGAGAGCAATGCAACTCTTTTGGCTCTCCACTTTCTTCATCACAACTGTCTTTGAGGACTTCTTCACTCAAGCAAGTGGGGTGGAGGCCACTGAAAGCTCTTCCACAACAGCTGCTTTAGGAATTGTGCTTTGCCTTGCTACACAGAATTGTCACTCCCCAGTAATTCCTGCCCCCTCCCGGCCACATAGTCAGCAAAACACTGCTGTTGGAAGTTTGCAGCATCATGGAGGAAGGGGAATATATCCTTGTAAGCAGCCAATTGGCAGGCCACGGGTCTACAGATGGTCTTCCCAGAAGTGCCTGCTATGTGGATTTTGTTTCAAACAGGGCCATGCTTTTGTTTCAAACAGTCCTTTCTTCTCGCCCATACTGTCCACTCTTTTTTTCACACATCTCTGTGCCTGATGAAACCTGATGACTCTTGTTAGCCAAAATGCCCTCAAAACGAGGTTGGGGAATTAGTTAGCTGGGCACCTGGCTCACTAGGAATCTTTTACCAATATATACAAGAATACACGTCCAGAAAAGTAATGCTTAGATATTAAGGACTCTAATTTAGTAAAACCAATTATAATTTATTGAGAAAAATATAGTCTTCCATACAAGATAAAAATACATCATACATTCACACAGTCCTAAGAAATATAGATAGATGGATAGGGAAACATATAAGGGTAGACACACAGGGTGATATTACCTATCGTAGTCTTTGAGGAAGGCTCCAATGAGCGACAGTGAGGGAATGGGAAAGGGACCCGAAACTGATCAGGAATCGGGGATGGATCTATGCAGCAGAAGGTGAGTTACTGATAGAAGCACACATGAGTGGAGTTGGGTCAGAGGTATAAGGACTCCCTTGAGCCCTCAAGGGATGGGAGGTAGGAGGGAGGAGAAAGGGGAGGCTCTGCAATGACCAGGAGGGCTGGACTATTGCAGAGCCAATAGCAAGTTCCTTGGTGGTACCTAATTGGGTACCTGCTCTCGACCGATGAACTTCGCCTAGGTCCTGTGTACCTGAAAGAACTTTCAGATTGAAACAGGCCGTGGGGCAGGCTCCAAAGTGATAGAATAGAAGTGATTACTGAGTGGGGAACACTTAAGATTAGATGGACTTATCTGAAAAGGTGACAATAGAGAATCAAATATTGACCTAGGTATCACCCGGTTTAGACAAAAGACTTGGCTCATGCAGGAGATGGTCTTCCTCTTTCTTAGTCTTCTTCCTGGTACCAGTCTTTGTCCTGGGTTTCGTTAGACAAAGGCTTGAGTGGTCTGGCAGGATCCATGCCTGGATAAGCTTGATTGCCTTATGCAAAAGTTGAAGCAGATGCTGGAGATGGAATCAGGAAAACAAGATGGATTCTGGTGGTGTTAGCCTTTGGTTCATGGAAACAGGCTGGAAACTGTTTGCTTGTACAGTTCATGGTGGCATGGCTTCCTTTACTGCAGTGGCCAAGACTGGGCACACAAGGAGTAGCTGGAGCACGTCTGTAGTTCTGGCTAACACCCATCAGAAATGTAGAATGCAGCTGCAAAGCTGAGGCTTATAGTATCCACATAAGCCTTAGAAACTGTAAGTAAAGTCCACTTCTTAGAGCAGATGTGTGAGAGTCAAAACTTTAGGCACCCTGGCAACAATACTGGTGATCACGATGTCCATATGTATGAAAAGTAGCGGCTTTCCTTACACTCTAGTTATGAGTCCTCCACCACTGTAACAAATGTTTTCATGTTACATTGTGACTGAGGCTCTTTTCACACTTACCAGTGGAAACCAGAAGGGAGCCGGTATTGTGCCGGCCTGGAGTAATCCAGGACAGGGACGGGAGTTTTCAGACACATGGTTTTTTTCGCGCCTTTTTTTGCCCGCTGGCACACAATCTCCGGCTTTTTTTGGATCATTGGGCTAAAATGTTTCAAAACAGCTCCACCATAGGATTGGATACACAGTTCAAGTGGGAAGAGAGTTTACAATGCCTGGTAATCTGAACATGGTCTGTGGCTCCCCCCCTAATATTTATACCTGCTGCACAAGTCACTTTCCAGCCAATAGCCTGTGAGCATGGATGGTGCACTTCAGGCTTGGTTAGCAACATGTGTCTCACCAATCATTGTTGGTCTGTTCTCCCGCCGAAACCTGCTGCCCTATGGGCAACCCCTCTCCAGGTAGCAACAGCTCCCCCTCCCAATAAATGTGCCTCAGAGTCAGCTACAAACCAATCACATTTCCGTGACTCCTGTCTGGGCATGAAAGTGATAGCAACAGGTGACAGACCAATGCCTGGTGCCCTGATCTCCAGCTTGAACTGTGTATCTAATGGGGCACTTGTTACAAAGTGTCAGCCGCAGCGATCTCAGGCATCTCAACGGAGTCCAGGCATCCCTATGGTGGTGCTATTTTGAAACATCGCTACAGCACTATAGCGCTATAGTGATTGTAGCCCGACGTTCCCCCCCCAAAAAAGCTGGAGATCGTGTGCCGGCAGGCAAAAAAGGGTGCAAAAATGGCACTCCCAGAATCTCTATGGGACATTTCACACAGCGTCCCATAGCGATTTCAACCCGGAAGGAGGCGTTAAAAACTGAAAGAAGCTGCTCTTTGTTAATAATGACTCAGGCATGCCTCACTACCTGGACAGCCATGGGACTGTGTGAAAAGGTAACAGTATTCCGGTAGCAGCCAGATACTGAATCAAGTCTGTCTGAAATGCCAGCAGAAACCCGTTACTGTTCATTAACTGACCAGTTGCCATACTGGAATACTTAGGCTGTGTGAAAAAGTTCTAAGTTTATGCACACCTTTAGGGTTCCCCGCAACATTTCTTCTTCTTAACTTCATCCACATTGTTCCAGATAAGAATGACTAAACTAGACAGGGTAACTCCCCCAGTGTGATTGGAGTAGCTTTAACTAGCCAGATACAGCAGTACTGTATGATGTCTTTTCACGAGGAGTCTATCTGCATTTACCCTCACCTTCTAAGTATAAATAAGTGATTTAAGGATGTTGTAGCAGAGGTATGTGTAAGGGATGGGGAGGAGGTCAGGGAGCATTCTGCTGAGTCAAGAAACGAGGATCAAAGGCAGCAAACATACATCAAAAGAGAACATATTCTAGTTCCAGTTTCCCTTGAACTTGTTCAGAAAGCTTGTAAATTATGTTTTCTCCTTGCTAATAGCCTAGCATGACAACAAACAGTCCAAGTTGTTATGCAATTTGGACTGCAAGGTTTTCTCGTAGCAATAAAGGTCAGTTTTTAATTGCTTTTTCTTATAAAACAAAACATGCCTCCATCATAGCACTGAATTAAGGACCAGGGCAAGAAGGTCTACATACTTAACATAGTGAGGTTGTATTTCTAGAATCCTGGGGGTTACCATTCAAGCTACAAGACTGCTTTCCCCCCAATAACAGTGGACTAGATACAGAAAAAAAGAGTTTCTATAACATTTAAACATCAAACTGAAGAAATCTTATGGAACTATAATAGTTACAGGCAATACCTATGGAATTAGGGGTAATGTTGGGATGTAAGGCAAAATGTTATGCAATAGAAAATTAGAAAAACAGAAAAATCCACTGTCAGTCAAATAAACCTTCTATAAAATATATGGCCTTCAGCTGGCTTAATTCTTGCAACTTTTTAAGGATATACACAAAGAACACCACAAGCTATATTCTTCTAGATCTTAAGGTATCAGTCAAATAATGCTGGGGAATAATTTAAGGGATATTCTCTACCAATATATCTAATTCTCATAATGGCCTCATAAGTTTAGGTCTTGGGTCAGTCTCTCTTTCAGACTTATCTACCTCACAGGATTGCTGTGAGAATAAAGTGAAAGAAATTATGTAAACTGCTTTGGATTCCCACTGGGGAGAAAGGTAGAATACAAATGAAATAGAATAAATAATAAATAAGCTGAAGATGAGGAGCAGGTAAAAGAAAGGTTGTTTGGTGAGTGCAAAGGAGTAGGGTTGCCAATCCCCAGGTGGGGGCAAGGGATCCCCCGGTTTGGAGGCCCTCCCCCCGCTTCAGGGTCATCAGAAAGTGGAGAGGGGAAGGAAATGTCTGCTGGGAACTCTATTATTCCCTATGGAGACTTATTCCCATAGGAAATAATGGAGAATTGATCTGCGGGTATCTGGGGCTCTGGGGGGGGGCTGTTTTTGAGGTAGAAGCACCAAATTTTTAGTATAGCATCCAGTGCCTCACCCCAAAATACCCCCCAAGTTTCAAAAAGATTGGACCAGGGAGTCCAATTCTATGAGCCCCAAAAGAAGGTGCCCCTTTCCATTATTTCCTATGGAAGGAAGGCATTTAAATGTGATGGCCAGAACTCCCTTTGGAGTTCAATTATGCTTGTCACAATCTTACTCCTGGCTCCACCCCCAAAGTCCCCAGATATTTCTTGAATTGGACTTGGCAACCCTAAGGAGAGAAGAAAGCAGGGAAAGTGAAGAGGATTTGGGGGCTGCCATGAGAAAAAGATGAAATTCAAAAGAAAATAAACTGATCCTGCAAACTTCCCGCATGACAGTATATATAATTCTCAACATGGCCTGATCTGTGAAGACTTAAATCTGGAGGCTGGATCATGAAGAGACATACAGATCTTTCCACAAACTTGAGAAAAGCCTGAGGTTTGTAAAGGGGGGAAAAGTATATTGGGAGTTAAACCCCCACAACAGAAGCAGCATCTGTAGCTTTAAGAAATTAATACCCTCAATGCAATGGCTACTGAGGAAGATGCTAGACAACCATAACAATACTGCCTTAACAACCATGCCTTGGTTTGTCTCAGAAAAAGGTATGGGGAAGAGGAGGTTCCTTTCCAGGGTTTTTTTGGCCACCCAGGACACTACTCTTCCCCACTCCCCTGCCCTAGAGGGCAGACTCATTGGCCATACCTGGTAGCCATCACCAGGTAACTCACTATCACACAACTTTCATAACTCATTCAGGCCCAGAACTGACCACTTGGTTATTTACTACTATTCAACAGAAGCTGCTGTATGGATGTCAGTATGATATAGCAATAAGAGTGCCAGACAAGGATCTAGAACATCCTAGTTCAAATTTCCACTCTGCCCTGAATGGGTAACCTTGGGCCAGTAATTTACTTTCAGCATATTTTACCTCACAGTGTTATTGTGAGGAGAGCAGAATGATCTACGTCGCTCAGGGTCTCCACTGGAAAAAAAGGCAGGGTATAAACAAATTAAATAAGCAATTAAGCTGATATTGAGGGACAGAAAACATTGGTAGGTGAGAAGAAGAAGAAAAAGAGGGGGGGGGAAGGGAGGAGGATATGGGAGTTGTCAGGAGTAGGGACCTGAGGATCCCCTGGAATTACACATCCTCTAAACTACAGAGATCTTCCCCTGGAGAAAATGGATGCTTTGGAGGGTGGGCTCTGTGGCATTGTACCTCGTCGAGGTCCCTGTTCTCTCCAGGCTCCATCCCCAAACCTCCTGGAGTTTCCCAGCCTGGATCTGACAACCCTATCCCTCCATCCCCTGCCAGTGGCAACCCTAGGAAGGAAAGAGGAAAGTCTGGGAACGGAACACAGGGGAAAATGAAGCCATGAAGGTTTCCAACTTATTAATAATAACCAGGGCTTTTTTTGTAGCAGGAACTCCTTTGTATATTAGGCCACACAACCCTGATGTAGCCAATCCTACAAGACCTTACAGGGCTCTTATTCCAGGGCCTACTGTAAGCTCTTGGAGGATTGGCTACATCAGGGGTGTGGAGCCTAATATGCAAAGGAGTTCCTGCTACAAAAAAGCCCTGATAATAATAATACATTCTATTTATTTCAAAAAAATGAATGATTGCTATGTTCATTCCCTGTTTCTGACCATGCCAGAAGTATCTGGATAGCTAATATTTAAACCAAATTCTGTATTACATTTAAACCATGTCTGACCTAGCAAGCTAGCTCTTCTGTTCTCATCACATATTGTATATGACTGAGGCATGGCAACTTACCTTAAAGTCATTTAATGCAATTGTGGCAGGAATAATTTAAACCAGAAATGTCACTATATTTGCTCTTGAGTCACCCTTGAGTCTTCAGTTGCATTGTGGTAAACACCTCCTCTCTGCTGTAGCCTGAAATGGTAACACTTCCAAGACAGATGCAAGTGCAAAAGTACTATACAACTTCAAAACACACAACATGATAATACCTTTTCTTTCTGTATTCACCTTCCTCTGTGAGAAACTGCACTTTCTTACACAGGCAATAAGGAAGTTCAACTCTTCTCCCACCTTCACTGCCCCAGTCTTTTTTGAATTTTGTATATGTTCATATTGGATAAGAACAGAATACATTCTTTGAATCAAAATGGCTGCTCTGCTCTGTTATTCTTAGGCTTCCCAATCCTCAGGTCCCAGCGGTGGATCCTCGTTTTGACAGGCTTCTCCCCACCCCCAGCCAGCTGGCTGGCGGGGGAAGCCCCGCCCCCACAGTCATCCTGTAGTTTTAGAGTTCCTGCAGGATTAGAAACCTGCAAACAGTTTTTAAAATGTGTGCTTTTAAGGCTGAGCAGGAAACAGGAAGGGCTTAATGGGAAAGGATCAGTAACAGTTTCCTCAGAGAACGGCCCCTCCCTATCTTTTGCTTTCTTTTCAGGGCAAGTAAAGTTCTGCAGGAACAAGACCCAGTAAATATTTGTGTGTGTGAGAGAGGGAGGGGGCACGGGATTCCCTGGTTTGGAGGCCCTCCCCCCACTTTAGAAAGTGTGAGGGGGGAGGGAAACGGTACTGGGTCCCATGCTCTTTAACTTGTTCATAAATGGTTTAGAGTTGGGAGTGAGCAGTGAAGTGGCCAAATTTGCAGATGACACTAAATTGTTCAGGGTGGTGAGAACCAGAGAGGATTGTGAGGAACTCCAAAAGGATCTGTTGAGGCTGGGTGAGTGGGCGTCAACGTGGCAGATGCGGTTCAATGTGGCCAAGTGCAAAGTAATGCACATTGGGGCCAAGAATCCCAGCTACAAATACAAGTTGATGGGGTGTGAACTGGCAGAGAATGACCATGAGAGAGATCTTGGGGTCGTGGTAGATAATTCACTAAAATGTCAGGACAGTGTGCGTTTGCAATAAAAAAGGCCAACGCCATGCTGGGAATTATTAGGAAGGGAATTGAAAACAAATCAGCCAGTATCATAATGCCCCTGTATAAATCGATGGTGCGGTCTCATTTGGAGTACTGTGTGCAGTTCTGGTCGCCGCACCTCAAAAAAGATATTATAGCATTGGAGAAAGTTCAGAACTAGAATGATTAAAGGGCTGGAACACCTTCCCTATGAAGAAAGGTTGAAACGCTTAGGGCTCTTTAGCTTGGAGAAACGTCAACTGAGGGGTGACATGATAGAGGTTTACAAGATAATGCATGGGATGGAAAAAGTAGAGAAAGAAGTACTTTTCTCCCTTTCTCACAATACAAGAACTCGTGGGCATTCGATGAAATTGCTGAGCAGACAGGTTAAAACGGATAAAAGGAAGTACTTCTTCACCCAAAGGGTGATTAAAAACAGGTTTCCTACCTGTAACTGATGATCTTCGAGTGGTCATCTGTGCAGTCACACTTGTGGGAGTAGGCGCCAGCGCCGATCTCGATCGGTAAACTTCAAAAGCTGTGGATTTCCGCGCTGCCGGCCCAGTGCGCATGCCCCGAAGCCCCACTGCGCATGCCCACTGGGACGGCCGCGGACATCCCGCCAGTTCCTTCTGGCCACCGCGTTAGCCCCACGGAGGGACCGGCAGCAGCGGGGAAGGCGGGCGGGTAGTGTGACTGCACAGATGACCACTCGAAGATCATCAGTTACAGGTAGGAAACCTGTTTATCTTCTTCGTGGTCTCTGTGCATCACACTTGTGGGAGATTAACAAGCTTAGGCCTACCTGGCGGAGGGTACACCGGTCCATCACAAAGAAACGGACTGCAAGACAGCACGGCCCACGGAAGAAGTTTGTCTGTGCCTCAGGTCCAAGGCGTAGTGCGTCACAAACGTGTGAGCCGAGGACCACGTGGCTGCCCTGCAGATATCCTGCAGGGGAACTCCCTTCATGAACGCCTCCGACGTCGCCACTGCCCTGGTGGAGTGGGCACGCAGTGGCCCGGGAAGCGGCCGCTTCCGAAGAAGATAGCATAACCAGATGGTCCCTGTAATCCATTTGGATAAGCGTTGGGAGGAGATGCGCTGTTCTAGGGAGGACGTAGCATATGAGACGAACAGCCTGGCATCCTTCCGGGAAGAGCCAGTGCGGTGCAGGTAGAAAGAAAGTGCCCGTTTTACGTCTAGGGCATGTAGTAGTCGCTCAGAGTCATTGGCCGGAGAGGGAAAATAAACCGGTAGGTAAATTTCCAAGTTGAGATGGAAGGGAGACACCACCTTCGGCAGGAAGGTGACGTCAGGGCGCAGCGTGACCCCTTCAGGCGAAAACAGTAAGTAGGGAGAGTCACACCGAAGTGCAGCAAGTTCCCCCACCCTCCTTGCTGAGGTGATAGCCACAAGGAAGGCTGTCTTCCAGGCCAAGAGGTGGGGCGGGCACGTCGCCATCGGCTCAAACGGCTTTCCTGTCAGAGCTTTAAGGACAAGCGGAAGGTCCCACGCAGGTGCAGGTGCCCTCACTGCCGGGTACAGTCTCGCCATGCCTTTGAGGAAACGTTTAGTGTCCGGATGCGTGAAGGGCGAGTGACCCTCGATGGGCTCGTGCTCAGCCGAGATAGCAGCTAGGTAGACCCGCACCGAGGAGGGCGCTAGGCCCGAGTCCAGCAAGGTAATTAGAAAATCCAAGATTATCGATAGATCCGCCCTCTCGGGGGCCACAGAGAGGTCTGCCGTGAACCTGGCAAATCTGGCCCATTTGGCCGCATACAACCGTCTCGTGGAGGTTTTCCTACAGTTCAGGATCACGAAGTTGGTCCTATCGGAGAATCTGGATCTAGACGCCAAGCCGTGAGGCGTAGATGCGGGATATCGTGGTGCAGAACCCTGCCCTCGTGGTAGAGCAGGAGATCCTGCGTCTGGGGAAATTGATGGTAAGTCCTCCCCGACAGGCGGAGGAACAGGGGAAACCAAGGCTGTCGGGGCCACCAGGGCGTTACTAGAATCCCCTGCGGCCGTTCACTCATTATCTTTTGTACCACCTTGGTGAGTAGCGGCACAGGAGGGAACAGATACACTTTGTGGTGCCTCCACAGTACGAGGAGACCGTCCCCCAAGGCGAGAGGGTCCGCGCCCCCCCTGCAGCAGAAGAGGCGGCATTTTGCATTTTGCCTCGTAGCGAAAACGTCCAGGTCCGGGGTCCCCCACCGGTTGAAGACTGGTCTCAGGAACTCCCAGTTGAGCTCCCACTCGTGGAGGAGAGCTCCACCCCGACTCAAAAAGTCCGCTTGAACGTTGCTGTCCCCCGGAAGGTGGGTGGCTCGTAGGAAGATTCCTAGGGAGATGCACATTTCCCAGATCAGGGAGGCCAATTGGCAGAGCCTCCTGGACACCGTGCCCCCCTGTCGATTGATATAGGGTTCTACCAGGCCATTGCTCTGGTATTGTCTGTCATTATGACCACTGACCGACCTTCCAGAAGAGGCTGGAAAAAGCGGAGTGCGTGAAAGATGGCTAGCAACTCCAGAAAGTTTATGTGTTAATGGGCATGATGGCTCGGCCAACGGTCCCCCACACAAAGGCCCCCCATGTGAGCCCCCCATCCCCATAGGGAGGCATCCGTGGTGAGCATAAGGACCGGTTCCGGCTGGTGAAAAGGCGCCCCCTCGGTCAGGCAACTTTTCAGGCTCCACCAGGAGAGGGACGACAGGATCTCTACTGGCACCGTCAGCAACCGGGATGGTTTCTCTACGTTGCACCTGAAGCTCCGAAGGAACCAAAGCTGCAGGGGCCGCATCCTGAGTCTCGCAAACGGGAGGACGGACGTTGTCACCGCCATAAGTCCCAGGAGCCGTTGCAACTGCCTCGCAGGGACAGTCGGGTTCTGTTGAAGGGAGGACACCAACTGCACAATGGCGTCCGCCCTGTCTGGAGGGAGAAACGCCTTGCAAACCGTTGTGTCGAGGATCGCTCCAATGAATTGCACGCTCTGCGAAGGCACCAGATTGGACTTCTTTAGGTTGATCTGGAGCCCCAGATCGTCCACCAAAGTCAGGGTGATGGAAATGTGCTGCAGTAACTTCTCCCTCGACTCCGCCACCAGGAGCCAATCGTCTATGTATGGGAAAAGTGTCACACCTTGCAGCCGCAAGTGAGCAGCAATGACCACCATGGTTTTGGTGAATACCCTCGGGGCTGTACAGAGGCCGAACGGTAGAGCCCGGTATTGGTAATGGTCGTCCCCGACCGTGAAGCGTAGGTACTTCCGATGTCTGGGATGAATTGAGACGTGGAAGTACGCGTCCTTGAGATCGAGGGTCGCCATCCAGTCCCCCTTGCCCAGGAGGGGAAGGATGTATGGGAGCGATGTCATCCTGAACTTGTCGCACCTCACAAAGGCGTTCAGTGCCCTCAAGTCCATGATTGGTCGGAGACCCCCGTCCCGTTTGGGGACCGCAAAATAGCGGGAGTAGAACCCTTGACCTTTCTGGTCCATGGGGACCTTCTGGATGGCTTGTTTCTGGAGGAGCGACTGGACCTCCTCGCAGAGGGTTGGCGATGGGGCGGTGGAAACAAACCTCGGGGTACACGGGGGGTGGAAGAATTCTATACAATAACCCAGCCGGATTATTGACAAGACCCACCGGTCCGAAGTGATATCGGACCAGGCAGGGAAAAATTTGGCAAGGCGGATAGAGTCCAAGTCCGGCGGGCCATCCGGGAGGAAGTCAAAGGCCCTGTTTCCCTTGCTTCGCCCCCTTCTGGCGGGTCGTCTGGGTGGAGGGAGGAGAATACTTGGGCTTCGACTGGTAGGAAGGGCGGGTAAAGGAGGCCGACTTCGATCGCCACTGCCTCTCTGGCGACTTGGAGTACTGCTTTTTCTGCCAGGTTTTAGGCCACTGACACTTGGGTTGAGGACGTGATCCGGACACCCCCAGGTTTCTGGAAGTCTTGATGCTTTTATCCAGCTCCTGGAGGACCGAATCAGTCATGGAGCTAAACAAGCCCGCTCCATCAAATGGCAGATCTTCGACATATGCCTGTGTGTCGGGTTGGAGTGCTGTAGATCTTAGCCACGAGTGCCTGCGTAAAGAGATAGCCGTTGTTAGGGCCTTCGCACAGGTGTCACCCGAATGCCTGGCCGAGTTTAACTGTTGCTTAGCCAGGATCATGCCTTCCTTCCGCAACTTCTGTAAAGCGTTGCGACTTTTCTCGGGAAGGGTGGTCATTATAGTGGAGACCTGGTCCCAGAGTGCGTATTGGTAGCAGCCATAGCATGCTGCGTAATTGGCAATTTTCACACCCAGGGAGCCCGCCGAGTACAAACGTCGACCTATGGCATCCAATTTTCTGCCCTCCTTATCCGGCGGAGTGGAATGAGTCTTTCGCGCCTTGGAGGACGACGATACGACCACCAAATTCGGTTTGGGGTGGACATACAAAAATTCTGCCGAGGCTTCCTGGATTCTATACATATGATCCAGCCTGCGTGAGGAGACAGGCGTGGAAGCAGGCTTGTCCCAGGAAGCCTTGGCAGTCTGGAGCATGACGTTGGTCAATGGTAGAGCAACCGCTGTGGATATATCTTGTTGGACTATATCGAAGGCAGTGTCCGTTACTTTAGGTTGTGGCTGGACTGTAGTGAGCGAAAGAGTCTGAGCCATTCTTTTTATAAGGTCACCATAAGATTTTAGATCTTCTGAAGGTGACATTGGCTGCTCTTCAGATGTCTTCCCGGGGGGTGAAGGTTCGCCACCGGAGGAGGCCTCCCTCTCGGGTGAAGAGTCGTCAAGAGACCTGGGGGATACCTCTGGCGAATCGGAGAGCTCAGATTGGCGCCGAGGAGGAAGCTCCGGGGCCACTGGTGTCGGCTCTCTCACCGGCGGGGTGTGCTGCTTCACTCTCTGGACCGGCTGGTCCAGCTCAGGAGGCTTCGATACCGACGCCGACGGGGCATCCCTCTGCGTTCTATGGGACGTTCGGGATCGATACGAGGTCTCAGAGGCTTGGTCCCAATCCCTCTGGCGTTGTTGAAGCCACGGAAAAGGAGTTTGCATGGGGTAGGCCCCATAGAGGAATTGCCACTGTCTCTGGTCCCAGGGAATCTGGGCCGGCTGGCCTCGTGGCGAGCGATTGTCTTCCCGACAACGAGGAGAGTGGCTGCTGGAAGATCGGTCCCGACGATGCTGTCGGTGTCGAGCAGGAGAGCTTCGAGGCTGGGAGGTCGATCTGTCGAGTGGACTACTCCCGGTACCGACACGCTGCGCCGACTCGATCTCGGAGTCCGAAACGGAAACAATGAGTTGAGTCGGCATCGATGCTAGTTGCGAGCTCAGCTGCCGAACAGGAGAGGCAAAGAGCTTCAGCGGTGGGACGACCGGTGCGGTCGGGTCGACCGGGGATGCTGGAGAAGACTGGGTAGCCGTGCGTTTGGGCTTCTCAGACTTCTTGTGCAGCTTCTTTTCAGAGGGCATCCCTTTGTCCTCTTTGGGCCTTTTGATCGGCACCGAGGACTCCGAGGCGGCTACCGAACCGGATCGTTTTCGAGGACGGTCGGTATCGATGTTTGCCCGCCCGGTATCGACTGGTGTCGACGTTGGTGGGGCCACCTGGCTTGTCGATGACTCGGCCTGCTCGGCTCGTGGGGAAAGTGCTCGCTCCATCAGGGCCGCGGCGAGTCGTGCCGCTCTGTTCTTCCGCGTCTGCTTGGAAAACTTTGCACAGTGGGAACAGGAATCCGGCCTGTGCCGCTCTCCCAGGCACAATAAGCACAAGGAGTGCCCGTCTGGTGGGGCAATTTTACTCCCACACGCGGAACAGCGGCGAAAAAATCCCCACTTTCTTTCCATATGAGGAAAGGCAAGGCGGGAAAGAGAAAAAAGGGAGAGGGCCCCCCCCCCCGAAGGGCGGGAAAAATCAGCCCGCTCTCCCGCAACGATAGGAAGAAGAAAACCTACCCTATCTAACTAACTAACGATACTAAAAACTATATACAGCTAACTATATAATTTCCGGATGGAAACGAAAAGTTCACCGACCGTGGCAGAGAGATCAACCGATCAGCGCGGCGGTCAGAAGAGAACTGGCGGGATGTCCACGACCGTCCCAGTGGGCATGCGCAGTGGGGCTTCGGGGCATGCGCACTGGGCCGGCAGCGCGGAAATCCACAGCTTTTGAAGTTTACCGATCGAGATCGGCGCTGGCGCCTACTCCCACAAGTGTGATGCACAGAGACCATGAAGAAGATCATGTGGAATTCACTGCCACAGGAGGTGGTGGCGGCCACAAGCATGGCCACCTTCAAGAGGGGGTTAGATAAAAATATGGAGCAGAGGTCCATCAGTGGCTATTAGCCACAGTGTGTGTGTGTGTGTGTGTGTGTATGTGTGTGTGTATATATATATATATTTGGCCGCTGTGTGACACAGAGTGTTGGACTGGATGGGCCATTGGCCTGATCTAACATGGCTTCTCTTATGTTCTTATGAAATGTCTACTGGGCACTCTATTATTCCCTATGGAGAACAATTCCCATAGGGAATAATGGGGAATTGATCCACGGGTATTGGGGGCTCTGGGGAGGCTATTTTTTGAGGTAGAGGCACCAAATTTTTAGTATAGCATCTAGTGCCTCTCCCGAAAATATCCCCCAAGTTTCAAAACGATTGGACCAGGGGGTCCAATTTATGAGCCCCAAAATATGGTGCCCCTATCCTTCATTATTTCCTATGGAAGAAAGGCATTTGAAAAGGTGTGCTGCCCCTTTAAATGTGATGGCCAGAACTCCCTTGGAGATCAATTATGCTTGTCACACCCTTGTTACTGGCTCCACCCCCAAAGTCTCCTGGCTCCACCCCCAAAGTCCCCAGATATTTCTTGAATTGGACTTGGCAACCCTAGTTATTCTCCTATGAACATGGTTTCTCTGCCACCCCATGGAGAAAGCAATACTTCATCCAAGCCAGAGAGCATCACCAAAACATGTTTTAAATGCTTGGCTTCTGCCCCTAAACTTACAAAGTAATACAAGAAAGGAGACTCGCTCTGAAAATCTGCAGAGTGCCTGCCCATCTCTAAAAATGATCCACGTCTTTTCCACTTCCCATGTCTGTGATTAGGGGTGGGACTTTCAAGTAACAGAAGTGTTTTCCAGGCAGACTTGAATTTTTTTTTAAAAAGAAATGTATGACTCAATGAAAGATTAACAGCAATAAACAAATCCCAACTTCACAAGGGACTTAGAAAAAATAAGGGAAAAGAAACTGAAAGCAGATAACATTTTTATAAATCATGGGGGGAAACGCTACTGGAGCCTCTAAAACCAATCCTGGGTTTTGTTTGAGGAAATCATGTAAGGCAGAACTGTAGGAATAATCAACTTGGCATGACATTGGGGGGATGTCACATCACCCTAAGTGGGTAAGGGTGTCATCTCCTTGAATGGGATGCAGGGCTTTTTTGGTAGGAAAAGCCCAGCACAAACTGATTTGCATATTAGGCCACACCCTGACATTATTGTTTCATTAGGGTTTGTATAATCTTTCGGGATCAAGTGCCGTGTTCTACTGGAGAAAGTTTTCCTTCCAGACGTTTCATTCTCAGCTGCGGAAAACATCCTCAGTGGCGTTGCAGCCAGAGCAGGCGCACAGACCTTCTTGGCTGCTGTGCATTGAGTGGAGCCAGGGCTGCCGGAGAGCTGCTATTTCTAGGCTGGAGGGGGTGTGATGAAAGGGCAATTGGTTTGTGGATGTGCCCATTGTTTGGTGGGGCTTCCTGGAAGGGTAGTGATAAGGAAACTGGCTGTTGAATGTGACCATTGTTCTGGGTTAATTGCTGGGAGGGTTGGAAGGGGTTTGAAGATAAGGAAGATGTTTGTTGACTGTGCTGGTTGTTCTGTGGAATTTGCTGGTTGTTCTGAGACTTTCTGCAATTTATAGTCTGTAGGGTGTTTTGCAGAGCTGGGTACCAAGATTGGTGGATGAAAATGCCTTCTTCCTTTCTGTTAAAATTGTGCTGGTGTTTGTAAATCTCAATAGCTTCTCTGTTCAGGCGGGTATGATAATGTGAGACCGTAGAAAGGACTTCAGTTCTTTCAAAGTGGATGACGTGGTCTCCTTCTTGAAGTGCATGTTCAGCTACAGCTGATTTTTCTGGCTGAAACAAGCGACAGTGTCTCTTGTGTTCGGTGAGACGGGTGTTGATACTGCATTGAGTAGTGCCAATGTAGACTGCACCACAGGAGCAGGGTATTTTGTAGACTCCAGGGGTTGAAAGTGGATCTCTCATATCTTTGGCCGAGCGTAGCATATGGCGTAGCATATGGGGCTCATAGAATTGGACCCCCTGGTCCAATCTTTTTGAAACTTGGAAAGTATTTGGAGGATGGTACCTCTACTCAGTTTGGTACCTCTACCTCAAAAAAACGCCCCTCAAGAGCGCCAGATACCCCAAGATTACTTCTCCATTATACCCTATAGGCCAGCAGATATTTCCCTCCCCCCCATTTCTGATGACCCTGAAGCTCCGGAGGGCCTCCAAACTGGGGATCCCCTACCCCCACCTGGGGATTGGCACCTCTACTCACGAGTTGCTGAACTTTCAAGTTTCTCAGAGTAACACAGGGCAACCAAAAGTTCAAGTTTACCTTCACACTATGCAATGACCTCTGCAAGGATTGTGCAACAAATGGAGGGTCTGGGCTCCTTTATTATTATTATTTCTATTCCGCCCCTTCCCCCTTTTGGGGAGCTCAGAGTGGAGTACAACAATTTAAATTAAAATCACAATAAAAGCATAGGTAAAAAACACATTCGACATTCAGTAAGTGTAGTAAGTTAGTTCAGCAAGGTGATATGAGCAAGATGGTATAGCTCCACAATACAGTAATGCAGCAGGCCGTAAGGGCGTAGGGGGAGGCCAACTGATCTAATAGGTGGATGCCCACTGCCTCATCCAAAGACCTGGCGGAACAGCTCTGTTTTACAGGCCCTATGAAGGGCCAGTAGGCCAGGTAGGGCCTGGATCTCCATTGGGAGCTGATTCCACCAGGTCGGGGCCAGGACCGAGAAAGTCCTGGCCCTGGTAGAGGCAAGACGGGCATCCCTTGGGCCAGGGACTGTCAGAAGATGCTGGGAGGCCGAATGAAGCGACCTCCAGGGTGTATATGGAAGGAGACAGTCCCGTAGGTATGTCGGTCCCAGGCTGCGTAAGGCTTTAAAAGTCAAAACTAACACCTTGAAACAGATCTGGTACTCTATAAGCAGTCAGTGCAAGTCGCGGAGTGCCAGCCATATGCTCACCCATATAGGTGATGCAGTCAGCAAGCAAGCTGCCACATTCTGCACCCGCTGCAGTTTCCGGATCAGTTTCAGGGGCAAGCCAGTGTAGAGCGAGTTACAGTAATCCAGCCTGGAAGTGACCATTGCATGAATCACTGTAGCCAAATCTTGGGAGGATAGGTATGGTGCTAACTGCCTGATCTGCCGTAGGTGGAAGAAGGCAGACCGCGCAGCTGTTGTGACCTGAACCTCCGTGGAAAGGGAGGCATCCAGAATCACTCCCAAACTCTTCACCTGCTGGGCCGGAACCAAGGCAGCCCCACCCAGGGCTGGGAGCTTTCACAGCCATGTTGTTCTGCCTCCTCCCCCCGCTCCCCTTCAGCCTTAAAGACACAGACACACCATCCAAAGAGGAAGACTTTCTCAAGTAGAGACTGAAGCCTCCGAAGGGGGAAAGGCATATGATGGCTGTGGGGGCGGGGCTTCCTCCACTGACCAGCTGACTCAGGGCTGGAAGGAGCCTGGGAAAGCAGGAGAACCCCTGCTGGGACTTGGGGATTGGCAAGCCTACTTCTTGATCTCTAGCCACAATGAGGCTTTGCTGCTCAGGGAGGAACAATACGGACATGGCTACTCTGCCTCACACCAGCGAGGGAACAAGAAGGCAGTTGGGGAAGTAAAGGTGCTTAAGGCTTCCCCCTGCAGAAGTCTGGTCTGAGAAACACTGATAAGCAGAAAAAGAACCTACAATAGGAAGGCTGTGTGACCTCTACTTCCCTCTCTGCCTTCTTGCTCTCTCTTCAGCAATGAGGTACTGCAGGTTGGGGAAGGGAAGGAGACTGCTGAGGTGCTCAAAGTAAAGCAAGGTGGCTGTGGAGGAAGGAAAGTAAAACCACCACATCACACTATAACCAACTTGCACTTTTTCTGAGTGGTGGTGCTGTGCTGGTGGCAATGGTTTTATGTTCTCTTTCCACTGTGATCAGCTAGGTCTCTTCCTGTAAAGATTGTGGAGAGAGGAGTGGGGGATTTTTGGAGAGCATCAACCCCTGGCAAGAGATGGCACCTCAAGAAGACTCACAGCTTACCTGTCCTCCAGTCTCTCAGGCAGAGCCTGTTTCAAGGTGAGAACCACCTGCCACCCACAAGCCCATTGGGCAAGGGCCTTGATCATAACAGGGAATGGTGCTCAGGACAGCCACAGATAACATGTCAAGGAGCCATATGTGGTTATCTAGGCACTATCACTGTCCTATATTTTATAATTTTTTAAAAAAGCTATATTATTGCTTGGACCCCCCCCCCCCCGCACATCACCTTTATGTGCTGTGAACGTAACAAGGTTTAGGCATGACCCAGCAAGCAAACTGAGCATGCAAGTGAGATGGAAAGAGCTGTCCTCCCGTGAACAACCTGATCTGGTTGAGTTGCTTGCATCATCAGAACTACTTCTGAAGTTTTTCCTGAATCATGAAAGCACCGCTGGTATTGAAGAGCCTTGATCTCTCTTGCAGTACACCTACAATGTGATAGATGATGATTAACATGGAATGTAGACAAGGGATAAAGCCTGCAGGATGGCAGGCTGAGTGCTGACAGGTAGACTGGATTATTTTCAAATTCCCTACATTACTATGTTTCTATCTATTCTGATAACTACCAGATGAAGTACTAGGAAGAACTGTAATAAACAAAAGATTAATGTGTATAGAAAATGGAAGAACTGTGCTCCTGTTCTGTCAATTCCAATTAAAAACAAAATACTTCTTCTATACAACAACCACACCATAACTGAAATCCTGCTGCCTGCTCTAAGGAGAATAGCATTTTGTCTTATAGTCCTGTATTTTCACAATATATAGACACCAAGGTCAAAGTATCAGTTCTCGGTATGTGGTGTGATACAGAAGTTTTTGAATGCAGTGCACATATAAGCTATCTTTTGCATTCCTTAGTCTATTTGTTACCTTTCCCAGCAAACTATCAAAGGGTATTAATGGTTTATTTATTTATGGTCTAACTTTCTCACTCAGAATCAAGGCAGAAAACAGTTAAAAACAAGAACAGTAAAATAGATAGAACCAACCAAACTGCACTAATATAGACAGTAATGAAGCATTACAAAACTGGAGATCAATGCAGTGAAATTTTATATTACTTACAACAATAACACACCTGGGTTGAAACTGGACCACGAAAATAGAGGGCAATGTTAAAAAGCAACATAATATACACAATGAGGACTACTTTAAAGTCCACAGATATAACTACATTGACTACAACATTATGCAGTTTATACGAATAACCTCCTGAATAGTTCTACTGCTTCTAAGTCACTTAATTCTAAGGAATAATCTGGTAGCCTGGCCCAAGACTTTTCAATGAGAAAACTCACTGACAGGAGAACTAGAGCAGGAGGTAGTAGTTCCTATGGGTAAGAGGTTTATCTTTAAAAATAGTTTAAGATATTTATATTCCACCTATTCCCCAAGACTCAAGGATGCTAGAGATATGTTATAAATGGGAATCTACCATATTTAAATAAATCACAATCTTTGATCAATGGGACTGTTGAAACTAATGAATATGGCATCTGATTTAACTCAAACATGGTGACAACCAAGAACAGAACAGATATTAATTTAGAATAAAATCAGGGTGGCCTATTGATGAGAGACCTGCAGTTTTTAGTTGTGTTCAGCCCCAGCTCAATCATGTATTAAAAATTTGCCTATTTTGGATAAGCTGGCTGTAGTTTCTCAGACTAAAGGCCACATACTATTCATGGTTTCCATTAGTAAATCACAGAAGGACTGATATACTACAACAGAAGCATAAACGTAAGGGTTGTAAACAGAATTCATGCCTTTTCACCTACATAACTATGTATTTCTTTTTTTTTTCCATGACAGTCCCCACTCACAGGCATGTGCTGATCTTGGCAATGTATGCAGAGCTCACATCTGGCCATGAGACAGATGTATTTGTATAACAGAGGAAATAAAAAGGCATTCTATCCTAGGTATTAATCTGTATAAACAGCAAAAAGTGAAATCTCTCTCAACCACAATTTTTTTTTTGCAAGTGAAACTACAGCCATTGTGGTATAATGGTTAAGAGTGTCATACTAGTATCTGGGAGACCTGGGTTCGAATCCCTCATGCCATGAAAGCTTGCTGGGTGACCTTAGGCCAGTCACCTGCTCTCAGCCTAGCCTACCTCACAAGGTTGTTGTGAGGATAAAATGGAGAAGAGAATGCTGTAAACTGCCTTGGATCCCCATGGGGAAGAAAGGTGTGGTACAGATGAAGAAAAACAAATAAAATTCACCACATTATTAAATTTAACAGGGCTCCTTGGAGACAAACTACATTTTTTGTGAACTGGTTTTTCGCAATCCATGGTTTAAAAAGGACAACTTTATTTACTCTATGGTCAACAATCTGCTTGTCAAGCTTGTCAATTAGTAGTAAAATATGACACACCACCACAAATCTCTCCAGTGCAATGTTTTTAAACACTGTTCAAGGAAGAGAGCCCTGGCTGAAGTCTTATCATGGACAACAGTCAATAGCAGAACAGCTGTAGCTAGCTTCAGTTGCTTGTCACAGGGTAACACTGACATAGTCAGAGGAATTGTCATGAAAAAGGCAGCTGACTGGACAAGAACCAAGAGGGACTATGATAGATGCTGATGAATATAAACACAGACAACTCCTGCCTAAAACATTTGGCACATAAAGCAGATCCAAACAAACAGGATGTACAAATATCCCATTTCCCAAATAGTGACCAATCAGGGTTTCATGGGAACTTTGCTCACAACTTAAAAGGTTCCTGAACCACATGTTCAGAGCCAGAAGCTACAGTTAGTCTTCATCTGCAATGTACTCCTCTCTCATTCTCTTAAAAATTTATACAAAAAAGAAAATGGTGGTATTGCTGTTGTTACCATCACCTTTAGCTTGTGCAGTAAACTAGCTGAAAACCATTGCGTTGAAAGATCAGTGGGTGGAAGCACTAGTGTTCCCCCAAATATAAACATTTCTGAGCAGATTATCTTTTTAAAAACCAAACCATGAACACCTTATAAGACATTCAGAGCAAAAGAATGAGTACCTAGTTTTCAAAATATAATGGCGAATTTGTTTTTATAGAAACTATGTAACAGTTTACAGATGATTTTAAAATGCAAACAAAACAGCTTTGTTAGCAGGAGCTTAGAAGTAAATTCCAGCTGAAAATTCCAAAGATACTCATCATATTTAAACACACAACTAATATTAATGGAATTTAGGAGCCTCTTCTTTGCAGTAGGCTAAAGAAAGGAAAACAAAGGATGTTAAAATGGCATGTCAAAGAGGGGAGGCAAATGGTAAGAAAGGGTTGAAAGAGGAGAGACGTTGATAAGCCAGAGTCATACAACAGCAGAGAGGCAACTAGCATGATACAGATGTGGAGGTCATAGCAGGAGGAAGAAAAGGACTGATAGGGATGTGAAGGCCCAGGCTTTTCTCCCAAGGACTTTTATAAGTTTTTCCAACGAATAACTGGAAATTCAGGAAAGCATTTTTTAAAAAAGAAACCTATGATATTTGGAGGGGCGAAGAATTTTTTAAAGCAAGGCTTTAGTCCTTCAGAATTCACAGTACAGATTTTTAACTAAGAATCTACAGCATTAGATAACAATTCCTGTGTATACAGTAGACATACAACATATTTTCAAGCATATTTATTGTTTATATGTAACTTCTTTTGTATAATATTAATATGCTATAGTCCAGGTATCCTCAACCTTTTGAGTCTGTAGGTACCCTTGGAATCCTGACACAGAACGGTGGGCACAACCACAAAATGGATGCCACAGTAGGCAGAGCCAATCACAAAATGGCTGATGTAGGAGGTGAAGCCAACCACAAAAAGTCAAGGATCGAATTTATATATCCCTTTAGTAGTAACCAGAGCTTTTTTTTTTTTAGCAGGAATGCACAGCAATGCAGTTCAGGCTGGCTTAGTGTCAGTGGTGTGGCCTAATAGATAGGCAAATGAGTTCCTGCTAGCTATTTCTACACAAATAGCCCTGGTAGTAACTCTTAAACATTTCAGGCAGAAACTCTTGACTACTAGGACTCATTCATCTACCCAGTCAGTCAAAAGTCCTGCTAGCAAAAGCTACACATAATCCTTCCCACTTTATAAAAGCACTTGGTAAGTGTTAGGAAAGCTGTAGACTTCCCAACCCTCCCGCTCTGGCGGGAGACCCCTGGGTTCACAGCCTCATCTCCCGCTCTTCAAAAATCAGGAAGCGGGGGTGGGGGGTGGAGGGGGGGAGAACATACCTGTAGGCTTCATGTTATTATAGAACTCCTGAGCCGTTTGTAAAATGTATGCCCCTTTAAGGCTGGGCAGGAAGGGCTTGGGATAATGGCCCCTCCCTTTCTTTTGCTTTCATTTTCACAGCAAGAGTTCTCCGGAAGAAGATCTGGTAAGTATTTGTGTGTGAGAGAGAGGGAGGGGGCAGGAGATTCCCAGGTTTGGAGGCCCTCCCCCCCTTTAGAAAGCGTGGGGGGGGGAGGGAAATGTCTACTGGGCACTCTATTATTCCCTGTGAAGAACAATTCCCATAGGGAATAATAGGGAATTCATCCGTGGGTATTGGGGGCTCGGGGGGGGGGTCTATTTTTTGAGGTAGAGGCACCAAATTTTTAGTATAGCATCTAGTGCCTCTCCCCAAAATACCCCCAAGTTTCAAAACGATTGGACCAGAGGGTCCAATTCTATGAACCCCAAAAGATGGTGCCCCATCCTTCATTATTTCCTATGGAAGAAAGGCATTTTAAAAGGTGTGCTGTCCCTTTAAATGTGATGGCCAGAACTCCCTTGGAGTTCAATTATGCTTGTCAAATCCTTGTTCTTGGCTCCACCCCCAAAGTCTCCTGGCTCCGCCCCCAAAGTCCCCAGATTTTTCTTTAATTGGACTTGGCAACCCTAGAAAGCTGTCACTGCACTATGGCACCCGCAGGAACCAGGTTGGGACTCCTGATATAGTCTGCACAGTACACTGATGAAAAGTTCTGTGTTTCTAGGGTTGCCAATCCCCAGCTGGGGGCAAGGGATCCCCTGGTTTGGAGGCCCTCTCCCTGCTTCAGGGTCATCAGAAAGCGAGGGGGGGGGGGAGGAAAATGTCTGCTGGGAATTCCATTATTCCCTATGGAGACTGATTCCCATAGGGTATAATGGAGAATCGATCTGTGGGTATCTGGGGCTCTGGGGGGGCCCTGTTTTTTGAGGTAGAAGCATCAAATGTTCAGCTTGGCATTGGTGGCTCTCTTCAAAACACCCTCCAAGATTCAAAAGGATTGGACCAGGGGGTCCAATTCTATGAGCCCCAAAAGAAGGTGCCCCTATCCTTCCAATGAAAGGAAGGCACTTAAAAGGTGTATGTTCCCTTTAAATATGAAGGCCAGATCTCCCTTTGAAGTTCAATTATGCTTGTCACAACCTTGCTCCTGGCTCCACCACCAATGTCTCCTGGCTCCACTCCCAACCTCTCCTGGCTCCACCCCCAAAGTCCCCAGATATTTCTTGAATTGGACTTGGCAACCCTATGTGTTTCCAATGTTATAAAATTTAACTTGATTTTCAAATGTGTTTTATTATGACTATATGAGACTCTCTTTGTGCTTATAACACACTTCTTGTGCTTCACTACAAAATTTGTGCTTCTACTCCAGCCCCACCCCGCCTTAACACCTCTCAGAGGGTAAAAACTAAGTCTGACTCCACAGTTTTGCTCAATTTTGGCATCCAAATTACAAGGGTTTTTTTTAAGTCTCCCTGCCCCACCCAACACCTTTAAATTTTCTGGGAAGTTTATAATCAAGGAAGGAGGATCAGGGAAGAAAACGGATAGTTATGGGCATAGTGATGAGGTTGGGGATGAAGTTCAATTGTATGGCTAATTTATTAGGCAGCAGTAAGAGTGCTACTTTCTTACCTCACTTTACATCTTTTGTTTCAAAGAACTTTAAAGAAGGTTTAAGAAGGTACCTCTTTATCCCAACAGCAGTTGCAGTATCATACACCTTTTTTTTCTTTTAAATAATTTGTATTAAGATAAATTCCAAGCAACACCACCACAAAATAGCTAGAAAAATGGGGGGAAATTTATACAGAATTATATAAAATAATCATATCAACCTAAACAAATCTAATACATCTATTACTATCTAAAGGAGCTAATCACAGAAAAAGAAAACTAAAAATACATCATTTGTCTGTATATCAATCAGCATGGGAGAACATAATTTTCAGAAAGGTAAGTGATTATTGGAAACCAGACAGGAATAAAAGATTTTAACTTCAGGTCTTCTACACCATGCCTGGCTTTCTGGCGACTGCACCCCCCTGTCCTCTGGAGGGCAAATGTAGACTGGAATTCCAGTACGCGGAAGGGTCAGAAGATGCTCTGCACCACATACACATTGCTTTTCCTCTTACAGAGTTGCAGAGAGCTGCAACAATGCTTCTGTCACAAGAAATGTGAGAGGAGGAAGGGAGTCTTGTTCTCTCATTGGCCTGGCAACAGTACAGGTGAAAAGGACTGTGCAGGAAATAGAAGCCAATGACATTGCATTTGCAGAACAGATACAACAGTGATTCTGCAGATACTGCAGGGTAAGAAAAGAGGAAAGGAGAGACCTCTCTCCTTCCTGCAGAGTCTCATTGTTGGTTGCAGCACTATCTTGGAACAAATAAAAACTGAAGGCCCATACATCAAGAGCAAAGCAGCCTGATGTTAGTAAAGTCTGCCTCCCTCCCTCCTTAGGTATGCTGACTGACATTTTCATTTCACATAAACATGGCCCCAGCAGGGATTCTTGGAAAAGCTGATGGTCAGAGAGGCTATCATTACACAAATATCCTTGGTAATAAATCCCACAAGTACACACTATTGCGGGGGAGGGGGGGCGGGGAACTAGGATGTCTCACAATTCTCACTAAAATTAGAGATCTCTTTAGCTGTATATTGCACAGGGGGGAAATATACATGTTCAGCTAGTATTTTCCCATCTACTTTGGTACACAATTCCACGGTAATACAGGATTGCCACATCAATGGAATGTGACCTTCTAGCTGAACTTGTGGCTTTCTGAGAAACATGACATAAAATTTGGAAACCAAAGCTGTCCACAATAATAAAAAACAATAAAAGTAACTAGAAGTCACTGATAGCCTTGTGCCATTCTGTCTTGAGAAACAAGCTACAGATTCATTTTTGTTTTTTAATGTCCTGTCTCACCAGATTTGGGAGCATTTTAAACACTGCATGGAGAAAGAAGGCAGTTCAAAAATAGATACACACTCACAAGGGTGGCTCCCTACTTCTAAATGGCATTCAGCCAGCAAAGAGACAGTACAAACAGTTGTTAAAATCGGACATGGTGAAATATGGGGAGAAAACCTAACTCTCTGGGTGGCCTTGGACAAGCCAGACTCTTAGCTGAGGGATTGACTGGTACAAGGCCACCCAGAGAGCCTTCAGCTGAACTAGAATTTTAACATGTTTCTCATATACCTAAATAATGTTCCTTGCACTGGCTCTTTCACTGGCAAAGAACATCAGGCAGATGTGCATTTAGCATATACACATTCTCACAGGTCCTCACCATACCACATTCAGCCCACAATGGTTTCTCATCTAGCTACATTATAGATAAACAAGGGCTGACTATAGGAGCAAGGCAGTAACACATGATCTGTCTTCAGAAAAATAATGCTGCTACACAAATCTGGCACTCTACACTGCTTCTTTAGGATATGTTTCCTTGCTTTCAGGCTTAGTAACAACAGGATGCCAAAGCAAGAACATAGGATCTCTGCAACTGGCATGTGTCTTTGGAGTGCCAAATGTTGTATAAGCCTTCCTTCTGTCCCTCAGTATCACCATCCACTTGAAGCCAAAAAATAATAATCCAATTTTGCTGATAAGAACAAAAGCTGAGAGACTGACTTCTTTCCCAAGGATCACAGGAAGCTAAGGAGTTGAATGATGACCTGAGATAAAACTGAAAATATGGTACATTTGAAAACAAAAACTGCAGGGGAAAAATTCCTGTGCACAAAAAAATTCCATGCACAATTGGAATTCTATCTATGAAAGAAATAGCAAACCCAATCCAAACTCTTCAATTTACACAGAAACTGCAGGATGCTGGACAATGCTCACATTCCTAGTCTCTTTTTGGGAAACAAAAGGAGCAAAAAATACCTCTCTATTTAAACATTTCCCTTCCCCTTGTGTCCAAGGAATGTTGGATTATTCTGATGAAAATAAATTTTAAGAGCAGTGGTTGTTTTCAAGTTTTTGGTCTCTACAGTGTGACTTCTGATTAGCACTGGCTCCTTTTCATTGCTCTCCACTGGCTCTTCCACTGACTCAGAACACGTTACATAACAGATGTGTATTTAGTGCAAATACATCCTTCAGCCCATACTAGTTTCCCATCTAGCAACATTAGACAGACAGATAAGGTTTCACAATATTGGGGTGGGGGGAAGCTGAGAATACACATAATTTATACAGTGTTATTTGATGGAGAGAACCAGAAGATGAAGTGGTTCAAGTGTTGGACTAGGATGGCTTCCGGAGTTGGAAAGATGGGGAACTGACGCATCTCCCTTTCGTGGAGTGGACCAACGTCTTTGTTCAGGACATAAAAAGTGTTTTTATCACCTGCTGTCTACCCTCCCAGTTATGGGAAGAGTCCAAGACATGCTTGCAAGATTTTGAAGAGTTTAACTTTGGCTGGCGAGGAGTCTCGCTGGGGCTCCTTTTCGGCTTTGAAGAACCTCACGTGAAAAATCGCATAACAATGTCTACAAAGGCTTTTTGGAGTCATTAAGTTGACATAAATTCACCCAACCCCAACTTTCTATGGACTATAGACTACTGAAGATTGGAACGATAGGTGTAAGGAAGTTTTGGACACTTGATAAGGTACAATTCTTATCTTTCATTCCAGGATTAAAAGAATGTTTTTAAACTAAAGAAACAAAGATTTGGAACTATTTGCAAAGAAGTAAAGCTGTGTTACAGAGGCTGGGGGTGAAATCATGGCTTTGGTACTTTAATAGGCGCTGTAAAATTCAAAAAAACAAGCTTTGTTTACCTTTGTGGCTTCTGCAAAAAAAAATCCCCTGTCATAACAAAGCCTCGGCTTGCAACTGGGAAATAGGAAGTGACGAACTATCGTGAGAGTGGAAACCATTGAGAACGGGACTTCATTTCCAGAGAGGCAGAAATCAGCGCTGGGAGAAGAGGGACACATCCTAGACCTCCAGGCTTACTCTAGCCCAAAAAATCATAGAGTTGGGGCCTGAAAAAGTTGCAGCCGCCATTTTGAATGTTTACAAAACTTTAAATATTAATATTTTGGCCCAGAAAGCTCTGATGGCGATTTTGGGCTTGCTGAAGAGGGCAGGCTCTAATCTATTGAATCCTGTTATTGGTTTGTAATTTGGTGAGGTCAACTTGGGGTCTATTATATGCTATGGGAAAACTGATGTCTGATCCAAAATACAAACTAAGAACGCATGGAAGAGCAGGCTCAGTAAAGGGCAAAGTGTCTAAGATTGCCCAAGAACAGCTGGATGCTATGGAGACTAGATTAACAAAGGCAATGAAAGATTTGATAACTACGTGAGAAAAAGTTGATTAAAGAGACTAAAGAAATAACAAAAGAGATAACTAAGGAACTAACAAAAGAAATAAATTCCAGTGCTGAAGCTGTAAAGAAAGAGAACAAGAAAGAAATTGAAGATCTGAGGAAGGAGTCACAAGCAGAAAATGCAAAACACAGAAGATGCAAAAGGTGGAAAATAGAGTTACAAATCAAGATGTTACAATAAAGAAGATTCAAGAAAAAGTTCTGCTACAAGATTGTAAGCTAATGGGGGTGCCAGAAAACAATCAAGAGGACTTAAAGAAATATATCATGACTATTATTGCTGAATATTTGGGTGAAGATCCAGAGAAGATTGAAGTTCAATGTGATTATGTGTACAGGGTCAATTCAGAATTTGCCAGAAGGCGTAAATTGCCAAGAGACACAGTAATTAAATTTACCACTAGAGATATAGTGGGAAGGATCCTGAGCCAACAATTTGCAAAAGAATTGGTGATGGAGGAGAGCAGAGTCAGAATAATGAAGGAACTACCAAGGAAGGTCATCAGTGACAGAAGACAATTTAAACCTCTGACGGACAAATTAAGGGCAAAAGGAACAAGGTATAGATGGATTTTACCAGCCGGACTTACTTTTGAGTATAAAGGGCTGAAGTATTCCATAATAGACATTCAAGGCATGGAAGGGTTTTTGGCGGACAATAAGGATTTTAGGGACACAGCTTAATTGAAGAATCATTATGGATTACAAATTAATTTCTTGGAATGTTAATGGCCTAAATTCACCGAAGAAACGAAGAGCGACATTTCATACAAAACAAAAATGCAATATAATTTGTTTACAAGAAGTACACATTAGGCAATCGGATTACAAATTTTTAAGTAACAAATTTTTAGGGGAAGAATTTGGTTCATTGGCTAAAGAAAAAAAAAGGGGGAGTGATTTTTTACATAAAGAAGGAGCTGGAGCCAAAACTGATTTTTAAAGATAATGAAGGTAGATATTTGGCAGTAGAAGTTTTGATGTATGGCAAAAAGACTCTGTTGTTCGGACTTTATGCTCCTAATGGGGCTAAGCTTGACGTTTTCAATGATAGTATGAAACAACTGGATCAAGTAACATACGATCAGATAATGCTTATAGGTGACTTTAATGGAACTATTCAGAACTCTTTAGATAGATCTGGGGGAAAAAATGTAGATGGAAAACTACCTAAAGCATTTTTTGAACTAATTAAACAAGAGAGCTTAGAAGATGTGTGGAGAAAATTCAACCCCAGGGTACAAGACTATACTTTTTTTTCAGACAGACATAATACTTTTTCTAGGATTGATATGTTATGGGCTACAAAAGAACTGGGACTGATCACAAAAAAGTAGAGATTCTTCCGAAAATAGGTGCAGACCATAGCCCATTGATGTGGTTGGCTAAAGGGAAAAAGAGAGGAGGTGGAGGATAAATGATGACTTATTACAGAAAATGGAGGTAGTGGAATCTCTAGAAAAAGAAACTAAAGCTTTTTTCCAAATAAATGACAACCAAGAGGTACAATTTCAAACGGTTTGAGATACCTATAAGGCTGTGATGAGAGGAACATTAATTACACTGAATAATAAGGACAGAAGGGCAAATGAAAAGCAATTGTTGGACTTACAAAAGGAAATAAGTAAAAAGGAAATTGAATTAAGAAAGAAAATTTTGCGAGAAATTACAATTTTGCAGCGTCAGTTAAGTCATTTACTGAATAAAGAGGTGGAGTGGAATTTGAAAAGACTCCAACAAAAATCTTTTGAAGGGGCAAACAAACATGGAAAGTATTTGGCGTGGCAAATGAAGAAAAGAAGGGAAAATAAATACATAAACAAGATTAAAACCAGTGGCAAAGAAATTGTAGACCAGGAGGGCATCAAAAGGGCATTCTACAAGCGCTATGCTAACTTATTTAAACGCCAGCGAGTTGATAAAGAAAGAATAGAAGCTTATTTACAAAATGTGAAGGTAAATCCAACAACAGAAATGATGAAAGAAACATTGAATGATCCAATTGAAAAAGGTGAAATAGAAGCTGCAATCAGTTCAATGAAAATAGGAAAAGCACCGGGACCGTATGGCTTTTCAATAAAATTTTACAAAGTTCTTATAAATATATTAGTTCCAATGCGCCAAAAATTGATGAATAATATCCGTTTGGATGGGCAAGTGCCAAATACTTGGAAAGAAGCAGTTATTTCATTGTTACCAAAAGAAGACAGAGATGCTACAAATGTGAAAAATTATAGACCGATTTCATTGCTTAACAATGACTACAAAATCTTTGCAAAAATTTTGGCGGAAAGGCTAAAACAATACCTGCATAGGTTTATCTGTGAGGAGCAAGCAGGCTTTCTCCCGAAGAGGCAAATTAGAGACAATATCAGAATAGTGGTGGACATTGTAGAGTATTATGAAGAACATCTAGAAAAAGAAGTGGCACTCTTTTTTGCTGATGTGGAGAAAGCCTTTGACAATCTTAATTGGGACCTTTTGTTTACTGTGATGGAAAAAGCAGAGTTGGAAAAAGACTTTATAATAATGGTGAAGGCGATATATACTGAACAGCAAGCTAAGCTATGTGTTAATTCAGATTTAACGGAGCAAATGGTCATCAGCAAAGGTACAAGACAAGGTTGTTCTCTATCCCCATTGCTACTTATAATGACTCTAGAGATTTTGTTGTTGCAAATAACAGAAGATAAGGAAAATTGAGGGGCTAAAATTGAAAGGATGGACTTATAAATATAGAGCCTTTGCAGATGATGTGATGTTTATTATTGAAAATCCAATACAAGTATTACCATTGTTATTGGAAAAAATCAGAGAATATGGTGACCTTGCTGGGTTTTACATAAATAAAGAAAAATCGCAAATTTTAAGTAAAATTTTATTATTGTGCAAACAGAAAGAACTTCAAAATGCAACTGGATGTGAAGTCACCTCAAAAGTAAGATATTTGAGTGTAGAGCTCACGATGAAAAATATAGATCTGTTTAAAAATAATTATGATAAACTTTGGCATAAAATTGAAGCCGATATGTTGAAATGGAAGAAACTGAACTTGTCTCTTTTGGGCAGGATAGCTGCCATGAAAATGAATGTCTTACCAAGAATGTTGTTCCTCTTTCAAACAATTCCAATTGTGAAAGCTGTTAAACAATTCAATAGATGGCAAAAAAAGATTTCTGAATTTGTATGGGCGGGAAAAAAACCAAGAATCAAAAAGGAAAATACTAATTGATGCGAAAGGACGAGAAGGTTTTCAACTGCCGGATCTCAAATTATATCATGAAGCAGTATGTTTAGTATGGCTCAAGGACTGGATAACCTTATCCAACCAGAAGTTATTGGCGTTAGAAGGTCATGGAAATCTATTTGGTTGGCATGCACATTTGTATTATGGGAAGGAGAAGATGGATGGTTTCTTCCGGCATCATTTTATAAGAAGTAGTTTGTTGAATACTTGGAAAAAATATTTTAAATATGGTGATGAGAGGAAACCACTGTGAATTGTACCAATGGAAGTTATAAAATAGATTTCTGACTCACAGGAAGACAAATGGGTTACACACAAACAATTGCTAAAAATTAAGGGTGGCAAAGTAGAATTAAAAGCAGAGGAAGAACTGCAAGACGTAATTGGTTCCAGATGCTACAAATTAAAAGTCTAGTGGATAAAGATATCGGGACTACAGGTATAAGGCAAGATCAGACAGAGATGGAAAAAGTGCTATTAGGGGAAGATGAAAAGCTGATTGCAAAGATGTATAAATTGTTATTGAAATGGTCTACAGAAGATGAAGTAGTAAAATCTCAAATGATTAAATGGGCAATAAATATGAATAAAGAAATTTTAGTGGAGATATGGGAACACCTATGGAAGAACTCTATGAAAATATTGACATGTAATAATATAAAAGAAAACTGTTTGAAAATGCAATACAGGTGGCATATGACACCTAAGAAATTAGCAAAAATGAAAAAGCAGGCATCTGATCGGTGTTGGAAATGTAAAAAGCATGAAGGCTCTTATTATCATATGTGGTGGTCATGTGAAAAAGCAAGACAATTTTGGCAAATGATTCAACAAGAGATGTCGAAGATTTTGGGATATGCAGTTAAAAGGGCACCAGATACCTTTCTGGTAGGATTACAAATGGAAAGTTTCCGGAAGCAAGACAGGACTTTGGTGTGGTATATGTGGTCAGCTGCAAGAACATTGTTTACACAAAGGTGAAATAGCAGATAAATGGGATTGAATTTAAAAACTTTACATTGGAGTGAAATGGATAGACTTACTAGAATCTTGAAAGACAGTGATGCAGAAAAATTTAAAAATGAATGGAAGAAGTTTCAGGACTATATTGAAAAGCAATGGAGAGTTAAGAGACATTTGGTGGTTTTTGAAAGTATAACCTGAAATTGGGAAAAATGGGGGAGACAGGTGATTAGAAAGAATTTTTTGAATCAATATACGATAGCTCCTTTTATTAGCAGTTAGAAAATATAGTGATAATTACAACAAATAATTGATGTGATATTAGATTGATGAAAGATAAGTGTAATACTTAAAAAGAATTAAATAGCTATAACTGGTGTAATAATAGATGAAAGATAAGTGTAATACTAAGGGTGAACTAAAAGGTTAAGGTGATATGATTTAGTATGTTGAGATAAATAAGTTCAGGATGTGCTAACAATGTCCCGAAGGAAAGCTAGAAGACTGAATTATAAATAGAGATATAGAGATGTTATTAGATTTTATGTAAATTTTATAGTGCAAGATTCTAAAACGGATGGTACCTTCATTGTTTTTTCTCAATAGCTTGAAGCACCGATGGAGGTCAAAGAAAAGAGGTGGGGGAAGTGAAAAAAGAAAAAGAAAATGTGTAATGTATTGATAAGGATTGAAATATTGCTTTTTTCCCTTTTTTATTATTTGAAATACATTTCAGTATATTGCAAAAATTTAATAAATTTGGTTAACACACACACAAAAAAGTGTTGGACTAGGATCTGGGAGACGCAGGTTTGAATCCCCATTCTGCCATGGGAGCTTCCTGGGTGATCTTGGACCAGACACATACTCTCAGCCTAACCTTCCTCACAGGGTTGTCATGAGGATAAAATGGAAAAGAAAATGATGTATGCTGGGATATAAATAATGTAAATTAAAATACATAATAAGCATACAAAGCCTTTTCTTCCTACTTATTACATTGGAAGTACTTATAATGACTGAATAAATGAGCAGCTACAATGGGCATTGTGTGAGCATGCAAAAATTAAACAGGGTTAAGCCTGGCAGAAGTGTTGGACATTACAAAGAAACACTGAAGGATGAGGTGACTGAGCTATTTCTTTTTGTGAATCTTGAGCAATGAACAAAACAAAACAAAATTCAGTGAACTCCTATAAGAATGAACAGGCTCAGGGGAGAAATTAACAACTATGTTAAGATTTTTTTTTTAATTAGTTTCAGTTTCAGTTTATTTCAATTTATATCCTGCCCTTCCCGCCGAAGCGGCTCAGGGCGGCTCACAACATATAAAATCTAACATAAAATTTAGTTTTAAAATACATCAATTTACAACAATGGCTTTAAAAATACATCAATTTAGACAATTTAAAACAGTAGAATTAGGCTTCCAATAAAACAATAATTAAAACAAGATCAAGACAGAGGGATCATTGAATGAATACCAGATAAGTCTTCATTGGCTGGCAGGAGTTAACAACAGATGGGGGACAGACAAATTTATCTGGGAAGAGAGTTCCATAGTTTTGGTGCCATGATCGATCTTTATTTCAACCAAGAAGTCCCTCTCTCTTTGATGCCATCTGCCTAATCTCAGAAGGTGGGGGCACCTGAAACAGAAGAAGGACAGAAGATACTGGATTTATATCCCGCCCTCCACTCCGAATCTCAGAGTGGCTCACAATCTCCTTTATCTTCCTTCCCCACAACAGATACCCTGTGAAGTGGGTGGGGCTGAGACGACTCTCACAGGGCCTCAGAAACTGACTGAAGTGATCAGGTATGTATGGGAGTAGGCAGTCTATCCAGTAAACTAGTCCCAAGCTACATGGGGTTTTAAAATTAACACCAGCACTTTGAATTGGGCCTGGAAACAAACTAGGAGCCAGTGGAGATATGCCAAGATTAGATTGGCAGAAAGACTACAAATAATCTACTCTCAAAACTTCCTTGTTACTTAATGTTTTCTTATGCTAATCTGTTTTGTTAAGAGAACAATCAGCATGTGCATATAGGCTCTACTAAATGTCCCTTCAGTTTAAACAGAGCCAGTGATATCAAAGGCTTGTTTTGCCTTCAGAATAGCAGCAACCGGCTCAGTTCCAGTGCTCAGTTTTGGGGAGCAGGGATAAGTAACACTTTCAAAGACTTCTGCTTAGGGTGGGAAAACCCTCCTTCACAGAAGAGAGCCTCAGGGTCACCTACAGTGTAATTAAGCAGACAACATATGTAAATCTTGATAATTTTAGAATCCAACAAATTTCCTCAGCCATAATTAACAATTATGTCCTTTTACGCAATGCCAAATTTATATGCAAGAAGAACAAATCCTTTATGTAGTCATTTTATACATTTATTAATTACTTCAAACTTAAAAAGTGCTCAATGGCTGTGATTACACCACCGGCTCAGGGTGGCATCAAGCTGACCCAGAAGTGAGCTGGCCGGAAAAGAAGAAGCCAGGAGCGTGCAGATGGCACGCAGCCTGCCCCCAGAACAGAGACGGGATGCAGGCGCCCTGGAGGAGCGCCCAGAGTGCTCATGCGTCCATCTGCTGCTCCCAGGACACTCCTTGAGCGCTTCCCTTCCATCCAGATGGCTGAGGAGGAGCCTTGGAGCTGCCTCAGATATTAGGTACCACTTTGGAACCAGACACACCAGGATAGAATGAGGTACCAGACAGACCAGGATGGGATGAGTACAGGACAGGGACAGCAGGCAGATGTGCACATTTGGACATGCTTTTCAGATCCGCTCACCTGCCGTCCCCAGAGCGGCTTAAACCGGCTGTCTGTAACCAGCCAATGTGACTTACAAAATGGAAATATTGGCTAACAATGCTGTCCTTAACTGCCTCTGATGGAATGGGTTGTTTTACCCTTTCTCCTGGCTCCTCTGAGGAATAGTGGAACCCAAAGAAGGTTGAGCACATCTTCTGTGACACCCTGGGGACAGGACCGGCACTGGGGTTTTTGCCACCCCAGGCAAGCTCCACCCCTTCACCCTCCAGTGGGGGAGGGCCCCAAGTGCCGGTCCAAATTGGTCCCTGTTTGCACGGAGGGCTTCTCCATGCAAATGCCACCCCCTCCCGTTCAATCTTCCCACAGCACAGGAAGGCTAAACAGGACCAGATGGCCTCGTTTGCCTGGAAGGCTCCTCTTGCGGAGCCCTCCGTGCAAATGCCCCTCAATCTTCCAGCAGTGCAGGAATGCTGAGCGGGGCTCAGGGACAGCGCAAATGGGGAGGACACCCTAGGCAATCATCTAGTTTTGCCTACTCCCACATGCCAGGCCTGTCTGGGGAAGAAATTGAAACCCCTCAGATCCAAAACACAATCTTTTTTTATTGACAAGGAAAAATCTGGAATAATAACCAAACAATGAATAAAAGGGGCTTAAGTTTTTAACTGCATCCTTTTCCAATAAAACATTCAACTCTAGCCCTGACCTTGGTACCTTCGGCAAGCTCAATCTTACCAGATCTAGGAAGCGAAGCAAACAAATACTTCAAGGAGGTCTCCCTGATAAGTACTTGGATGGAAGACCTCCCTGGAATACCAGGGCTGGGATGCAGAGGCAGGCAAGCAACCCAACTCTCTGAAATGTCCAGGGGTCGCTAGAATAAAGTCAACCTAGGATACTGTCATTTGGTCCAGCATCCATGGTCATTACCTGTGCCATTCACACATTTAGTTTAAAGTAAAGATGCAAGTCCTCACTTGGGGAAATGGGGTCATGGTCCCCAGCATCATCATCAGGGGGCGGTTCCAAAGCCACCCCCAAACTGGCTATGGATTTGCGTTCCTCCATCTCTTCTATAGGCTGCTCTACCAGGGCAGATGTCTTTGCTGCTGGGTTAATGGTTGTAGAGAAAGCCTTTTCCCATAAAGCGACTTTATGGCTCTTCCCCAGACACAACAGACAAACAGAGTGCTTGTCTGTTCTTCTCATCTTTGTTGAACAACAGGAACTACAATATTTTTGGAGGTGGGGAAGACCAAAAAACAGGCACTAACTAAACTGTTCTTCTCCAGCAGTGGCTCAAGAGAACTGAGGGAGAATGTGGAGAACTGAAAGAGAATGCCCCTCCCTGGAGCATGTGACTGCTGGGTGGAAGAATGGCTCCTGTTGGAAGGGCCTCCTGCTGCCCGGTTTACTAAACCAGCTAAAAAATCTTCCAGCAGCTGGCCTGCATGCCTGCACAGTCCCAGACAACGAAAATGAACTGAGGGTGGTTTATATTTCTTCCCATCCTCTACTGTTATCCTTAAACATCTCTGTAAAGCAGACTTGATTGAGAATGGTCCAAGACTGACCATCACATCTGAGAACAGATTTGGATTCAGATTTCCTACTCTGCCATACTCTTGACATTTTATCCACTACACCACACTGATTCTCAAAGACAATGAGTAGTGATTAAAAATACATGTATAATTGGGGTGTGTGTCTATTATGCAACACTGGGCAGAAGGCTTACAGCACAGTTGTAATCAAAGGAACATAATTCTAAACCATCTACTCCTATGGCAACAGCCCAAACCTATGCACAGTTAGGTATGTCTGGTCCATCTCATTCCACATAACAGACATAAAAACTCTGTTATCCTGGAATTTATGATAATGGTGGGAGAAGAGGCATTCCAAAAGGGTAAAAGATCAGAGAAGATACAGTTAAGTACAAAGAAAAATGTAATTTATACTGCCATGTTGGTTCCTCTGAAGCCACCACAAGTAACAATTCAATCCACAATAACAGTGCATTACAGAGGATATGATATGAAAAATGTGTGTTAATACATGAGATTAAACAGACCACACTTTAGATTTGGCATAACAAACTATTAAGACTAGTGTAGAAGGGTGCAAAATTATGCTAATGCTCAGGAAGACCAGCATGGATAGGCAGCAAAAATATCCCTCTAAGCCTTCGTATATTTGGCCGCTGTGTGACACAGAATGTTGGACTGGATGGGCCATTGGCCTGATCTAACATGGCTTCTCTTATGTTCTTATGTTCGTTCACCCAGGAACTGCCCCGATAGATGGCCTTCTCTGTAATTTAGCTTCCTGTCTTTCGCCAAAAGCTTTCCTCACAAACCACCAACAACCTCCATGCTACTTTAACAATCCCCACCTTTCTCAGAGAGATGAATAAGGCTGGTGTTTTGTCCTTGCCTAAACTTTAGAGACTGTGTGAGCTTCGTCCCTGAGAACAATGGGCACCAGGATTGAAATATCTGCAGCCTGCTTGGTCAGGCTGCCTGGGGTCACCTATAGGAGGCTATTGTGCCAGTTTGAATGGACTTATGGGTGGGAGCAGGGTGGAGTCTCTCTGTATGTATACAGGCCATGGCCTGGGGTTTGCATGCTAGTTTTTGCCTTATCTGTACTATGCTAAATCACTGCGTAAAGATGGTGATCACTACTCTGGGAGTCCTCCTTATAACAAAAGACACTGCTTTGTAGCTGCTTTGTTGTTGGCTTCCTTACCTAGGGATACCAGCCTCCAGATGGGTCCTGGGGATCCCTTGGAATTACACTTCACTTTCAGACTACAGAAATCAGTTTTCCTGGTTAAAATGGATCATTTGGAGGGTGGACTCTATGGTATTATACCCCACTTAGGTCCCATTCCAAATCTCCTGGAGTTTCCCAAACTTGAATCTGGCAACCCTACCCCCCATCACCCACCAATGGCCAGGAGGGACCCGGCAACCCTATCCACACCCGGAAAAATTAATCTCTCTCACAGGACTGTTGTGAGGGGTGGGGGAGAGAAGGAAATAATTATGTAAGCCACTTTAGGTCTCCATTGGGAAAGAAGGCAGGGTATAAGCGAATGCTCATGTAAATCCTTTTAACACGAACAACCAATGTGCAGCGTTTCAAGTCCCATAGGCCATTTCAGTAGGCTCATTTAAAAAAAAAAAATGCGAGAAGAAAAAACAATGGTCAGAGCTTGGAAGACCCCATGGGCTAGCGTGCCGGGTCCAAATCTTTTAAATATCTGCCCTGTTTATCTAGTTACAGGATGAGGGGTGGCGAAGAGCCGACAGATTCCGGCATGCCCTTCCTGACTGCCATCTGTCTCACTTACTAAGCAAAACATCCTCGGCACCTCCCTTCTCCCACAGAGATCCGGAGAAGAAAGGGGGCGGGAAGGGACGTGACACTGACTCAGCCAAGCAACAGGGACTTACCCAGGGGCTGCGCCGGGACATGCTGCCGGGTTTATGTACACGCTGGGCTGACTCCCTCTCCACGCCGCTGGGCAGCCGCTGATCACGCGTGGCCCTCGCTCATCCATTGGCCGCGGTCTCACACACCTTTGGCGGCGATTGGCTGCGTCCCGCGCCCGCCTTCACCAACGCCGAGCTGGGGAGCCGCCACCTGAATGGGGAGCTGCCCGCGAACAAAAAGAGAAAAATAAAGGCAGCATCCAGCAGAGAACGCCTGGGGCGGGGGGAGAAGGGGCTTGTCAACAGCTGCCGCTGCCTGCCAAAACCAGCCAGCCAGCCAGGGGGAGAAAAATAAGTCTTCCAGCAAGGCCATGCTAAATTTCGGAGCTTCTCCTTTCCAGCTAGCTGTAAGTACCACTGTCTTTAATGCTTGCAAGACGAAATTGGGGCGGCGGGAAAAAAAACCCACCCTCTTTCTAGCTGGCAACTAGTTTACGCGGCAGAGCTTTGGGGTGATTAGGAGAATGCAAAAGAATATATATTTTTCCCCCAAGAAGGCGATACAGGAAGAGATAATTGAATGAATCTCATGTGAGACTTAATTTTTTTTTAATGTCTGAACTATCTAAGAGCCCGCATTACGGTTAGATGGAAAGATTGGGGGTCTTTTAAAATAATTAAATCGGGGATCCTTTTTTGGTAGGAGGAATATTCGGATTTACAATGAGGAGACTAGAAACTAGGGTGCGGAAGAGAGGATGAAGGTTTCCAGTTAACACAATGGGATTGGGAAAGGTTTTATTTTTAAAGTTTGTTGGTTTCTAGGGAGGTTATCGGCGACCCTCGATTGGGGGAAATGGAGAAGAGCCTACCGTTTGGGAGGAGTGGGAGCTTGCAGGCAGAATTGGGGAGGGCTTGGCAGTTGTGTGAAGTAACCCCCCACGGGAAGGAAACCCTCACGGCTGAGCGAGGCACACAAATATTATTAAAGATATGCAAAGTTTTGTTTAAGTAGGGCGCTGGCTGAGGCAGGCAGAAATGATTTTCCTGTTTAAACTGGACGCTGTGCCCTGTGCAAGACTCCACACGAGCTCTTTGGCCCAGCCAGCCTCACGTGGGAATCGAGCAGAAGGGCACGAGGAAAAGATAGGTTCCGGGGCCTTTCAGGAACCAGAGCGGCGCTCAGAAAGGGTGGGATGGCAGACCAGATGTGGGTGGGCGCGGGGAAGGGCTGCTTTAGAAAGCTTTGATGGCGGGAAGGATGAGAGAGCGAGACTAGGGGGGTGGGTGAGCAGCATGGGCGAGGCCAGCCTTCGGGGAACTGGAGAAGGCGGTGCCGGGTGGAGGGCGGCAGCGAGCTCAGGTCCAGGCTGAAGGAGGTCGAACGCGGCTGGGCGAGGCTTGAAGTGACGCTGCCCGCGCGGCCCTTGAAGAGAGGCGGAGGCGTTTATGTGGGTGTTGAAACGGAGGGGCCGAGGCCAGTCTGGGCGGCGGGCAAGATATGGCTGGGGAAAGCAAGAAGAGATGATAGGAGGGGCAGGGCGAAGGTGAGGCTGCAGCCGAAGGGCAGCGCGTTAACTGTGCTGATGGTGAGGGTCAGTATAAAGCAGGGCCGACTTTTTGCGCTTTATCTCGGTTCGTGCTCTGCGTTTGTGTCTTCCCGCCGGTGTTTTAGGGACAGTTCTGGCGGGAATTTTTTTTTTTTTTTGCAAGATATAGAAGAACGTGGATAGTTTGCCTCTTTCTCTTTCCAACCGCCCCCTTACTGGGTGTAGTTCGAAGGCATATGATCCAGCACCCCAGCTGAGCAAGTCTACGTTTTAGATAACTCCTGGGAACCCTATCTAAACCTTAATTCAGAGAGCCAGTTTGGTGTAGTGGTTAAGTGTGTGGACTCTTATCTGGAAGAACCGGGTTTGATTCCTCACTTCTTCACTTACACCTGCTGGAATTGCCTTGGGTAAGTCATAGCTCTGGCAGAGGTTGTCCTTGAAAGGGCAGCTGCTGTAAGAGCCCTCTCAACCCCACCCACCTCACAGGTTGTCCGTTGGGGAGGAAGATAAGAGATTGTAAGCTGCTCTCAGTCTCTGATTCAGCAATTCTTCAGTTCCCCGATATACAGGAAAATATTGCTGCAGTACTTATTAAATTCGTTGGCGCCTACTCCTGAATAACAGACCGCATCAGTGCAGCACGAAGCGCACTTAATTGATCGGCTTCAGTAGCTCCGTGCACATTCGCAGCCCCCTTTCGTGCACTTAGGCACGCCTAAACGGATTAGTTTCCATGAGCTCAGGTATACCCAAGTCCATAAAAAATGGGTGGGTGAGCGTGTAAATGTCTGCAGGCTTTTTTTTGCCCGACACCCACCGGGTTCCGGGGCAGGAAGTAGGTGCCTGTACACTGCTAGAAGGGTTTCGTTGCATTGGCATTTTAATTGGCTCTCGTCCTACCGCAGGAAGCAGTGGGTGCGTCTCAAGACTTTGCATTGCAGAAAGAACATGAAGTGAGGAGGGGAGGAGGACTGAGTCCAAGGCCAGCAAGTCCCACCACGCCTCCGTGCGCGGCGGAAGGCAACGAGATATATATATATATGAACTGGCTTCGTCAGCCTTTCCCGGCAGCTGCGGGAGGCGGCACCTCTTCCTGCCTGCCGGGCCCCCCGGCGTGGGAGTGGAGAGCTGGGCGGGGTCTGGCGAAGTGGGGTGGGCGAGCTCTGCAGAAGTAGGTGAAAGGTTGCTGAGCGGCAATTCCCAGTTCACGTTTCCCCAGCGCTGGGGAGCAGTCGCTGATCACGCTTTGTTCACATGTCTCCTCCCACTGAGCCGCCTTCCTCGGCAGGCGCCAGCCAATCGGCTCGTGAGCTGGCTGTTCTTGCTGGCCAATGGGAGGAAAGCGGGGGCCGTTCCCCGGGCTAGAGTGCGTGCTGTTTGGAATGTTCGGCGTGAGTCACTCTGGAGGCTGTTTGAGGTGAACGCGGCTTTGCTCCAAGATCCGGCTGCCAGCGAGGATCTCCCTGCCCCCGGCTTAGCCGCCCTCAGTCTCGCTGGCTGAGCAGAGATTTCTCTGTTCGCTCTGCTATCTTCTGCTCGTCGTAGGTCTCCGATGTTAATAGCTTTCTTTAGCCAGGCTAATCAACAAAGTCCTGTACAGGCTGTGTAGGGGGTGATTTTACAGGAATCCTAATACATTATTCTCGAGTCGGACAACACGATTTGCAGGCGCATGACGCAGCAACACTGCTAAGCTTAACTCATCTAGGTCAGATTACCCTCTGGGTGGGAGACAATGTGCCAGGTGCCCAGATTGCTCTGGAACAAAGAAACGTAATAAATCTAAATGCAACCGACTTAATAAGGGGCACAACTGAAAAGTGCTTTACACACAAGGAAGTGGAATCTCAGGGCTCTTATTCTGGAAAAAGAGGTGTTGGAATTCTCAAGAGGAGAATGAAGGAGAAGCACATAGATGCCCCCTCATGAACTTTTAAACATTTTTTGAGAATTTTGTTTCCAGGAAGAGGTTCTGGAACAACGTTCTGATGTGTTCCCCAGAAAAAAAGGCCTGGTAGGGGTGTGTGTAGAGGGACTCCTGTTTGAAAAGGGAAGAACAAACTTACACAAATGCCTATTCTTTAATACCATTATCTGACCTTCAGTAATCTTTATTGGGGTGCTTTAAAGCTGGAGGACTGTAAAGTCTGCAGAATAATGAGTTATTTTTCTGTGTTGGATAGGCTTACACAGAGAATTACAGCTATTGTGCATGATCACAGGGCTTTCAGGTCTACTTTAAGCATAGAACTGTCACAAACCTAGGGCGTTTTCGCACTGACCTTAATCGGCAGCGACGTCCCTCTTCACCGCGCAGGATCTGCGCGGATTTCGCACCAATTGCTGCGGAGCACCCGGAAGAGCCGCAAAGTCCCGCGGCTTTTGCGGCGCAAATGGAAACCGCCAAAAACCAGTTTCCATTTGCGCCGCAAAAGCCGCAGGACTTTGCGGCTCTTCCGGGTGCTCCGCAGCAATTGGTGCGAAATCCGCGCAGATCCTGCGCGGTGAAGAGGGACGTCGCTGCCGATTAAGGTCAGTGCGAAAACGCCCCTAGATTTCATCGCCTTTCAACCCAACATAATCCCCCTTCCTCTGCAGCATATGTATTGCACTTACTGAAGTTTCACTTCAGGCATCTGATAGCCCACAAAAAGTGTCTTTGAGCTGCAACATGACTTTCTTTTTGTTGATTATTTCATATTTTAGCTTATTAAATGTAGTTGCAGCAAAAACAAATCCTTCAAAATAATATTAAGAGAGATTTTTCTAGGTTTTGATCCATAAACTACTTAAGCACTTCTGCTTAGCTGTGGGATCTAATCAGAACTTGATTGGATTGAAATACACAGTTGTGAATCTGTTTGGACAACCGGGATAGCCCAGGTCATACTTTTCCAAGCATACAAGAGTAAACAGCAACTAGAACTGGATAGCCCAGACTAGCACAGTCTTATCAGATCTTGGAAGCTAGCTAAGCAGGGTCAGCCTTGGCAGTATTTGGAAGCGAAACCATCAAGGAATACCAGGGTCATGATGTAGAGGCAGGCAGTGGCAAACCATCTCTGAATGTCTCTTTAAATCCCACTAGGTTACCACCATAAGTCAGCTGTGATATGACAACAACAAAAAAAGACAGTTTAAAATCAGGAACTATAGCTTTATTATCTTGTGGATTAGGTTTCTAGGTTTCTTCAGTATGGTTCTGAATTATAGAATCTCAAGGCAATTATTATGTATTGCCACTGACTTTATCATGTCTGTGCTAGAAAAAATAGTCCTTTTGAAGGAGACAGTTCTTGACTGGAGTTGCTTCATATAATGTTGTCTTCCCAGTCCAATGCATGTTTATTCTCGGTTTGGTGAGAGCTTAGTCCTCACAGGTTAAATTCAACTGTTTTTAATAGACATTTTCAACAGTGTTGTTGTTGGTCATATAGTAAAAGCATTTCTGTTTTGCTCATAGGAGGAAGGAATGGAGCAGCACATTAAAAGGTGTTCTTGGAACAATACTACTGAAAAGAGTGATTTTGAAGCAGTAGAAGCTCTGATATCCATGAGCTGCAGTTGGAAATCAGACTTCAAAAAGTATGTTGAACTGAGACCAATAACACCAGCCTCAGATATATCTGAAGAATTTGAGGATCACCCGCAACCTGTCACCGACTTCAATGCAATATCAGCCTTTGTAAGTCTTATTCTATTATCTAAAAGTACTTATCTGTAGGCCTTCCTACACATGTTAATTCAGAAGTAAGCCCTGGTTAATTCACTGATACTTATTCTGAAGTATGATTGCACACGATTATAGCCTATTACAGTTTATAAATCGTACTAAGCTGCATAGATATCTCATCATGCCATGTTTTTGTTCTTCTAGTGTTTGACTCCACCCTACAGCCCTTCTGACCTTGAAATGTCTCAAGCAATCCATTCAGCAGTACCAGCACCATCTACTGTACAGAGCAAGTCAGTTACTGACATGTCTGGTCAAGCTTCTCTGGTTGCTCTTAAAGAGACTGAAAGGGTCCCAGCATCAAGAGAGCTGAAAGCCCAGGCAACAAGTGTTATTCGCCACACTGCGGATGCCCAGCTTTGTAATCGCAGGACGTGTCCTGCAAGAACAGTCGGCATTCAGAATTATCAGGATAACACAAAGGAAGCAAGTCTACAGGATAACATGACAGCAAGAGAAGATCCGTCTTGTGAAAATGTGTCCCTGAATACTACGCTTCCTGAAAATGACAAGCTACTAGGCGTGCAAGATCAGAGAAGTCCAATGCTAACTGTTAACCCAGCACATTTTGCACAGCCTTTACTTAGTAGTGGCCTGCCAATCCATGGATCAGCACAACAGACTTCTTCACTGGTAGTCCCTACATCTCCTATGCAAGCTGGAGGAGTCCCTCCTATGCCGTTAGTTTGTCAGATGGTTCCTTTGCCTGCTAATAACTCAGTTGTGACAGCGGTAGTTCCCAGCACCCCTTGCAGTCAGCTGCCATCAAACCTTTGTTCGCCTATGGTGTTCATGGGAACCCAGGTTCCCAAAGGAGCTGTTATGTTTGTTGTTCCCCAGACTGTTGTTCAGAATCCAAAAGCTCCTGTGATCAGTCCTAACGGCACCAGACTGTCTCCTATTGCTCCTGCTCCAGGTTTTACTCCTGTTGCAACAAAGATCACTCCAGCCATTGATTCTCTGAGAATAAGAAGTCATGTTTGTAACTACCCTGGGTGCGGAAAAACTTATTTCAAGAGTTCCCATTTGAAAGCCCATGTGAGAACGCACACAGGTAAATTTACAAATATCAAAAACTCAAAACATGAGTTTGTATGTCATCCATATTGGCAGCGAGATATTCAGCAGGTTTGGGGGATTATGGAAAACTCACTAAGGAAGCCTGATTTTGTTTCTGTTTTAAAAATTATTTTTGTATTTTTAGTCTATATAGGTAAAATAGGAGATATTAACTAGGAAAAGCTGTTGCATTTTCTCCATTGTCAAGGAAAACAAACATATCCTTTGTCTTTACTTTTACAAGATCCAGTTTGGTGTAGTGCTTAAGTGTGCGGACTCTTATCTGGGAGAACCGGGTTTGATTCCCCACTCCTCTACTTCCAGCTGCTGGAATGACCTTGGGTCAGCTCTCGCAAAGTTGTCCTTGCTGCAAGATCTCTCTCAGCACCTGCTGGAATGGCCTTGGGTCAGCCATAGCTCTGGCAGAGGTTGTCCTTGAAAGGGCAGCTGCTGTGAGAGCCCTCTCCAGCCCCACCCACCTTACAGGGTGTCTGTTGTGGGGGAGGAAGGTAAAGGAGATTGTGAGCCGCTCTGAGACTCTTCGGAGTGTAGGGCGGGATATAAATCCAATATCATCTTCTTCTTCTACCTCACGGGGTGTCTGTTGTGTGGGGTGGAGTAGGTAAAGGAGATTGTGAGTTACTCTGAGATTCAGAGAATAGGGCGGGATATAAATCCAGTATCTTCTTAGAAAGTGGCTAGCCATGCCACTGCTAGGAATAGCTAAATTTACAGGAGCAGGAGAAAGAATTAACTCTTCACATGATTCTGATCAAAGATGAGTTGCATCTTGGAGCTAATCTACACCTAAAGTCACTATCCCACAATAAAATCAGAAAGACAGACTGGAGTGGCTTGAAGTACTGGCATCAGCTTTTCTTGCTCTGTGTTCTTATGTTACATGTTATGTATTAAGGATACTGTTACATGTTATATATTAAGGATACTGTTTCTACCTGCAAAAATTTACAGAAGTCCCCCCTCCCCCTTTGAACAATTGAAGTAGAAATCCATATTACCTATTCTAAGTAAAGAAATGCTCACAGCTCTGCTTTCTGTTGGTTGTATTGTAGGAGAGAAACCATTCAGTTGTAGTTGGAAAGGCTGCGAGAGGAGGTTTGCACGTTCTGATGAACTGTCTCGCCATCGTAGAACACACACGGGTGAGAAAAAATTCGCCTGCCCTATGTGCAACCGTCGGTTCATGAGGAGTGACCACTTAACAAAACATGCACGTCGCCACTTATCGGCCAAGAAGTTACCAAATTGGCAAATGGAAGTGAGCAAGTTAAACGATATTGTTGTACCACCTACTACTGCACCTGCACAGTGAAGTGTTGCCATCTGAAGACACTGTCAAATAACTGTTACTGTGGTTTGAGTGATATCAAACCAACTTACAAACAAAAGTCTGTGGTTCTATAGTGTCAGCCTTTGATGGCTGTTAGAACAAACAGCGATGTGACTCTGAGGTCCCCTGAAAAAAACCAGCCACATGGGACAGTAGGTTTCTCTTTTGTGGGGAAAGGAGAACTGTAAGTGTCAGTACAAGACTACTTGTACGCACTATAGATCAACCAGGTATAAGCCAGAGCGATGTGTATGCATTTAGGCTTAAAACCAGAGAGGAATAACAGTCTGGTATAGAACCAGATGATGTTCAGTTATACCAAAGTGCTGTAACTTTTAGACAGCAGATAATATTTGATTCATTCTCCTTTGCTGCAAGGCCCAGTCATCAGACTGGTAGAACTCTGGTTGTCAGAAACCCCCTTGTGATTAGGCCTGTTTATCTCCATCACTTAGCATATCAAGTATAGTTAATTATATGAACTTAAAACATTAGGCATATAATTGATTCAGGATATTACAAGGATGGGAAGGAGGGGTGAAAACACTCAAAGTGGATCCATTTTGTTATGTTAATCATCCAAGTCTAATAGTATTTTGCTATTCCTTTTGAAAGCATCATGATTAGTACTATTAGCTGTACTACAGCATCTTCTAATACAACCGCTTTTACATTGCTTATGGTTTCATTTATACTGTGACATTCTATCTATATCACTGAATTTTGAAAATCTTGATACAGTGCACTTTGTTAAAAATGTAATCTTAAGAGCAAACTGAGGCTGTTTTGGCGATGAAGGACAAGAGCAGTATTCTATGCTACTTTCTGAAACTATTACTCTGGAAGATACACTTCTGTTGTAAGGTAAATGACCTTTATATGTTGAAGGCATTATGTTGTGTTAAATCAGAAAATGAGGGGTTATGTGAGAGAAACTAAAGGGTGTAAAGACACAAATTAGTACACCATGATTATTAAACCATTTTTCTTGGTGATATTTCAGTTCCATCTTGTACACTACTGGTGAAGAATAAACTTGCTGGAGAGTGGTGTAATATCTATTTTGTGACTACTTTAAAATTTTGCACAATATTTCTTATATTGTACTTTATACCTTGTTTACAATAAAAATCCAGTTTTGTTTAATACAAAAGCATGTGCCTTCTTACATTTTTAATGATTTGTTTAAAAAATGGGCAGTAAAAACTGCTCATTAATTCTGGTCTTGAGCTTTCTAAAGACAGTTAACATTGTAGATGGATCTAGAAGAATCAATATTCATTCATAGTTGTTTTCATTCATAAAAATTCCTGAAGCATATTTATAAAGCCTGATCCTGAAAAAAGCGACATATAATTGAGCACATAATGCGGCAGACTCCCCTCCCACCCCGAAAAGGAAAATCTTCTTATCTATCTGTATATCTACCCACAGAGTGGCATGCATTTGTTATGCTTCCAATTCCTATCCCCATTCCCCTCAACTTATTTTTAACCTAATTTGTCTGGTTCAGATAAAAGAAGACAATTTTTATTCACAACTAACGTGTGCCTTATTGAAAGATTAAATAAAAATAACAAGATATTGGATTTATATCCCACCCTGTACTCTGAATCTCAGAATGGTCACAATCTCCTTTACCTCCCTCCCACCCGCCACACACAACAGACATCCTGTAGGTGTGGCTGAGAGAGTTCTTACAGCAGCTGCCCTTTCCAGGACAACTCCTACGATAGAGCAATGGCTGACCCAAGGCCATTCCAGCAGCTACAAGTGGAGGAGTGGGGAATCAAACCTGGTTCTCCCAGATAAGAGTCCGCGCACTTAACTACTACACCAAATTGGTTCTCAGTTTTCTGCTTTTTTGTTAAGACATTTTCATTCTGCTGTTATAGCATGAGAATTGGTCTGATTACATGTTTTACAGAGATTTAGCAATTGTTTTAAACATTTCTGAGCATATTTGTCTAATACATGACCAACTCAGATACCAATGCATAGCTGCTAAACAGAAATACTATATTTTGGTAACCCTTAAAGAACATAGATTTTTTTCCCTTTAAACCAGTGTTAGGCTATCCAGTCATGCAACCATTTTATAAGTATAAACGCCAGTGTGAAATGTTAGTATATCTCTCAATTATATTTTATGTAGGGGAAAAAAAGCATATTTATAATTGCCTGGTGACCTGCAGGCTCGTTTACAGTATCTTCTATCATGAGTTTATCCCCATAACTTCCTGTCAAATCAGATATGAATTCCAATATGTGTCTTCTTTCTTTGCTACAAAGCCATTTGTTAGCCTATCCAAGCACACTTTCAAACAGGCTATCTCACATTTACCCACTTCATCAGCTGGGGGTTGTGTGCTTCTGCCATCTACAGGGCCCAGCAATGTGGCTCAATCGCTGCCATGCTCTGGGGAGAGGCCAACTGACCCTGGGCCAGCAGTAAAGCCACTAGATCCCTTTAGCTGGAAAGACAGTCCAAAGAAGTCTTCAGCCTGCTGGGATTTGGCCACATTGCTACCTGAAATCATCCTCATATAGGGCTACCAACCTCCAGGTGGCACCTGGAGATCTGCTATTTTAGCTGATCTACAGACAACCAAGAACAGTTGTCCTGGAGAAAATGGCTGATTTGAAGGGTGTCTTTGGTATTATACTCTGCTGAGGTCCCTCCCCTCCCCAGGCTCCACCCCTCAAATCTCCAGGTATTTCCCAACCCAAAGCTGCCAGCCCTATCCTCATGAGATTTCCCTGGGTGGGCAGGGCTCTAGAAACTCTTTCAAAAGCAGGAGGCATCACGAAGCCCAGGACCTCATGCTCCTTGGGCTTTCTCTAGCAGATTGTCGAGAGATTTGAGAGAGGCAAGATCCAGGGTGATGTTTAACTTCTTCATCTCTGTTCTACAGCTAAAGTATCTTGCAAAGAAGGATCCTGGAGTGTTCTTCAGATTGGGAATCTGGCTCAGGCTGTTTTACACAGAATAACACAACTTTCAGTATGAAGATTTTCAGGAACCTAGGGTAGCCAGGTCCGCCCTGGCCACCAGCAGGATGGGGGTGGGATAGGGTTAACAGACCTAGGTTGGAAAACTGGAGATTTGTGGATGAAACTTGGGGAACACAGGGAACTTAGTGGGGTACAATGCCATAGAGTCCACACTTAAATGGATCCATTTTTTCCAGGGAAACTGATATCTAGTCTGGAGAATAGCTGTAATTCCAGGGGATCCCCAGGTTCCACCTGGAGGCTGGCATCCCTAGACCTAAGGATAAAATAGGCCTCAAGGAAGTCTCTGAGGCCTTCTGTAAGATTTGCAACCAGCCTACATTTCGCACCCCACCCCCCAGTTTTATGATTGGACTGAGGTAAAACTGTGGGGAAAGGGAATGGCAATCACCACCAAGGAGGCTCGGTCTTGAGAGAAATAAGCCCCCCCCTTAAGGGGAAGGTGTGCTTCTCTCAAGAGCTGAGTGGTAAAAAGGGTGTTGCCAGATGGAGAGGGTCCCTCACCCAAGGGGGGTTGGTTGGACCTGGGAAGGCCAGGGACAGTAAGGAGGAGTGAAACACTCAATTGTTTTCTTGCTGGCTCTATTATGTGCTAATTTTGTCCTATTGGATGAAAACCCCCTTTTAAAGTTAGGGTTGCTAGTTCTGAGTTGGAAAATTCCTGGAGATTTTGAGGTGAGGCCTGCGGAAGGCAGGGTTTGGAGAGGGGAGGGACTTCAGTGGAGTATAATGCTGTGGAGTCCACCTTCCTAAGCAACCATTTCCACCAGGAGTCAAGTAGCCCCTTAAGACCAACAAATTTTTATTCAGAATGTAAGCTTTTGTCTGCATGCACACTTCTTCAGACGAGGAATGAGGTACAGTAAGCAGAGCTACATATAGCTAGTGTGGTTTAGAATGCAAAGTGGTAGAGTTAAAATCTAATAGCAGAATAGTAAAATTAACAAATTCAGAAAGCCTTTGATTTGGGTTGCATTGGCATGGGAAACCAATAAAACAGTAACATGTCAATGTGAGAATGTCTGCTAATTATTCTATTGCTGATAAGCCTGGGTCAAAATGAGGGCATTTCTTTCCCAGAAGTTGGACAGGAAAAACCTCTGGGAAAGAAATGCCCTCATTTTGACTTAGGCTTATTATTTATTGGTTTCCCACACTAATGCAACCCAGATCAAAGGTTTTCTGAATTTGTTGATTTTACTATTAATTTAATTTTATTAATTTATTTACTATTAATTTTACTATATATGCAGAACATAGAGTAAATTAGCAAAATTCACAGTATAAGACCTTGCTGAAAATGTTAGCGCTATTCAGATGTTCTTGTGACTTACCTTGCTTCTCCTATAGAAGAAGGATGATTACTATGTGGGAATGAACTCCCAAGACACAAGGATTATTACAATGTGGGTGTTTTTTTCCTGCATTACAATAATCACCAGTCCATAATTCTCTTGAGTGTCTTGCAGTTACACTTCACAAATAAGGGCACTCCCTTAGCTAAGTGGTAATACTCTCTTGGCAAAGCTTGACGATTCTGCTGTAAAGCGGCAGCCAGTGTCAATGTGGCATATGTTAGAAGAACTAAAAAGAGACCTGGGTTGATTCCACACTATAATCATTCTGCATTCCACCCTCCACCCCCACCCTGCTTCTCTAAAACTTAGACAATGTATATAAGCACACTGGCTTCTGCCCCCACTTTTCTTAGCAGGTTATTTGTAAATCATATGCTTACTTGTTTCTTTGCTATCAAATAACACAGTATTTTTTACATGCCTCTGTAATCATCTATAAACATCAGTTTAAGAAAGTATAAACCAGAGGTCCCCAACCTTTTTGAGCCTGTGGGCACATTTTGAATTCTGACACCATGTGATGGGTGCAGCCAAAAATGGCCACCTGGGAAGCCCAAGTGCATGGGATAAGAAGAGTAAATTTTAAAAATACACTGGGAAAGAAGAGGCAGAGAGAGAGAGAGAGAGAATAAAACCAACACCATAGTGAGAGCTGCTGCTGAAATGCTATTTTAAACTTTACCAGGGCTTTTTGGGGTAGAACCCCCCCCCCAGCAGGAACTCATTTGCATATTAGGCCATACCCCTTGACATCACCTTTGTTTCACACAGGAACTCATTTACATATTAGGCCACACACCCCTGGTGCCAAGAACTCTGAAGGGAGTTCTGGCCATTACATTTAAAGGGACCACACACATTTTAAATGCCTTCCCTTGGCTGGCAAATAACGCAGGATGGGTGCACCTTCTTTTGGGGCTCACAGAAATTGACCTCCTGGTCCAATCTTTTTGAAACTTGGGGAGTGGGTTTGAAGAGAGGAACCAGATACCATGCTGAAAATGTGGTGCCTCTACCTCAAAAAACAGCTTCCCCAGAGCCCCAGATACCCACAGATCAATTCTCCATTATACCCTAGAGCAGGGGTGTCAAACATGTGGCCCAGGGGCTGAATCAGGTCCCCAAGCAACTTGCTGTCATCTGCTTCCTTTTCCCTATCTCTTGCTTCCTTCTGCATCCCAGCTTACTTTGCAAGGCTTGCTCAATCACACAGGAGCTACACAGCAAAGCCTCTATTTTCCTCATTGGCTGAGGCTCTTCCTTTGGGGAGGAATGGGGGAGGGAGAGCTTGCTTTTCCAGGCTCTCCCAATTGCACAACAGAGCTACTTAGCCAAGCCTCTCTTCCTTCTATTGGCTGAGGCTCCTCACCCTCCTGGCCCCCTAGGAAGGAAGGAAAGAGTCAGAGCTTCCTTTGTCTGGTTCCCTGAATCCTGTGGGAGAGATACAAAGAAAGCACCTTTAAGACCAATGAGTGCTAATGTTTTAAGCATGTTTTATTTTAAGTTTTTTTAAAATCTTTAATTGTGTTTGTGTCCTTTATAAAATTTGTATCTCTGCTACCTAATCTTAAATAGGTACACACATGGCCTGGCTTGACATGGTCCAGTCCAACAAGGTCTCATTTATGTCAGATCCAGCCATCATAACAAATGAGTTTGACACCCCTGCCCTATAGGAACCAGTCTCCACAGGGTATAATGGAGTAGACATTCAACCCTTCCCACCCCACTTTCTGATAACCCTAAAGTAGGGGGAGGACCTCTAAACCAGGGGATTCCTTGCCCCCAGCTGGGGATTGGTAACCCTAACATGCCATATTAATACTAATGCTGTGCTTCACCTCTGGTTGGTTTCTAGATTTTGACAAGTCAGATCCAATTATATCGTCTATTGAGGGGTCTCTTAACATTTTTGGAATTCTGATACAGCTCTGTAGGTGCAGTTTCAAAATGGCTGCCACAGGAGGTGAAGCCAGCCACAAAATGGCTGCCACACCTTACCTACAGACACAAAATGAAGATCCTTGTACAGTGGGGGCAGCTGCTGCAAAAGCAACATTAAAAAACCAAACCTGTGGATTTCAACAGTCAAACTCAAAGGTGGCAAGAATTTGTGCATGTGCTATTTTAATTAGGTAGAGAAACATAGTTTTAATTTAATCTAATTTTAATTATTTTATAAATTTTAAAAGTCTGTACATTTAATAATTGCTTAACCACGTATGTGATGTAATCATTGGGTATATTGTATAGTTTTAATTTTGATCTTGGATCATAAGTAAATGAATGAATGGGGGAAAAAATCCCTGCACAGTTAATCCAATCTCCAGTGGCCAATCAGAAGCCTTGCTGGGCAAATGCCCCACTAGGGCCCACCCAATTTCTAAAAACACTTGGCAGGTGCCAGGAAAGGTATCTGTGGGCCCACAGGCACCCCTGGTGTACTAGATGTCCTAACCTGTCGATTGTATTGATTTATTCTGCATAATTCACCTTGTGTACAAGACAAGAAGAAGAAGAAGATGATGATATTGGATTTATATCCTGCCCTCCACTCCGAATCTCAGAGTAGCTCACAATCTCCTTTCTCTTTCTCTCCCACAACAGACATCCCGTGAGGTGGGTGGGGCTGGAGAGGGCTCTCACAGCAGCTGCCCTTTCAAGGACAACCTCTGCCAGAGCTATGGCTGACCCAAGGCCATGCTAACAGGTGCAAGTGGAGGAGTGGGGAATCAAACCCTGTTCTGCAAGATAAGAGTCCGCACACTTAACCACTAAACCGGTGTAAATAAATACAATTATTCCAGAATTCACAAATTGAAAATCAGCTACAATCACGACTGACATATCCAAAACATCGCTACACTGCTGCACTAAAAGACTCAGAGATCAAATCGGTCAGCCAGACTTTAGGGCTATTTTTAAATACTACAGACGTGTTGACATGCAACACTAACAAGCGTAAATATCTTACAGTGGCATTCCTGCATGCAGAGTAACCATGAGGTTTTTAAGTCACAGGAATCTGCCAAGAAAGAATCACATGTGACCCAGCCAGTTACAAATACCACTAAAACTTCTCAGAAGCAATCCTTAATATTTATAGTGCAACATCTGTAGAGGTAGAATATCCCCTTTACATCCAATAGCATATAAATTATAAAGTGTTTTCTAATCTTTTAATTTTAAAAAAGATTTAAATTATTTACAAAATTATACCTGTAGGACTAACATTATCAGTGGCCAGTCTATTTTCTTGATTGTGACTCAAAGGTGAGACAAGAAACTCAAACTCATCCCATTATGCATAGTCAGGCTCTATATTGCATTCTTCACTTAATAGTTATGAAGAGTGCACACAGAGGCATAGGGTTGGAAGCAGTGATGCATGGGCAGAAAAGAAAATATACTTAGCACAATTCTGCTTGCACAAGCAGCAGCACAATGCTACAGCAACACATCTTTTCTGACAAAGATAACAGTCTGCATATGGAGCAGTGGAATGGACAACAGATGGTTCACACGGTTTTGAAACTGCATCAAAAGAAACGCCTTGTGCTATATCTTGCTCACATGGAAAAGATAAAGGGGAAAGAAGACAAAAACTGCAGATTTATACCCTGCCGTTACCTCTGAATCAGAGACTCAGAGTGGCTTACAATCTCCTATATCTTCTCCCCCCACAACAGACACCCTATGAGGTGGGTGGGGCTGAGGGCTCTCACAGCAGCTGCCCTTTCAAGGACAACTCCTGCAATAACTATGGCTAACCCAAGGCCATTCCAGCAGCTGCAAGTGGAGGAGTGGGGAATCAAACTCGGTTCTCCCAGAAAAGAGTCCTCACACTTAACCACTACACTAAACTGGCTACACCAAACTGGATACAATTGTTCTTATTTCTCACAAGCAGGTGCTGAGGAGCTATTAAAATGCCTCTGCTTGTGCGAGAGCGCTTGGTGCTTGAAGGATTAATGACACAGCAAGATAAATTTCTGGACCTTCCTCCTTTGCTGCCCTGTGTCCTGCCTTTTAAAGGAGTCCATGGGGGCAGGAGAGCCTCAGGTTCATCTAATGCCCCATGATCTGGGGTGAGGTTCTCTGGGATTTGGCTGCATTCCCAGTACAGACCTCCTCCCCCATGCTCCACCGTCCATCACCACCATCTCAAATGGCCTCCTCCTTGGCCTACGTGGGCCCACAAAGGTAGAGGATATTGCTGACCTCCACCATGGCATTGCCAGCAGGTGTGGCTTGGCTAGGGTTGCCAAGTGCAATTCAAGAAATATCTGGGGACTTTTGGGGTGGAGCCAGGAGCAAGGTTGTGACAAGCATAATTGAACTCCAAGGGGAGTTCTGGCCATCACATTTAAAGGGACCACACACCTTTTAAATGCCTTCCCTCCACTGGAAATAATGAAGGATAGGGGTACCTTCTTTGGGGGCTAATAGAATTGGACCCCCTGGTCCAATCTTTTTGAAACTTGGAGGGTGTTTTAAAGAGAGGCATTGGATGCTATGCTGAAAATCTGATGCCTCTACCTAAAAAAGCAGCCCCCTCCCCAAGCCCCAGATACCTGTGAATAAATTTTCCATTATACCCTATGGGAATCAATCTTCATAGGGAACAATGGAGTGCCCAGCAAACATTTCCTCCCACCCCACCCACTTTCTGATGACCCTGAAGTGGGGGAGAGGGCCTCCAAACCAGGGGATCCCCTGCCCCCACCTGGGGATTGGCAACCCTAGGCTTGGCCATGCTGCTACACTTCCTTGCAGTCTTATGTGGTGGGCATTACCAGCTCAGGTTACTTCCCTGTCTTCCCTAGACTGTGATTCACTTGGCTCTTTCTCCCCTGTTGATAGGTGAGGCCTGGGCCCTGAAGCCACTGCAACTGCCTCGGCCTGGGTGGGAACCTGTGCTGCCCACAGGAGTCTTCTTTGGCCCTGGTATGTTTGGGGGCAGGGCCCCTGACTGACTCTAGACCTCTATCATTTCCCTGATCTTTATCCATATGCGGGAGCTGTTAGTTTGGTGCAGTTTTGACCCCAGATTTGAACGAGATGGATTTTCTAAGTGCTTGGTTTAATTCCCAGGGTGATGGTCCCCAGCTTGGATTCTACTGATATCAATGGTATTTGAACAACAAGTATTGTTTAGACTATCTGTGCAGCTGTAAGATAACAACTATAACCACTAGGCAGTAAACAAAGTGCCTTGTTCCAAGGCCACATGTCCAAAGTGTGCTCATGATGCCCCCTACAGAAGCTTTAGGTACAGGAATTCACCCGGGGACAGCAGTATGAAGAATACAGGCTTTGCAATTATCTTGCCTGATTGAGAGAGAAACAGTGAAACAATGGACAAATAAAAGATTGAATATGACCAGCAGCTTTGCAAGATGAAATATGAAAAAGGAACTTGGCACTTGAGCCTTGAAACATTAATCAATATTGCATGTTGTAACTTTTGTACATGCATTGGCAAGTGGCTGAAGAGTCAGGGGCCTAACAAACCGAGGACATTGGTACAGTATTCAAAGGCCTATACGCTAATGAAGTGGAAAGAATTGGGAAGCAAGTATGTCTCTCTGCTGATCATCCATAAGTGGCAGATCTCAGGACAAAGCCCCAAATACTCCTCAAGTATGGGAACTGATGCTGCTGTATCCAGCTGTATGTAACTGTGGCCCACCCATCAGAGGAAACTCCTGCTTGCCAGCACAAGCAAGCGGTAACCTTTCTTGACCCTCTCAGCTGGAAAAATCCATGTGGAACACTTCCAAAATGCTTTGCTGATTGTGGGCACAGCATGAACTCTCTAGGACTTAAAGGGAAACCTGCAGCTCTAATAAAGTAAATGACTAGTCTCATGACTGATAAGAGGAACTCAGATTGGCATATTGTTTGGGGATACTGGAAAGATTTGGGGGACAGGGATATTTGGTCCCTGGGCACCAAAGTAAACATTTTACTCTCTTCTGTCTTTATCCCTCTCTCCCAAATTCTAATCCCCTCACCTTTATTTTTCAGTCTTGGTCCCAGCTTCTTCATCCGTCCTGGTTGGCAACTTAGAATGTATCTAATGGTAGTATAGCAGCAAACCTTTGTTAATATTATGAGTGGGGAGGCTTGATATTCCGCATGATCTATCACAGCAGTAAAAGAATGCATGATAACAGAGTGTTAATCTGCCTTAGTGATTATTAAAGAGAAACGAGTTAGAATTTTGCTTCTGTTGCAAAGAGCACCATGTGTGTGTGTCGGGGGGCGGGGAGATAACCTGGGCCGGGATATTCTGATTTCTTTCATATTTGGCCCTAGAGCTCCCACAATTATCCTGAAGCTGGTGACCACTTTTGAGGTTCCTAGTTTTATTTTCTGCCGAATTATGCTGGCCACAAATGGACAGGCAGATAGACTTGCAGATTCTTTTATTCTTATAGATGCATGGTAACAACCAGCCAAGCGCTTTGGTACAATATTTTATTTGGATCTGGGTCATATGGGAGGCCCAGGTGGATTTTTTTTCTGGGGCCCATGGTAGTTCTCAGCAGCCCTGGCTGTAGACTCATATCTTATTTGCTTAAGCACTACCTGTTTATGTACTGCAAATTATTTGCTGTAGCCATATACATCTTTCTAATGGTTTTGTATCCATACTTTTCATTTGTATTCATGAATCATGTGTCTGATTCAGTTAGCAATTGCTTTGCAGTGTATTGTGCAATAGTGCCTTCCAAGAAACTGATTAATGCCTATCAGTAACATTTTGTAGTCGTGTTTTATACTGACAGTTGCATACCCACATGGATGGTAAGAACCCAATGAATAGAGGCCTCAGATGTGCAATATAAATATTTCCTTAACAGGTTAAACATAACTTGTGGGTGATCAGATGAAACCATTCCCCCCACCTTCAACCCTTGCTGATCTACCCATTTGAACGTCTGCTCCCCTAGTCACATTCTTTAAAAAACAACTAGTCTTTACAGCTCCAGATATAATGAGAAATCACAGTTGAACTACAGTTAAGTTCATTAATTAAGTTCATTAATTAATCCTGACTTGTCTTGCTACTGTCACTTCCTACCTGCCTACCCTACATCTGCACTCCTGGAAAACACCCTTCTGTGACTAATTTCAAAGCATACCTCATACTCCACAGAACACTCTCCCAAGTGCCTCTCACTCTGCCAAGCCATAAAAGACATTTTCAGAAGTTCTCTGTTCCCCACCTCCCATATTCCTCACATACCCCAGCAGCATATTTCTCTGTACTAACATCATCTCCTTGCCACATAAACAGAGGGTTGCTTGGGTAAATCATGAATGAGGCATTGCAGTGCCTTTCAGAGTGCATAATTCCACCCCACCCTCCCAAGTAGCTCACTGGAGGCATCATGGGGTATTTATGTTGTGGAGTTGGTTTCAAGGTGTTTGGGGGCAGGTGATCTACAGTGATTGATCATAGCCCTGTGTTTACAAGTTACAGTGAATGCATGTAAAACCCACATACAGTGTGGATTTTTCTTTTTGTGTTGAGTAATTTTCATGTTACATTCCATGCTTGTACAGCTGGATGTGTGATTGTTGAAACTGCAGATATAATCAAGGATGGTCCCTGGTTTCAGCTGTAAAGAGAACACACATTGGTTCTTTCTTACAAACAGATATATGCACATAAGTTCACTGTAACAGGAACTGGGCTCCTGGTTTATAGTGCAGAAACTGCTTATCTCTAAGGGGAAGGTAACAGGGAGCCTTAAGTGGCCATACGTGTGGAGAAACACGTCACCAAGCATTTGCACATTTGCAAGTGCAGGCCTTTCCATGGTCTTTGAGTCCATGTATACACAAGCATGTCTGGGAAAAGCACCACAGAAAAGAGAAGGCAGTTGTGAAAATCAGCACCCCCATTCAGGCTGCAAGGGACAGATCAAAAGGTAGAAAGGAGTTGTTTTTAAAATGTCATGCAAGCAATTAAATTGTTCACTGTAAGAACTGCAAAATACCACTTTGGAGATGGTGCAACAGACGCTTGTTGTGGAGCAGAGCTTGACAATGCCTTCTCCCGTATGCTGGCATGGAAAGTGTATTCCAAGCATAATTAACAGGTTAAGGGAAGGACAAGAGGTTTGGGAAAGACTGCAGAAAAGTTGTAGAAAACTTGGATGGTGCATGGAAACACCATGATGCTGTGGGCAACAGTAAAAAACCCACCCCCGTCTGAACAGCATAGAATCCAGGGCAAGTCCCTTGTACAGAGATGGTCTGAGGTATTTGCTATAGGCATGCAGGAGTACTTGGAATGAAGGTTGCATTTATATCATAGTCCAAGTTGCCCTACAAATCTTTTAACTCTTGGAGTGTGTGCTCTTCCCCCACCTTTAATGCCTTCTGAAGTCTAGCAGAAGCCCTGTCATTTTGTCTCCTAGCAACTGTAGCAATAGCCAGCAAACAGCTACAGAGGGCACAGTCCATTTGTTAAAGGTATGTACAAAGGAGGGGAAAGCCTGAACCATTATTGCGCATAAGCATCTACAGAAAAGAAAATAACACTTATTTAAATACATCTAGACTAGTGAATGCAACACAGATAGCCCTGGCTGGAGACAAACAAAAGGCACCTGGAATCATGGAGCTGTTCATTTTCAGCAAGCACTGGGTCAGCAGAATTTCTTTTTTGAACATGAACATAACTTGCCTCACATTCCTCTTGAACTAACAAGACATTCGTAAACAACAATAATGATTACGCTCTGTGGTGACAGTGTATATTTTAAGTGCTCAAAGCAATTATCATTCATTATCTTTGTAACCCTTACAAACACCATGTATTGTAGCAAAGAATTATTGTTCTCATATTAGAAATGGCAAGCTGAGAGAACACTGGCTTGGCATCTCTCCATTCATGGCCAAAGGAAGTGATGAACCAGAATGTTCCATGTTCAGCTATTCAGTGGTGATCACAGGAAGTGCTATCAAATTGGACCAAGTTTGTTTTTAAATACAAACGTTATTGTTTTTCTAAGAAAGAAACAATTACAAGTAAAAATAAGTTGTTTCTTAAGAGCCTATCAATATCATAGCAACAATCATACTTACATAATTCAAAAGATCAAGTTTTGATACATTGAATTTCTGGGAATAATATTTTGTTCACTCAGATGAGTTACCACTGGGTACCATATTTCTATAACCTTCTTTTTGTACAAAGTCGGGGACGTATCTTTATTTAAATAAGCCAATTTATTAAGAATGAAGTAATCCCTGATCTTATTTCTCTATGTAGTTAGAGTTGGTGTGCAATTAGATTTCCAATTAAATGCCAGGAGTGTTCTTGCTATTGCTAATAAGATTGAAATAATTTCCCATTTACTTTTAGGTACTGCCAATTGAGACCAATTCTCCAGAAGAAGCACCTCAGGATTATAAGGTAAGTGAACCTTTAGTATAGTAATTTCTGCTACAATCATTTTCCAATAGTTTTGTATGCTTGGACACATCCACCATAGATGGAAGCGGTTAGCAATTTGCCCACATTGTTTAGGGCAGTTAGGGTTGTTCCCAGCTTTAAATCTATGCATCACCGCAGGAGAGAGATACCATTGTGCTATGATTAAGTTGGACCAAGTTAAGGCAAGACCATAGGGTTTAAAAGGCAAGAGATGTTCAGTGGTGGTTTGCCATTGCCTGCCTTAGCATAGTAACCATGGTATTCCTTGGTGATCTTTCATCCAAGTACTCATCAGACCGACCCTGCTTAGCTTCAAAGAGTTGACAAAATCAGGCTAATCCAGAGAGAAAGAATGATTAAGCAAAGGAAGAGGATGTTTGCATGTGTGAATACGCCCATGGAAGGGGGAAGGGTTGCCAGCTCTGGGTTGAGAAATACCTGGAGATTTTGGGGGTAGAGCCTAGGGAAGGAGGGGTTTGGGGACGGGAGAGACCTCAGCAGGGTGCAATGTCATAGACTCTATTCTCCAAAGCAGTGATTTTCTCCAGGGAAATTGATCTTGGTTGCTGGCAAATCAATGGTAATAGTAGGAGACCACTAGGTGCTACCTAGAGATTGGCAACTTTAGGGAAGGGGTTCAGAACATGGCAAAAAAACTATAAAGTGCAAATATGTTGGTTTGGCCCTCTATTGGAGTTTGGGAGATAAGTATTTTGTCCCTGAGAATGAGTCGTAGGAGAGTCCTGAGGGAAGAAGAATTATGTGGGAGGAAAGAGAAAGGATTCTGAGGAGAAAAAAAAGGAGGCATCTGGGTCTGAGGGCAGAGAACACAGTGACCTGAGAAGAAGCTCCAGAGAGCTGCATCTGCAGCAACACAAAAAGCCTGGCGGACAGCAGCAATACCAACACTGCCACAGCCAGCAAAGGCACAACAGGCAGAAAGTGAGAAATTTTCAGAAGGCCTCAGAGAGACTGTAAAATACTCTAATCACTTATTTGGTTCCAATTTTAAGTAGTGTTATCTAAGTGTGAGTTAGATTGGACACCCTGGTCCAATCTTTTTGAAACTTGGAGTTATTTTTGATGAGAGGCACTAGATGCTGGAAATTTAGTGCCCCTGCCTCAAAAAACATCCTCTGCTGAGCCACTGATTTTCCATACTCTATGGGGACCAGTCTCTATAGGGCACAATGGAGTGCCCAGCTGACATTTCTTCTCCCCCTTCTGCTTTCTGATAACCCTAAGTGGGGGGAGGGCCTCCAAACCAGGGGATCCCTTGCCCCTAACTGGGGATTGGCAACCCTCTTTAGGAACTGGAGGCCATTGGGCTGGAGGCACTGCTGCTTTCTTTTTTGTCACTCCCCTCCATTAACAAACCAAGGTCTCATAATTTCTTCCCCCAGCTGGGGTTGGTGGGAGAAACAGGTTCCATAAAGTGTACTGGTGACAACCATGTCCAAAATCCTGCACCAGTTGAGGGGGCGCATACAGATATTAAACAACATTGGAGAGAGGATTGACCCCTGAGGGACCCCACATACAAAGGGGCATCTAATTGACACCCTCTCTCCTAGCACAATCCTCTGTCCTTGAGCTTAGAGAAATTACTCACTCACCAGTCCTTAATGAGCATCCTGCCAGCTACAGGAAATACCTGTTGCAGTTATTACCAGCTACTCATCACAGCGGTCATATCCACAGGCAACCTTCTAACATTCAAAGATGAAACGCCTTCTATCTGCACAAGCCAAAAGTGAGGCCAGCAGCATTTCCCAGTGGGAAGCCAGCAGTTTTTCTTCTGTGGGGTGACTGACCATGTTTCTTCAAAGCTTCTGCGTCTCTTAAGTGTGCATGAAGGACACCAATGCAGCCGTACCAAGCATGCTGCTGTAGCAGGGCTGGCCCTTGACAGTCTGGCACCCTAGGCAAGGCCAACTTCTGGCGACCCCCTCCACTGATAATGTCACTGAGTCACAAGGGGGGCACCCAGTTCGGCACCCTAGGCAATCACTTATTTTGCCTATTGGCAGGGCCGGCCCTGCCATGTACTGATGTGCAGAAGTGCTTTCAAAGTTGATGGAAAGGTTGGCAGCCCCATCTCTGTGATGCTGTCATACCTACTGCTACTTCTGCTGTGTACTAAAAGGGGTAACTCTTCCAGCTGTGTGTCTTCTCTCATGATAATCAGAAGACTAGCAGATCATCCAGTGTTCAGGGCTCCATAGAGTATACAGAATGGAAGAGGGGAAGTGGATTCCCTCCCACAATGTCCATCACAGGTGAGGGCTTGTATCTTGCCACTGGAACCAAGTGAGGGGGAGAGATCTTGGCAGTAAATAAATGAGGAAAGTGTCTGCCAATGTAGGTTACAAATGTTCATGTGCTACCTGTCTTCATAATTGCATTGGTATATTCTGAAGTATGTAAACATAGCAGATTAATTTATAAGAGAAATTTTATTGCTCACATAGAAAAAAAGTCCTAAACAGACAGACACATAAATGAAACTGGAGATTAGCTAAGGACATATCCTTAAGTGACCTTGTCACAAATACTTTGAACTTTATTTATAAACACGCCTGATAATGCTTCTACTACTCTCCTATCTGGTATGTTGTAACTTAATATCCTCCACCTAAAAGAGACAAGCCATATTTTTTCAGCTGAATGTAAAAGTGAGGGTGTGAAGAAGTCATTCATTTAAAAGACATGATACAATAGTAATTGATCGTGCAGAACATAGCTTGGAAAATGGCCATATTCAGAAACCAGTGGAACGTTTCATCCACCAGGATACTCTTGTTGCTGGCCTGTCAATGTTCTACAAAATAACCACAGGATTAGAATCCATCAGAGAATTTGGTGATATTATCTATCTATCTATCTATCTATCTATCTATCTATCTATCTATCTATCTATCTATCTATCTATCTATCTATCTATCTATCTATCTATCTATCTATCTATCTATCATCTATCTATCTATCTATCTATCTATCTATCTATCTATCTATCTATCTATCTATCTATCTATCTATCTATCTATCTATCTATCTAATCAATCATCAACCATGTGTGTAAATATCAAGGCCAGAGAGACTATTTTCACCACTTACTTGTGAGTGGCCTCTGTACTTATTTTGATTATATTTGCATTTTATATCATAACATGGCATCCTGCAGCTTTTGCATTTCATGGTGGCCCTTTATTTTTCTTCTCCACAACCATATATATGTGTGCAAACTAAGCTCCACTTCATGCATTTGATAAAACAGGCTCTAATGCATAACACTTTATGCCATAATAATAATTTTAAAATCAGTTAGTTTTTAGAGAGCCACAAGACTCCTGTTTCTAATTAACTGCAGTGGTTTGGCTAATATTTAAATGTCTGGCTTTGTTGAGGAACGTTTTTTATTGGGCAGGAAATCAGTTGTTGGGTGTAGTGTCTGTATGCTCTAAGGAATCTTCATAAACAACAGAAACCAAGTAGGCAAACTGGCTTGTACAGGAAAGAGTAATTTGTTCCATTGCTTCTGATGTTTCAGCTGACAGACCTAATGGAGTTTTGGGGTGAGCATGTGGAACAATAATAGGTAAGGCAGGATGACCGCACAGAAAGACTGGGGACAATGTGTGGGGCCATTAAAGGCAATCACAGATTGACATGAGACACATACTGTGACTATAGGGGAATTATTTAGCTAGAAGAGAATAACGGGTTTGTGGATGATCAAAATTATGAAAGATAATATTATTGCAATAACCAGGGGTTTTTTTTTTTGAGCAGGAATGCACAGGAATGCAGTTCTTTTTGGCTTGGCATAAAGGAGTGTGGCCTAATATGCAAATGAGTTCCTGCCAGGCTTTTTCTATGAAAAAAGCCCTGGCGATGACTGAAGTTACATTAGGTGATGTTTGTGTGCTGTGTGCAAAGAAAGGATGTAAGCAACTGTATAATTACCACAGCACTAGAGTTTTACTGGATTTATATTTCAGGAGCTTCTGTGGCCCACTTAAGAAAAATCAGCATCCATTGCCAATGTTAGCCTGATATGGGGTGGGATGAAGGGGTTACTTCAGGCTGTGATTATTTCTGTCTAGGGAATTTTACCTGCCAGAAGCTATAAACAGACACAGAGTGAGGCTGACTTTATTCCAATATATGCCACCTAGTGGTAAAATTGCCCAGTTTAAACCCTTTTTTCTCTGTAACAATCCTTAGACAACTTGTTGTCTAAAAGTCTTAACCAGTTGAATGAGAAAGAAAAGGAGAGGATATTCTCAGCAAATGTTGATCATAAACGAAGCACCAGCTTCACTGTTGAGAAGAAAATTACTTTCATTCAGTGAGACCAGAACGGACAGGATCAATCATTGCCTGAAAATATTTTATACATCTTGCGCTGTGTGACTTATTTTGTATCAGGCTTTTAAATATAGACTTTATTACTGGAATTTTTTTTTAACCCTTATTTTTTGGAGGAGAACCTGAATTTGAGACCTTTACATTGATAGAGTAGCAGAAACCTGAATGAGATGTATATTTCAGCTTGTTTTTAACTGGGTTGTTTTTTTCTCCTGCAAGGGAAACCACTTTCATGGGAATTGCTTCTAATTTCCCAAGGCTCACTGATTTACATCTTGTATTAATAGTGTTGTCAGATAGGGTTGCCAGCTCTGGGTTGGGAACTTTCTGGATATTTGGGCATGGAGCCTGGGAAGGCAAGGATGGAGAGGGGAGAGACCTCAGCAGGTTGTAATGTCATAAATCCCACCCTCCAAAGAGAACATTTGCTCCAGAGAAACTGATCTCTGCTGTCTGGAGATCAGGGGTAATTCTAGAAGAGCAGCAGGCCCCAGTTGGAGGCTGGCAATCCTATTACAGAGCAGTGTTTCTAGCTGTCCCTTTAATATAATTTGATTTGCAAGCAATTGACAGGTGATTTTATTTAACTTCTTGCCATTGAAAGCTTCAGTTACCCCTTTCTTCTCATTAAACCTTAATGAAAGAGGATTTTTCCTCCCTGTCTAGCTGGCAACCTCATACATGGATATGACTTTTATAAAGGAAGTGGCATGAAGCAGTGGCACTTATGATAACAAGACATGTCTGCTCTAGTTACACAAATAATGGACAAATTAACAATTCAGGGTACATATGTAGGAACACAGATGCCTGTGTATTGGCAACTTCTTACCCAGATATTCCTTCCATGTCTCCCCCCTCCCACACTCTCAACAGGCATAGCACTGCACTGATTGATCATGTACATACTATGAATGTGTGCTTTTTTATGCTATTTCCAAATTATCATGTCATTCTGCTAGCATTTCCATACCATCATTGGCAGACTTGGATCTCAGTTGGTTAGGTCCTGTACTTCACCCTGGGCATCCCTAAGCAAAAACAAAACAAAACAAAAACCCTAGGGAATTACTTTAGCTGCCCTGATGAGGGAAGGGAGAGGGATTCAGGTCTACCTGACATGCCAACTTGTAAAGTCTCAGTCTAAAATACCTGAGACCCCATCCTATCACATTTTTAACCCATGCTTCTTCCCAAGAAGAGTTGGGGTCTATGCCATTTTTTCTCCATCTTAAGGAGTCTCAAAGAGGCTTTCAACCACATTCCCTTCCCTTCCTTACAACAGGCACCTTGTGATGTAGGTTGGATTGGCAGAGTTCTGAGAGAACCGTGACTGGCACAAAGTGACCCAGCAGGCTTTATGCAGAGGAGTGGGGAATCAAACCCTGTTTTCCAGATTAGAGTTTGTGACTCTTAAACACTACACCACACTGGCCCTGAGGAATTCAGGATAGTATACACATCTCTTATTTCCTCATTATGTTCTCATAACATCACTCTGAGATAGGTTAGGCCAACGGTCCACAACTTCTTTGCGTTCATGTACACATCTGGAATTCTGACATAAGGTGATGGGCACAAGTGACAAAATGGCTGCCATGGGAGGTTGAGCCATGCACACACACAGAGAAAACCCAAGTGCTGGGAAGAAGGGGGATAATTTAAATATATATACTTGGGAAATGGAGTGAGAGAAAATAAAACCTATACTGTGTTAGTAGCTGCCCCTACATCATTTTAATCTGAACAGCCAATCAGTTCACTGTCCAATTAAAGGCCCTCCTGGCCAAGATTCCCCCTGGTCTCACCCACTTTATAAAACACTTGGTGTGCACTAGAAGAAAGTGTTGGTGGGTGCCACCAGAAACCACACTAGGAACACCTGGGTTAGGCTGAGACAGCGAGAGTGAGTGGCCTAGAAAAAAGGGGTGGAATTCTAGCAGGAACTCCTTTACATATTAGGCCATACACCCCTGATATAGGCTCTTTTTTGTAAGCTCTTGGAGGATTGGCCACATCAGCGGTATGTGGCCTAATATGCAAAGGAGCTCCTGCTAGAATTCCATCCCTGCTAGAAAAGATGTTGCTGTCCTACTGAGCAAAATTTTGGTTACCTTCATTCTAATACCATGTAAAATGCTAGTGTTCTCATCCCCCTGCTTCCCTCTCCCTTTGTATTCTTTCAAATGTAAGCTGTTCTGGAAGGTCTTGTTTTACTATTATTCCTTGTACACTATGTACTGTTTAAGCTCTTGAGTAATGTGAAATAGTCCCCCCTACCCCCGCTGTAACTACCAAACAAGCTGAAGTGCTTTCAAATATGACTTAACAACAAACTTGCATTCAAGCCAAGAGATTTACAACGCTGTCATTGTTGGAAGAGGGTTACATGGTTGCTAACACATGGCTAATGGGTGCTATTAAAAAAAACTAACAGCAATCCCACTGGGAATCCACTGGAGTTACATCCTTATGCTGATCGGCTACCAGAGCTGATCATCCATGGTCTTTAAAGCAAACTCAGCAGGCAGGGAGGACACGGGTGTGATGGAGATTCTATTCTCACAAGACTGGTGGGTCCTATACTGTAAGTGACCTCCTCATCTGACACCCCTGGTGGCAAACAGATCTCTTTGGTGACTGTTGAGTAGTTGTATTCTTTTCCTTGGCACGTCTTAAATTCCTCTTCATGTTCCGCTGACACTTTGACTTTTCCATCTTGCACTTTCACTTTTATGTCCTCTGGGTCAAAACCTTTAATGTCCATCAGAGCCAAAAGCTTTGGACGAGAGGATGCTTCCAGCATCTTAGTAACCCTTCTTCGAATCCTGCAATAAAGAAGCAAGATTTCAGAATCATTCACTCATTCATTATTCTATCCTACTTTTCTCCCTGGAGGAACCTAAAGCAGTTTACAATAAACATGATGTGAATAAGCCAGTAAAGCTTATTTATAGCATACCCTTCAACATTTTACAGATAAAATATATACTTGTAACACATATGTTGCCAGTGCTGGGGAGGGTGGCAACTACAGTGGGAGGCTTCCCCTGCTTATAGGCCTACTCAGGACTTCTGGTTGGCTGATGTGTGAAACAGGGGCTTGACTAAAGGGACCATTGTTTGTTCTAAGGTTTGAATTCCAACTCTGCTATGGAAGTTTGATGGGTAACCTTGGGCCAGTCACTCTCTTTCAGCCTAATGTTGGGTGGATGTTGTGAAAATAAAGTTGGAAGAGGGGAGAATGATGTTGTATGCTCTTTGGGTCCCCGCTGAGGAGAAAAGAAGGGAATAAGTATCCAAATACATAAAGTGTGATGTGAGTCTTCCCCCCACCTGGCAACCATTATCCTTTGTTCAAGATTCTACCTTGCCTGCTGCTTTGACTTACTCCTGCTGATTTAAAGACCAAGAGGGTGATGGCCCTTCTTAATTAAAGATACATTGGAAAAATATAAATTGTCCTATAATATATTAACAATTCAAAATAGACTCAGAAACTCAGCATCCTGGCAGGCTATGAAGTCTGTGATGCCTTAAAGATAAAGGTAGTCCCCTGTGCAAGCACCATTCGTTTCTGACTCTGGGGTGACGTTGCTTTCACAACGTTTTCACGGCAGACTTTTTACAGGGTGGTTTGCCATTGCTTTCCCCAGTCATCTACACTTTCCCCTCAGCAAGCTAGGTACTCATTTTACCGACTTCGGAAGGATGGAAGACTGAGTCAACCTGGAGCTGGCTACCTGAACCAGCTTCCACTGGAATCAAACTCAGGTCATGAGCAGAAGGCTCCGATGCAGTACCACAGCTTTTTCACTCTGTGCCATGGGTCTCTCTGTGATGTATTGCAACTGGACAAAATATACCCATCAGATCCCCCCCCCCCCCCCCCAAGCACTTTAACTTCTGGCAAATCTAAAGAGAGCTGGATTCTGAAGAATGACAAAACTAGTACCTTACACTAAATGTTAACAAGGATCCTTTAAAAAGATGACATTTATAGAAGAATAATTCATTTATACCACACTTTCCCCCTCAGTGGAGACCCAAAGTGGCTTACATCATTCTCCTCTTCTCCATTTCACCCTCACAACCATCCTGTGAGGTCAGTTGGGCTGAGGAAGTGTGACTGGCCCAAGATCACCCAGTGAGCTTTCAGGGCAGATATGGGGATTTGAACCTGGATCTCCCAAGATGCTAGTCTGACACTCTTAACCACTACATCACACTAGGTGTGGGTAATAGGGAAAGCTGGAACTTAAGGTATGGGGATGCCTAGACCTAATATTGAAATGTTACAATTTAATAATAAACTCTGGTGGTAGTGCCTGCTAATGCCATGGGCCAATATAGATGGAATAGCCATGATACACCAACTTGCACCAATGACAGAAATTGTTACAGTGCCATATCCTAGCATTGTTAGACCTGGTCAATGACCAACATATGGCATTGGCCAGTAGATACTGGTGTGTAGCTGTCATTTTATTAGGCACGTACAGAAGAGAATCTATGTTATACAAATGTTGGTTATCCAGCTTCAATGTGTTCCCCATGTAGCTCTTAGCCAATGCAATCCTTCGGAAACAGAACTCTGTCTGAAATTCTTTTTTAAAAAATTGGATAAATAGGCTACTTAGCTCCATGAAGCTGAACTATATTTCTGAATATTTACCAGTTGTGACATTTTCTAGACGTGAAACCGCCCTGGGGAGATAATATTTGCTCCATCAGCACATGAGCCGGCCCCAAACAATGCAAACAGCACCTAGTTTGTTTCAGTTTAGGAAAACAGTGCAAGAAATGTCTAAGTCCTCCATGCACTATAGTCCCAATCTGAAATGCGGTACGCAAATGCCTGTGAAGCCTCAGGACATGCCTCTCTGTACCGAATCAGAGGCGGCCCTGGAGAAAATGTGACATATAATTAGGCACACAGATGTGGACTGGAGGTCTTAAAATGACTTCCTAAAATTGTCTTCTAGTATTCGAGAAATTGTCTTCTAGTAGTCGAGAACTCAGTTGTATGTGCAGAAGGGTAAGCGAACTTAGGCCACCTACATAAGGGTTCCACATAGGAAAACAATAACATGAAATCCACATTTAAAATGTTACATATAATCTACATGTGCTTGGAGGTTAAGGCCAATTGCATATAGGGAAATACATATCTTCATAAGTGAGTATGTCTTGAATGACAATATTTTCTATATATAGTGATATATATCATGTTTGAAGTAGGTTCAAAACTGGAAGTAGACCTGAAAATGTCCAACATCACTTCAGGAGATCACCACAGGCCAGGTAAATTGACCTGACACCCTATCCCTTACTCTTGATAGAGTCATCATAATTTTAAAAATAAAAGAAAAGACAATGGAATAGCTGAGAAAACAATGCAACACAAATAAAATAGAAAAAAGAATTGACTTCCATCAGAGCAGGTGGGGGGGGGGAAGGCAGCAGATCAAAAATAAAGCAACTGAAGCAGGTGGAAAAACAAAATTGGAGGGCAGGTGGATTTTATTTAGGCAAACATACAAATCTGAAGTGTCACCAACTTCAAATTAATAACACAAATTGGTAATTAAATCTGTTTTTTTAATGTATTTACACGTCGGTTCAGACTCATAAACACATCTTGGTGCCAAAGCTTCAGCTAAGTTTCTGTGAAGCCCATATGGTTACACAAAGAAATGCAGAACAACCTTCAAATCTACAGCTAATACACACCCTCTGGGTATGCACATTTAAGGGCTGTAGATGATGTTCCCTCTTCCCTTTATAGACAATGCCAGAGCCTTAGCTCTACTTGTTACCATGGCCAACAGACAATTCACTGCTCCCTTGGCCTAGGTTCTCCCTTTCCAAATGATTCCCTATACAGCAAATATAGACTACCCTGACTTGGATTGCCCAGATTAGCCTGAACTTGTCAGATCTCAGAAGCTAAGCAGGGTTGGCCCTGTTTAGTATTTGGATAGGAGACCACCAAGGAAATCCAGGGTCATGATGTGGAGGCTGACAAGGGCAAACCACCTCTAAATGTCTCTTGCCTTGAAAACCCAATGCAATTGCCATAAGTCAACAAGAGAGAGAGAGAGAGAGAGATGGGCTCCCTACTTGAGCTCACTCGAAGCTCCACAATATTACTTATTTTCTATCCTTTTGATAGCATCCTGTTCTTTTTATTTGTGGACCAAAGTGCAGCTAGGAATTTGGGCACTAATGCTATAATTATAATTAATCCCATCCTTTCTCACTCAGACACAGAAGAACTGGAAAGAACTACATTCCCTGGAGGTATAGGGGGGAGGTATTTGTGAATTTCCTACATTGTGCAGGGGAGGGGGGTAGTGGTGGTGGTGGTTGAACTAGATGATCCTGAAGGTCCTTTCATCTTCATAATTCTGTGATTTCCCTCTTGGGCATGTACTTTTAAAGATGGGCTGCTGCTTCCCCTACGTAACTGGGGTCAGGATAGTTCAATTTGTAATGGAGAAGTTTCCTCATCCACCAATTTTTTCCTGCTATTCCAGCGGACCAGATTCCTGGACCATCATTCACTGTTGAAGGAGACTCTGCTGGTGAAGTTGCAAGTAAAAATCTGCACATTAGGAAAGGGTTTGTTTACTTATTAAAATACTGTCATGCACAGGGGCAGACAAAGATGTTAAGATGGCCCAGGGACCAGGTTAAGTCTGGCTGAATGGCCTCTGTGGCACTATAAGCCGGCACTGAAGGGGCCGCTCAGCTCAGACTGATTGCTGTGGTGCAGGAGTAGCAAACCTAGAGTACCACAGTATAAATCAATTTATATAAACATGAAAAAACCATGGAAAATTGATGAACAATGTTAAAGATGTATTTATAAATATGAATAATTCAATAACACTTTTCACAAACTTCATGTCACTTAGCTAGGCACAAAACATTACAAATTTCTAACTCCAATGTGCAGAGAATATTTTTTTTTAAAGTTGTTTCTCATTCATCATGTCAGTTATTGACTTCATATGCCAACATTGCCAACAGAGAGTTTTCTCCAGGGCTAGTGCTACATGAAGTGTTTCATGATGTTATGACGAGTGGGAAATGTCTCTTTGACAAAGGTTCATTCGGAAACAGTAATATAGGTGGCTTTACTGTCAGAGGCTGTTGGCAACCCACCTTCTTAAGAGGTTTTCAAATGATGAAGCCTTGAGTTTGGCAATATTCAAAAAGCAAGAAATATCTACCAAGAATTGGAACTGAATGCATGTGAAATATTCTTGGCACTGGCACTTTAATTCACCCATGGACGCTGGCAAATGGTCTATGAGCGTGTGAAGTCAATAACTGACAGATGAATGAGAAACAACTTTTAAAAACTTTATTCTCTGCCCATTGGATTTAAAAATTTGTAATGTTTTGTACCTTGCTAAGTGACATGTAGTTTGTGAAAAGTGTTTTTAAATACTTCATATTTATAAATACATCTTTAACATTGTTCGTCAACTTTCCACGTTTTTTTGTGGTGCAGGAGTAGACAAGAGGTGAGCTGACACCCATGTATGAGCTCAGTTGCCCCTGCAGCAGTGGCAGAACTACTGGAGTTTGGCTCTCCTAGCTCCTGGCTGCCAGCAGACCACCAGACAGCAGTCTTCTGGGGACATTCCCTGTAAGTTAAATGGCCGGTCCATTCCTGATTATGCATTCCTTGCTTCTCTGAGCAGGGAGAGGTTCTCCGGGGCAGGGCTTACCTGGCTTGGTTCTCCTTGGAAGATAAAATACTAGAAATGTACCGCATTTTGTGGTATTTTCTTTATTTACAAATATCTAAAGGGAGTGCAGGTGGAAGCACAGGGGCATCCTATCCTACAGGACATCAAATCCAGAAATCCATATCAGATCCAAAAGAGAGAAAGACATTCTTCATTCTAAGGTGCTACAGCAAACCCGCAGCAGTGTCTGTCTATTTCTTTCTCAAAATCTGAACTTTTCTGTCTTCACATATAGACATAGATCTATTCCCTTCCTTCAGCTGTCCAATCCTCTAAGCTTTGGTGGCTGTTTGGGACAGAGCCATTAAGGTCCATTGAAGAGATCAGGGGTAGACTGGCAGAGGGGGAGATGACCCTGGGAAAGGCTCCCACCTCCAGCCTGTCTTGGGTCCACCTTGAACATCCTGGGAGGAGGGAGGAAAAGCCTGCCTGGCCAGCCCTGAACAGAAAGTGCCCAGCCAAGATTGACAGCTGGGCAAAGTGAGACTGGACAGGTCCATCCTGACCCTCACTGCATTGAGTCTGGGTGGGCGTGTCACCTCTTCTCCTCTCTCTTGAGCCAGCAGAAAAGCTGATAGGATTAATACCCAATATGAAACTGCAAAACCCTTTAAAAAGTATTTGAAGAAAATACATTTTAAAATGCATAGTGCCCACGTTATCAATAATTCTACACACTTGCCCTGTACACCTGGCAACCTGAATGCTGAATGGGTAAGAAGGATTATTTCTGGCTTAGCAATTAGGCAGAACAGTGCCTGAACACTAGCCCTTGCATCTCTAAGTAAAAAACTAGGGACTTACTTTTCTCATCCTACATTTACAGGTGTGCCCATACAACCGGAGACGCCTGGGAGAGGAAATAATTTTAAAAGACAAATGCCAAACAGTCTGAAATAGCAATATAACAATATAGTTCTTGCCAGCTCCTCTTTTCTCCCCCACCCACCCAGGGCACACTCGTGACAGCTCCTTAAATTTGCACTTGGGAAGGAACAGAAGAGGGAAGAAGGAAAGGAGAACCATTGGGGACTCCAGATGAAACGTGGGAGAGCCACATCACCTGCCCTGACTTGGATAGCTCAGGATAGCCCAATCTAGTCAGGTCTCAGAAGCTAAGCAATGTCAGTCCAGGCTAGTATTTGGATGGGAGACTTCTAAGGAATACCAGGGTTGGTAGGCAGAGGCAGGTAACAGCAAACCACCTCTGAACCTCTCTTGCTTTGAAAACCTTACAGGGTCGCCATATGTTGGCTGTGACTTTGACAGCAAATGCACTTATTTTATTATTTATTATTTATATTGTTGAATTTATATCCTGTCCTTCTCACGAATGTGCTCAGGGCAGGTAACATCAGATTTTAAAACATCAAAAAAAGTTATTACAATAGTAGTTAAGAATAAAAACAATTTAAGAGATGGCAAAATGTTTATTCAATAATCCTAACAGCTGGATATGTAGTCAACAGGAGTCACAGCAAGTAATAATACCAACATTCCACATGGGCAGATGTTATTGGGTGGCATTCTGCAGGGAGGCCAAATAATTGGATGTCCATCACCTCAAACAAAGGCCCAATGAAACAGCTCAATTTTACAGTAAGTCCCACAAAGCCCTGGTCTCAAGTGGGAGCCTGTTCCACCAGATGGGGGCCAGGATAGAGAAAGCCCTGGCCCTAACTGAGGCTAAACGGATGTCCTTTGGGCCAGGGATTGCCAGTAGATGGTTGATCAGCAGAGCGCAAGGCTCTCTGAGGGGTATATGGGGGAAAGATGGTCCCTTAGATATGTTGGTCACAGGTTACTTAACTGGCAGAGCACTGGCTGAATGCATGTCCACATAGACACTGCAGTCAGCAGGCAAGCCACTGCACCCGCAGTAGTTAAATAAATAACCTCCTAAAATGCACATATCCGCCAGTTTGGTGTAGTGGTTAAGTGCGTGAACTCTTATCTGGGAGAACCGAGTTTGATTCCCCACCCCTCTACTTGCACCTGCTGGAATGGCCTTGGGTCAGCCATAGCTCTGGCAGAGGTTGTCCTTGAAAGGGCAGCTGCTGTGAGAATCCTCTCAGCCCCACCCACCTCACAGGGTGTCTGTTGTGGGGGAGAAAGATAAAGGAGATTGTGAGCTGCTCTCAGACTCTGAGTGGAGGGCGGAATACAAATCCAATGTCATCTTCTTCATATTACAGTAGAAAGCAAGGGGGACAGAAATGGTACTACCCTGGCGATTGGCATATTCCTCTGGCAATCTTTCAAAGCTTTAATTACAAAATGTTTATTTCTTGTCACCAAGAGGGCACAGACTGATCCTATGCATAAGTATATTGCCCTGAGTTCCAAAGGGCTTCGTCTCTAGTAAGAATGCATGAAGCTGCACTTTGGGGGTGAATCTGGGTGAGGGCAGGGTTTGAGAAGGGGAGGGGCTTCAGCATGGTACATGAATCACAAAGAAATACTTTTTGCCTAGTGGGTCATACAAATCTAGCTTCTTCACATACGCAGGCACTTTCAATCCACTTTCAGTGCACTTTGCAATTGGATTTTATTGTGTGAAATGGCAAAATCCACTTGCAAAGGGTCACTAATATGGATTGAAATTGCATTATTTTACATATGTGAGAGTGGTAATAATAATTGTCTACTTTTTGTAAGGCCAAATGTGTTAGTAAAATTCTCAGTCTAGTACCAGAATGCAGAAAGCAGCTTTCTATAATTGAAACAGGTACATTTGGAGGAGTGTATAGTTAGAAAGTCTCTCATAGCAGCAGTGACAACCTACATAGATACCCTTATCTGTTGAACAATGGAAAGAATGCCAGGACAATAATTGAAAACCACTTCTTCCAGATAACATGTGCTAATATTAGGGTTGCCAGGTCCAACTCAAGAGAGATCTGGGGACTTAGTGGGTGCAGCCAGGAGACTGTGGGGGTGGAACCAGCAGCAAGGGTGTGATAAGCACAATTTATTCCAAAAGGAATTCTGGCCATCACATTTAATGGGACTGCACACCTTTTAAATGCCTTCCCTCCATTTGGAAATAATAATGGATAGGGGCACCTTCTTTTGGGGCTCATAGAATTGGACCCCCTGGTCCAATCTTTTTGAAACTTGCTGAAAAATTGGTGCCTCTATCTCAAAAGATAGCCCCCAGAGCCCCCAATACCTGCAAATCGATTCTCCATTATACCCTATGGGAACTGGTCTCCATAGAGCATAATAGAGTGCCCAGCAGACATCCCTCCACTTTCTGATGACCCTGAAGTGGGGGGAGGGCCTCCGAACCATGGGGTCCCTTGTTCCCAACTGGGGATTGGCAACCCTAGCTAATATCTGGGTCAGAGTATAACAGAGAAGTTGTTTTTCAGTTGCTTTCTTCATTATTTGAGAAGAGGAAAGCTTCAACAAGCTTCTTGAAGGACAATTTGTCTGCCATCTAGGATTGCTAGCTCTGGCTGGGGGTGATGTCTGGACAGGTCAGAGGTGGGAGAAGGATGTGGATGTGATGCCATGGAATCTGCCCTTTAAAACTGCCATATCCCCCCCAGTGGAACTGATTTTAGTAGTCTGGAGAGCCGTTGTAATTTCATGAGACTTCAGGCTTCACCCTGAGACTTGGTTACCTTGATGCCAGTACTGATTTCCCCTTGCCTAACAAAGCTCTAAGGCATTCCCTCATTTGGATGGAAAAAAGAACACTACAGATGCTTTTATAAGGAATTCAGAGTAGGGAATGCTAGGGATTCAAGAGGGAAAAAGGAAATGCTTCCAGTGCTCTTTCGACTTCCCCTACATGATTAAAAAGGGAGAGGAAGAATATGTGGTCATCTGATGAGTGCTCCATCAGCCAGTTGAAAATGGGTCTCAAGACCCAAACCTGTTCCTTTCTTTATAACTTTGGGGAACAGGATTCCTCTCTTTAAGTATTTGAAGGGCTGTTACTTAGAGGAAGGCAGGGAGCTGTTCCTGTTGGCAGCAGAGGATAGGATTTGCAATAATGGTTAAATTAAGAGCAACAAGGCACAGATTGGATATTAGGAAAAACTTTTTTACAGAAAGAGTTGTTCAACAGTGGACTCAGCTACCCAGGGAGGTGGTGAGCTCCCCCTCATTGGCAGTCTTTATAACTTCTAACAGGAACAACAGCAAAATTATGTCATGTGGTTAAACAATACTCTGTAGTTTGATTACACCAAGGAACAAATAAATTTTCCGTTGTGTATGTTGCCACTACCTCACCCGCTTTAAACTACATAGAGTATGAACTGCCTAAGTAATAAATCAAAGGGAGCTTTTACCTGGCCAGTTCTTGCTCAGCTTCTATTTTAGCTCTAATGGCTCTCCTCTCCAACGTTGTGAGGCATGGTAGTCGACATGGGCTGCAGCACAGAATGTCACAGAGGCAGTGTGGATATGGGTGGAGAGAACAACAACAGTGCGGGTGGAGGCTTACGTCACAGAGGCAATGTAAGTGGAGATGTCTGTTGCAGAGGCTATGGCAGCAATGCATTTCCATGAGTCTTAAGCGCCTCTTGATTTCTCTGTCAGTTCGCCTTAAATCTCGCCTCACAGTTTCCAAAGCCTGACAGAGTGACGCCATTAGTAGGCCTTAAACCATATTAACATACGAGTACAACCTTTAAAAGGGGCACCCGTCAGGGAAAAAAATTTGGTCTTGCAAGCCCTGGCCAGAAGTTTGCTTTAAGAGCAAGCACCTGGTGGTTTAGCTGTATTCCAGCATACAGTTTATGACATCATTACTCTGCCAGTACCTCACAATCAGCCCCTTGCCATGGGAACTGTAAACAGGGAGTACATTCTAGACAGCTACTGAATGCAAAATACTATAATGATGAAGCATGAAGACTGGCATTTCATGTATAAAGTAGTCCAGGATTTCCAATTCTTAGACTTAGTTAAAAGCCATTAGGAGCCCATATTACACACACACATACACACATATATGTAGAAGAAGATATTGGATTTATATCCTGCCCTATACTCTGAATCTGAGTCTCAGAGCGGTTACAATCTCCTTTACCTCCCTCCCTCCCCCACAACAGACACCCTGTGAGGTAGGTGGGACTGAGAGAGCTCTCACAAGTGTGTGTGTGTATTTATTTATTTAATCAAATTTATATCCCGCCCTCCTCTGACGGGCTCAGGGCGGCTAACAATAAATAAAAACAACCTAAAATATTAAAACAAGTATACAACAAAATATACAATAAAATCATTTCCATTATATAGTCATTAAAAGTCCAAGGTGCATGTTGATGTTCTAATTATTCTGATCTTTCTTGTTTCAGTTATATTGGTTCAGTGAGATTGTCAGTGCCGTGGAATAACAGCCACCTCCCCTTAACTGTTAAAAGCAAGTTTGAACAGTTCGGTTTTACAAGCCCTGCAGAACTGTGGCAGGTCCCGCAGGGCCATGATGTTTCCAGGGAGGGCATTCCACAGAGCGGGGGCTATTACTGAGAACGTTCTGGTGGCTGTCAATCGAGCTTCTTGTATGTGTGTGTCTGTGTATATATATATATATATATATATATATATATATATATATATATATATATATATATATGCACACGCACACACACAGATATATATATACACATATATACATATACACACACACTAAATCTTCTTCATATAAACAAGTACCTTGTGGGAGTATTTTAAAACTGTTTTCATTTTACAAAATAATATAAACAATAACTCTAAATACCCTTGCCTATGCCTTTACCATGTTGCTCGTCCACATGACTGATTACTGAAATTCCATACTTATCAATATAATTAGACAGTATTTTTGGTTTTTTTGCAGCTGAGTGACTTCCCTTTCAAAAAAATAAATGATTAGTATCTTTCTCCTATAAAAATGATCCTTAATTTGTTATATGGATGTTGGAGAAGGTGTTGGAGAAGAAATCAAAGATTCTGTTTGTGGAAATGTTTAAAAATGGCCCCTTATCTGAACGCACAAAACCAGACAATTGAGGCTTAAAGCAAAGTCAGACCTAGCCAAACAAAATCAAAAGATTGTCCCATAAACTTGACAATTATTCAACTGAAATTCAAAGTTCAGTTCAAGAATCATTTTATGTTAAAAAGCTGAAAATATTCCTGAATCAAACTTATTTTGATTACCTATTTAGGGGCTAACAAGATTGGAGGTAAGAGATCCTTCAAGCAAACTATCCCAGAGGAAAAAGTTGTTAGTATAAAATGCATAGGGATTCAGCTCATCTGAGCTTTTTATTTCTTCACTCCCACTGGATTTTACCATGTTTATTTTACTGGCATTAAGAGGAAAACATTATGGACTTCACTAAGCAACAAGATCAGTTTGCAGATTTTTGTTGTAACTAGGGCAACATGAATGACAAATATACCACATGTAAGTTTTCCATGTATTGGGGAAGTTCCTTAACTCCTTCTAATAATCTAGTGCCTCTGTAACAATAGTTTTCAGATATTGCTCCAATCTGAGAAAGTCCCACAGGTCAAAATTAGATATTTTAGTGTCAGAATGAGTACCACTATGTAATAAGCTGATCCTACTAATTTCTCTGGACTAGTAACAAGCAACATAGGGAAAGGATTTTGAACATCTGAAGTGCAAATTATTGGTGCTGATCCAAGACACTAATCACCTATAAAACACTGTACCAAGAAGATCCTAAGAACTTTATTTTCTAGAAAAGACAGTGACTGGCACCATCCACTGTAGTCAGGAAGGAGTGTGTGATCAGCCCACACGATATTTATATTTATAATCAGAGATTTGGTAACAGTTGGGATGGCCATGAACCAAACCACAAAGCAAAATTTGTCACTGATGAACAATGGCTGATGAGCAAGTCTTGCAGTGCTTCCTGAAGGTCCTCAGGGATGCTCACCACTTCAGGGAGCCCATCCACAGAGCTAGAGCCATAATGGAAAAGGCCCAGACTCTGATCCAGGGGTGGCCAAACTGTGGCTCGGGAGCCACATGTGGCTCTTTCACTCATATTGTGTGACTCTCAAAGCCCCCACCACTGTATCGGACACCTTGGAGAAACCATTTATCTCTTTAAATCACTTCTCTAAGCCAAGTCAGCCATTGGCTTGGAGGATGCATTTAAAGTTAAACCCTGCTTTTTTCCACCTCTCCCTCCCTCCTCCCCATCTATTTGCCTTCTTCCTTCCCTCCCTTCTGGCTGTCAAACATCTGAAGTTCATGTCTTGAGGCTTTCAAACATTCTCTGTGGCTCTTATGTTAAGCACATTTGGCCACTCCTGCTCTGATCAGTCGCAGACAGGCCACCCCACAGGGGTGCAATAGCCAACAAATGGCTGCCTGATCATCATAGCTGATGTACAGGGACATATGGAAGGAGATGGTACTTCCTTCAAATGAAGTATGAAATGAGCTAATGCTTTGGTGTGGCACTTATTTTGGCTGAAAATGATATCTAGAACAATACAGGCTTATCTATTTGAAGAGGGAAGTAAGACATCCAGCTACACATCAGGACAATTTTTTTTACTCTGATAGATGGGACTGGGATAGAGATGAATGAATCAACATGCCACATTCCTGCTGTTTGACCAGCCTGTCCGTCACTTGGATAAATTATTCCTGGCTTTCACCCATTTGTACATGGTATTTCAATTTGCACACAGCACTCATTTTGGTGCAGAGAGCAAAACTCCTTTAAATGCATACTTTTGATGTGATGAGTCAGAAGTCATCTTGGAAGGAATTTTTGAACCTGTACCCTAAGTTCTCTTTGGCCTAAGAAGGGAACTTGCAGACTAGAGGGAAAGCTCATGTGAAGCAGCTTCAGGGTACAGCTCAGTGTCTAGAAATAACTTTGGACAGTCCTCAGTAAGCTGTCTGGCTATGGAGGTTTCCTGGATCTCCCAAAGAGAAGAAGACTGTGAGCACTATAAATCAGATTAGGCAGCAACTATCTTCTCTATTGTTTCTGTAATATCCTGCCTTAATTCCACATACTTGTAGATTGTCCCTAAATATATGTGGTATTTTTTGAATATACGTGTGGTTAATAAAGCTTTTCAAAAAACCTGATCTCTGGAGTTTGGGACTGAACATCTTGGCATAGGACTCATCTAGGAAAAGGTGCTGAAATGGACAGTTCCGGCATAGAGAATAAGAGGATGGGGAAGGGACTGTCAAGTTAACCTACCTCACTTCTGCATGTGCACACTTTCATCAAGAGGTCAACAGGCTGACTGGAGGCAGTGCGTGAAACAGATACATTCTGACAGGTATTGAACCAGTCCAAAAAAAAAAAAAACTGCTGATGGCAAACTACCTGAGTTTTTCCTGACGGAAAAGTTTTTTTCTAACTCAGATCTGGCTCCTGGAAGTCTTGGCACATGGAGCTGAGTAAGCAAGATGGTGAAAGATGTCAGTGACTGGAAAAACCAGGGGCTGCAGCCTGTTACAGCACCAAGTCTTGGATTATCTTCCTGCATGTCTGCAAGCATGGCCTAATGCCAGTCTGATTATAGTATGGAAAGTGGAATAAATTCCCCCCAATTGACTTCTGTAGAGGCATACATATGCCTCCAGCAGAGAATAAATACCAGTGGTTTGTTACTTTCAGTTGTATAGGTACGGCTTTTTAAAATATCTGGTCCCTCAAAGGAAAACAATGTTGTTTCTTTAATTAATTGCCAAACTATTTTTGCTGCAGTCTATACACAGAGAAACATAGTGCTGGAAGGGACCCAAGAGTCATCTTGTCTAGCGCCATACACAATACAGGAAATTCCTAACTACCTCCCCCCACCCTTGACCCTTGCTCTATGCCCAGAGGAAGATAAACACCCTGGGTCAATCTGGTCTGGAGGAAAATTCATTCTTGATCCCAAAGTGGCAATCAACATTATCCTTGGTATATAAGAAAGGGCCACAAAGGCTGAGTCCTGGTTCATCCCTTCCAGCCCTTCCTCTCACGGTCTGCCTAGATTCATAGTGAGTTTAGTTGAGCTTCCCTGTGCCACCGGTTGACTTTAGGTGAATGAGCCTTGGTTGCTCACAAATTTGAGCCTTGTTCATGTAATAGCAAATCCAGTTTTGACATTCAGTCTAAACCAAGCCCACTGAATTCCTTGGGCCTATCCTTGCTACTCCACAACAGGGGTTTGGCAAACAACTTGCCACTGTCTGGATCTAGCTAGCTTACCACTTCTTGAGGCACCTCTGTATGAACAATATAATATTTTTAAGAAACTACTAAATGATGCTCCATTCAAACTTTGAAGATGCAATATAGAGCATTAGGCTTACATTAAAAAGGTAGTAAAGGTAGTCCCCTGTGCAAGCACCAGTCGCTTTCGACTCTGGGGTGACGTTGCTTTCACGTTTTCACAGCAGAATTTTTACAGGGTGGTTTGCCATTACCTTTCCCAGTCATCTACACTTTCCCCCCAACAAGCTGGGTACTCATTTTACCAACCTCGGAAGGATGGAATGCTGAGTCAACCTGAGCCGGCTACCTGAAACCAGCTTCCTCTGGGATCGAACTCAGGTCATGAGCAGAGAGTTCAGACTGCAGTACTGCAGCTTTATCGCTCTGTGCCACGGGGCTCTTAAACGGGGCTTACATTAGGCTACCACTAAATCAACAGTAGCCCTATGTAACATAAAAATGGTAAAAGAGACAAAGGAGTGTAGTGGTTAGAGTGTCAGACTGGGATCTGAGCCAGATTTGAAGCATCACTTTCTGGAAGGCCATGGGCCAATTACTCTCTCAATTTAACATACACACAGGGTGGTGGTTGTTAGGCACAAATGGCAGAGAGAGAACAATGTATGCCACTTTGGGTTCCCACTGGAGAGAAAAGCAGGGCATAAACATCTAATTTAAATATTAAAATGAGCCGTTGTCTAACATCTACAGTGCCAAGGAGTGTCTCTCCCTCTCATATGCACACATATGCCAAGTATCACATGGTGATGTTTCAGCAGTGTTATTTTTGCCTGTGTACAAGTAAATGAAATGAGAACTTGAAGCACAGGTACAGCAGTACCTCGATTCATTTTTGCTGCTTGCTAGAAATTTAAGCTTTCCACAAGCTCACATGACTGGAGTGCCAGACTTATGCAATAATGCATTAGATGCCACTTTCTTGAAGTAATATAGAGCATTAGGCTTATATTAGCCTCAGTAAAAAAATAAAAAGGGTTGGAAAACTATTGTTTTAATTACATGAGCAGCCTGAAGCTAACAATTTAAATGGTTAAAATCTAATAGACTGGTGTACTTGGATTTAACTGCAGCTACCCTGGCATGTAAACTGTAAACTTTCAAACTGCTGTTGTTATTTGTGGTGCTGTTATATACAAAGGTTTCGGTAGTTAATTTTGTCAATAATACATACTCACCAGTTAGGGTTGCTATTTATATTCTATTTCACTAGGCTGGCTTTCCAATGACTTTGACTGCTCTTGAGCAATTCGCAGCCCACAGTGTAAAATCTCCCCCTTGCATCATACTTCAGACAACTGATCTGGCAAGGATTGCTATGTATCCTGGTGATGAAAGTAGAAACAGCTGTCTGAATAAAGTGTTTGGAAGGGTCAAAAACCTAGCTGTTACTTGTTCTGTCTATAAAAACTGTTTACATGAAGAAATGTTACATGAAATTGGCAATGCCTTCTTCAGGCTTTTCCAATATCACGTCATATTGCTTATAAACTCCAGAGCTAGAATTGTTCAAGGTTTTAAACATTAAGTGTTCTCAACTACCTTGCAAAAGTGCTCTCACTTAGGCTGTTAAATATATTCCAAATGTTAATTTTTGTCAGACCAAACAACCCCCCCCCCCCCCGTTATTAAACTCAAATATATTCTGCTCTTACTGTTTAGGAGTTCTGTAAATTCAGTTCCCCCTGGCTTTAGCTCAAAACAGAACAATTAAATACTCACGCAAATCCTGTCAATCTAACATTAAAAATCTTGGACCTTGTGAAGTATTTGTGTCACTGTTCTTAACAATGAATACATGCGTGTTCTACCCTGTTTCCCTGAAAATAAGACCTGCCCAAAAAATAAGCCCTAGCAGGATTTCTATGCATTTGTTAAATATAAGCCCTACCCCGATAATAAGACCTAGTGATGGGCGTGGCTATGCAGCGTATCTGCATAGCCACACCATGCATTTCGGCGCGGAGTGGTAAGGAAGACTGAAATGGAATTCTGGGTCTGGAGAGTTATGACAATGTTCCAGAAGATGACTTAACTATATTTGAATAAATGTAGATTGTTGTATCATACTTAATAAAAAATAAGACATCCCCTGAAAATAAGCCCTAGTGTGTCTTCTTGAGAAAAAATAAATATAAGACAGTGTCTTATTTTCGGGGAAACACGGTACATGTGTGTTCATCACAGGAAGCAGGGAAATAAGAATCCATTGAAACTGATTTCAGTAAGAACAGACTGTCATAAATCCCCTCATTCCACTTGCTGGCTGCTAAAATAAATAATCCTAAATTCACTGGACTAGAAACTTCAGCCAAGACACTACCTTCTTGTCATCACATTGGATTGTCTTTCTGTCACCCTCCATTTTGACAGGAGTCCTGTCTCTGTCTGCTAGTCATGAGGCCAAGAAAGAGAGTCATTAGCAGCTCAAAATACAGAGAGCTAACCAAGACAGTAGGACTGTGGCCAGAATCTCTTTACGTTTACTTAAGACAACTGCAACTCTAGAAACAAACTGAGCCTTGCTTTATAGCTAGTTTTCTGATCATTAATGAAGGCCTCTCAGCACTTAATCAGGGCAATTAGCCTAGAATTCTGCCATAGTGTAAATTAAACTCACAAAAGCATTTCCCAATAAAAGGGTCTCCATTTACATTGATCAGTTCTGGACTGCTTTGAATTGCCCGCCCAATGATACTTTAAAAGTCCAGTTCCAAACATAACTCTGCCTGCCAGAGGATCTCCATTATCTTTTCTAAACTGGAAATATTCCCAGTACCTTGAACTTTCCTCCTCATATCCTTTGGCTAATCCAATGGCACACCAGTTAACTCACCTTGCCTTCTCCCCTTTTTCCAAACTTGGAAGGAAAGGCATCTTTTGTCTTCAGCTCAAACCTCTGACTGTCATTAGAGACAGAATTTATTCCCATTGAATAATGCCTGACAAGAACTACATGTGTCAAGTGAGTGGCAGAACACCTCTTCTGGTACATCTCATGTGCTTCTTCAATGCTCCTCCTTTCATTTTTTAATTATTGGCTGTGTGAACATCTGGACTATTAACATGGGAAAGGTCCTTTGCCTGGAACCTGCACGGATTGGAAACTATGCCCCCTGCTTTACTTTCTGCCTCTGGGACACATTGCAGTGTTTAGTTTGTGCTTAGAATATTTGGAGCTTCTTATGGGTATTCAGGCCTACTGAGTGCTTGATATTATTGCAGCCTCTTGAGCTTGCTGATTCTCCAGGTCAATAAACTTTTTAATAATTTCACTCTTTCCAGATTCTCAGTTTTCCAGATTTGCAAGGGAGCATCACTGATTTATAAGCAGAGCACTTTATAAACAATATATACCTCCCTGATTTGAGGTATTCCCTTAAACCAGGTGTAATACCTAACTTCAGTCAGCAGCTTCTTCAGCATAGGAGGTGGAAGGAGGATTTTTCTTCCTTTTTATCTGCTCCCTTATGTTCAGATTATTTTAATGTAAATTTGGTCTGAGCTGGAAAATGGGCCACATCTGCATTGACAGGCATACAGTTCACATAAGTCTTCCAGATGACACGTAGTAATAACCTGGTTTTATATATCTAATCCAAAAACTTCTAACTATGTATGAAGAACACAATTTTTGGCCTCACTTCTTGGCATTCCCTATGACAGATGAAAAGTTGGCTGATATTTTGCATATCAGATCCAGCTGCAAAAAGAAAAGCTATTTCTTTTCATATCAGATTTTTAAATTGCAAATTTTATGCAAAAGCACTACTGTATGTTAAGTTGCTAGGTAACATGATAATGCTTTGTGCCAACAATTGCCATTTAAGAATTTGGTAAATTCATGGTTCCTTACACTCAGTTCTGCTTGGAGAAGTTAATAATCATCAAATGTTAGCACTGTGTCCACAAATTAATTGATCTGGTAGCACTATCAGCCAAAACTAACACTAATGCCAGTCCTTTAAGAGCCATGTATGGTCCCCATGTGGATTAAAAAAATCTGCATAATGGACTCAGTCAGAATATTATGTATGCAGAATATTACAAACTGTTTTTAAAAACTGGGAGTTAAAATCAGAAAAAAGACTGCTGTCTGCACATGACAAGACTGTGTAGAATTATGCCTGAATATGCCCCACTCCACGGACTCTCAGCCTTTGTATTGCAGGTGGACCAGAGCTTGTTTTCTGGAATTCATAAGACGGACAGAGAAAAGCTAACCTTGATCATCAAAATGGAAGAGAAGGCCAACATAATGGAGTTTAATGTCAGTGCATAAAGTATCATTAAAAAGCAATATAACCAGGGGTCATTTTGTAGAAAAATAGGTGGTGGAGCTCATTAGCGTAACTCATTAGAGATGAGATCCAGCCAGCCCAAGCAGGCCTCGCTTGCCTGGGGCTCTCCTGGGCCACCCCCACCTGGAGGCTAGCAAGCCACCCGCCACCCAAAATCACATAAGAAGTGAAGAAAGGATGGTGTGGGCTTCTCCAGGGGCTAATGAAGGCTGCTGGGGGTGTGGCAAAGCCCCTGGTGGCTGTCTGGCTGCCCGCTCTCCTAATCCAGGGATTGTTATACAGCTGCATCTACTATTCAATGGATAAGGTAGGTGGGGAGGAAGAGGGGGAACCTTCAGTAAGGTTCAGCAGCAGCGCTCCTGCTGAAACTGAAGCCTAAATATAACATACCCTTATGCATGCCCAACAGCCAAGCACAACAATACCATCAGATAAAAGTGATAAAGTTGCTATTCCAACTGACAACCCTGCAAAATCCCTAATAACTCCTTAGCCACCCACCAATCATAACATCTCTAATTGATGAAGCCATCCTAGTGCTACCATTCTTTATAATGAGAAACTATTTATTTATTTATTTATTATTTATTTATTTATTATGGGATAAATAAATGTGGGATCTACTTCAGTTCTGCCGGGCCTGTAAAACAGAGCTGCCAGCTTCCAGGTGAGTAGTCAAAACCGAGGACTGCAGTGTGGAGAATACAAATTAAAAATTCACAGGCTGATAGTACTACCAGATTGCCAGTCATTTTTGTAGAAATAATATATACAACACATAAATCCCAGATATAAAGCATGGACTATGGTAGGTCGATCCAATATACCATTTAAAATCTTCCTCAGGTCCAAGGATGAATAAATTAAATCCAAAAAACTTATATAGTCTTGTTTGTTGTTATCACTTTGAAGTGCGACCCAACCAGACTCCACAAAGAGTTTACAATCTTAATAATTGTTATCACTTTTGGAATGGGTCCAAACCAGACTCCAAGGAACTTACAGTCTTATTTGCAAGAACTTGTGTTTATATGGGAATCACCATGGTTTTTGTTTGATCTTTTAACTTGGTTTTATTATATGATACTATTATGAGCCACCTTGAGCCTAATTCTGGGATAGGGTGAGATATAAACCTAATAAAACAAACAAACAAGCAAGCAAACAAACCAATAAACAAAATATAGCTCAGCACCAAAGAGGGCCTTGATGTAGCCAAAGCATAGGATGATAGTTTTGCCACAGAAGAGGTTTCAGGTTTAATCATTGGCTAGAAGTTCTTGGAGAATGTGTCGGAGAAAGCACACAAATGTGCACACACATAAGTGAGCAGTAACCCACCCCATAAGAGCAACTCTGGGAGCGCAAATTTTAGTTTACGTACCGATAAATCAGGAAAAAGACACCACAATTGGTTTCCTAATGCTTGCTTTGTACATGATCTTCCTGTAATTACTATTATTGTATGCATTTGAAACATGCTAGCAGTCAGGGCTTTTTTTTCCCGGAAAAAGAGGTGCCGGAACTCTTGAGAGGGAAATGAAGGAGAAACACACAGGTGCCCCTTATGAACTTTTAAACATTTTTTGGGAATTTTGTTTCTGCAAAGAGGTTCTGGAACTCCATTCCATTGCGTTCCTGCAGAAAAAAGCCCTACTAGCAGTAAAATAGCTAACAAACGCAGTTACTGAAGAAAAGAGAATTGTTTGTTGAGAAGTCAAACTGGAAGGCATAAAACAGGGATGTCAAACTCATTTGTTATGAGGGCTGGATCTGACATAAATGAGACAATGTAGGCAATGTTCCCTCTAAGCTGTAAAGCCTTGTAAGCAAAAATTCTACTTTGTGAGCTACTGGCATTAAAGTTGTGAGCTACTAGCATTAAAGTTGTGAGCTATTGCATAAATTATTGTGCTCCGGGGTCATCATTCCTGAGCTAAGACAAAAATGTGTGAGCTGGATACTAAAAATCTGTGAGCTAGCTCACACTTACTCAGCTTAGAGGGAACACTGCTTGTAGGGCTGGGCCATGTGTGTCATAAAATGTAATGACAGGTAGCGGAGATATAAACTTTATAATGGACACAGACAAACACAAAGTTTTTTTAAAGCTTAAAATAAAACATGCTTTAAAAATTAGAACAAGTTGGTCTTAAAGGTGCTTTTTTTTGTTTCTCTCCTGTGTGATCCAGAGAGCTGAGCAAAGGAAGCTCTGGCTCTTTTCTTCCTTCCTTCTTCAGGGGACCAGAAGGGGGAGGAGCCTCAACCAATAGATGGGATGCTTGGCTCAGTAGCTCTGCTGTGTGACTGAGAGAGCCTGGAAAAGCAAGCTATTCTTCCCCCCTTTCTCCCCAAGGGAGGAGCCTCAACCAGTAGAGAAAACAGAGACTTTGCTCTGTAGCTGCTGTGCGATTGAGCAAGTCTGGCAAAGCAAGCTGTGATGCATAAGGAAGCAAGAGAGAGGGAGAAGGAAGCAGATTACAACCAGTTGCATGGGACGTGATAGGAGCCCTCTGGAGGCCTGATTTGGTCCTAGGCTGCTTGTTTGACACCCCTGAAGGTGCATGCACATTTACTCCAAAGTAAGCTTCCACTGTTTGGAATTGCTCCCAAACAGCTCAGACAATAGGGAGTACTGCTTTTTTTTTTTTTAATATCCAAAATGGTACCTCTCATTTTCTACCTCCCTCCCACAATCTCCATAAGAAATTTATTTTCATCCCTATGCCCAAGTAAGCATGTATAAGTGAACAAGGATTCTGTAGGTTTATTATATAACTCAACATTAATGTTGAAAGATTAATGCAAAATAGCCCCAATTACTGGATTCATGATCCAGCCTCAAACCTTAATCCCCTTGGGAGCTGGGAAGGAGGACTTCAGATCCTGTGAAGAAGGAAAATATCATATCCACATGGTATACATCAGGGATGGCCAACGGTAGCTCTCCAGATGTTTTTTGCCTACAATTCCCATCAGCCCCAGCCAGCATGGCCAATGGCTGGGGCTGATGGGAGTTGTAGGCAAAAAAAAAATCTGGAGAGCTATCGTTGGCCACCCCTGGTATACATATTGAAAGCTCACTGAATTCAAGAGCCAAAGGCAGGTTGTGAGCTTAGTTCTTTTTTAGTCGGGGCAGCAACAGTAAAGGATGGAGAGTTCGTCTCGCTTGTCACAACCTTTCACCGAGAACCGGTTTATATACCAGCAGATGCAAGTGCTTGAGCTGTACCATTTTATGCTACGAGTGGGCGGGCTGCATAGTAGAGTCCTTCCTTTCCCATTCCTGCCCACAGCAAAATAGGTCAAAAAGAACATTATATTGAGAACGGTGCTCCATAGCACGCCAGTCTTCCAATGCGTTTAACATTTTTCCCCCGCCGTAGGGAAGGCTTCAGGGACCTACTTTCAGCAGCCTATGGTAGTACAGTCAGTGCAGGAAGCGCTTTTACCTCTTGATTCTCTAACAAATAGCCCATAACGCCGCCTCTTCCTGGGAGACAGATCATCCATCATTCTTGCCGTCACTTCAGAGAGCGGGATAGAGAAGCACTTCTTTCCCTTGGGAGTAGGTGGCGCTGCTGAGCAGAAGCGCCACCGCTCAATCCTCCCTGTCCTAGACACAGGCGGCGCGCGCGCACAACGCGACTTCTCCTGTCCCTCCCTCCCCGGTCTCCGCTTAAAAATTTCACGTCTGACGCAAACGCGCCGAGTCTCCTCGCTCTCGCTTGCCCAATCCGCGCCAGCCTTACATCGATGTCACTGTCTTCCCCTTGAGTTATGATGCGCCATTTGCTGTCGGAACAGAGACGTCCCGCCTCCCCTCCCCGGCGCGCCGCAAGGAAGGAGGGAGGGAAGAGAGGGGGGCCACTGGAAGTTAAGATGGCGGCGCGTGTGAGAGTGGGGTGCTGACCGAACCCTTCCCCGTTGTCGCGAGCTGCCCCCCCCCCCTTGCCGGCTCTGCGCTGTCCCGCCTGAGCTCCTCCCCCGCACGGAGCGGAGGCGCCTGAAGTGTGATCGAGACTCTGTGAAGGAGACACCCAAGTTCCCCCTTGTCCGTCCGTCCTTCCTCCCCCCCATCCATTTCCTCCTTGCGCGCCCGGCCTCAGCCCGCCTCCCTCTGGGGAGGGGGAGCCGCGGAACATGACATCGATCCACTTCGTGGTGCACCCGCTGCCGGGCACCGAGGACCAGCTCAATGACCGGTGAGAGGGGAGGGGAGGGGAGGCGAGCCCCGGCGGAGAGGGGGGGAAGGGGCGAGGAGGAGCCCGGCGGCGTGAGGGGAGGAGCCCCGCGTGTTTGGGGGGCGCGAGGAGGGCGCTGGAGAGGGCGGTGGTGGGATTGCCGGGCACGGGAGGTGAGCGTCAATAAGGTTCGGCGCGTGGGTGTCGCCTTCCCTTTGGGTTACGGATGCCTTCGTAGTGGGAGGCGGATGCCAAAGAAGGATGCAATGCTAGGCTTGGAAGCAGCAGAGCCTATTCAGGCCAGTCTGCTTTTTTGTTTTTTGAGTAAACGGGCATCGGATTGGGTTGAAGATTATGTGGATGTATCTCTCTCTCTCTCCCCCCTTGTAATGGGATAGTCCGGGTTCTCTCGCCAGCAGAACTTCAGTGGGTTGATTTTCATGCTCTGGTTCCAGTGCGGTGGCGTGGAGTATCACACGCGAAAACGTCATGTTCTGGTTTTAAAACGGGAAATCGTAGATTTATTGGCCACGATGGGAATCTCATTCTTCTGTTCTTTTGATTTTCTGGAATGTTACTTGGGGCCTTACGAAAACTGCCGGGATGAAAAAGGACTTTCCTCATCTTATAGGAGGCCTGACAATTGTGGGTGGAGACAACAGAGAGGAGCAAGAATATATTTTGAATCAAACTTCGTTTTAAGGAAGATGATGCCAGCAAATGTTGGCGATGGGACAGATTAATGTTAATTGTGTCCAGTGTTTATGGAAGTCGTGTTTATGCAGATCACAGAGAAGTTATTGTAGAAATAGTTTTGATTGAATCAGTTGTCGGGGCGGATAGGTGGTTTTGGAACTACTGAGTGAATTAAACTAGGAGGATATGGAGGTATTAAACTTTTAGCAATATAAGACATTTCTGTTAATTATCAATTTATTTGTATAATCTCAAAAGTAATTCTGTGATTATTTCTGTCTTGGTCAAATAAATATTTACATTTTCTACCTGGAATCTCTGGGTTGCTGTTATACTTGAAAGTGTTCCAGGTCAGTGTGGTCTTTCAGTAAGGTAGATATGAAAGAAGGTGACTGAAAAGATACCGTTGCAGTGAAATCCCAAGCAGTGGGCTGAGAAGGATGTTAACTGTGTGCTGTTGGAAATGGAGAAGCAAAGTGTCTAGTGAAAAACTGGAGTTGGTTTAGGAATTATTCTTCATGCCTGCTATTAAGTGTCTGACATTAAATGAGAAAGGGGGCTGCAATTTAAAATTTGCCAGTAGGGTGTGGTTTCTTCCTTCTGAGTGACCTGGTGACACATTTTACACTGCAGCATGTGTCATGCACTCCTCAGACAGAAAGTACCTCAGATGTTTGCAGTTTCAGTTCTTCCTGTGAATGTAGCATGTTGCTTATATGAAGCAAAAAATCTACACTATTTTTGTAGCTGCAGCTCTAGCTGTGGCCTAAATATCTTCACACAGAGGTAGATCCCACTGAGCTCAGTGGGATTTTCTTTCCAGTAAATACCATCATAACTGCAGCTGAGGAGTTTCAGTGATTTCTGAATATGACTTTATGTTGTTGCTATGTAGTAGTTAGCATGCTAAATATTTTCTAGATATACCCAACTTTTGTTGTAATATTTTGAGTCTTATTCCATAATTTCCTTTTACTACTACAACTTCATAAACAATACACTTGATATCTTCTGTTGGATAAAGACTGAAGAATGTATATGAAGCTGTATTGGTAAGAACAAATATGTTCTTCTGAAGTGCTGGTTAACATCTTCTTTACAGTGGAACAAAGTGGGACTCCAGTGGCACCTTTAAGGCTAACAAAGTTTTTTCAGAGTGTGAGCTTTTGTGTGCATGCACACTTCCTGAGACATAGAGTGTGCTTCCACACAAAAGCTCACACTTTGAATTAAACTTTGTTGGTCTTAAAGGTGCTACTGGACGCCCGCTTTGTTCTATTGCTTCAGACTAACATGGCTGCCTACCTGGATCTGTTTTCTTTACAAGTGGCGTTTTAATGAGAAAACCTTTCAAAAATGGCAGGAGCCCTTACTGCAACTTCTCAGCAATGAATGATAAATTTATAAATTTTCAGTGTTAGAAATCTGCAAACTGTTAATGAATTGAAAGTTGAAATAAATCAATAAAATGGATTTACTTACATATATGGATTTACTTATATGGATATTGCTGGTACAATATGATTTATTGCTACTGCAGATTATGTGCAAATGCTCACAAAGATGGAATGTGTCTGTTTCTGTTTTTACATTTAATTTCTGGTACTGTCAAACTTGGTCTCACTAATTAATGATCAAAATTTAAGTATAGCCAGAGCAGCTTATTTATGTATCTGTACTTTGCTGTGTAAAAACAAGATTTTAAAAAATTGTATCTTCATCTTGTGAAGCCAGAGACAGATGAGTAATATTAACTCTATCTTTTGGGTTTATTTGGTCTATGAAGCCTTAAGATGTTTTTGAGTAAAAATGCTTCCCCGCAATGAATGTGACATGTGCCATCATGGTGACTTGAGAAACAAAACCTGGACTATATTTAAGAGTTTGAAAAAAGCAAGCTTGTCTGTGCTTAAGCACTTCGGAGCTTCTCCCAGTAGGAATTTAGCACTTGGCTCTTCTCCATTGCCAAAGTAAGAAAGACTTCAGTGTTTTTTCACAGCTGGAAGACAGTGGAATAGGATGTTCTAAAACTGGCTGATAACCCTACTTACTTCTGCCTTTATGTGTGGGACCAGGATGATTGTTTTAATTGTGTGTCTTATTTTATAGGCCTTCTTTCTGGATGAGCAAGTGTTAGATTCAAGTTGTTATGCTGCTAGTTTGGGGGGGGGAGTAGGTGCTCTCAGTATAAGAAGGGTGAAATTAGAACAGGCAGGAAATAAAGAAGCTTGGAAAGCATGAAACTGCTGTTTCATTTATAATATGCCATTTTACCCCTACAATTGAAAGACCAGGTGCAGTCACTGAAGAGAGCACTCCCTCTCAAGTAGTTCTCCTTCCCCCTGACATGTTAGTATTTTCTGCAGTAATTTCATGCTGTATGTGTGTACCAGCAATTGAGTTGTAAAGGCCAAGAATTGGAGCTGGTATAGCCTCATGGCTAGGAGAATGAACTGTGATCAAGGAACATTGCAAGCGGAAATCCCTGCCAAAGACTAACTGGTTGGCCTTAGGAAGTTCACTTTTGCAGCCTTGGGCCCCCACCGTTCTAACTGCAGGATGATGAACATTGGCATCTTTTATAGAAGTTATTACTTTTAAATAAGTACTATAGAAAATGTCTGTGCGGTCATCCTTTCCTGTGTTTTTCTGAGTTTTCCTAGTGTAGGTTTTGGCAAAAATTGGGCAGGAAAAGCCCTCTTAAACAATATTTTCTCTTTCAGAAGCACTAAAATGCTTTCAAGGTATTTTTAAAATTACTGTTACTACCACTGGTTACACTGCTGCAAAATACCTGTATCAAAGAATCGGTGGTAATATGGACTCTGCATTGCTGAACACACAGTGCTCTGAGGACCATATGGAAGGATTTTCAGAAAATGCAGAATACAGAACATCTTCAGGTATTAGGTACTAAGTTAGGAGTGCTGGACATAGTGTTCTTGCAGCTCAGTGATGTGGTGGAAAGTCCCATCAGGTCACAGGTGACTTATGGTGACCTTATCAGGTTTTCAAGGCAAGAGACATTCAGAGGTGGCTTGCCATTGTCTGCCTCTGTGTCACAACCCTGGTATTCTTTGGAGGTCTTCCATCCACTTATTAGGCAGGGGTAACCCTGTTTAGTTTCCAAGATCTGACAAGATCATGCTGGCCTGGGCCATCTGGGTCAGAATTAGCCCGGTGATAGGGCTTTCCCCCCTTTCTTAGCGGTACAACCTGACACATTGCAAATTCCTCTGTAGTCTGCATCCTTTGAAATAAACTGGTGAATGTTTGAACATAAGGTCAAGGGATAAGTTAACATGAAACAACTGAGGTTCTGCTTTTTATGTTGACTTTTGAATTTCTGAAATTTGTGAAGCTGAAGTGAGAGCTCAGAATCACAGCTATGGATATGTGACACTAATTCAAGAAATAAATCAGTTATGTTCGTATTTTAAAGGATATTATTTACTGAGGTAGAGACTGAGGGATCCAGATGGTTCAGAGTTTATCAAGAGGAATCAGAGGAATCCTCAGTGGTCCAATTTGTAAGGCATTGGTCAGACAAATATCAGTCACGTTATAGATTGGGTGGAGTTGTCTTGGGCTTCCACTTAACTAGTTTTGGTGTGGATGTCTTTTGGCTTGTTCAACCTAGCAATGTCGACATGGTCCTTGGAGAGGAGAGCTTGCCATGTATACAGTCAGCCATTTCCTTCTGGCTGATTTGAGCAGCTGGCTGTAATGTAGCATTGTTTTCGGAGCTGACCAAGCTTTATTCCCTGACTGTTTTAAATTAGTTAACTAATTGTGTAATAATGAAATTAATTTAAAATATTGCAATATAAATGTTAGGTAAGGTTTCTACAGATGTGACAAACTGACTGAAGAATTTTTCTCTTTCTTTTATTCTGGAATACTTGGGCAGTATACAGTTTCAGAATTTTAAAGACAGGTTTGTGAAATATACCACAGGTCAAATCTTTCTGTTTTAAGATGCCTGTAGTTAGAACAGATGCTCAGTAGGGGAAGCTTTGTTGTGGAGGTAGGTTTGCAGTTGAACACTACAGTGAAACAACCTTTACTACTGGCATTGCTATCTGGTGATACTGAATGAAAGTGGAAAGGTAGGTTGCTACCTAAAGATAAAACTCGTCCCCTGTGCAAGTACCAGTCATTTCCAACTCTTGGGTGACATTACATCACAACATTTTCACGGCAGACTTTTTATGGAGTGGTTTGCCATTGCCTTCCCCAGTCATCTACACTTTACCCCAGCAAGCTGGGTACTCATTTTACCGACCTCAGAAGGATGGAAGGCTGAGTCAACCTTGAGCTGGCTATCTGAACCCAGCTTTCACTGGGATTAAACTCAGGTCATGAGCAGAGCTTGGACTGCAGAACTGCAGTTTACCACTCTGCACCATGGGGCTCTTACCACCTATCTGATGGTAATCTGGACTTCATGGAATACTTGACCATCCTTAAATAATATGCCATCATTTGATGCTCTTTGACTAATCAAATAGCTGATATGCCATTGGTGTAATGGAATCTACACCTTCAAACATTAAGAGTCTTTAAGATAAATCAAATGTGCTTTAACTATTATATAAAAACAAATGTTTATGTGGAAATTTTCATTGCAATACCATCTATATAGTTCAAGACAATATAGCAAGTGTTGCACACTTTTAAGGGAAAACTGAAGGCCCTAGAAACTGACACAGATTTTAGCATACCCAACAAACTGTGCATGACACATCCCATGGATGGGGTTGCATCAGTAGTTCAACTGTATTAGCAAGGAAGTCATCTATTAGATGACTGAGAATATCAAGAACAGGGTCTTTTCACAGGAGAACCTATCTTCTTTTCTAATCAGGGCATTGACAGTTTTAGAGCTATCTAATAATATGGAAACCTCTCTTAAAGAAGGATTCCAGCATGGTCTCAGGAGTAGTATGGTGCTGGCATATGGATTTTTGAAGTAACTTACTTAAATGAAACTACTCATTGGACCCAATGGTCTTGAGCAGTATCACACTAATTAAGTTAAAAACAATCCTAATAACCTGAGCCCAGATTTGGACTCATTTATTTATTCATATTATATCTTGCTATAGTTTGGAAAAAGAATTTTGCAACAGCCAAAGTGGCTTTGTGTTCAGTACCTGCTAGGATCACTTTCAATTTCTCTCCAGTAGGTATATTTGCTCTCCTTTGTAGAAGGAGCAAGACCCATAATTCTGTTGTGTCTGAGTAAAGCACACAATTCAAGAGACACAATGCTCCAATGTATCAGTTTGCCCCGATTGACACAAACATAATTTCTTTTGTGTAAAGAAACTGTTTATAGTGACCATCCTTACTAATGGACCTTACTTCCAGATTTAGCTCAGGTCATGCTAGGAGAATGTGTTCCTTTATTTCCAGTGCTGCTAACCTGACTTTGATAGATGCACCAGTAGTTGCTCTGATTTCGGATGCAGTTGTCCCAGTGGGTGACAAAGGTTGCTTAGTACGCACATTTGGCTGCAAGAGCTATCTAGCATTACAAACTCCTCACAAAGCCAGAGTCTTTGTTGAAAATTAGGTCTTTATGTTGCATCAGTTGGCAAACACTGTATTAGCAAGGAAGACTCAAGAATTTTAATTGAAACAAATTAAGCAGTTAATTGAAAGAGGGGAAAACTATAAGGAAGCTTAGGAAAATACATGGTTACGTAGAAACACCACTGAAGTTGCCCTATAGTTCTGGTTGGGCCCTTTCATCCTCCTGCTTATTCTTATTTCAAGATAAATGATCTAAATTACAGTAGGCCTATAAAACAGGTAGTCATGTGTACCCATTCGGGACTTCAAGGATTTGGCATGACTTCAGTGGATCTCCCACCCAGTGGGGAGGAGACAACAGTAGTTTCAGAGAGTCTTGCTAAATTCTTTGCCAGACCTTTGAGTTGGAAAATATAATAAGGGGTGACTCTTTAGAGTTATACAGTCTTCCTCCTAGCACTTTCACATCTTTCTCATGTTGGCTCACCAAGATCAAAAGGAAGTGCACAGCAAATACATTTTGGGATTCACACTGAAAATATGTGGACCATCTTTTTGGCACTGAAGTGATAACAGAGCTGCCATAAAGGGGGAAAAAATCTTCTGTTTATTCTGTTTTCTTTGAAGTTCCCAAAAATGATGGACACTAGAGAGATGACGTAGACCCCAAGTTTGTAAACCAAGGTAGTGAGGTTCAGCTGTCTAGAAGAGTTTTTGACTTTCACTGATTCTGACCATCACATCCTATAAGAGATCTCTAAGGTTTGCCTGAAGGGGGATACCATTTCAGATGTTTTTCATTTGGTCTGGGTTTGTACACATTTACAAAGTTAATGTGGTTGTAGTGATTAGTCTGGAAACCTGGGTATTTGCATCCTTCCTTTTATGGTTGATATACTGATCAGTTCCCTATTAAAGAGCAAAGCACATCAGATAAAATGGAGAAGAGGAGAATGATGTAAGCCAGGATTATCAAATGTGCGGCCCATGGACCAGATTCAGCTCCCACAGGGCTTGTGTGCATCCACAAACAACTGCCTTTGTGCCTGCTTTCTTCTCCCTCTCTCTTGCTTTCTTCTGCATCATGCTCTCTCAATTGCACAGCAGAGCAACAGTGCAAGAGAGCTGGCTTTTCCAGGCTCTCTTAATCACACAGTAGAGCTACTGAGCCAAGCCTCTGCCTTCCAGTGGCTGAGGGAGGGAGAGCAAGAGCTAACTTTGGGGAGAGAGAGAGGGAGGGAGACAGCATGTGTGTTTTGTTGGGCAGTTATGCCAGGGCTCTCCTGAGTGCAGCTGGATTCCCCTCCTTTTTTTCATTGTGTTCATGCTCTTATGATCCAGTCTTTCTCAGTAGGAAAGCAATATGGACTATTTGGATGAAGAATGACAAGCCAGTGAGGTGGATTCAGCTGAAAGTGTGTGTCCAGACCAAGTTCATCCAGCGTATTTCCTTTGCAGACTGGAGATTTTGAACGTAGACTTCCCCGGCTGTAGGCTGGTACTGAACATTATACATTGCTGTTTCTCTATTCTTGCACTGTCTCATAGGAATTGTAGTTATTTCCTCAGAGAAGACTATAGTTTTGTAGACAAACACATAGCCCTCAGTCTGTGTCATGGTGCTGTCACATGTTCTTGACCAGCCCATGAAGCAGCTTGGGTGCAGAAGCTCACAATGCCCAGCCATTTCATGTTTTCTTCTGGGTCTTCGGCTCAAAACATTGACCACGAGATTTCTTTAATGAATGTAAATAAATTAAAAGTAGGTTTGCACCTTACAGATACACTCCTGAACAGCACGGACATTGTCTCCAGATTTTGACGCAATGATTCAGAGCAAGAGATGTCAATTATTATAGTGTGTTAAATAAACAAAATATTGCAAGTGTGCTAATGTTTTAAGTTTTTTTTAAAAAAACCACACACTTTAATTGTATTTGTATCCTTTATAAAGTTCATATATTTACTACCTGGCATTACATTTTATGTCACACAATTTATGTCATATCCAACCCTCATAACAAATTGGATTCAACACCCCTGAATTGTAAGCCTTTTTGGCTGCTCATTGGGGAGAATGGTGAGGTATAAATTAAGTAAATAAATGTGGAGAGGCCCCTGCAGTGTTTAACAGACTCCATATAAATTTTATTAAAATATTAAATTTTAGCTCACCATTTGCTAAATTGATTCAGTTTTTTAACTGGAGTACATGGATTGTTTTTATTTGTTTTACTAGTATGCTGTAACCCACCTTGAGGCCGCTTGCAGGGGAGGGCAGGATAGAAATCCCAGTAGATAAATATAAACATCAAGAAGAGGCATCTCATTCCAACCCAATTTGCTGATGTGTTTCTTGGCACCCGCTTCTTTCTTCTCCAATTTTAGCTTTTGTCCACCTTATTGGAGTAGGAGTGCTTCAGAAGAGCCCAAGGAGGTGCTTGTGTCTGTAGGGACATCCATAATATTTTGCGATTGACCTTAGTTCCCAATGGCAGCTGTTTTGTGGTGGCACCCACTAACTGTAAAAAAAAAAAAAGTTCATATAGGATTGACAAGGGTTGGGACCCCTGGTAAATCTAGAGAAAAACTTCTTCAAATTAGGAATAGCTATAATATTGCAACAACCATAATCCTGATAGGAAGAGAAGCCCATAACATGGTTTATATAACATGTTTGTTGAAAGATGTTACGTCCACATGAATTTATTTGTTTTATATCCTACTTTTCTTCCAAATGTGAATGGCTTACACTGCTCTTCTCCACTGCTCCCAAATGGCTTACACTGCTCTTCTCCATTTTATTGTCACAACAGCCATGCCAGGTAGGTTAGGCAGAGAGTGTGACTGGCCCAAGGTCATCCAGCGGTTTATTTGTGAGACCTGGGTTCAAATCCCCACTTGTGCAGTGGAAGCTAACTGGGTGACCTTGGGCCACTCTCACAGCCTTGCCTACCTCACAGGGCTGTTATGAGGATAAAATGGAGGAGAGAAGAATGATATAAGCCACTTTGGGTCCCTGTTGTAGAGAAAAGTGGGCTACAAATTATATAAGACCTGCAACTCCTAGGTTTAGTCTGACATTCTGACCATTACACCACACTGACTCAGTAGCATCAGTTTTATGGAACTGAAGTCTGCTTCCCTGGTACTAATGTATTTTGCAGTGCAGGTAAATAATTTCAGTGCATCAGGGTGGTTATCATCACAGCCAAGGCACATATGTATCACCAAGCACTCTAACAAGAGACAGAAGGAAACACAAAAAGCAAGACAGTGGGTATTTGTGAATGAAAAATACAAAAAACCTGAAGTAATTACACTTTTTCTCTAAGGGGTGAGAAAGGCATTCAGGCTCAGCTCCTGAAGATGGGCCTCAAGCTGAGGACCTTGATGAGGGCTCCCTCCCATTCCATATTTCTGGCTGACTCTGGGAAGGTGCAGTAGCAAAGTGGAGTTCTAATTCAAAATTTCTGCCAGAAAGAGTTTCGCTAATGAACTATTTCACAACAGTGGTTGTGGAGGCTAAGTTCTGTATGTCTTGTAAGACTTTTAGGGCTGTTAATGTGTGAAAGAAAGCTATTGTGAATTTGTAGGCTAATATTTAGACAATTGTGAGATTGCTTTAAATAATTCTTGGCCGTTTTATTGCCTAACCATTTGTGTTCAGTGCTCTTCCCCTTGTTCGCAAAACTTTTTTTTCTTGGCTTTTTCCAAGTTTGACATTTATTTGTTGAGATTTTAGAGACAGATGCCCTAATCCAGTGGTCATTAACTGCTTCACTTCTGTTTTTCTTTTGTTTTATGTAAGGCAAGTGGGCTGAAGAGTAGGACTCTTTAGTAAGGGCTCTTACCCTATCAAAAATATCTCACCTCAATTTATTCTTTGTATTAAAACATAATTATTAACACTTAACAGGTCTAGTAAATAATATAATACCATCCATTGATTTTACAAAAAATAATTTGAAAGTAGTTATTTGAACCCATTGAAATGGCTTACCAAAAGTAAGCAGATCACAAGCAAGGAATGTCTTCAGAGAAGATGCTGTAGGTCAGTTTAGTTTCTTATATTTATGGGCTTTGAAATCATCTAGCAATAGCTAGCTATGCTGCTTGTTACAGTCACGCGTTCATGGTTAACTAATCACTGTATAACTTCAGGCACCGCACATGAATGTAGATAACATTGTATTTTCTTGAAATATATAAAATCTGTCAATTCATTCTTGCTATTTTTTATCATAACAAAAAATATCAAAACTAAGGATCACCAGTTTCACATATTTATGGCTATCTGTTGGCCCTCAGCAAATGTTCTCATCTTTGAACTGCATCTTCACTTCTGTGTTTGGTTGAGCATTCTTAGTATTCTCAGATGTTTCTTGATTCTGAACCCAGACAATTACATCTACTGATTATGTATAATCTGCTAAAGGCCATATTTTTCTGTTACTTCTTTGTTTTTCACCTCTCTATTTTGGATTTCTGGGCTTTCTATTTGCAATGTCTTATTGTTGAGCTGTGAGACCAGGTCAGCTTTCTCTCGGGCCTGGAAAAACATTTTCCAGGATCTTTTTGGTCAAGAGCAGCAGCTGCACCTTTGCATTTTTGATTATATCCATGACAGTATGTAAGACCCAGATAATTTAGGTACATATTAGAGAAACAGTATTCCAAGCAGTTCAGTATTTATAACAACCAATATGCACCTTATTTAATTAACCCAGAGCTTTTAGTGTGTTGAAAAAATTAAGCTAGAAGCACATTAATGAAAGCTTATTCAGCTCAAGCGTGGAGAGAGGGCATAAGAGAGATTTTAGCGCTTTGGCTGTGGAATTTCCATTTGTCTGAGTGCATTCTTTGGTTTTGAAAAAAATGGACACATGAAGCTGCCTTATACTGAATCAGACCATTGGTGCATCAAGGTCAGCATTGTCTACACAGACTGGCAGTGCTCTCCTGGCTCTCAGGTCTTTCACATCATCTGCTGCCTGACCCTTTTCACTGGAGATACCTGGGACGTTCTGCATGCCAAACAGATGCTCTACCACTGAACCCAGCCTCTCCCAATGTGTTACCTGCATGGCATCTTTGGTTAAATGCCTGCTGTGGGTCTGCATGTTTAAAATTGCCTTTTTCCCTTCAGTCATGCTGCCCTTCACTTCCAGCACAGTGTATTGAATACTAGAACTGTGGTAATTTCTCTCTGTGTGTTTGGGTGGGGAGGGGGGACTAACACTTCCTAGGACTTGTTTACCATCCAATTCCTTGTCCTTTCCAGTTTTCTAGAATCCTGAATATAATTGCTTGTGAATTTTGCCAAACAGAAACTTAAAGCAGGAAAGTGGAACGATTTTCCAAGTTTGAGAAATGAGCTTGTCAAGAGGTTCTGTTACAGAACCAAAATGTCTCCAGGCTTTTATGTCACTGATGAACATACAAAACTGCCTTACAGAGAGACTAGACCCGCTGGCATCTCTAACAAAGTGTTGTTGACTCTTAACTGGCAGCAGCTCTCTGGTCTCTTAGGCAGAGAGAAGACTTTCCTGTCATCTGCTGTTTCAGGGCCAAACTAGATGTTGCAGCAGCCGTGGTTCAACCCATGGTTGCCAATGCCATTTTGCCGAAGAATTTGGCCACTTAAAAGCTTTTGTCAGATGGTCCTGATCCTGATTGGGTCTGTGACACAGCAGAACCAAGAGACCTTCTCTTCTCCCCCCGCCCAATGCCTTTTAAATTTCTAAAACAGCAAGCATAATGTCTGGGTTGGCCCCTGCATCCTTCTTTTAAGTGGGTTGAACCTGGTCTGCTCTGTATGCAAAGGAGTGCTGTTCCTTTCAGTCACCCTTTTTTGCTTGTTAATAATATTGTGCTATAAGTTCAGCCCTTGAGAGTTTTCATCTAATGCTTTCCTTCTCCTTTTTATCCCAGCTATACAGTATTTAATTGTCTATGTTCAGTTGCTGTAAGAGTTTCCTGAAATTTTACATCTCTAAATCCATGACCAATCTGCAGTAATGCTTTACATCTAGGCAGAGACTGTAGGGAGCAGCGCTGGTGCAAATCCAAATCCCAGAGCCAAATTAGGGCAGGCCAAAGTATCATCAAGTAGTATGTTTCCTGTTTGCAACTGAACCCTAAATTCCCAAAGACTAGATCTGCGTCAGGGGAGGTCATTACGATCGGCCAGTCAACATCTTTTGACCTTCCCTGGCCCAAGGGATGTCTGGCTTGCTTTGACCAGGGCCAGGGCTTTTTCGGCCCTGGCCCCAACCTGGTGGAATCAGCTCCCTATGGAAGTTCGGGACCTACCGAATTTGTTGCCATTCCAGAGGGCCTGTAAGGCGGAGCTGTTCTGCCAGGCCTATGGCTGAGGCAGGCAGGCATCCTTATCTTATTACACCATCTAACAGGCCCCCCAGCACTGATTGCTAAAAATCAGGCCAATACAGTTGACATCTTTTGGACACCTAAGCTGTGACAAGTATGTCTTAATTTATGTGTCCACACCATCCATGCTGCCTTATATTAATTCTGAGCTAATGGCTTAACTGTTTTAATTTATTAATCTTTTTTAACTGTTCGACTGTTCTATTGTTGACCTGTTTTATTGTTGGTTTTTAATTGTTTTTACCATGTAGGAATCCCCCCTGAGCCCACTATGGGAAAGGGCAGACTATGAATTTACAGAAATAATAATAATAGATCTCCCCACCCCCGATTGCAATATTGACATTTATCTTAAGACGTATGGTGGTGGCCATTAATGTACCCAATTCTCTTTCTGCTATTACAAGATGTATATATTTAAGCATGCTGTTCTTCATAGTGAAGTTTTCTTTAGTTAGGTTGTTTGGTCTCTCTTGAACCAGGCTGTTCAGGAACTGGACATGGCATTGTCGTATTCCTTTCCTATTAACTTGGGATAGGGGAGTCTGACTCTCCATGCTCTCCATGCTCCATCCAATGTTAGCAAAAGAAGGCAAATATACCATGTACAAATCTGTACTGTATACAAGCACTGGGACTTCTCTGTGCATCATATCCCTCCTTTAGCCCATCTAATATGATTGTTATGCAGCACAACAGCCCTGATAACTATAAATGGAGACTTTAACTACATATGGGTGTGTTTACAGGTTCTGACTTCTTGTTTCCAGTTTAGAACTTTGTGGAGTTCAGAAAAGTTGCTCATTGCACAAATAGGTGTATTTACGTACACTGAGGAAGGAAGGCAACCTGCATAAGTAGCCACAGAAATCAGTATTTAACCTTTTCCACATTAATGTGTGATGTTATCTAGTTGTAGCACTGAGAGGAGGTAACCGAGTGGGTTTTATATTTTTGGTGTAGCAATCTTGTTGACCTCTATTGCATACTGTGTGCAATGAATAAATTTCCCTACTTCCTGACTGCTGGAATTGCACGAGTGCCCTCCCTCTCCTGGCTTCTGAAAGTTAAGTTATATCACTATAAACAGGTTTCATGACAAACTGAAGCAAAAAGCATGCTGCTTAACTGAAGCATTTTGCAAATGCTAAAAGAAGTTTTGTTTTCCCTTGCAGGTTGAGGGAAGTTTCAGAGAAGCTCAACAAATACAACCTAAACAGGTGAGGTGCAGTAGATGCTTTACTATCATGGGAAATAACCTGAGGAAATGTTTAGTGTTCATGTTTTTATATTTTAGTATTGGTAACATCTGGATTGAATCATACAGTTGGAATGGGCAGAGTTAAAGGTGGACTGTTGCCCTCCCCTCAGATACCTTCTGACCTGCATACTGGAAAACCTTTGGTAATATTTTTTTTAAAGGCATGTAGGATATAAATAGCAAGTATGAATAGAGGCAGAAATCTACTCATGGATGACTTGGTTTAGCTGATGGGTTACACTGAAAAATAATGTTCCTTGCTCACTTCTAAGATTTTATTCTTCATTTTCTATGTTTAGCGACTGAAAATAGGTCAGTTGTTGCAACGAATGTATATTTTTAGTCATTTTCAGATTTGTATCTAAATTCATTGTACATTCCATATGCCACTTGTTTTCTTTTATTTCTCAGATTAAAGAGTCTTTAAAAATGTTACACATGCTCACTTTTTGTTTTCAGCCACCCCCCTTTGAATGTATTGGAACAGGCTACTATTAAACAGTGTGTGGTGGGACCAAATCATGCTGCATTTCTTCTTGAGGTAAATTGCTCAAAATACATTCAGACAACAACCTTAGTTACTCCCAACCTCCATTAGACCAACTTTGCTAACTACTGTCGACCCCTTCCAACTTTTGGTTTCAACACTGTATGTCTTTTTTCTTGTTTTAAATTTAGGATGGTAGAGTCTGCAGAATTGGCTTTTTAGTTCAGCCTGACAGATTGGAATTGGGTAAACCAGAAAATAATGATGGGTAAGATTTTTTTCTCCCCTTCAGCAGTTATCTGCCTTTTTATCATTTTATGTTTTGTAAAGCTGTAATGATCTTGAACTATTAAACAGGTCATCAGACTGATGGGGCATGTAGAATTCTTGGCTAAAATGAAGACCAGGCTAATAACCTTTCCTGGTTCAATAATCAGAAATGAAAGTTTACATTTCTCACAATAATACAAGCATACCAGCAAAATGTGATTTCTGCATTAAATATTCAAGTATCCAAACCTCAGACGTCTTTGTAGTGGTGCCATCTGTCAGGACATCCTTTCTGGATCTGCATCTTTTTATCACTGCTATGAGAGTAAAGTGTGGGTTTAAACAAGATTCTTGATTTTGCATTTATTCACAAATATACTATATATAATTGAATGCATATTCATTCATTTAGACACATTCAGCAAGGGCCATGGCTGCTAATATGCAAGGTTTACTTTTTAATAAGAAATCATTTTGTCATGAAGCAAATGTGTTTGGCGTGCTTTGCATGCTTTGTCTGTTTCTTTTTTAATTACTATTATAGATCATATCCTGCAGCTAAATTTGAAGATTCCCCAAGGGTGTTGCTTCAGCTGGTGTGTTACCAGACTGAGTCCCTGAGAATTTAAGCCTGGGATTCCAGGCTTTGTTTTTAACCCATTTGGGATTGTATTGTGACTGATCTACCATCTTTTACTTTCAGTTCAAAGTTGAGCAGTGGCTCAGGGGCAGGAAGGACATCCAGGCCAGGCAGGACTAGTGATTCCCCATGGTTTCTGTCTGGTTCTGAAACTCTGGGCAGACTGGCAGGCAACACCCTTGGGTAAGTTTTGGTAGGGTCGAGGCTGCAACCTGTTTGGTACCATACTTAGTTATGTGTGACTGCACATACATTGCCTGCAGTATGTATGAAGACTGTTAAAATGCAGCAGTGGTTTAGCTAGGTTTTTGAGAAAGAGCTGTTAAACACGGGACAAACTGTGACTGACTTCTCCATTCCTAAAAAAACAAACAAACAGATTGGTTCTATAATGATAGTCCTTTAGAATTAAAGTATTTTCCAATAGTGACCTCTTGATTTGGAGAGGATTGTTGACTTAAATGCTGCACTTCTATCTGAAACTTTTATTAACAGCATGGCTCTAGTATTTAAAAATAGAGTACTGAATTTTTAGTTGCAGTTGTTTCTTTGGTAATATATACATGACAATAATTTTATTTCTGTTGCAGTATTGGTCTGGTGTAGGGGTCTGCAACCTTTGAAGGTTAAAGAACCAAACTATGAGAAACTTCAAAGCGAGAGATATTTTTATAACTGAAACTAAATGGTTTCTAAAGATGTGTGTGTACACATGAAAGCTTATACATAAGAACATAAGAGAAACCATGTTGAATCAGGCTGGTGGCCCATCCAGTTCAACACTGTCACACAGGGGCCAAAAACACCTAGGTGCCATCAGGAGGTCCACCAGTGGGGCCAGGACATTAGAAGCCCTCCCACTTCCCGCTCCCAGCACCCAAATACCTTGAATAAAACTTTGTTGGTCTTAAAGGTGCCACTGGATTCAAACTTTGTTATACAGTTTACATTACTGATAATTGATGTGTAGATCCATAATGTTTTTGTAGCCCAAACACTGGTTGTTTCAAGGTCTGACAATAAATAAAAAGTACAAAAAGGAGACATTACAGTATTAGTGCGCTGGCATAAATTGGCACAGAATTTACAGTTGGATTACTGACAGCTGTTCATCTCTATCATTTCGTTTTAGCAAGAAACCCTTTAATCCCATAAAAAATTGCCTTCTGTTCCCTTCACATACTGGCTATGATGACATCCTATTTTTCTTTTTAAATCCATATTTGGTTCCTTATCTAGCTACATCTGGTTCTAGAACTGTAGGTTGCAGATCCCTAGGCTGGTATATTTTATTAGTTTCAGGGTAATCATTAAGATACTGGAAAGACCCCTTGTTTGGATTGACTAAAGTATAGTCAGTAAATTAGAGACGTTGCAATAAATAAAGAATCTTACATTTCCACTAATCAAGATGTTACAATTTAAGATAAAGAGATACTTTTTCTAATTTCACAGGAAGGATAAATATATTGAAGAGACTTCATAATTTTTGCCATTATTTACTCAATAAAGTGCAAAACTATATAGAATTTCAATTCTCTGTTTTGCACCAAGAATGCAATTTAAATTTAAAGGAGATTCCCATTTTAATAACTCATAGGATGGCAGATGGATTCTTTAATTCAACAGAACATACAAGCTCCAGCATATAGAAATTAAGCAGATAGCTCTTTTATGCAGAGGGGGATCTGGCATAATATTGCTTTGAAATTTTTTTTTAAAACTATCTTGAGTCAAAGAATGAAAAGAAAAGCCAAAAGTAAGAAGTGTCTACCTTAATTAATGCCAGTGAGTTTGCCGTGTTCTGTCCCAAAGGAATCTGCTAAGGAAGCATACTTAAAACACTGCTGTATAGGAAAGAATTGTATCAGGCATGCTAGCTTTGATAGTATATGTTATATTATTAGGCTAGCATGCTGTAGACAGCAATGACATTTAGATACGATATCTCTTTAAAACCAAATTGACATGTTACCTTTTTCAAAATATTCCTCAGGAGTCGCTGGAGCTCAGGTGTTGGAGGGAGTGGAGGAGGATCTTCGGGCAGATCCTCTGCGGGTGCTAGAGATTCTCGAAGGCAAACACGAGTGATTCGAACAGGGCGTGATAGAGGATCTGGTTTGCTGGGTAGTCAGCCACAACCAGTGATTCCAGCCTCAGTTATTCCAGAAGAACTCATTTCACAGGTACAAGTGTCTTACGAACATTTTAAAGTTTGCATCTCTCTCTCTAGAGATGTCTGTCTGTCTGTCTATCATGATCTGCTCTGTGTGTGTGTGTGTGTATCTATATATAAAACAATCTGCTGTACTTAAGATGTTTGTATTCATTCTTTTGCAAAGGTATTTAATTTCTTATTTATATGTGTTTGAGAAAGAATGGGCACTTTTATGTCCTTTTAATGGAATAAGGACTTGTAGGGAAATATGCTTCCCACTCTCAGTAACATGGGGGGAGGGGATTTACATCAGATTGTCATGTTAACGTTGGCTGAGAGAGAGCACTTTTTGATCATAGTCTTACGTGAGCTTTTTGTAAATGGCACAATCCTTAATGTTTCTTTACATTATTTCTTTTTTTGCATAAATGAATGAGAGACCCATGCCCTAATGATGATTGACATATAATGTATAGATTACAGAGAAGTAACAGTGTTTAGTAGCAGTAGGATTATAAGGGATTTTCAAAGTAGGTAAACTGGATAATGTTTGCCAAGCTATTCTCTTCCTTGGGAATTTTAGAAGGTAACAGAGCCTGTACTCTGGGGCTTATTTGTTCTGGATTCCCAAAGGTAGATAATGGTTCTGAATTACATGTTGATTCCTATTATGCTATTAGATGAATTTCTTCAGACCTGCCGACATGCTTGGCTGTGGTGTTTTGTTTCATTCTTGTTCCCCTGGGCTGTTCCTTTTTTCTCATCTTCTCCCCCACCAATTTAATGTACAGATTGCCAAGTACATGGCTGACTTTTAAAAAAAACGAAGAACAAAATATTTTCTTTTTTTTTTGCATTCTGTTTACAAATGGTTTGCATTGATTGACACGAAGTCTGGTGTACTACATGTGTATTATACATCTTACCCTTGTTTGTTTTTCCTGCCAGATAGACATAGTGCCCAGTGTTGTTCTGTTTTTATCAGTCTCACTATTACCAGGTGGGGATTTCCTTTGTGGAAGAATGGAGATGTGTCCAATGAAGCCAGGCAATAAGGGAGCGTAAAAACCTCCTCCAAATGGCAATCTGGTCTGTCTTCTTCTCACAGGACATGCAGCCCCAAGAATTTATTATCTGCAGCTGCCAGTGCCTGCCTTAGTCTTTGTTTTGTCTGGGCAGACAATATGAAAACGGATTAGTTAAGTTAGCCTTGAGTAGAGGTAGAAAGTCTTGCTCTTGCCACTTCTCCAAAAAGGAGCATTGACTGACCTTATGTGTATTTACTGCCTTGAACTGTGCATAGAGGAGAATTGGATGAGCTATTAATGGAAAGCGAAAGTATATTGGAAGCCTCTGCATAGTTGGTGGAATGAATTAGGGGTATGTAAGTGCCACCTAAACTACAGTTCTGACTTCAAAGTGAAAGGTACATATGAAGAGTTGTAAAAGATGAGTGAGATTGGGACATATATGAAAGTGAAGGAAAGTTGAAACAGGAGGAAGAGAAAAGGGGAGATAAGAGAAGGTTCCTTGGGTTGCATCTGTGGCAGGAAGATAACAATAAGTGTTGCTAGTGTGGGAAGTTAATTGAGTTGTCCATATCCAAGCAGGTAGAATATATGATCATATTGGAGATTGTGTGTGTGATTTTTCTTCATTTGCCATGAAAGACATGAGGGAAGTGAAATGATGGTCTGGTTGGATAGGTGAAAGAGATCAGAGAGAACTAAATTAAAGGAATAAAATCGGAGACAGAAAAAGTGTAGGAAATACTATGCAGTTGGACCTGGAAGTGTTTGGTTGTAACAAGAAGAGAAGCTACCAAGTGGGACGGGTTAATAGAACAAGTCATGATCAAGGAGGAAAAAAATCTGAGATAAAATGGTGCTTACGGACACTGTTTTGGCAACAGGAGAGCAAATAAGTCTGTGAAAGTGTGGTTTTTCTTCTTAGTATGGCCATTAAGAGTCTTGTCAACTGGATTGATAGCCTTATGAGAAGAGATAAGACATGAAATGGGGAATGCTTGGTGTATTTTCAGAGCAGTAATCTCCTGTAGCCCCATGAACAGGGTTTTAACTACTGTTGGTTTTAAGAAACCTGGCAACCTATTGGAAAGGAAACCGTCCATAGTCAAGAGTATTATAGCTTTGGCTGGCTCTAGCTCTTAAAAAGCCTCTTGAGGAATAACTTTTTGTATGTGAATAAGACCCTGACTCATTACTCTTTTAATAATGACTGAGTCAGCCTAGCTTATTCCCAGGGTGATTTTAAATGTATTTTTGCATTGTGAAATTCATATACTTTCTGAACATTTGTGTTCTAACAGTTGCTATAACAATGAAAACATTGGTTGGCATCATAGAGCCTTAATCTAGAAGAATAGGTTAGAAAATAGAGTATACATAGATTGTAGACTGCAAAAAGTGGTGTTTCTGACCACTTTCTGATTTTTTGGAGAGGGTGTGGTCTCTTGTGAAAATAATTGTTTCTAATTCAAGGTTTCACAGTGAGTACAGGTAACCCTTTTAACCCTGGCTTTTTCATATCCTTTCTGGTGTATTTAAGGTCCATATCCTTTCTGGTGTATTTAAGGTTCTGGTGTATTCAAAGGTTTGTTCTTGTCAATAGAAACCATTTTTGGGGAGTCTGTTGAACTAAATGTATGCATGGTGTTTACTTACAGGCACAGGTTGTTCTACAAGGAAAATCTAGAAGTGTTATTATAAGAGAACTTCAGCGGACAAATCTTGATGTAAATCTTGCAGTGAACAACTTGCTGAGCCGTGATGATGAAGATGGAGATGATGGTGATGATACAGCTAGTGAATCGTATCTTCCAGGAGGTTTGTGTGGTGCAATGCTTTCTCTTCCTTTTAAAATTATTTTTGTGCTCTTCTTTCAATGTGCAACACTGGTAGAGGGTTTACCTTTTTTTTCCTGCTGTGCACAGTATTGGGATGTAAAGAATTGCTGTTCTTTTGAAGGTGGCAAGTTAGAGAATAGTAGATAAAACAAAATTAGAACTGGGATATGTGCATTTTATGTAACCCAGAGTTTCTTCAGTCCTAGTAAAATGAAGAGTGAGTGGATTTGTGTGACAAAGTTCTGTATTGTCCAGAGACTTGTCATATACATTTGCCAATATTTTTTAACTAGTCAGAGTACTTGGTGTAACTATTTTATGGCTTTCTGGTGAAGGCCTTCGTTGCAAGGAGCTTCTGATGTTGAAGCACGAGTGGGAGGAGCTCTGCTAGACATATACTTTAGAATGAGTAGTTATTTCCTTCTCATGTGAAACTTTGGGCTTTGCATAATTGATGTTCATGTTTGGGGCATGACTTTCTATGCTACTTAAGAACAAAAACAAAGTGTGCACACACAAAAGCAGGATCTTTGCATCCTGTTTGGTACATTATACTTTTTTTTAAAAAGAAGGTTGAGCAACTAGTCTGATATCAAGGGCCATATTAAAAAGGGCCATATTAGGAACACGCAAACAGAATAGTTGCAATCAAATTGCAAATATATTTTGGCAAACAAGGGATTAACATAAATTATATCAATTATATGAGCAATGAATTTGCAACAGTTAAGTTTTGTTGATAGTGATTGACAAGAATAGTGGATCATTAGTCTTTGATATGCCAGGGAAAGAAATTAACCTGTTAGTTGCATGCATATGCAGTCAAACTTTGAGCCATTTGTGCGTCCCTTTGGTTTCAGTGATCTAATGCATACACCAAGAAGTGCGTATCCCAGGTGTATGAACTGCTTCATGGTGACCTTATGAATATAATTTTGTTGTTGTTGATTGGTGTGGTTTGTAGATCATTAGCCACCTTAAGACCTTCTTTGGTAAAGGGCAGAATATATATAATGCATCCAGCTTCTTTGCTTTTCTATGATTGTGCCCCATGTTGTCTTAGTTAGGTGTTTCAGTGGTCTTTAATTGTGTCCATCCTCAAATAACTATGCTTCATGTCTTCCATACAGTTTATTACAGATATATTTAATTCTGAACCTGATCCTCATGTGGATAGAAAGACCAAGATAATTGGACCATGTTCAGATAGCAGGCTTTTTCCTGCAAACTTGGGTCACCCTCCAGGATTGCAGAAAACTGTGAACCCTAAAAAACCATGGAGGGGAGTTCCAAGAGACAAATGTTTTCTGTACTTGTGTAGACAATGTAAGGGAGCATCCATGTGGGCTGCTCATGAGTGGAGGAGCAGGTGATGCGAGCTGAGCCAGGGTAGTTGGCATGCAGAGAGAGAAGAGTAAAAGCTAGAGCCATTGCTACAATAAGTTGGGGGAAGGAGGGGGTTGCCTCTGCTCTCCCCCTGCCATGTGAGTCCGGCAGCCATTGGTTGCAGTGCTGCGGGTGAACAGGCTGGCCAGTAAGAGAGCAGGAATGCAGCGGTATCAAGGGAGTGTGGATGCAAAGGCAGGTTCCTCATTTGTAATCATATAATATCCAATCAAATCTGCTCTTGCAACAACTTCCTTCTTTCAGATAAAGGACTCCCCATTGGTTCATGTCCCATTTCTGATACTTTTTGTCTTGAACTGTGGGTTGAAGTTGTAACAAGCAAAAAGAGAGGAATGGGAACAAGTCTCTTGTAAATAAACCTTTCCCCCAATGCTGGTGCAGGCCTATATTTTGGCAAGTGGTTTGTGTGGCTGCTATATACATAATTGGTGGGGATTGTTGGACAAGCTCTTCTGGCCCACTCAGGTAGACAAGACCTCCTTGCTACTTCTCCTTAAAAGCAAAATTACATGAACTCATTTAAAGTCTGGGAGGGACTTGCTACCTCATGAACTTGTTTATGATGGAAGCTTTATTCTTGCTCCGAAAATAATTTTAGTTTGTTGAAGGCTAATTTTAATAAAGTGAAGCAAATAATGGAATTTTATACTGAGTTTGTGCCATGACAAGATATGAAAGTTAAATTTGTGCTAGAGAGGTATATGGAATCCTTTCTTGTGACTAGATTTAGTAGGTGGCTGGCAAGCCTTGAGGTGTGTAGTGATGGGAAGACTGGGTGCATGTTGTGTACAATGTGAATCTCTGCTGCATGCCAGTTACAAATAAATTACTTTGTGGTGAGAAGATAGTTGTGTGAACTGGCCCAAAGACTGCATTAAAGTTGGTTTTTGAGGCAGCGTCTTTGTGTTGCTGAGTGCTGGAGTCAGGCATTTGATCAGTAAAAAAATCAGCGTAGTTGACAGGTCCAATTTATTTCAAGTAGTAACGTCATTAGAAAAACAAAAGATAATCAGTAGATTTCTTATTTAGTGTAATTGCAAACAGAGTAGTCATAAGAACATAAGAGAAGCCATGTTGGATCAGGCCAGTGGCCCATCCAGTCCAACACTCTGTGTCACACAGTGGCCAAAAAATTATTTATACACACACACATACACACTGTGGCTAATAGCCACTGGTGGACCTCTGCTCCATATTTTTATCTAAATCCTTCTTGAAGCTGGCTATGCTTGTAGACGCCACCACCTCCTGTGGCAGTGAATTTCACATGTTAATCACCCTTTGGGTGACGAAGTGCTTCCTTTTATCCGTTTTAACCCGACTGCTCAGCAATTTCATCGAATGCCCATGAGTTGTTGTATTGTGAGAAAGGGAGAAAAGTACTACTTTCTCTACTTTCTCCATCCTGTGCATAATCTTGTAAACCTCTATCATGTCACCCCGCAGTTGATGTTTCTCCAAGCTAAAGAGCCCCAAGCGTTTCAACCTTTCTTCATAGGGAGTGTTCCAACCCTTTAATCATTCTAGTTGCCCTTTTCTGGACTTTTCCCAATGCTATAATATCCTTTTTGAGGTGTGGTGACCAGAATTGTACACAGTATTCCAAATGAGACTGCACCATCGATTTATACAGGGGCATTATGATACTGGCTGATTTGTTTTCAGTTCCCTTCCTAATAATTCCCAGCATGGCATTGGCCTTTTTTATTGCAATCGCACACTGTCTTGACATTTTCAGTGAGTTATCCACCACGACCCCAAGATCTCTCTCTTGGTCAGTCTCTGCTAGTTCAACTGTTAGTGAAAAACAATGAAATTAAGTTTAAACAATAGTAATTAATTAAATCTTAGCATGTGCACTCTTAAGCAGTACTATTTGATGCTGATTTCCTGCCTCGAAGTACTAGCAGTTATAGTTGGTGGTCAATATGAGAACCTTTGATATGCTTTTGAGTTTATGCCTGACTCCTGCAAGTCTCAGGGCAGCCTTCCCTTGCTAACAAATAAACAAGTGAAGCCATAAAGAAAGGGAAAAAAGATAACCTGTGACCTCCAGAAGGATATTCTTGGCATCATGAAAACATCCAATAACATTTGACTGATAGTTGACCAGCACATAAGCACTCTGCTTTCTGTGCCTAGAATTTGCCATTGTAGTTACTTAGGGCACTAACCTGATTTGCTGCGTCAAATACATGAGTTCTGAGGGTTGCTGCAATGTAAGGAATTGTGACAGTGGAGACATTGGAATCTCAATTGTACTTCCTAAATTTGGGAACAGCAGCCAAACTTCAGCCAAGTAACTCTTTAGCATGAGCAGTATTATAGGCTTTTGAATGTGCATATTGTTTGACCTTCTCATAAGTGCAGTGGTGGCCATGATGATACTGTCTGTGGATGGCTTGTAACTAACAGCAGCTGTTGTAACCATTTCGTAACCCTGCTGTTACTGCACTGTCCCAGTGGCAACAAATGTGTTTTCTTTTCCTGTGCTCTTCATTTTATAAGATACAGGATAATCCCACTGTTTCAAAGGGCCATTCAAAATCTTTACCCAGCGGTGTTGGAGCAGAATCAAACTGAATTTATATGGTTGAGGCTTTGAAAAACACAATAGAAAGGTGTCAAGTGGAGATGCTGTCTGAATGTGATTTGGGATTTTTTTCCTTGTATTTCTGCCTAGAGAGTACAAAACAAATGATTCATATGATATATGAATTAGTTGTATTTCATTTTGGCTAATGTACTAGATTTGAATGAATTTAGGTACATATGTAGATTGTATTATACATAGGATAGTCAATGTTTATTCAACATAAGAATGAAATGTTTTCCTGACTTATACAGCTTCAAAGGGAATCACTTAGAGGAGTCAGGTTTAATGTACACCTAATCCTTTCTAGTACATAAATGTTTCTGGTTATAGAATTCTTGATAAGTACAGAGTTGATTTAGATACATTTTTGTGATTTGCATTGCTGTCGTCTCTCTCAGGTTATTTTTGAAAAACATCATTCTGGTTAGGTTGCCTTTGTAGATGCCTAAAGGAGTTGGGGAAATGAGTCGTGACTTTCCACATCATCCCACTTGGATGATCTGAGAGTTAGAGATTGACAGTTTAAGGTGACTATCTTATTGATCTAGAGATGCAAAATGGGTAAGATCAGATTTTCAGTCAACACGGTGTCCTTGATGATAAGTAACTTCAGAACAATGCCATGAATTATGGATAAATGGGGCAAAAAACCCACTGATGTGTTTCTGACTCACTGGATTTAGTATATGCAAAAAAGATTAGACTATTCAGTATCAGGGTTTATTTTCTTGGGGTGGGGGCAATACTCTCTCTAAGCTGTGGAGTCTTGTGAGCAAAAATGCTACATCTTGAGCTACTGGCATTAAAGTTGTGAGCTACTGCATAAATTAATCCGCCCTGGGGCTCATTTTCCTGAGCTAAGACAAAAATGTATGAGTCAGAGGCTAAACTGTGAGCTAGCTCACACTAACTCAGCTTAGAGGGAACATTGGTCAGGGACAGAGATTAGTGCATCAAAGATGTATTGCCTTTCCATTCCCTCCCTATCTAGGCCCTGTCTTTTGCAAAAGGAAGTAGAAACAGGGCTGTGTGCTTTCCAGTGCTTCCCACATCCTGTAGGCATTGTTGTGGACAGAGTAAGACAGAGCAGAAGTTTGTGACTGGATGAATGAGAGAGAAATAGGAAGATGAGAGTTCTTTGTGGAGAAGGGGTAAGGCAAGCAATGAAAGGACAATGGGTTGATGCAGCAGAACAGGACTGTCTCAGCTTCCCTGTCTCTTGCAGCCTGAAATGCTGCTACTGAGAAATGTTTGCATGAGGGGCAAATTGAGAGTCTACAGTTGAAAGGAGGAATTGGTGGACCTGATTCCCCCTCCCTTCTGTTAACCAGGTATCTACTGTTGGTTCTGACCCACTAGAACATTGACCCCCTCATTTCATTCATTGCACACACCTCTACATCCTGCTTTTAGAAAAGAAAATTCCTTTCAACATTAATGTCATCTGATCACTAAGCTTTGGGGAAATGACACATCTAAAAACAGTTCTATTTAGAATGTGGCATTGTTGTATTTCATGGGTTTGTTTGAGAGTGGATGGGCTAGAGAATATTAGGGGGTGAGATTCTGACTTCTTGTGATGTACTTACTAAGATGCTGAAAGAATGGTGTGAGTCAATGTTTTTTGAACTAAGAGATGGGTCTTTAGGGAGGTATAAGACACCCACTGATCGGGATTGAGGGGTAGAAAAATGTTCAGTGAATTCATTGTGTCTTAATGGTAATGACTGTATTTAAGAATAGGGAAAAGCCAGGGGTTCTCAGAGTGAGAGCCACAATTTCATTTGGTTTGCTTAAAAGGGAGATGTTGGGTTGAGGGTTTTTTTTGGGGGGAGGGGTGTATTTGTGTGTGTGTGTCTGCACCTGGAAGTCATTTGACCTCTGGTGACTGACCCCTACTGGGGGCCTGGAGGATATTCAGGAAGGTGGCTGAATAAAGGCTGCTTCTGTCTTCCTGACTTGCTATTTCCCATCCAAGTACTAACCAGCATTGACCCTGCTTAGCTTCCAATATGTGATGAGATCAGGCTTTTTGAGGTGGATTCAATTGTTTTAAATAGGAAATGAAGTGGGGGCAGTGTGTAGGAGCTCAGAATGGATATTGGGGTTTGGAAGCCAGTACCACTTGTGTGATGGAGCTGGAAGAATATCTACTGTGAGGTTTTTGGGAGACTTTATATTATGGAACATCTAATAAATCTTCATATGTTTTGAGAAAACTTCATAAATTTAAAATTTATTTTCTCTCATTGTACATTTCTACTCTGCACTAGAAAATAAATTCAGTAGAATGCAATAGGAAATTTGAACACTATCGAGAGGGTTTTGAGTTTTCATGCCAGGGACCCATAGAATTAAGATTTCATCCTGAAATGGAGCATTTCAAAAAATGGGGGTTGGGCTGCTGTGCCAGAGACCATTCATGGTGTGGCAAATATTAAAAATACAATATTAAAACATTTTCTATGAGGGCATATTTATGAATGCTGCATGCATTGGTAAAATTCTACCAAAGACACTTCAGCTCAAGTCACTTGTAATTCTGGAAGGCAAAAGGAGAGATAGCATGCTATCTGGAATAAGAGGGTTTTTAAAAAAAAAATTACCTGCTGTGTTCTGGAATTTAAATGTATTGAGTCTTGCTCTTTTTATAAAGCTTAACTGCACACAGCTTTGTCTAATGTCTGGGTTCTTAGGATTAGATTAGTCTCAGTGGCTTGAAGAAGCAAGCAGCCAAGCAGTTGACTTAGATCACATTGGTTTTGTACTTGTGCTTGATTGCAAGCGTGAGCAATAGGCACACAAATCTGAAGAACAGAACATCAGTTTTTGTTGGTGGATTTGTCTTGTTTGGTGATGGTCTTTTCTAGCAGATATTTCAAGTAGCTGATAATTCACCTGAGATCCTTGTCTCCTCTTATAGAGGATCTTATGTCTCTTCTGGATGCTGACATACATTCTGCTCACCCAAGTGTCATTATTGATGCTGATGCTATGTTTTCAGAAGATATTAGTTACTTTGGTTATCCATCCTTTCGGCGCTCATCACTTTCCAGGCTAAGCTCGTCCCGAGGTAATTTTGCACCTTTTTTCTTTTGTAAATAAATAGTATTGCTGTGCAGTACTCTAGTTATAGCACATGCTGGTGAATTTGTCTTAGATTTGTGTGAACCTTTACCCCTATTTTAAATATAGGAATTAAGTATTTTGTATTAAACTATATATATATATATATATTTAAAAAACTATCTTTTGACATAACTTAGCTGTTTGAAAGATCTGATAGGTGAAATGTGCATGGGGCTTTACCCATATATATTGCATCCTCCAAAATCAACTTAACTAGACCTACTTTAGAAGTATTGTTCTTTAAAATGGCCGCCCTGAGCCATTCGTGGGAAGGGTGGGATATAAATCTCGAATAAATAAATAAATAAATAAAAATTCTGACATGAATCATTTCTAGAACATAACATAGTTTAGATTGTTCAATAATCCATGTCAGAGCTGGTGTACTGGTAGTGGCGCACAGGGCATTTTCTGCCTTCCTGGGTCTGGAGGCATATTTTTATAATATAGTTAAATGTCCTACTTCTGTTCTGTTAGGTAGCATTGAACTCTGTTCCACGACTCATTATGCACTGCTCTAAGAGTAAACATTTTCTCTGCGAGATAGAAAGCCTAATGATTTTTTTCAAATATAGATGGGAGAGGTTGGAATTAAACTGCATTCTGAAAAACCTTGCAGTGCTCCATTTTAAGCCAGACATTCGTATCTGAATTTAGGCTTAGAAATAACCCATTGCAGCTACAGAATACTTTGCATAGCATCAAAGTTCTCAGCATGGTTTGAAAAAGTATGAAATGTAATATTGGACATGGTGTATGTAGTTTTTTTTCTTCGTGGTTTCATAAAGATAAGTATTATACTTGGTAGGTATTAAAAACAATTTACTGATTGTTAATCCAACCCTCTGATGTGAAGAGTGACTGTACCACAGTTAATCCTTGTTAGATATTCAGACATAAAAATGTCTACATCCAAACTGGCTGCATCCAAACATCAGGGCAAGCTGTATTTAAAACTGCGGTTGGGCACGAACGCAGCTTGTTGGCGTGTTTGCAAGTTTACCTTGCTCTTTGCAGCTGTATCTCTGCCTGATTACTTTTTGATTTACAGCTTGTCATGATGTCTGACTGAAGCTGATGCGGACAGAGTAAGTTGCTCAGAGGTCAGGATGAGGTTTAGATGCATAAAGCTACAACTTTGATTTTGTCTACATGTCAGATTTATCACATCTAGCTTTATCACATTATTTATTTAGTTTGTATGGGCAATAGATTTTGCAGAGGTTTAAAATAGAGGCCCCCTGACAGCATGGTTCATATTTAATACTAAAATTAGAGTTTGGAAGCAGCCTGCGAGATCATGCATGCTCTTCTTCTGCCCCTCCTTCCAGTGTAACTTCCTGTGTTACATTACCATTGCCAACTCAGTAGTATTTTCAGTGAATTCTAAGGATTCATTTTAATGTGGGTCAGTAATGGCCATGTGTAATGCCAAAAATCGTTGGTTAGAGGAAGATAGTTTTGTGTACAAGACGGAAGGGGTAAGGGAGATAGTAAGCATAATTCTGTGCCCTTAATTTCTAAACTCTGGTTTCAGCATTAAGTCTGGGTGAATCTGAATAGACATGCCACAGAAGGGGAAAGGAAGAGTTGTCAACAGATGGGTGACTGAACAAGTAGAAACCCAGAAATAAATTGGTTCATTAAGGAAAGGAAGGAGAATGAGCAAAGTTCCAGGGAAAAACAAGGCAGAACTTAAGGGGTGATGTTTGAAGAGTATGAAGAAAGGCTGAAGGGGAGAAAGAGCAAGGAGGAAAGGCAGGCAAGAAGAGATGGTTTTAAAGGTGGTGTTAACATAAGCAAAGAATCATAGGTTTTATCAGCTTTAATGTGCATGAACAAATATTCAACTTCTGACTTTTCTTAAATGCTTCCCTTTTTCCTTTCTAAGGTTATTTCTATGTTAAGATGAAAAATCCTTATTTTCCATGTATATTTGTCTCTTGGATATTTAGCTTGATTACGTGACTTAAAAATTTTAATTGTATGAAAGAACTGGAGAGTACTGGCTTTAGACAATTTGTAGGCCAGTTGGAGGGAAAGCATTTTGGTAAGGAACGTCTTCCTTCAAAAATCTTTTTAGAACTTGTCTGACTTCAATTTTTTTTTTCCAGTTAACCAGCTTTAATGTAAGCTTTAGAAATAAATTCCAATGCCATGTGGTGTTTAAACTAAGGGGTTGGATTAGCAATATTGTAAGGTTTTTTGTTTTTTAAAAAATGTGGTTTAACTTTTTCAAGTGGTGGTGGTGGTGGTGACTGGGGCAATTCTGAGACTCTCTAATAAACACTCTTTTTGGGCGACCTTAAATGTCTCTAACAGAGGTGATTTCTTTTTTTTTCTTCTCTTTTTTGATAAGAAAAATTCCACAATATACTCTTTGCATATGATACTATATAGTTTTTAAATTGCTTTTTATCTCATGCTTTAAAAAATAAAGCAATTTTTAATTCATTTTTGGGCACTTTGGAGCTCCCCCCAAATTTTTTTTTCATTTCTAAGTTTTGTTCTTGCATTTCAGATTATTTTGGTTAATATTAAGTACATATGCTTGAAAGGGTTGATACTTTGAATGTTGCATGTCATTTTTCTATTTAGCCATTTATGAGTAGACTTAACTGCTGTTAGTTGCATCCTGAAGGGTCTTTACTAGAGAGTGGCTTACTTTTATCCCACTGGTGTGACCCAATTGCATACCAGTTCTCCTTCTTCCCTTAGAGAGAGACTCTGAGCTGTTGCGTGAACGTGAATCCGTTTTACGTTTGCGTGAACGAAGGTGGCTTGATGGAGCCTCATTTGACAATGAAAGGGGCTCTACAAGCAAGGAAGGAGAGCCCAACCTAGACAAGAAGAACACACCTGTCCAAAGCCCAGTCTCCTTAGGAGAAGACTTGCAGTGGTGGCCAGATAAGGTATTTGGTTTCTACATTTTTCATATAAGTACTTTACCTGCAAGTATGCATTTCTCTCTCCCTCTCCCCCCCTGTAAATGCTGCACGGAATTACTAGATTGTGCTTGTCATGGCTTCCAGAGCAGATACCTAGTGTTCAGGCCACTTCTTGTTCTAATCTATTGCTGTACTTCATTCCAGATTACTTGAAGGTAAGTAGTACTGATTTTAATAAAAGTGATACATTGAAGTGTGTACAGCCTCCTGTCTTAGATTGTGGCTTAGCAGCCTTCCAGCAAAGGAAGCTCTCTCTCTTTTGGATGCTCAGAATGTTGTTTGTTCTTTTTTCCCTGCGTAAAAGAGCAAGATTCAAGTCCAGTAGAAGCTTAAAAGACCAACAAGCTGCTGGACTGGACGTGAATCATTCTCTTCTACTGCAGGCAAACAGGGCTGCCCACCTTAAACTGTTCTCCAGTGTTAAGTTTCTTTTTCCATTTGTGGATGCGTTGGTTGAAATGTTTTCCTCTCCAGACTGTATCTGTATGCTTCTTTCATCTCTTTCTTTTGTATATTCTTGCCCTTTCAGCATTTTCTCTTTTCCCACCAGACCCCTGCTGCTGAAGCGCTTAGCGTTTGTTTCCCTGCCCTCTGAGAAGCATGATTACTTGTTGATATCATACCATATTTTATTTTTGGCTTTGGTGAATACAAATCACTTTGAGTTTGCTTGTATTCCCTCCTCCCTTACTTTTCTTTAATAAAACTGGATGGCCATGTATACATTCTTTCTGTGCCTGGCCAAAAAATCTGTTATTTTATGATGTCTGGCCCACCAATCAAATCTGCTCTTATGGCTTTCCACTTCAGTTCTCTTTATTTGTGCTTTGATTTATTAGGAGACTGACTGGCAGTTGTTGTAGTACCTCTGTGTCTAGAAGGAGTTTGAGCTCCTGCCTTTTCCTTTCCTGAGGTACCACAGGAACCATGAGCTCTGGCTTGTTTGTCCTGTTGGCATCTCTCTTGGGTTCAGCAAGGACATGGGTCAAGTTTTTTTAATTTTTCCTCTTGGGGAGTAAAAGATTGATCCTGAATGATTAGATAGTCTCTGGGTTAAAATTTTGCTCTGTTGAAAGGATTCAGGACCTAATGCCAGAGACTCAAGCGGCTGTTGGAGAGCTATGAGATTGGATGTAAAAGTAATTCCAAGTTGGCAGAGAACTTCAGTGCAATCTCGTTAGCCTTTCCAGTGTGTTCTTTTTATGGCATTCTCTTTTCCTCCATTGCTTACTTAAAGCTTTAGTTCCTTTAAATTGCAAGCATGTTTTGAGCTGCAAATGCCTTTACTTATGAGCTATATCGGTATAGTTACATTTCTCTTAAAAAATGTAAAACCAGTTGAGGGTAGGTAGCCAGTTCCTAAAAGAAATATCCAAATTACTTCAAAACTAAGAAGAAGATGAAGATATTGGATTTATGTCCCGCCCTCCACTCCAAAGAGTCTCAGAGCGGCTCACAATCTCCTTTACCTTCCTCCCCCACAACAGACACCCTGTGAGGTGGGTGGGGCTGGAGAGGGCTCTCACAGCAGCTGCCCTTTCAAGGACAACCCCTGCCAGAGCTATGGCTGACCCAAGGCCATGCTAGCAGGTGCAAGTGGAGGAGTGCGGAATCAAACCTGGTTCTCCCAGATAAGAGTCCGCACACTTAACCACTACACCAAACTGGCTCTCCAGAGAGAGAGAGAAGAACATAAGAGAGAAGCCATGTTGGATCAGGCCAATGGCCCATCCAGTCCAACACTCTGTGTCACACAGTGGCCAATTTTTTTTTTATATATATACACACACACATTGTGGCTAATAGCCGCTGATGGACCTCTGCTCCATATTTTTATCTAAACACCTCTTGAAGGTGGCCATGCTTGTGGCCGCCACCACCTCCTGTGGCAGTGAATTCCACATGTTAATCACCCTTTGGGTGAAGAAGTACTTCCTTTTATCCGTTTTAACCTGTCTGCTCAGCAATTTCATTGAATGCCCACGAGTTCTTGTATTGTGAGAAAGGGAGAAAAGTACCTCTTTCTCTACTTTCTCCATCCCATGCATTTTAAATTAGTTTTAAACAAAAATAGGAAAATATTGGATATGATAACATTATACACTGGAATCATTGTTCTCAAACATGAGCTATTGTTACATAGCACATTCTTCATACTAAAATTCTGCGTAGAACCTTGTTTAAAACATTTCATTGATTCTATAAAGAGAGAACATTTCATAGGAGTTTTTACTGTTCCTCTTCTCCCCCCACCCTTTCAATTCTTTCCAAGAAAAACACAAGCCCCTGGGTCTTCAGATTGCTAAATGTCACTTTGAATTCAATAGCAGCATATTACTGTGTCTGTATGCTTTTGAGTGCAAAGTGCTGGCACTGACTATCAAAGGTGACCTGTATCCTTGACAACCTGCCTGAGTTTTGAGGTCTTCATCTCAGGCTGAGCTTTTTGAAGTGAGGTGGGTGACTACAAAGGACAGGGTCTTTTCTGTTTGGCATCTTACCTCTGAGATGCATGCCTGCTGACCCATTTACCTGACTCCAAAACTGCGAAGTTTTGGGCACCAGATAAAAGCTTGTCCTTCCAGGCATTTAGAGTGGTGGTATTAAATTCTTCCTAAATAAAGCTTTCTCTGTGCCTGCTGGTAGCTTTTAATCGTGCTGGCTGTGGTGTTTGTAGGTTATTCTGTCATAATGCTGTGTATATTGTAATACTTGTGTTGAGTTATTCTTCTCTTATTTGGTTATTTGTTGCTTGTGTGTTGCTTTTTATTGTTTTGTTCTGGAACCTGTATTGGGGAATTTTAATTGGAGAGCATGGTATAGAAACATGTTAAATAAACCCTTGCAGAATTGTATACTTCTGTTTTGTCATCTGTTGGTTGACACAGTCACTTTATTAAAAGGTTGAATGTGTTTTGCTGAACCAAGTGTTGTTCTGTTTTAGGGTCATCAGGTTAAGTTAAACAAACAATATTCCAATTTAGTAGGTAGACTAGTTGGCCTGTTTAGAAATCCCTCTCCAGTTTCCCTATGTAAAGAAATATTTGGTGTTGACAGCATTGCAGCTTTAAACTTCTTAATTATTTCTTATAGGATGGACTGAAATTCAGTAGTATTGGTGCTCTGTATTCTGAGCTTGTGGCAGTGAGCAATAAAGGGGAGCTTTATCAGTGGAAATGGAATGAATCTGAGCCTTACAGAAACACACAGGTATATATAATTTTGTTCAGGAAAAGTGAAATATTTTGCATTATGTAAAAGTCCAGTTTCTCTTGGCCATTGTTTGCTAAAATTTCAGCCAAGAGCAACTCGCTATAAAGACCTCCTGCTTGCTCTGGAAAGCTCCTTCCAACCTCACTGCTTCTCTGCAGTTTGGCAGTTTTGTTGTGAATTGGTGGCAGGGGCTGAGGGAAGGAAGCTGGGACATAGTGCCCTCGATAGCAACACTGCCTGAGAATCCACCACTGGTGAAGAGGGGCAAGGACGCTTTATCCACAGACCTGGCAAAGGGATGTAGCTCTTGGCTTTGCATCTTAGCATCCCTGACCCAACTAATAGCCTTCTGCTATACATCAATTGATAATTCAGTTCTGTGGCAAAAAGTATGCTGCTCCTTTTTGGAATGGCATCTAGATGGGGCCAGAGACTGCTTTCCCCACAGTGCTCTGAATGGGGAGGGGTGCTTGACCTTCCCTATCATGGTCTTTCAGTAGTGAATGGATGAAATATTACCTGCTGCTTTTGTTTCTCAAGAATTCTTCAATCCATCATCCACGTGCAATATCTTTGGGATTAACCAATGAGAAGATTGTCCTCCTCTCTGCGAACAGTATCAGAGCAACTGTTGCAACGGAGAATAATAAGGTAAGATGCTCTGGGGATTTGTTTCTGTGTTCCACTGTCTTGCTATAGGAAAAGACTGCAGGTAGGTTTTACAAAATTTTTTGTTGTGGTTAATTTCCCTATAGCTAGATCGTTTGTATACAAAAGCAGAGGTGAGATCTGCCAGTGAAACTGTTATAAAGAGAAAGGTGGAAATACTGTGGGCATTTAATGGCATTTGAATTAATGGGTGACTGTACGCAAATGAAGCTGCCTTATACCAGTTCAAACTATCGGTCTGTCATGGTTAGTATTGTTAAGTCAGATTGGCAGTGACTCTCCAGAGTCTCAGGCAGAGGCCTTTCATATCACCTGCTGTCTTGTCTTTTTAACTGGACGTGCAGATGCCAGGGATTGAACCTTGAGCCTTCTGTGTGCAGAGCAAAGGCTGTTCTACTGAGCCACAGTGCCTCCCCTAGATTGCCTGTGGGATTTTATTTTGACTTTGCAGTAATCCTGAGTGTCTCTTTGGCCTGTTCAAAGTTAGAGGAACTTTCCTACTAAAAACTATAAAATTAATGTATAAATCAAGGGTGATATGCTTGAGGCACTTCGTGTTGGCTCTGCTTGTTGCATCCCCTGCATATTTCTCCCCTTACACTTTTGAGACATAGTTTTGATTATGTGGTGATCAACGTCTTTTGAAATACTAAGAAATTTATTGGTTGTATAAGACACCCTGGTCACAAAAGACTAAAAATGTTCTGAAATGTAGCATTTTGATTCCTACCCATACCCTTGTGGAAATGAATTGCAAGTTGAAGAACTCAGTAACCATCTGAGTTATGTTTTGCTTCAACAGAAGAATGCCTGGTGCAGACCATTGTGTGTATGGAAACAGTATTGGAGAGGATTGGAGTAGAATCCAGTTAGAATTGATTGGACGTTGAATGATCTTATGCCTTTTATCCTCTTAGGTAGCTACCTGGGTAGATGAAACTTTGAGTTCTGTAGCTTCTAAGCTAGAACATACTGCGCAGACTTACTCGGAACTGCAGGGAGAAAGGATAGTGTCACTACACTGTTGCGCTCTTTATACTTGTGCTCAGCTGGAGAATAACTTGTATTGGTGGTAAGTGTGTGATATTTCATTGTGGTCCAGATGTGCAGCTGAGATGTACAATAGAACAATGTTTATCATCACTGAATCTATGGAACTGGATATTACCTTTCCAAGTACAGTTACCAGAGTTTTTTCATGCAGGTTATAAATGCTTTAATGGTAGTACAGTGCTCATCTGTGAGTTTCAGAGAGGGAGACAAAATATTCTTGCATTTAATGCACTGTGCAGTTAAATACTAGGATTGTCAAGTGGATTTTCTATTTACAGTTTGATTTTATTAATATAAAAATTGCACTTCATCACAGTAATAAATCTTCATTCTTTTACTACAATATGTAGGCATCCCAGTGCATAGTTATTTACTTCATACAGTTTTTCATCCCTGCCTTCCCTCTCAGGAGCGCATCATTTCGTCTTTCCTCCATTTTATTTCTCCAACAGCCTTGTAAGGTAGGCTAGATGCAGAAAGTGATTGGCCCAAAGTCACCCAGAGAGCTTCCTGGTGAAGAAAGGACTCCCAGAACCTGGGTCTCTCAGGTCCTAGTCCAACAGTACTGCACCACTATATCGCACTGGCTCTATAACAGAGGTGATAAACAGAGATAAATGTTTAAAGACTGACATCACTAACAGAAATATCTTGTTGGCTAAGTTACAGTTGTGAGTATCATTGACGGTTGTCATGTTACAAGTACTTGTGTGCTTGGTAGAGATGGCCTTGAATCAGTCCAGACTCCTGCAATCATTTGGTTAATGGATGCTTATCTTTCCCCCATGGTCTTGTGGGGTTTTCACTTATGAAAATGTGCTAAGAATCAGGCACATAATGCAGTAATTTGCATTTTAGTCTTATCTTATTGAGCAAAGTTTGAAGTCATCTTTCAACTTAAGTGGCTTTTCTATTGGAGAAGAGCCACTTAAGTTGGAGGAAGGCTTTGGCTAGATGCACTCTGTTATAAAAAATTGTCTTTAGAAATTGACTCAATTTATCTAAACGAACATGAAAACAGAGTTGTATGCTTGCTTAACTATTAATATACATTTTTCTAGCAAAGCCTTGCTCATTTTTCGAAGAAAATTATTTTCCTGTAGCATTAAACCATTTAAGGGGCTTTCTTTGTTTGACGGCTTAAGTCCTACATGAGTTCTGTACAGCCCCGTACATGGAATGTGCTTTCATGAGCCATAGTTGGACCGTCTAGAAATTTCTGGAAGATTAGATGTGCATCTGTAGGAGATTTTCTTCAATCATTCTTGGTTTATTACTGTTGTGTCATCTTGTTTTAAGCTATAGCAAATCCTCCCTTTCTTATGCAATGGCAAGCAGGGCTGGAGAAGAGCTCTGAATGCAGTAGAAAGATTCCAGAATAACAGCTCCATGATTCTTACCTCACCGGCTTGCATGTTGGTCATGCTGTTGAAATGAAGCCATAACCCTGCAAACTCAGTAGTGTAGAAGAGTTTAAAGGCATGGATGACTCATCTCATTCTATTTGTCCTCCATCTGCTTCCCTTCATAATTGCCACACTAACTTCTAAATATACAGTCTTTACCAGTCTGGATCCAAAGACTTCCCCAGACTTTCCAAGCGTCCCTTGTTGGTCTTTGTAGATCAGCTGAAGGATCTTTGTCAGAAACCTCTTTCTTAGATCCCACCTTCTGTCAGCTTGAGAATCATTATCAGATGTTACCCACTAATCAGTGTTCTCTGTAAGCTGAGTTAGTGTGAGATAGCTCACAGTTTTTAGCCTCTGGCTCACACATTTTTGTCTTAGCTCAGGAAAGATGGCCCTAGAGCAGGGGTAGGGAACGTTGGCTCTCCAGATCAGGGGTCCTCAACCTTTTTAAATAGGGGGCCAGTACACTGTCCCTCAGACTGTTGGAGGGCCGGACTGCCGTCACTGTACAAGGCCGCGGGCCGTCAGTTCTCCATCTTCTGCATCTCTCTCCCTTCCCCACACCACACACCCCGGCCTGGGAACTCACCTCACCTCGGTATCGCCTCACACTCTGTCTCCGCCGCCTCAGCCCAGTGCCGGAAGCGTGCGTTGCTAACGCGAGTTTAGGTCGAACGTCACTTCCGGTCTGATTTTGCCATAACCCGGCGGGCCGCATAAACGTCCTCAGCGGGCCGCATCTGGCCCGCGGGCCGTAGGTTGAGGACCCCTGCTCCAGATGTTTTTTGCCTACAACTCCCATCAGCCCCAGCCATTGGCCATGCTGGCTGGGGCTGATGGGAGTTGTAGGCAAAAAGCATCTGGAGAGCCAACGTTCCCTATTCCTTCCCTAGAGCAAACTAGTTTATATAGTAGCCAAACTGCTCTCACAACTTTAATGCCAGTAGCTCACAAAGTAGAATTTTTGCTCACAAGACTCCACAGCTTGGAGTCTTTTTTTTTTGCCACTAAAGCAAAATAATCTTTCATTACCATGTTATAGTATTGTGGAAGCAACACAAATCAAAAGACTGTGTACCATTCTCATCTTTTCAATAGAGGGTGTTGTGAGCAGAAAGGGTTTATCTTTTTTAGCAATAGTCAGGGTACCATATTATCAGTCCTTTGTTTTTTTTCCTGAAAAGCTGATGTTTTGCTTAAGATTTTTGAAGTTGGAGGCATCCAGATTGGTTAACTTGAAGCTCAGCAGTTTACTCTGATAATCACTGGTGCTTTGTAAACCTTTTGAGGGGAAAGAACATTAAGGGTATGCTAAATGAAGATGTCAGATTTGTGTGTCTCACTGTATCCTCTCTCCATTAAGGACCTGAGTCTCTTATTATTGTCTATGCCACCTTCAAGATTCTTCCACACCATTCTTGAACCAGGAAATACCAGTTATCTTGTAAATGCCATCATCCAAGTCTCCATTTGCCATGTGTATATCAACTCCTGGTTTTGTGTGCATTCATATATTTTGGAACCCACTACTTTGATATCCTGGCCTATTCAGGTGTTGGCACTGACTGACATTTTGTGCTGAGAGGGGGAGATTTGTAGAAATGCTAAATTTACAGAAATGAATACTTGCCCAGTTTCTTCCTTTTTCTGTTCTTGTTTGCTTTTTCTCACCTTTTGTCTGGAACTGACTGACATTTCAACATGCACTCAATTCAGGCATTCTTTCTATTTCACTGGTATTGGATTACACTGAATTGGTGGGTCTTGCTGATTGCAGAGCACAGGTGCAGAATTTTACTTTGTCTCTAAACTGCTACTGATCAATAAGGGGGAAGGGTTCCTGTCCCTCATATGTTCCAGACATTCTAGAAAGTTTTCCTATGGCCTGCATAGGTGCTTTCCCATAGGTACATATAAGCACAATAGTAGTTATGAATGAGCAACTATTTTCTTAAATTTTTATTTTTAAAAAGACTTCACTAAATCTTAAAGTTTACGCTTTTATTAGTGGTAATTCTCTTTAGGAACCTGTGAAAAATTCATTAACTTGGCTTTTAATTCTTTAGTACTCTTACAAAGTGTAACTTGATATTCAGAGTGACAAAGCAGTATACTAAAACAATATTCTCCTTCTCCACCAGGGGCGTAGTTCCTTTCAGCCAAAGGAAGAAGATGCTAGAAAAGGCCAGAGCCAAAAACAAAAAGCCTAAGTCTAGCGCTGGCATCTCCTCAATGCCAAATATTACTGTTGGTACTCAGGTAAGCAGAAACATGTTGTAATTTATACTTAAAATGGTTTTGAGGAATGACCTGCATAAAACAAGCTGATCTTACTTACTGTAACCGTGTTTTATGATGTAACAAGTTGTCTACATGTATGCAGGGGTGGTATCTAAAGCAGAGGCTCCTGTTGTTTGTACTGACACCAATGAGCTAACTACCCACACTTTTACACTGTGCTTTCTCTTATGTAGAATAATGCTGGCCTCTCTGTCAGTTTTCTCATTGCTGTTGTATAGATAGGGTACATACATACATACTTGGTGGTACTGCTGCAGAAAATCTCTACAGCTGCTATTCGCTATACCTTGGCCTCTCTGCTCTGACTTTGTATCCATATTTTAGCCTGTTAAGTTGACACCCTGTGTCTGTTTCCCATGATGGTCCCACCAATAATCTGAAAACTAAAAATAAACAATGGGTTTACAGATTGTCACAAGAGACTCTCCCCCAAATTATGCTAATTAAAGGTTTTGTGTGACTGTTGTGAGATGGTTACTTCTGTTCTATGAATGCTAAACAACTCCAGACAACTTTACCAAGATCCCCTGCCTTGGATGTAGTGTACTGCAGAATTTATTGTGAACAAGATGTAGTCCAGCGAGCTCTAATGAATGCCAGGAGGGGACTGACAGGCAAGTGAAAGTCAGGGGTGGAGAGAGAAGTGGCATGCATAGATGAAAGGCAGGGAAGCAGAAAGGGAATGATGAGAAGAAAAATGGGCCCTGTGAGGCAAAGAGAGGGGGAGTAGAAAATAGAACAAGTGGGGAAGGACTAAGCTGGGATAAGGGAGGGAGAACCAGATATAGCAAGGAAAAAAGACCTGTGGGGCGGGGTGGAATTTCCCTTCCTTTGTGAATTCTTGTGGGTCCACTGTATGTGTATATACTGATACCAGTGTGCCATTATTGAGGAACTATATAGAAAATACAAAGGCTTTGGTGTAAACAGGATCACCAAAGAGCAGCTTGAAACTGTTGTAGATATTTACTAGAGTGTGAATCACTATTAACTATGTATCTGATATTAATACAAATAGACAATACAACCTCCAAAATCATTAAATTCTCTTGGCAAAGATGAACAACAAGATGCCAGATAGATGTTGGAAATGTAAAATGCATGAAGGTTCTTTCTACCATATGTGGTGGACTTGTGAAAGAGCAAAAAAGTATTGGCAGATGATTCAACAAGAAATTTCTAAGATCTTGGGATATGAATTTAAGAAAGTTGCAGAGACTTTTCTGTTGGGATTACAAATGGAAAAATTTCCAAAAGAAGATAGAACTATAATTTGGTACTTGCTTTCAGCTGCTAGGACATTATATGCGCAGTTGTGGAAGCAAGAAAAAATACCAGAGAAATGGGATTGGATTGTAAAAGTTATGATGTGAAGTGAAATGGACAAATTAACAAGAATTTTAAGAGATTACGATTTAGAAGTTTTTAAGATGGAGTGGAAAAAGTTCAGAAGATATGTAGAAAAAGAGTGAAAATAAAAGGACATTGGACAATTTTTGATAATGATTAAGTCTTAGAAAAAAGAAGAATATTAATTTTTGTTTTTATTAGTTAAGGGTACCTTTAAATATTAGTATTTTAAGTAAATAACACCGATGGGGTCAAGTAACGGGTGGAGGGGTGGGTAGAAAGTAATATATGGGATAGATAAAAGAAGTTATTAATGATGCAAGAAATATAATTTGTTACCATATGTTACCAAATAAAATTGTTTTAACCAAAATCATTAAATTCTCTACATAATAGCTACAATCCTGGAATTCCATTTGGTACTGTTCCTTTAAAAGTATCATCATCCAAGCTGGCAAAACACTTTCTCCCTCCAGTGTTGTTGTGAGCATAAGGTCTCTAATCACTCCCAGAAGTTCAAAGTCCAAGATTTCTTTTAAATGATAAGTGCTGATAAGGAAATCTACAGAATGAAAATATCACAAAGGGAGAGAGGATACATTTTTCCAGAACTTTTAAATGATTTCGTATCTTCCTCAGCTCAGTTCCTCTTAACAACCATTAACCTCTTCATGGAGCTATTATGAAAATAAAAACTGACATAAATGCTTCAATTAATGCTTGTAAATTACACCCACAGAGGAAAACATTAATACATGGATGCATTGATCCATGTATGAATGTTTTTCTCTGTGGGTAAGTGTTTGGGTGTTCTTTTGGATTCGGGTGTAGTTTACATTGATATCAGTTTTTATTTTCATAATAACTCCAATAACTCGATACTTTTAAAAGGACAGAACCAAATGGAATTCCAGGATTTTAGCTATTAGGTAATGAGAATTTAATGATATTGGAGGTTATATGGTGTATTTGTATGAATATTAGATACATGGTTAATAGTGAGTCATACTTTAGTAAATATTTGCATCTGTTTCAAATTGCTCTTTGGTGATTATACTTTTTACTACTGAGGAACTGGCATAAAATATTTTTTTGTTATCAGTTTTGATTCTTCACTTTAATATAGTTGATCACCAGCCTTTTTTTTATTTCAGGTGTGTTTGAGAAATAACCCTCTTTATCATGCTGGAGCAGTTGCTTTTTCAATCAGTGCTGGAATTCCTAAAGTTGGAGTCTTAATGGAATCTGTGTGGAACATGAATGATAGCTGCAGGTTTCAGCTCCGGTCACCGGAGAGCTTAAAAAACATGGAAAAAGCTAGTAAAACTACCGAGGCAAAGTAAGTACACTAACATGTGCAATAAACATTTTAAAAATAGATCAGTGCCATTTCAAGTGGCTTTTCTGCCAAATTGTTAGGTTTGCATTTTCATTCCTAAACCTAATTCCCCTTGGGTGCACTAGGGACCTTTAAATGTTAGTCAGAAATAAGTGTCTCAAGTTATCTGGCAAAGAATTTAAATGTGTATTACCTAGCCCAGTTTTGTTTGGAAAAAATGCATCCTCTTCTAATCGTATTAAAAAACACACTCTGATTTTGTATTTTGGTTTCATGGATTGAGATTAAAGATAGCATGCTTAGTCTAAAAAGAACATCCAAATCTTCTGTATACCAAGTCTGTGTAGCAAAGCTTTGTATTCACTTTTTTAAAACCCTCAGAAAAGTTAACAGCTCTGTCTAAAGCATTGGCTAGACTTCACTGAGAGAGTTTTTTTTTAAAATTCTAGACCTGAAAGCAAGCAGGAACCAGTGAAAACTGAAATGGGCCCACCACCTTCTCCAGCTTCTACCTGTAGTGATGCCTCTTCAATTGCGAGCAGTGCATCTATGCCATATAGTAAGTTGTACAGAGAAAAGGATTGTGGTTTTCTGTTCAAAGCCATAGAGGTGCTAAGTCTGCCAGATATACTGATGTGTTTATAGTTGCTTTGTTAACTGTGAACATCCAAGCTTACTGTATATAAGGTCTAGTATTCCATCAACTATTCAGCTGATAGTTTAGAAAACAGAGAACAGAACCTTAGAGAAATATGTCTTTAAAACAAAACTGTTATAATTCCACAGTTGGATGATAATTGATGTTTGTCTTCTTATGTAGAATTGTTACTTTACTAACAGTATTCATTAACATACAAATAATATTATGCTAATAATATTAGCATAGGCCAGATTGAAGCATATTAGCATAGGCCAGATTATTAGCATAGGCCAAATTGAATACCACCCGGGATCGGGCCTTCTCCATTGCAGCTCCACTGCTGTGGAATCAACTCCCGGAGGAGGTACGGGCCCTGCGATGCTTAGACCAATTCTGCAGGGCCTGTAAGACCTACCTCTTCAAAATGGCCTTCACCTAATACCGAGCCAAGAAAGTTTCGCTGGACATGTCTTAGCACTGAATTTTATCAAAGACCTAAATTATAGCACCACAATGTTAATGTTAATTTTAATACAAGTTGCTAATGATTTAATGATGATTTTATAATTGTAATTGTAATCACTATATATGGTTTTATTGTATATTACATTCGTATGTTGTGAGCTGCCCTGAGCCTGGCCTGGCGGGGAGGGCGGGATACAAATAAAAAGTATTATTATTATTAATATTAATATAGAGTGTTGGTGGATGGTGTTTTCAGTGGGCTGAAAGTTATTGGTACTAATTGCGAAATTGACTTGCGTTTGTGTTTTATATAAACAGGAATTAATTAAAACATCATCAAAGCAGAGTGGTAATTTCTAGTATTTCTTTCTTTTCTAAGAACGACGACGGTCTACACCTGCTCCAAAAGAGGAGGAGAAAGTGAATGAAGAACAGTGGTCTCTTAGGGAAGTAGTGTTTGTAGAAGATGTTAAGAATGTTCCTGTGGGCAAGGTTTGTATAAAACAGAACTGCTTTCAGTCTTCTTTTCATTGTTATGGTACCAATCCTCCCCTCCCTGAGAGTACCACCATTTTACAAATACAACTGTAGTGGTTATGAACTACTTTAATCAGCGAACTACTTTCATCAGTGCAAATGGGGTTCTGTGCTGAGATATGACTTGATTCTTCCTTACATGCTTCCTGTGCATTACTAAAGCACACTGTGTGTTCATAGAGCAGTAAAGGCATTACACGACTGCTTCGGTGCTTCTTGCTGCTTCTGGCTGAGCTGATCTATCTCATGAGGGTTTTTTCTGGAATTGCTTCTCTCTGCAGCATCTTTACACGGCTGGATGGAGACTTCAAAGTATCATCAGCAGCTGTGGTTGGGGTGGATGTCAGCACAAATATACTGTCACATATGACAATGGTACAGGAAGCTCCAGATAAGATACATCATGCAGCCACTTGGTTCTTACCAGTGCAAAAATTATTTCAGCATGCATTTATTTTTGCTTGACCAGCCATTTAGTGAGTTGTTTTGTTTCTGGATTGGGAATGAGGCATGGTTCATTTATGCATTCTTTCCATATTATCAAAGACATGTTGACTTTAGAGTCTAGCAATTCTAAGGTGTCATTTTTCCAAGACTACTGCTGCTGTGTGTCCGTTAACCACTTGGCTTAACTGTAAGAAATGCCTTGACTTTTTACCTATATCTCAGATTCTGAATGCTTTCTGATACACAGTGCTTTAGTTGTGTGAGGAAGTGGCATTCTGTGAGAACAGCATCAGAGTAGAGATTGTCTAGGTGGCAGGACTGAATCTTAATTTAAAATTTATACCCCACCTTTCTGTCCTCAGGGCCACCCAGTTGGCTAGTAAATTAAAAACATAAATGATAAGTACATACTAAAACCCACTAAAACCAAACAAAATCAGATAATTAAAATGATTAACACCAAGTTAAAATACAGGAGGAACACAGGATAATACACTTACATAAAAACAACAGTTAAAACATAGGGCAGGAGGGAGGATCACTGAGGGAATGCTAAACTGAACAAAAAAGTCTTCACTCTATTGTGGAAGATGGTGGCAAAAGGGGTAGACGAGTCTCCGGGGAGAGAGTTTCACAGTTTGGTGCCAGGACCAAGAAGGCTCTCTGAGTTGCTACCTGCTGAGTCTCAGAAGGTGGGGGCACTCCAAGCAAGGCCTTACAAAGATTACCACAGCAGTTTGGTAGGTTTGTAAGGGAATAGGTAGTCCTCATTTCAGGTAATGTGAAATGACATGATATGCACATAGAAAAATAGGAGGATATGACAGCTGCCTTAAAAGCCAGAGCAGTTACTGAATCATGTTGTCAAAGCTTAATGTCCTAAAACCCTGGCACCTATGCATATTTTTCAGCTTAGCCATTGAGGGTTTTTGTTCATATGCATATGTTTTCTTTATAGGTACTGAAAGTAGATGGTGCTTATGTTGCTGTAAAATTTCCAGGGGCATCCACTAATGCCAACTGTACAAGCAGCTCTGGTTCAGACCCTGATCCTTCTTCTCTTCTTCAAGATTGCCGATTGCTCAGAATAGATGAACTTCAGGTATATATGATAATAGCAAGACATGGCAGGTTTAAAATGTTAGTAACTCTTTACGGAGAGCACAGCTTAAAATACAATGTGTGATTCTTTTATCTGAAATCTTTTATCTGATGATGCTGGGGTTGGAGAAGGGACAAATCAGATCTTTAACATGTTCAAGGGGTTAGAACTTCTATATAAGAGATAAGTCTATAGAGGTTGTAGTTAGAGAGAAGGTGGCTAATGGGAGATGTGAGGAAGATCCCAGGTAAAACAAATGGTGGTATGAATAGAACTGTGATCCCCCTCCCCCCCAAAAAATTAAGCCTGGGCTGTTCATTAAACTAATTAGAAAGGTAGAGGATGGGCAAAAGAAAATATTTCACAGCCAACACATAAATTAATTTTAAATTGTACTAGGTTGTGGAGATGATAAAGGAGATTGTAAACTACTCTGAGACTCTTCTTCTTTTGTGATATCAAAAGGGTTAAATAAATTAATGGAGGACCACACTATGGTTTGTGGTTGTTAGCCATGAAAGCCAAATAGAGATTCCTTGTTCAGGGGCAGCCATGCCCCTAAATTATTACATGCTTAGGAGAGAGAAAGGCTTTGCAATCTTGCTCTTTGAAGGGGGAGAGAAAAAGACTTTGCTCATTTTGCCAGAGATAAGACCAATTCATTGAACTGAAATCTGCTTTTTTATCAGGTGGTAAAAACTGGTGGGACTCCAAAAGTTCCAGATTGTTTCCAAAGAACTCCTAAAAAACTGTGTATTCCTGAGAAAACAGAAATTCTAGCAGTGAATGTAGATTCAAAAGGTGAGTGGCAACTATTCAGCTTCTCTAAATGCTAATCCTATCAGCAAAAATGGACAAACTTGCAAACTCTATTTATTTCATTGAAAAAATATTTACTAGCCATTAGTTTGAAATATATTCTGAGGAAATAACATCTGTTGGTCTTTCTATACACTTGCCAGGAGTACATGCTGTCCTGAAGACTGGGAACTGGGTTAGGTATTGCATCTTTGATCTTGCAACTGGAAAAGCAGAACAAGAAAACAATTTCCCCACTAGTAGTATTGCTTTCCTTGGGCAGAATGAGAAGAATGTTGCCATTTTCACTGCTGGGCAGGTTTGTTTTTTTGTTTCATGCATTGTTATCTGAAATTATCATCTGGGGACCTTTAAGGTTGATAATGTAGCCAAGTAAGGATATAGTAAAGTGTAGCACAACACAGTGGAGTGGTGCAGCTTCTCCTTATGGCCAGACTGGCAGAAGTGTACATTAAGGCAAACAGAGGTCAGGGGCGGGGGGTGGGTGGGGAGAGGGGAAATCCCCAGTAAGCACAGTAGTCCCTACAGGTGCCTATTTGCCTTAAAAAATAGGCAGGCTAATCAGGGAGGAATAGTATCTCTAGGCTTGGAGTTTGCTTTTACCACCCTTTCACTCTGTTAAGACTCCAGGTATGATCAAAGAGCCCAGAGAATGTAAATACCTTAGCTTTTCCCACAGGGCAGGTTCCCAACAATAGGGTAAAGGACTTCAGTGACTGTTGATTCTGAAGTAATTCCTCCTAGGCCTGACCTGAGCATCTGCACTTCATGAGGTGGATGTAGCAGATGGTGGTGCAGCAGGTTTCCATTGTGGTGCTAAAGGGCAAAGCGAACTAATTAGGGACCCAACCCTTTGGTACCAAGCTTTGATTGAAATCCCTTTGTAAAAAGTTCTATAGGACTTCAAAGAAACACAAAGGGGAAGTCTTGGTATAGGGGCAGATCTGTGTAAAAGAAACACAGACAAGATCACAGATCATCTTACTACTACTCCTGTTATAGTCTGAGTTTGCCCAGCTTGCAAATCAAGCTGCTTTGAGTACTTTGAGATGAAAGGTGAGCTATAAATGTTTGAATGTTCTCATAATTCCAAAGCACCAATGGAAAGGATTCATTCTCATGAATGAAAGGCTTTCCACAAGAAACATAGAGTAGAAGGTTGCAGCTCAGGTGGTGCTGGGATAAGGGGATAGGGGATGCTTTGTCGTCTTCTGCCTCCCTGGAGCAATCAGAGAAGGCACTGGCTCTCATAAGGAGGAAGCAGTTATTGCCAGAGTAGGTGGTACAGACTGAACCTCAGTTAGATCACTGGAAACCTGGGCTCCTCTCAAAGGCTATGTGCACCTTAGTTTTCAGGTGGTAAGGGGGATGGGCAGTAGTTTCACTGTACCAAGAAGAATTCCCCCAGAGTCTTTTAGAGTCTCTAACCCTTCCCTTCACAGATGAGTTCGACAGAATTGTCATGCAAAAAGTTCCTAGAGGTGCCTGTATTGATCATCATATGATTTGTTTGTGGGGTTTTTTTCATCCAAAGCAGGCTTTTATAAGCCTTTTCAAAAAAAGTTGTGGGTGTTTTCACTGTATTTGCCCTTCCTTGATAGGTGCCCCCTGTATTGCCACACCCACTCAGGACAGTTTGTATTGTATCTTTATTTTGAAATAAAGAACTGTGTTGAAGAAGACTGGGGAGAGAAACTATGCAATTTATTTTTCAGACAGTATAGCAGAAATTGATGGATTATGCTACAACCACCTGCATAAGACTTGATATGAATGTATAAAGGAACCCCAGAATTGACATTTTGTATCAAAATTTGCTTTTTGTGTAGGAGTCTCCAAGTATTCTTCGAGATGGAAATGGCACTATATATCCAATGGCGAAAGATTGCATGGGCGGAATAAGGGATCCTGATTGGTTAGATCTTCCTCCTATTAGCAGTCTGGGAATGGGAGTTCATTCCTTAACAAATCTTCCTGCTAATTCAACCATTAAAAAGAAGGCTGCTATCATCATAATGGCTGTTGAGGTAATTCATATCACGGCCTAATTAATTACTCTTTGGAGACTTTATTCTGCTCTTTTTGATAATTTTCTTCTTTAAATTATTTTCTGCTTTTTAACAACTGGTCCTCAATTGAATAAATTCAGGTTGGTGAGTGGTATAGTTTGCGCTGGATTAAAAGGGTTTCTGGCTGAGATTACAGTTGCTGTTGACTGATGATTTGGTTCGAGTTATTCCTTTCTGTGATGAAAACGAATGTTTTCTCTTTTGCCCACAAGTTTTATAGAACAGATAGCAATGTACTAGACAATATGATCAGTGTAATCCTAAACACTGATTTCAAAAGAGGGTGAAACTTTGTTTAGGATTGCATGAAATTATGTTTTCTGTAAGATTTATTGTGATCTCTAGTAAGCTGGTCCTACACTTCCATTTTAGCCATAGCTAAAATGACAGGTGCACAGCCTCCTACACAAGCATACTTGTGTATTTATCTTTCCACTTTGCTTTCTGGAACAGAAGGTGCATGTACATAGTGTTTTCTGGCATTCTGATTTTGTTTAAATAGTAAGTTATAATAATAATAATTTTTAATTTATATCCTGCCCTCCCCACCGAAGCAGGCTCAGTTCCCCGCTGAAGTTCCCATAAAATTACTTGCTTTTTAAAAAGGACAATGTAGCATTTAGTATGTAAAATGCATTTTACACCGGGCAGCGGATCCTAAGCACCTAATAGTATGTCATAACAGAGAGTACGCCATACAGGTGAATTTCAGAACAGTATGGCTGGGGTAAAATTTGCATGTTCACGCGATTTCTTGACCACTTGTGGCTAAAGTCTCCCTGGTACAGTTTGTCCTATTTAAATCACGTGTAAAGTATGGCAATATTTTGCTATGTCATGTACTGTGCGCTTCTTCATGAAGTTTGCAGCAGTGGATTTGAGCCAGAGCATTCTGTAGCTTAAGTTTTTCATTCATTTTATTTTCCTGTGTACAGAAGCAAACTTTAATGCAGCACATTCTCCGATGTGACTATGAGGCCTGCAGACAGTACCTGGTGAACTTTGAGCAAGCTGTTGTCATGGATCAGAATCCCCAAGCTCTGCAGACATTTCTTGGCCACAGATGTGATGGAAACCGCAATATTCTGCATGCGTGTGTATCTGTCTGCTTTCCGACCAGTAATAAAGAAACAAAAGAGGAAGAGGGTGAGTTTTAAGAATGTGATGGAAATACATTTTGACTGGGAGCAAGAAATCCAGCTAGACGCATTATTTCAGAACTTCTCAGTCATAAAAACTCATCACTTGAAAATGGAGGCCTGGGTCCAGGCTTGGTACATTGTTTTGATACACAGAAGGACTTTCAGCCCCAGTCTCTGCTCTGTACCACTACTTATATAGGCCGTGGGACCTTCAGTACACTTGATGTAGAATGAAAAACAACTGAAAGGGAAAGAGCAACCACCCCAGTGCATAAGGCTGTGTTTGGATTCTGGCCACAGATTTCACCTCTAATGTATGCTGGTATAAATTAGAAACAGATGCCACAAAAATGTTAGGGTGAAACAAATCTTATCGGGTGCAGAATCATGGTTAAAAAGTTGAATCTGCCACCTCCCCTCAAGGAAGAAGAAAAAAGGAGTCCTGGTCATGGATGGCCAGCATGGTAACTTTTGCTAGTAATGCTTCATGAACTAGCAAAAAGTCTGAGGTTCCTAAAAACTAAAAGGGATTGTCTGCAAAACTGGCTATAATATGGAAGTAATAACTGCATTTAAAGAGGTGCAACAGCAAAATCCATTTTGAGTAACAGAAGGCAGAAAAAAGTCACGCTTTATATAGTATTTATTTGGGTTTTAAAACAATTTATTGATAACATGGTTACAGTATCTAATTACATCCTTACTATCTCTAACCCATATGATATTTTCAATCCCCCCTCCCTCCGTAACTAGACTCCCGCCGAGGTTATATACTTAAGTTCAATTATAAAGGTACCCTTAACCAATCAAAGTTCAATGTCTTTCTTTTCTCACGTTCATTTTAAAAAATTGTCCAATGTCTTTTTACATTCCACTCACGCTTTATATAGTATTTATGAACCTCTTAATATGACCATTTGAATGGTTTGAAACTTATTACCATATATTGTGGTGCAGAAGTTAAGGGAATCTGCTGGTCCAACTAGGAGCAGAAAGTGTTCAGTTTTGCCCTTCTTTGTTTTGTATTAAAATTGTCCTAACCTGATAAATTTTGGGATTGAATGATTAAACCTGTTTTCCTTATTTGAATTCGAAACGTAAAGACTTTGATGATGCAAGCTTAACATTTAACTGGCTGTTTCGCATATAAAAGAAATGGATGTCAAGTTTTTTCTTTATGCTTCAGAAGCAGAGCGCTCAGAAAGGAATACATTTGCTGAAAGATTATCTGCGGTTGAAGCTATTGCAAATGCTATTTCTGTGGTGTCGAGTAATGGACCTGGAAACCGTGCAGGATCCTCAAGCAGCAGAAGGTAAGCAAGTGATAATAATTTCTTCTCTTTCTTGTCTCTCTTGGTCTAGCACTTCTTGGTCACGTATTAGATTTATGGACTTGGTGGCATCTCAAATTTTTTGGCATTCAAGTTTGAAATAATATACATAACTTTAAAATTTGTGTGTGTATAAAAATGCATAAAGTGAGTTTACTTGAGGTTAAATGGCAGTTTCTTTGTATTCTGTTATCTGTGGACATAAAGATAAAAGGTTAATTTGGTCTGTAGACATAAGTGTGCTGTGTAAAGCATGATCTCTTGAAGGAAGTTCATCATGAATTTTAGGATTTCCTTTCTCTTAGTTTGAGGCTGAGGGAAATGATGAGAAGATCCTTGCGAGCAGCAGGTTTGGGCCGTCACGAAGCTGGAGCTTCGTCTAGTGATCATCAAGATCCAGTTTCTCCTCCAATAGCTCCTCCCAGCTGGGTTCCAGATCCTCCTGCAATGGACCCAGGTAAGGTTATGTGGGTGTTTTGAAATAGGTATAAAAAGTATATTTCTGATGAACTTGTAAATATAGCACTGTGCACTAGAAATTCATGGGTGCTTGTAAGAACTGTGTAAACCAGTGGTGCCCTGACCTGGGTAGTCCAGGCTAGCCTGATCTTGGAAGCTAAGCAGAGTCGACCCTTTGATGAGAAACTGCTGAGATAGTCCAGGGCAATCAGTGGCAAACCACCTCTGCACATCTCTTGCCTTGAAAACTCCTGCTGAGTGAGCATCATTGGTAGAGAGTGTAGGTATAAACTGGCTTACTAGGGGAGAAAATGGGGTGTTAAAATTTCTGATTGTAATAAGCAAAACCTGTTTGAGTTGTCACTTGCTATCTGCTGTGAATGTTAGTGGCCCCCAAGTCTTGGGAATTTATTTATTTTATTCGATTTATATCCCGCCCTACCCCACCGAGGTGCGCTCAGGGCGGCTATAGTAACCTTCGTTATAAACGCAGTGTACATAGCTACTGCATTCTGCCAAGGATTTTTAAAATTGATCTGCATCCTACTGTTCTCTTTACCAAAAGATGGGGACATTGATTTTATCCTGGCTCCTGCTGTGGGATCTCTAACCACAGCAACAACTGGCACTGGTCAAGGTCCAAGCACCTCCACCATACCAGGTAGGACCTGCTGTTTTGTATTGCAGATCGTGAAAGCTTGCTTCCTTTAAAATATGTGTGTGTATAACTTTGATTGTGACTTCCTAGTTGTGTTGTGAAATTTCTCTGTGCAGTGGCATTCAGCTTATCGTAATGCAGTGTTGTAGTACGCCTGTTAACTGCCTAGAAGCTGTATGTGGTTTCCAGCAATTGAGATAGGTTTCACCACAAGAGGTTTGGTTTTCACCAAAATTGTTTGAATTACAGGTCCTTCTACTGAACCCTCTGTGGTGGAATCAAAGGATCGCAAGGCAAATGCACACTTCATACTGAAATTGCTGTGTGACAGTACTGTTTTGCAGCCTTACCTTCGGGAACTGCTGTCAGCCAAGTAAGAGTCTTCATCTGAAAATCATGTAGTTCATTCCCTATCCGAAACTTATGTCTTTTCTCTTTGATCATCTCAAAGACTGGGGATGAGGGATTGTTAAATCAAATTAGGGATTTCATACAATGTAACCTAAAATGAGACATTCACTGGAGGCAATGCATCAGCAGGACAGAGCATCTGCTTGGTATGCAGAGAGTCCCAGTTAGGTATAACTGAATTCGGTATAAACTGAATAAATAAATAAATATTTATTCAGCCGAATGTAGATTAAACAACCTGATGGATACCAATATAGCTGGCCCAAATAAAAGCTGATATTATTCAGCTTTTAGCACGGCTTGGAGGAGGCATTCCTTTCATTTGTAGAGGTGTGCCACCGAGGTGGTGCAACTCCGGAGAGTGAAGGGAAGGCATTTTAAAATGCCATATAAATTTGTTATTCCTGATTATTTACCTGAACCTGGAGCCCTGCATGCAGGGGAAAGGCAGGATAAAAATCCAATAAATAATATTTGGAAATACCAATTTTTTCTGGGTTCAATGGACCTGAATCTGAAAAAAGGCAGGGGGGGAAGGTTATGTATGCTCCTAGTCCCAGGTTAAGTCCCTGGCATCTTGTGTTAAAGGGATTAGGTAGGAAGTTATGCGAAAGACCTCTGCCTGAGACCTTGGGGAGCCACTGCCAATCTCAGTAGGCAGTACTGACCTTGATGGACCAGTGGTCTGATTTGGTACAAGGCAGCTTTATGTGTGTTCTCATAAAAATGTATTTATGAAATGCACCTCTTGAAGATCTCCAAGGAGGGGGACCCCTTCAGGGAGCCCATTCCACAGAGCTAGAGCCATGATGGAGAAGCGGCCTGGACTCTGGTGAATGCCAGGTAGGCCCCCCTGAGTGGTGGGATAGCCACCTGATAACCACAGTAGGCATAAGGAAGGAGACTGTCCTTCAGTTATCTTGGGCCCAGGCCATGAAGAGCTTTAAAAGGCATAACCAGCACCTTTTGTAATATATAATAACTAAAGAACAATAATTGCTGTGTCAGGCAGATGCTGTGGTTTTTATACGGCACTGCAGACTTGCCTGTAGTTCTTAAGTAAAGAGGTGTCTGACTTCGTCTTTTCATGTTTATGGTTCATTTGCATTAATAATTCCTCTCTCTTTCTTGTGCATCAAAGTTTTGACAACTTTTGAGACTGAAGATGGGAATAGTTCTAACTATGACTCTTGCTTGAAATTTATAAATTTGCTATTTTCCATTGACTAAAAATGACAAGGGCGTAAATTACTGTTTTTCCAGGGATGCAAGAGGCATGACTCCATTTATGTCCGCTGTTAGTGGCAGAGCATATCCTGCTGCAATTACCATCTTAGAAACTGCACAAAAAGTTGCTAAAGGTATGTGAATGTTTCCTTTTGTTTTGCTGTACCAGCAAACAGTTCTTGCTTCCTCCCAAATAATATAAATGTTTTAAATACTGAATGAATAGGCAATTTACCACTGTCATTGCTACTAATTCAAAAGTTGTCTGGTTTATCTCTTTTCAATTTTAAAGGGAATCTGTTTCTTTAGAGTTGTCTACAGTGGTGTACTCACATGTATTCATATAGTAGAACATTTTAAATAGCTATCACAATTAGTTACTGTTTCCCTACAGTTTTTGGGGGCAGCTTTAGGGAGTAGGTTCTGTGTATAAAGCAAAGGTAAAATACTTTATTTTCTTTTATCTAGGTAGAAGTCAGTGTAGTATAACTGATGCAAGATGAACTAATTTTAGAGCTAACGCTGAGTTTAGCAGAGGTGACAATTTTGAAGAATATGCCTTGTTTTCCTAATGTTTGTCTTCAGAAAGTTTTCTGCATTTCAGCTTTTAAGCTCTTCAGTTTTGAAAGCAACTGCATTGCTGAACTATTTTCACCTACGTTCCCCTTTTCCCTCTCTTGTTTTTAAAGCGGAGGCAACTTCAAGTGAAAAAGAGGAGGATGTGTTTATGGGAATGGTTTGTCCCAATGGCACTAACCCAGATGACTCTCCTTTATATGTTCTGTGTTGCAATGATACCTGTAGCTTCACGTGGACTGGTGCAGAACACATAAATCAGGTAAATGAGCCATCACTTCTAAGCAGTAATTTTGCATCCACAAGGCATCCTTTAAGAACAGATTGCTTACAGAAAATAGTTGTGTGTGTGTGTGTATAAAAGTGCCATCAAGTCACAGCAAGATTTTCAAGCAAGAGACATTTAGAGGTGGTTTACTGTTGCCTGCTGCTTCATAGTGGCCCTGGTGGTCTCCCATCCAAATACTAACCAGGGCCAACCCTCCTTAGCTTCTAAGATACGATGAGATCAGGCTAGTCTGGGCCATCGAGGTCAGGGTGATATTTATGTTGTGTTTAATGTAATACAAATTGATCTTAAAATTCCAGATCTAGTATTTCCTGAGCTCTCTTTTGCCTGATACTCACCTGCTGGTGTCTCATGCATCATCAAGCCAGCTAGTGACCATCAACACTTTTGTAGCCTATAAATATCTGATAATTCTCAACACATTTGTCCCAAGGAACAATTTAACAGATTACCAACTCAACTTTATGCATGTATAATGGCAAGTAAACCTCACTGAGTTCTTTATCTAGTTGGCTCAGTTATGCCATGTGTACTTGTGGAAAGGAGACATTTTCTGCCTAAAACTTGTTATACTGGAAACACTTAGTGACTTACTGTAAGCTGCCTTGGGCCCTGCTTTGCAGGAGAAAGATGAGGTAGAAGCATTTTAAGAACATAAGAGAAGCATGTTGGACCAGGCTAATGGCGCATCCGGTCCAACACTCTGTGTTACACAGTGACTAAAGCCCAGGTGCCATCAGGAGGTCCACCAGCAGGGCCAGAACTCTGAAGCTCTCCCACTGTTGCCCTCCAAGGACCGAGAATACAGAGCATCACTGGCCTAGACATAATGGTCCAACTGTACGCCATGGCTAATAGCCACTGATGTACCTTTGCTTCACATGTTTATCCAATTTTAAAATGAATACATATAAAATATATGAAGTTGTTTTAAGGCTGTTAGACCAGGTGCTAAAAGATTACATCAGAGTAGCAGTAGAAAAGAGTAAGAGTCCAATAGCATGTTGAAGACTAATGAAATTTAGTCTTCAAATAGCTGAACAGTAACTCATGAAAGCTCATACCCTACAACAAATTTTGTTAGTCTTTAACGAGCTACTGGACTCTTCTTTTCTACTGTTACAGACAGACTGACATCTTGTTCTATCAGAGTAGCAGTTTAACATCCCTGTTAAGAGATTGCCAAGGAATGTATGAATGAGATTGCCAAGGAATGTATGAATGTATGAACATTGAGATGTATAAAGAGTTCTTAAAAATGTAAGGACTTCAGTTTTCAGTGCATTATTGGGGTTATAGCTCTTTGTGTGAATCTGTCCTCAGTGTTGTTGCAAACAGTAGAGCCAGTATCCTTTAGGAACTCATAGTGTATGTTGGTGTGAAATTAGCAATACACTTTTATCTTCAGTAATACTCAGAAGTCCTGAATCTTTAATGAACTTCCAGCTATAAATGAGATAATTCCGGGCTTGTGGTCTCAAACTGGGCATGTGGTCTCAAAGCTTTTCCATTTGCTTGCTTCTGATGGTTTTAGTATTAGTATAAGTGTTCAGCCTAGAAAAAGGAAAAGATAGCAAGCTGCTGGATCTATACCAAGCATCTTAAGTGAAACATCTTAAAATTATGAATACTTGATTTTTCTAAAACGTTGAACTTTTGTTTCCTTAGGACATATTTGAATGCCGAACATGTGGCTTACTGGAATCTCTGTGCTGTTGCACTGAGTGTGCCAGGGTGTGCCATAAAGGCCACGATTGCAAGTACGTATGTGTGTGTTTAGTCCTAAAATTCAGACTTCTTATTGTTAGCTTTGGTGTCCTCAGTGGTGGTTCAGTTTCACTGTGCTTCCAAATGTTGTAGAAGTTGATTTCTCTAAAGCCTTTTGGTATGCTTAAATACTTTAAGTGCATGGACAGATGGCACTTGATTTCTCTAAAGTCGTCTGGTATGCTTAAATACTTTGAGTGCTTGGACAGATGGCAAGTTCAGCTTTCCAGTATATACCAACTTATATGCCAGCTCCCCGGTATAAGGAAGAGTGTGTGTGTAAGCAGCTGAGCAGCTTTAAAAAAAAAGTTGTTCCAGAGTAGCATAGTAGAAAAGAGGTCGCTTCAGAAGCTGCTAAGTATAGTAACTTATAGTAACTTTCCTAAATAGGATGGCTTGGACTTCTGCTTTACTAGCTGATTAAAAACTACTGTGAGTGCATTCATGTTTCTGACTTCATACTGCTATGTATTGACAAAGAAATTGGTGCTATATAGATGAATCCTTTCTCTCCTTTTTTCCAGGCTTAAACGCACATCCCCAACAGCCTACTGCGACTGCTGGGAAAAATGCAAATGCAAAACATTAATCGCAGGACAAAAATCTGCTCGTCTTGATCTGCTCTTCCGACTGCTCACCACCACGAACCTTGTCACTATGCCAAATAGCAGGCAAGTGTGTGGATGTATACCTGATATTTTGTTTTGTCAGATCTGGTTGTGGACAGTAATAAAACTGAATCTGAGCCCATGTAGTTCCTGTCTCATATTTGTTCATGTGTTACAGGGGAGAGCATCTTCTGTTGTTCTTAGTGCAGACAGTTGCACGGCAGACGGTAGAACACTGCCAGTATCGGCCACCAAGAATTAGGGAAGATCGTAATCGTAAAACTGCAAATCCTGAAGGTGTGATATTTCCTCGGTTACAAAATTTTCTGAGCCACAAAACTTTTTTTTACTGTACCAGTCTTTCTTCAGCAACTAACATTCACTCATAGCTTTTTTTCCTTGCCCTTTTAGATTCAGATATGCCTGATCATGATTTGGAACCTCCACGGTTTGCACAGCTTGCCTTGGAACGAGTGTTACAAGACTGGAATGCACTGAAATCTATGATCATGTTTGGCTCGCAGGAGAATAAAGACCCGTGTGTATTCACTAACTTGGTTCAGTTATACTTTTGAAAATGACTTTATCATAGATCTTACAGCTTACATTAAATTTTTTCTTCCCCGTTTCCCATTGCTTTTTTCCAAGTCTTAGTGCAAGCAGTAGGATTGGACATCTTTTGCCTGAAGAACAAGTCTATCTCAATCAGCAAAGCGGTACTATTCGGCTGGACTGTTTTACACACTGCCTTATTGTGAAATGTACAGCAGACATTTTGGTAATGCACATTTATGTTAATATGGTACCAAAGAAGTAATTCAGTCAGTGGTGATTTGCGTAGTCAGTAATACTTCAAGCTGCTTTGTAAAGTAATTTATGGCAGGTTTTTGTTTTATCTGTCTGTGAACAAGTGAAGAATTATGAGTGCATAAACAATGTGATAAATTATCTCTACAGCTTTTGGATACTTTGCTGGGGACTCTTGTAAAAGAATTGCAGAACAAATACACTCCAGGTCGTAGAGAAGAGGCTATTTCTGTCACAATGAGGTTTCTGCGGTCTGTGGCAAGAGTTTTTGTCATCCTTAGTGTGGAAATGGCTTCCTCAAAGAAGAAAAAGTAAGTTTACTTTTAGCCTAGTTGGAGATTTATGGAGTAGGGGTGGGGTGAGAGTGGTGTATGTCTACTGGAAACAGTAGAATCTTCTGAAGATTGGCTTCCATCACCTTGCATGAACGATGCATTCTCACAAATGCTTCCAGAGAAAATAGCTGCACTTCTTTGAATGCACAATGTAATGGAAGGGTAGTCCTGATTTGTGTATTTTCTGAACCTTTTTGAATAGGTTGCCTGTTCACCCACGTGTTTCCTTTCCCTGCCTCTATTCCAGCAACTTCATTCCACAGCCAATTGGAAAATGTAAACGTGTGTTCCAGGCTTTGCTACCTTACGCTGTGGAGGAATTGTGTAATGTAGCAGAGTCCCTCATAATTCCAGTCAGAATGGGCATTGCACGTCCTACAGCACCTTTTACATTGGCAAGCACTAGCATAGATGCCATGCAAGGCAGTGAAGAACTGTTCTCGGTGGAACCGTTGCCTCCACGGCCATCATCTGACCAGTCCAGCAAGTAAGGGTCATTTTTCTGACCACATTTTTCTAAAGATATTATAATCACTTTTGAAGGATATTGTTTTTACCTTGTTGCAGATAGCTTTGCTCTCTGAGTCAGTTGCAGCTAGAAAAAGAAGTGGCCAAAGAAGGGCGGTGTTATGCATACAGAAGCAACCAGAAGAGATCATATCTAATTTTTATTCTTCAAGGAGCTCAGGACAGAATACTGTGGGTTTTTGTTCATTTTGCTCTATTTAGAGGATTTGTAGGCTTCCTTTTCACTTGCAGGTCCCCTAGGCAGTTCACAACAAGGTAAAACACTCACAATTTACATTGTGAAATGAATACAGAATACTGTAGAAACATCAGGGAATGGCCCTCAATAAGTGCTGTCTGGTTCAGCCTTCCAGAAAAGAAAGGTTGTAGGTTTAATCTGGAAGGTGAAGACTGATCTTGCCTCCAGTTGAGGAGAGACACACCATCCTGGGCGAGGTGGATGAAAAGATCCTCCCAATGGGCAGGTGCCAGCCAACTCAACCTCACTAAGGCTGGTTCCCACACAAAGAAGGCAGCATGCATGCACCTCTGAGTGGAATGCTGTCTCCTCCCCCACTTTATCCTAACAAAAGCCATGTGAAGTGGGCTAGACTAAGAGTGACTGGCCCAAGGCCACACAGCAAACATTGTGGCCCAGAAGGGATATGCACCCTGATTTCCCAGGTTCTTGTCTCCAGCTCTCTACACTATACTCTGCGATACTGGCTCACAATACTGGCCTTTCCTATTAACCACACTGATGCAGTGAAAAAGGTCATTTCAGAATATGTGGTGCTCACATATTGTCAGGAGGGCAATGTAGTTTCTTAGAATTCCTGGAGGAGTCTGAAGATCAGGCTGTGATGGTGACAGAAGTTGGATTCAATATGAGAAGGCCTCTAGTTCTACCAGAATTAGAAGAAATGAAGATAATCTGGGCTCTATAAAACATAACTTTTTAAATCTAATATCATAGTACTTTGGGAGAAACTATTGTGTTAAGTATTCAGTGGAGCAGTCTTGTATCTGTCAGGTTGAGTCAGTCAGCCATCTGGTGTGAAGAAAGCATATAGTGTGTTAATATTACCTTTTACTATATCCTTGGATTTTTTAAAAAAGCCTTTTCTTTCTCTTGTAGTTCCAGTCAGTCTCAGTCTTCCTATATTATTAGAAATCCTCAGCAAAGACGGATCAGTCAGTCTCAGCCAGTTCGTGGGAGAGATGAAGAACAAGACGACATTGTGTCAGCCGATGTGGAAGAGGTAGTATTGATTTTCAGTTGGAGACTTTGATGATATTGGATTTTTATCCCGTTCTAGTCTCTGAATCACAGAGGCTCAGAGCGGTCACAGTCTCCTTTACCTTCCCCCCCCACCAGACACCCTGTGAGGTAGGTGGGGCGGAGAGAGCTCTTGTGTTTTAAACAAACCTCAGTACAGAAGGAGACAAAATTGTCCTGGTACAAGGTTGGGTTGTAAAGTTGCAACTCCAGCACAGTAAATGCAGACCAGCTGTGGAGTTGTGAATGAGCCTTCATAAGCAATTCCAGAGGGTAGCTGTGTTGGTCTGCAGTAGAACAGACAGATTTGAGGCCAGCAGCTTTGAGTCCCCCTTTGGGATCAAAATCCTAACCGTAAGCTGTAACAAAATAGTGCAGCCTCCAAATATAATTTTTCAAAATTGGTGTTTATGAATTGTCTACCATGATTCTAAAACACTGCTTGGAGACCAACTGAAAGTGGTGTCACTGTCTGCTATTGGCTGCAAATCTTACTGGTCATAAGCAGTAGCAGCGTTTTGTAATGACAGAACTCTTTCCTTTTTTATTTGTTAGCTTCTTTGACCAATGGTCTTAATCTCAAAATAAAACAAGACAGTACAAAGCAAATTACAGATAATTTAAAATCAAAATTACATTAACATCAAAGGAAGAAAAGCAGTCATCATGATCGCAAGATGTAACTAACCTGAAAGATTACCTAACATTAATATAAAATTCCATAAAACTCCTTAACATTATAAAATTAGACTTTAAAATCTTAGTACATAATAACAGCACAACAAATTTGAAAGGCGTTTTAGAGAGAACACTACAGAGAGATATTTTTCAAAACTGGAGTTTATGAATTCTCTATTATGATTCTAAAACGCTGCTTAGCATTTAAAAACCTCTCTCCGTTCCAGGTTGAGGTGGTTGAGGGGGTGGCTGGGGAAGAGGACCACCATGATGAGCAAGAAGAACATGGAGAAGAAAACGCTGAAGCAGAAGGGCAGCATGATGAGCATGACGAAGATGGTATGCTTAGACATTCCTGTATGCCAGGGGCTGTACTTTCTGTCAGCCATCCCCTCCCCTCCCCAGTGTTGCTAGGCATGGGGCAGTGCTGTCACCGAGAAGCAACATTGGTGCAAGCAGCACTTGACGTTATCAAAAGTAGGGCACTGATGTATTGCCTACCACTACTGCAAAAAACCAGAAGGAGAGATTAAAATGGAAGGTAGCTATATAGAGAATCTGAACTTTCCACGAGACAGTGGTATAAGCAACAGTTAACATCCTTTCATTAATTGAATATGCTTTGTATTAATTAGGAAGTGACATGGAATTGGACCTGCTGGCAGCAGCAGAAACTGAGAGCGACAGTGAGAGCAACCACAGCAACCAAGACAATGCCAGCGGGCGCAGAAGTGTGGTCACGGCAGCTACAGCAGGCTCAGAAGCAGGTAATGTCCTAGGTTTAGGTTTTGTTGTCTGAATTTTTGATGGTGCTCTTTTGAAGTGTACTAAGAATGGTCTCTAAGAGCTTGGTAGTTAGATGGCAAATGTCTGCATCCGCAGTCATCTGCTTGTTTCCTGGTGCTCTCCTGCTTCTTGAGTCTTGAGGGGGATTTAAAGGGGCTTGACTGAAACTGAAACAAAATTATAGGGAACTGACTGAGTAAAATGCATTGCAGTCTTGTAGCTTCATCCTGGTCTCTTCCCCATATCAGCTGCATTAAACTTCTTCTAAAAACCCACCACACTAGGCGCAGATGACTTTCCTTATGTTGTGGCTCCTCTTGTTTATTGGAATGAGACCCACACTGCTCTCTGCAAACGCAGTCCCATTTTATAAGTCAGAGAAATCATTGAGACATGTGGTCTTAAAGAGTGAATTGTCCTGTAATGGGTTTATGCCTTGAAGAACAAAGCAAGCAGCAACATTCCTCATGGTGTGTGATTTCCTACAGGTGCCAGCAGCGTTCCAGCCTTTTTTTCTGAAGATGACTCTCAATCCAATGACACCAGCGATTCAGACAGCAGCAGCAGCCAGAGTGATGACATAGAGCAAGAGACCTTTATGCTAGATGAGCCTCTGGAGAGAACAACCAACAGCTCCCATGCCAGTGGGGCCACCCAAGCGCCCCGTTCAATGCAGTGGGCTGTGCGTAACACCCAGAACCAGAGGACGACCAGTACTGCACCATCCAGTACCTCAGCTCCAGCAGGTGAATTTTTGCAGTCACTTTCCCCCTGAAATATTGGCTAATGAATGTGATCTTTTTTTAAAATTTTGGTCTAAGGGAAGCATGCAGGAAATTGGTTTGTGTCTTTGAAAATGTAGCCCACTGTGTGTTTCTTCAGCTGCTTCAGGCCCATTTATGAACTGAGTGGGCTCATATTTGGCTGTCAGTGCCTTGGGATAAATATTGGAGTCAAGTTCTGTTTATCTAACATTAACAAATGTTGCCTTTTTTTTTGCCTTTAGCAAGTTCAGCAGGCTTAATCTACATTGATCCATCAAACCTGCGTCGGAGTGGTACCATCAGCACAAGTGCCGCCGCAGCTGCAGCAGCTCTTGAAGCCAGCAATGCTAGCAGTTATCTGACTTCGGCCAGCAGTTTAGCAAGGGCTTACAGCATTGTAATCCGACAGATATCTGATCTGATGGGCCTGATTCCCAAGTACAATCACTTGGTCTACTCCCAGATTCCAGCCGCAGTGAAGCTGACATATCAAGATGCAGTAAATTTGCAGGTATAATGCAAAAAATGAGTAAATGGTGACTCTGTGTTCAACAGGGCCTTTTAAAAGGAAAAAAAAAACAATCTGCCTTGCCCTTTAAAACTGTTCTGTGACAAATAACTGCTTCTCTCTGCCACGACCTCTGCTGCTTATTCTTCACTGCTTTTCTTTGTTTGCTCTGACAGCATTTCTTATTCCTCTAAGCTATTCTCCCTAGACAGCATTTGAGAAACTCTGCTTTCCAGTTCTTGGAAGGATATGGGTGAATGTGTGTGTTGGAGTACTCTCTGCCTTTCCCTGGAGGCTAGTGCAGGCAGATGGGAAACTGATGACACATTTCCTCATTGAAAGAGTGGGGTGTGAATCAGAGTTACGATGTAAGAGAGTGTGGCATTACAATGGGTATTTGGGATTTCGTATAACCTACTGAAGGGGGTGTAGCTCTGAAGTACTTCCAGTGATCCAGAAAATTATAGGGATTATAAATGGTCAGGATCTTTGTGGAATTAGGTTAATCACCTTGATCACTTGCATGCAGGTGTATTTGCTAATGCATTCTTATTAACCATAATTTATTTAGAATTATGTGGAGGAGAAGCTTATCCCCACGTGGAACTGGATGGTGAGCATTATGGACTCGACTGAAGCTCAGTTGCGTTATGGATCTGCTCTTGCCTCTGCTGGAGACCCAGGGCACCCGAACCACCCACTGCACGCGTCCCAGAACTCAACCAGGAGGGAGAGGATGACAGCACGCGAGGAAGCCAGTCTAAGAACCCTGGAGGGCAGAAGGTGCGAACATTTCTTACTTATTGTATATTAGAGCAGATGTGACCATACAAGCAATAATGCAAGCAAAAAATACTTTATATTTTAAGCAAAAATGCGTTGTCTTGCTCCTTACTAAAAAAAATGTTTAGCGAGCTCTCCACATAAGTAATATTAAAGTGTATTATTTTGCTTAATGGTATGCAGATCTGAAGAGCTTTCTCTGTTGTGCCATGGATATCTGTGCTCCCAACACTTTTTTGTTTAATCTACAGGCGCGCCACGCTGCTCAGTGCTCGTCAGGGAATGATGTCAGCAAGGGGCGATTTCTTAAACTATGCTCTCTCTTTGATGCGTTCCCACAACGATGAACATTCTGATGTTCTACCAGTGTTGGATGTTTGCTCACTGAAACATGTAGCATATGTTTTTCAAGCTCTCATTTATTGGATTAAAGCTATGAACCAACAAACAACATTAGATACTCCTCAGCTCGAACGGAAAAGGTATAGCAACTAATTACCGGAAGCCTTGCTCTAGGTAGATGATGGTGTGCTCATGTACCAGAAGTTTTTAGTAAATGTTTTTCCATCATATGTCCATTGTTGAATGTCTGTAGATGATGAATTACTTCTAGTAAAATACAGTGTAATCTGGAATGTAGCCTGCAGTGTTAAAAGACTGGACAGGCAATGAGAATGACATCTCCAGTGTTTTCATGCATGAGGATGCTTTTCATGCATTCCAGAAAATAATTTGAAGCCAAGAGAAAACATGTACAGATTGGCCTGTTCCTGTTTACAGATCTTCATGAAACATTGATAGTCCTCAGCACTTAAGGTGGAAGCTGAGCACCTAACCTAGTTCTTCAAATTGCTTTGCTTGCCTGAGTCAAAAAGAGTGCCAAAAAGAGTGGTGCTTGTGATTGTTGGTTTTTCTAGATCTCAGCAGTCTTTGATACCATCTGTAATGGCATCCTTCTGGATTTCTGAAGGGATGGGGAGCACCATTTTGCAACGGTTGTTTCATTCCTGGATGGTAGCATTTGAAAATTTTTGTTCCTCTCTGTAGGAATTGTTCTGAAGGATTTAAGTTTTAAAAGTTGTGTAAAGCTGCTGAGTTGAAGTTACTTGGAATTGTGGGGCACAGTGCTATTACTAAATCCAACCTTTTGTAATAAGATTCATCTTTCATGAATGATATTCCTGGGTGAGATGTTGTCTCCTTTTGGGGGCGGGGTTTTAGCCCCTTTTTCCTGTTTTGCCAAGTTATTTTACTTTTCTAATAGTCATTGACTAATTCCGCACTAGACCTTTAATCCTGGTCTAGCCCTGTCCCCAAACTAATTTTGTACACTAGAATCATAAACTCATAGAATTGGTTTCTGTGATTCCACGATTCAAGTGTAGAATGTCAGTTTGGGAACAGGGCTGAACCAGGATTAAAGGTCTACTGTGGAATTGACCTCAATGTTTTGTCAACTCTTTTTGCTGGCTAGAGCAAATGCTTTATCACTTGCAGAATTGTGAGGTTGCTGCAAGGGTATTAGCCATCCCCAGAGGCTCTGCCCTTGTTGTAGAGCTGTATTTGAAACTTTACCTCACTTTGTATTTACTTGTGACTTGTGCCAGACTGCCTAAAAGTACCGATTTATATCTGGGAGAGCATCTGTATTCCATTACTGTAATCCAGAGTGGCTTTTACAAGTTTTTTTGAATTGATTCACCACTGCTGAAATATGGATGACAATCCATAACAGAATAATTTCAGGATTAGATTTATGCAGTTTGCCCTTTGTGAGTCAGACCTAGAAGACTGTATGAAAAGTCAGGTATTTCAGAATGCAGCTGCTTAATCGTTGATAGGAGTGAACTGTTGTGAAAGCAGATTGACAGTTTCAGAATAACTTGGATGACTACTATCCTTTTATGTTCAATTCATGGCATAGTTCTAATTTTAGATGGTCTCAATCCAAATTATTTCTGGAAAATGACATAGTTCATATGACTTTTCTCTCCCTTCCTGACTTCCAGATATTTATAAGGACAGGGCAATTTCTGACATGTCGTACAAAACATACTTCCTTAGAAAGCTCATAAACCTTGTTTCCTTTTCAGAAGCTAGTGAAAATATAATTATTTTGCTGCTGGAACTTGTTTTATTCTGTGTGCAATTCACATAATGTCTTTTACAGTTTATTCTTTAACCTGCTATAACACTAATATGTTTTAAATTATGCACATGCTGAATATTTTATGACTAAGCAGGTATACAGAACACAGCACCCACGAAAAACCAGCCTCAAGTATGAAAAACATTCAAAAGTATATCACAAATAAATATAAAGTATTTAGACAAAAGTGCATGAATCACACCCGACCCAAAGTCCTTTAATTGTGTCGGGTGTGATTCATACACTTTTGTCTAAATACTTTATATTTATTTGTGATAAACTTTTGAATATTTTTCATACTTGAGGCTGGTTTTTCATGGATGCTGTGTGCTGTGTATCTGCTTCGCTTTTCTTTGGGTTGCTGAATATTCTATGATTAGCATGTACAGGTAGGCATTTGATCCTTTTGTGTTAAATGGAGAAATGAGCCAATGTGATTTTTTTTAGAAGTAATTTTCTTATGTAACTGTTACTGAAATTCCTGTTTGTCTAAAATGATCTTATATTTGCTTTTCAAGGACTCGGGAGCTCTTGGAACTTGGTCTTGACAATGAAGATTCAGAACATGAAAATGATGATGACACAAATCAAAGTTAGTATTTGTATCACTTGTACCTTGGGATTAAAAAAATTGATAGTGCCTGGTTTATCTAAGAAGTCTATTCCAGTGATAAATAAAATCATAGGTGCCAATTCAGAGATCAGCGCCAGACTTGTTTTCAGTGCAAAGGCGAAGGCCTGGATCATGCAAATGAGCTCTACACAAGTTTTTGAGCTTATGCAAAGTGTTTTCCCGTGCCCACTGAAAACTTCAGCCTTCTTCCAGACATCTTGATGTATGATAGAAAATGGGAGATACATGATTTCTGATTAGCCTGAAGGCTCCATTATACTGCCTCCACCTTTGCAAAGGGAAAGGACCTACTTGCAGCCGCTCTGTGGCTGTGCCACTGTTGCATATACGAAAGGAGGGAGTAAAAAAAGATGCGGAAGACATGGTGGCAAGGGAAAAAGAATGACATAGAAGAAAGAAAAAGAGCTTAGAGAAAAAGGAGAGGTTGAGGAGGCATCTGCAAAACCAACATTGATTGTTTTGGAGAAATATTAAGAGAGATTTGTCTGTGGATATAGCTACAAGTTTGCATAACATTAAATTTGCACTGTGTTTGTCTTCCCAACAAATGTGAGGTGGATCCTGTTTCCAATTTATAGCGGGGGGAATTCTGATGGTGATGATGGGAAGTTGTCTTGCCTCATAGTTTCAAAAGCAGAACTCAACCTAGCCCAAGTGCTGGTGGAATTCAGATGTACCTATTTTAAAGGTTGTCAGGTCTTTTACCAGCCCCTGTCTGTGCCTTTAGCAGCAGGGTCCACTAACTTCAACTGGTGATACTTATCTCCATGCTGTGAAAAGCTTCAGTGGCTGATTCCTCCTGCTGCTGTTAAAGGCACAGAAGTTAGCTTTGTTTTGCATTTGGAAAACTGCCCTCCTTTTGGATATCAAATGTGAATATTAGATGGAGTGACAAAAGTACCGGCACTTTGCATGCTGAGGTGTCACCTGCTTGAAGAAATAGTAGTGGAACTTAAAGCTTTTGACTGGCTTCTAGAACATATCACCTACTTTGATGTACTTGATAGCATATCATATTACGTCACAGGAACAAACTGAAATCTGTACAAATATCAGCAGTTACCAAGTAACAGATGACTTGGCCAACAAATTATTTCTGTTAACCATGATATTAATGTAGCCTTTTCCCAGTTTTATTGGGCAAGATATTCTTAGGGTAAATCTACACTATTTTGACTTTCAGTAATAATAATAATAGAAATATTTCCCCAAACCCAGTGATTCTTTGGTTCCCTTCACCTCACACTTCTCCTTTTCAGGTGCTACGCTTAACGACAAAGATGATGACTCTCTCCCAGCTGAAGCAGGCCAGAATCATCCGTTCTTCCGACGGTCAGATTCCATGACATTTCTCGGCTGTATTCCACCCAATCCTTTTGAAGTTCCTCTTGCAGAAGCCATTCCCCTCGCAGATCAGCCACATCTCTTACAGGTGACATTAGATACACCACATAACTAGAAAAGAAAAAAGCCTATTATCTGATTTCTGTTGGCCAGTACATATGTAACATTCCTGATTCTTTAATCATGGTTGAGGACTTCGAAGACTTTAGGATGTTATGCTGGCCATGAAGTTTATTCCAGGCAGGGTTTGCGGATAACCGAGGTTTTGAAACTAGCTTCAAATCCTGGTTATTTACTGCAGTTAAAATGAGTACTGATTTGTGGCTTAACCACTGGGATGGGCAGGAGGGAGGGAAGTGCAAGAGAAATGCATACTGAAGAGAAGAGGAATGCATCTTTCCATAGTTTACATGGTGAAGTTTGCATCTGTCCCAGTGCCAGGTGAAAGAAATGTGGATGATTTTTATTTATTTATTTTGCAGCCAAATGCTAGGAAAGAAGATCTGTTTGGTCGGCCAAGTCAAGGTCTGTATTCATCTTCTGCCAACAGTGGAAAATGTTTAATGGAAGTAACCGTAGACAGAAACTGTCTTGAGGTATGTATTTTACTGCGACATACTGCAATAAACCCTCTTTCTTCTTCCCTGTTCTCTTGTCCTTCCTGTTCTGCCAAAAAGTGTGTGTGTGTGTGCACACATGCACATGCATGTGCCCTGGCTGAAAGAACAAGGAAATCACTGAGGTCTTTCCCCAGACTCTGAAAAGGCCATTGCAGCAGCCAGAAAAAAGGTCACTTACCCAAGCACACTACTGCTACTGTCTCTGAACAAGCAAGCATACATTCATCACCTTCCTGGGTCTGTCTTCAAATAGGAACTGCATAGCGATAGTTCAGAAATACTAGAATGTTGTTTTTTTCCAGAGCTCCCATCGATTCTTCAAATTACAACTGGGTATTTTTCACCTTTTCACCTTTATTTTTCACCTACTTCCCTTTATTCGCAGTGACACAGATTATTTATTTATTTATTACATTAAGCTTATATCCCGCCCTCTCCGCAAGCGGACTCAGGGCAGGATATAATATAGCTATATGGGTGTGCACACAAAATTCAGATCCTAATAAAATAGATCTAAGAAAGAGAGTAAATGCTTGTCCTCACAAAATTCTTATTCTGCTAGATTCCATATTGGGTTTTTTTGAGTGCTTTAATTTGTTTGAGATATCCATCATATTAAGCGAAAACATGTATGCAAAAAAAAAAAGCTCTTTAGTCTTGCTAAAATTGTAGGATTAAGAGGTTCAAAGTACTCTGCTTCAGCTGGGTTCAAGAGCTGGGTTATTAAGACTGTGCCACTGTAGTGTGGCAGTCCTTTTTTTTAAAAAAAAAAATTAAAACATTTTTATTAAACGTATCAAACTGTGGCAGTTCTTATTTACAAAGCAGTTTAATTTCCTCTTTGCTTAGGTTCTTCCAACAAAAATGTCTTACGCAGCCAATTTAAAAAATGTAATGAGCATGCAGAATCGACAGAAGAAGGAAGAACAACCAAATGTGCCATCAGAAGAATCTGAAGGTTCAAAGCCCGGTCCTTCAGCTCATGATCTTGCAGCACAGCTTAAAAGCAGTTTACTGGCAGAGATTGGGCTGACTGAAAGTGAAGGTCCTCCTCTGACATCATTCAGGTATAGCAGAATAGCAGCTCATTCTCTCTCCTGCTTCCTGTGGCTGTCACTCTGCTGTCCTTCCCCCTCAGTTCTGTATAGTTCAAAGTAACAGTCTGCAGTGGCTGACTCCCTGGGGCAGATATCAGCAACAGATGAGAGAGGTAAAAAGGAAGCAGACAAATTGCAGGTTAGGAAATGCTTGACTGGAACTTCTGTTGTTCCTATCGAACATCTAGTGGCAAGGGCATATATATTGTTCTCCAGTAATTTTGAAGCCATTGGGGATGTGTAGAGTGGAGAAAGTTAAAATATATGCAAAATGTACTATTTTATCAGATGTAAATTTACTGCTGTAGGAACATAATATGCATTATGGGTGAGTTAACACAAAATAATACTGCTTCTTACTTTTTGTGAAATGGAAATAAATAAAATTCAAAAGTAATGATTCATGAAGCCTCTTGTATAAGAGACCGAACAGTAAGCCACTGCCCCATGAAAATTTCTTAGGCATGCCTTATTGTCCTAAGAAGAGGGGGTGGGGAGAAGATAGGGATGGGGGATTGAAAAAAGAAATCATCAGTATTGTTGTACAGAGAAGAATTTTAAAATTATCCAGAAAGAATTTTAAAATTATCCAGAAAGAATTTTAAAATTACCCAGAAACCCACAACACCAGTTTACCAGGGCAGCAAGGCAAGTATATGCCCCCAAAAGCAATGATCCCTTTCTCAGTTCTCAGCTTCTAGTTCTTGGGGGTCTCAGCCACTTGGTTCAGCAAAGTTTGAACTCTTTGAACTGGATCCACGCCACTGAACTCTTCGATACCCTGTGTTGGAGATGAAATGCAGGCAGGCTGTCATAGTAATGGGACAGAATTATCTCGCTGAAAGCTCCATATCACTCAAGCAATAAAACATGCTTGGAAATCTTGTCATCTCAGGTATCTGATTAGAGACAGGAAAACTGATAGTGATCTTTTAGTTTCTGAAGGGTTAGATCCACAGAACCAAGAACAGAATTTCATTCATGCAATGTGTCTTGGCTGTCTCCTTTTGAAGCTCCAGTTCTGTGTGCCTCCCAAAAGCTATTATTTTTTTAGCCTTTCTCCACGTTTTCTGTGTTATTCTAACGTCTTTGGATAAATTGAATTCATTTCAGTATTACTTTTGTCCTTGAGTTAGGTTTGTAGTTACTAAGAATAGCAGAGAGGTTGTCATTTGATTCTTGTGGGAGCCAGTTTGGTGTAGTGGTTAAGTGCACGGACTCTTATCTGGGAGAACTGGATTTGATTCCCCACTCCTCCACATGCAGCTGCTGGAATGGCCTTGGGTCAGCCATAGCTCTCACAGAGCTGTCCTTGAAAGGGCAGCTTCGGTGAGAGCTCTCTCAGCCACACCTACCTCACAGGGTGTTTATTGTTGGGGAGGAAGATAAAGGAGGGCAGGATATTAATCCAATATCATCATCTTCTTTGTATGGCAGGTGTTGCATAAATGGGAAACATTACCTTTTAATGTAACACCCCCCCGCCCCCAATTTGGTTTGTTTTCCAGGCCACAGTGTAGTTTTATGGGCATGGTCATTTCCCATGATATGCTGCTTGGACGTTGGCGCCTTTCTCTAGAATTATTTGGCAGAGTGTTCATGGAAGACGTAGGAGCAGAGCCTGGATCGGTATGTTGTTGTTTTTTAAACTGAAGACTGCTGTTTGTTTTGTGAGGTGTTTCTGATACTAACACACAGCTTCTCTTTGTAGATCTTGACTGAATTAGGTGGCTTTGAAGTAAAAGAATCAAAATTCCGCAGAGAAATGGAAAAACTTCGAAACCAACAATCAAGAGACTTAACACTAGAGGTGATTTTTTATTTTATCTTAATTTAAAAGATTAACTAAATTGTAACATCCTGTTGCTCACATTACAGTGAAGTATCAGTAATCTGATAGTCTAGTAATTTCACTTTTGTTTTCCAGATTAGGTGACAGACTACTAAATCATGATAATCTTGAGCAATCTGTTTTGTGCCACAGACACTGCTGGATTGAGGGAATCCAGTTCCTCATGAGTGCTAAAGCCAGTCTGCCTTATCCAATCAGGGTGGGGTGGTGGTGGCAATGGGCTGCTTTCAATTGTTGGACAATTGAAATTCTCTTCTTGCTGGGCCTTGGCTTTCTTCATGCTTTTCAAGGATACTCTGATTGTATAGAAATTTGACAAATTAAAGAGATTGGTGCAAAGCTTGGACAGCGGATGACTGAGCAAGTACCACCAAGAAACCAGTCTTAAATCCACATAGAAAGTTTACTTGGGCATACATTTATGCAGCACTGGAAGTCTAGTGTTTGATCATAATTTGTCCTCACTACTACATGCTACTACAGAATAGGCCACTAGAGTTGTTTCTGTCCGTGTGCATCCAGATTCAGATACCGAGTGTGACCCATGTAGACTTTTGCTGGCTCTTATGGTCCAAATTGAATTTTATATAGAAGTACCTCTGGCAGATGATATCCATGTGTTTTAAGGAGAGAGAGGCGCTAGCTAGCTTTAGATATGCTAATTTATATCTTTTAGTAATTCACTGTTCAGTAGTTACAAGCCATTCTCACATCTCTTGTTTCTTTTTTGGGATGTGTGTAATTAAAAGTCCTTAATGATACAGCTTCTAAGCTTTGGAACATCATGCGTATTTCACAATCCATATTCGTCTTTTCCTAAAACAGGAGAGATTGCATTTCTTGGGATTATAAATGATCTGATATTTGTTCTAATACAACTGGCTGTTGTGGTTATGTTGGCCATTACATGAACATTCAGTTTTGCTAATGCTTGGCTTCTTCTGTTGCTAAGTAGGATGGATTGGCCATTTAGCATTACGGTTAGGGCTGGGCTGGTGGGGGATTAACTTCCATTCAGGAGCTTAAGATCTTGTTCTGATGTGTCTACTAGGTTGATCGAGATAGAGATCTTCTCATTCAGCAAACAATGAGACAGCTCAACAATCATTTTGGTCGCAGATGTGCTACTACTCCAATGGCAGTCCACAGGGTGAAGGTTACATTTAAGGATGAACCAGGGGAAGGCAGTGGTGTAGCACGAAGCTTTTATACTGCTATTGCACAAGCTTTTTTGTCAAATGAGAAGCTGCCAAATCTAGATTGTATCCAAAATGCCAACAAGGGAACACATACAAGTAAGTGTCTTAATGAATGCTCTGTGTGACATGAGCTTTGAGCTGTTTTTTGTTTTGTTTCATACCAAATGATGCAGGGTGATTTTGTTTTCAATGAGAAGGGCCAATAAAGATCCATTTCTATGTACTTTGTTGAGTGGCTTCAGGCATGCTGTTTGTACTTTTTTTTTAAAAACTGAACTGTCCTGCCTGACAGGGAGCCCTGTAGAGATTGATAGGCAGGTTTACAGAAGTTGAGAATAGTTTCATGTGCTGTGCTTTGTGAAAAATAAATTAACGCCTGCTGGAGAGCCAGTTTGGTGTAGTGGTTAAGTGTGTGGACTCTTATCTGGGAGAACCGGGTTCGATTCCCCACTCCTCCACTTGCACCTACTAGCATGGCCTTGGGTCAGCCATAGCTCTGGCAGAGGTTGTCCTTGAAAGGGCAGCTGCTGTGAGAGCCTTCTCCAGCCCCACCCACCTCACAGGGTGTCTGTTGTGGGGGAGGAAGGTAAAGGAGATTGTGAGCCGCTCTGAGACTCTTCGGAGTGTAGGGCGGGATATAAATCCAATATCTTCTTCTTCTGTCTTCTATATAATTCTTCACTTAAAAGGAAATTCTGACCTCTGCATTGCTATGCAAATAAAACAAACTTGTCCAACAATACAGTAGTTGTAATAAACTGTATTCAAAAGAATACATATCAGCAGTGTGCCTAAAATTAATTCACCTAAAATCTGATCTAAAATGAAATACCTTGCACTTCTTATGGGAATTTGACAGAGAGCTGGGTTCTTGTAATTGCTCTGAGGTTCATTGTTAATAAAATGTAGATCTAGTTATCATAAACATTTTGATGGCAATCAACCTAATAGCTACATATGAGATCATACATTACGTAGTGAGAATATGGATTCTTGTGGAACTCTGTATATAGGGACTGACTTGCTATCTCAAAGACTTTCTGAGCTCTTACTGAAGTTTTCAGTCGTTGAGGTTAAAGAGATTTCAAAATAAAGCAAATGTGGTTTCTAAATCAGCTATATTTGAGTGTAGTGCTGATGACTTCATAATATTTATGTATAAATATTGTTGGGGGGAAAAGCAAGTTTACGAGATCTAAACTTTGCTATCCCCATCAGGTCTCATGCAGAGGTTACGGAATAGAGGGGAAAGAGATCGGGAAAGGGAGCGTGAAAGAGAAATGAGGAGAAATAGTAGTGGCTTGCGAACTGGCTCTCGGCGAGACAGGGATAGGTAAGTAATTTTTTTTTTTTAAAAATAATTAATTTTGGAAGAATAAATAGTGAACCGCTAGTTGTTATTGGGTGTTTCTCTTATTAAGCAAGAGACTACTGGTCTTTATTTATCTGAACCCAATAGCTGCTGCTCAAATTTCTTGACAACTGTGTAATATTTGATTTTCACAATTTCAGAGGTATAAGATTTTGTTGTATTTATTTACATAATAGAGTTATTTCCTGTTGTTTTAGTTAGTGATTGTCAAGATGGTTTACAGAACAAGCAGTAAAAAAACTAGTTCACTGCAGCAGCAGCAGATGTAGGCATTAACAGCTGTGATCTAATTTCCATTGCCACCAGCATAGGGCTGGATCTGGTGGATCCATTTCACTTACATTGAAGCTTTCTCTTGAGTAGTTAGCAGAATGGACCCACCAGTTCCACCTTCTTGTCAATAGATCAAGGCTCACAGAGCAAGATCAGAAAGTGATAGCTAGGAAGCCAGTGATATCGTGTTGTGGGATCCAGATGGGAAAGGATGTTCCTGTTATTCCTTAACACGTTGGTCATGGAGTACCACTCTGCAAAGCCCCAGGTAGTTTCTGATTAAATATTGTTTTTTTAAGGGACTTTAGAAGACAACTCTCCATTGACACCAGACCGTTCCGACCTGCATCAGAAGGGAATCCTAGTGATGACCCCGATCCTCTTCCAGCACATCGACAGGCCCTGGGTGAAAGACTTTATCCTCGTGTACAAGCAATGCAACCTGTAAGGCTAAGCTCCCCACCTTTCTGCTGTAGAGTACATTGTTTTTGTGTCTTCAGAATTTATTGGAGTGCTGTGTTAAGTCATTGTCTTTTTCTCTACAGTGTTAGACTAATACATAATCTAGATATACAGTAAACCTTTGGTATCTGGCACTTAATTACCCAGATTGGTCAGTTAAACTAGCATTGTTCAGATTGCAGGTCCCTTCCCCATAACCACCGTACCCGTGCATCTTTGAGCATATGCAGCATGCCCTACTTCTGTATCTTCAGTTGACCAGCTTGATGCCTCTGACTGTTTCTGAGCTTCTACCGGCTGGCACTGTCAGTTGACATAATACTTGGATGCTGTCTTTGCTCTCAACTGTCAAGCTCATTCATCGGGGCAAGGCAGAGCAAAATCTCAGTATCCAACATTGTTGGTTAACCTGCAACCCCCATTCCTCATAAGTGCTGCATAACAAAGCTTTTATTATACTATGATATGATGGCTCCTGCGTTTGCCCCACAATTTATTGTCCCACAAGTACAGAGCCCTGAGGACTCAAAACTCTTCTATGCCATGGGTTTCCCAGTTGATTCCATTGGAGAAGAAAGCTCCATGCATGTAAAAGGATCTGTGCACGATGTTGGCTTCTTCACTTAAGTGAGTTGTGAAATCAGTGCCCACATGACCAGGCTGTGGATCAATGTGTTTATGGTTTCTTAAATGTGATAGGATGGACTGATGAGTCCCTTTTGTTGGAGAATGGACTCCTTCCACTGGAGGAAGGAAGCCAACTACTGTATCCAGCCTATAGTTACCAAATGAATATAGAAGTTGAAAATAAAGGTATTCATTTCTTGTGTTCAGGCATTTGCAAGCAAGATCACAGGTATGCTGTTAGAATTGTCTCCTGCTCAGCTGCTTCTCTTGCTAGCCAGTGAAGATTCCCTTCGAGCAAGAGTGGATGAGGCCATGGAACTTATTATTGCACATGGAAGGTATATTACCATTAGAACAGATACCACACTGTCCAGGGAGGCTTTAAAATGCACTTTGAACTCTTGATGGAAGACAAGATCAGGGGTTGTACATGCCACAGTGCTGTCACAGAGCTCCTGAGTTTTAGGGGGAAGCGTGCTTTTTAAACCTTAGTTTTCCCACAGCAGAAATATCTAGAACAATAGGCATGTGTTGTAAGGAAGCTCGTAAACATTGCTGCTATTATAATGTGGTGGTCTGCCTGTTTTTTTAAAAGGAAAAATGATAAGAAATTGCGCTTTGTGGGGTACGTAATGAACAGGGTTCAGGGCTGCCATTAGCATTCTGAAAAGAAATTGTTCATATGTGGCAGGAGTTCAGTAAGATACATGGGAACCAAGAAAAGTCTAGTTAACAAGAATATGAGCGTTAGTGAAGTTAGATATTTTATTAAAAAGTCCTCACAATGATGTGAAACTAAAACATGCCATGGCCTCATTTGCAGATATTGGAAATCTTAAGCGATAAAGCATAAGTTGAAATGATTATGCAGTTTTAAGCTTGAATTTTATCTTTATTTTGGACTTCCAAATTCTGTAGCTTCAGGTGTTGGATTCTGTTAGACCACACTAGATGGGATTAGTATATATTTCTCCTATACAACAAATATTTGGCAAGAATTGGGAGTATTCAAGGTAGAATTAGATTTTTTTTTTAAATTGAAGTTATTCTTTTGATGATGAAGTTGAAATTTCTGGAAACATCTCATAGATATTTCACTTTTATCCTCAAAGGGAAAATGGAGCAGACAGCATCCTAGACCTTGGATTGTTGGATTCTTCAGATAAAGTACAAGTAAGACATCTGTTTTAGTATTTGCTCACTCCTGCTATAGGGTAGGGAACATACAAACCTGCTGGCCACTCCCTGTCTTCTCATTAGATTCCTGGGGATTGGATTGGATTGATTTTATTTAAAATATTTATTCTCTGCCTTATCTTAAACTTGAGTTGCCAACCTGCAGGTGGGGCCTGTAGAGCTCCCAGAATTACAGCTGATCTCCAGACTACAGTGATCAGTTCCTCTGGAGAAATTAGGTGCTTTGGAAGGTGGACTTTATGGCATCACATCCCTGCTGCAGTCCCTTCCCTCCTCAAGCCTTGCCCCCTTCCAGGTTCCAGCCCAAAAATCTTCAGGAATTTCCCAACCTAGAGTTGGCAGCTCTCTCTCACGCTCAAGCCAACTTAAAAAAAGAAAAGCAAAAAAACTGCAAGGGCACAAACAAGTGAAATGTGATCTGAATAGCTTTTGTGACCCAAGTTTAAACTATTTTTTAAAATATCCATGATAAAACTGAATGCGCAAATCCACATTTTAGAAACAGTTGTCTGCTTATTGTTTTGGTGCTTCTTAATTTAATACAGAACATGTCTGAGCTGTGAAGAGGATTTCAGCTACTTTAATTTAACACCCTCTTTTTCATGTTTTTCTTCCCGCAAAAGGAAAATAGAAAACGGCATGGTTCCAGTCGCAGTGTTGTGGATATGGAATTAGATGATACAGATGATGGTGATGATAATGCGCCACTATTCTATCAACCTGGAAAGCGTGGTTTCTATACTCCAAGGCCTGGCAAAAACACAGAAGCCAGATTAAATTGTTTCAGAAATATTGGCAGGTGAAGTATTATCTAGCTTTTGTATATCACTGGTTTGGTTGAAGTATTAGAATGCATGTCTTCTTCTAAGATAAGACTCCCCCCTCCCCTAATTATTTGTCAGAAGCTAGAATACTAGGCTTACAGCAATTTCCATTAAGGACTGGAAATAAGGATGATTTCTCATTTTTGGCATTTTTCTCTGTAAAACTTAACAAACTTCTCTGTTGCTTCTCAGAATTCTAGGGCTGTGCTTGCTACAGAATGAACTTTGTCCAATCACATTAAATCGGCATGTAATCAAAGTACTTCTTGGCAGAAAGGTAAGTATTAGAGTAGCAGTTTAATTGCATTTGGCAAGGGAGTACCAATTTATAGTACATAATACAAGGAAATAGAAAGAATAAATGCACATTTTAAAAATTCACTGGGTCAAGATTATATATGCACATTAAACTGACCAAAATAATCAGGAAACACTCTGTTCCTTGAAAATATCACAGCCAACCAAAGCACTCTTTATGGGATGCTGACACAATTGGCATATTTGCCCCCTTTGCATTGGCATATATCCCATTTCCTCATTGGTGCAGCCAGGAGAGCAGTGATCCCCAACATGGTCCCATTGGGCATGCTGGCAGCCAGCAGTGGGCTAATACCCATTTGCTTCTTCCCAAAAGATATAGGCAGTCCTGGCTTTCTTTTACCTCACTAGAGAAGGAGGTGTTTCAGAGGAAGAACCCAGCAAGCATCATATTTGCATCTGCAAGGAGTACCCAGTTGGAAATAGCAGTGCTCCATGAATGTTGTTGAAATTCTAGAAGTGCCACAGACTCAACAAGATTGGTGACCCCTACAGAAGAACATAGTCTCAGTCCAAGCATTTCTGGGAGCTATCTGGCCTATAAGCTGTTCATTTGCTGCTGGTCCTCCTGGTCAAAAAACTTCCAAGCAAAGACTCAGTTGTGTGTTCCAGTGCAGCAATACAGAAGGATAATGGTGCAGCAAGAACGCACAATTTGTAGATCAGGCTCTGCGTTTTAAAACAAGTTCACAAATTGATCAGAGGAACTATATTTGGATTCTTCTTGCATAAGAAGCCAAGGGGAAAGATTGTTAAATTTTGTTAAGACATTGAATGAGATAGTGAAATGCAATTTTTTTTTGACATTTTAAAAGCTGTAAAAAGTCATCGACTGTATTTGTACAACACAGCAAACCTCTGTGTGTGACCAGCCTGGACACAGCTTGTTTGTCATGCCTGTGCACACCTTCCTCTTCCTCCCACCTCTCAAAAGTTGGTTTCAGGGGAGGAAACAAACTTCAGTTTGCCCAGATGTATGTATTCACGTGTCTCTGCAAACTGGAATGAACTTGGAAGTTTTCCCAATTCAGGAACCTTCAACTGTGCTTGTGGATGCAAGGAAATGCACAGCACTGGAACATACCTGTATGAAGCATAAGTTGAAGCTTGTAATATTTGGAAAGCAGTCATTTCTTAACTTTATAAAGTGTCTTCAAAATGTGACCATCTGAATAATAGCTATAATCCGTAATGAGTCCAAATGAAGGTTTTGTAAAATTATTTTTTGTCGGTATATCCTAAATCATACTTGTAAAACTCCATAGTGGTTCAACTCTAACCTCAAGCCAAACCATGGTGTATACTAACTGCAGTTTATAATATAAACCTTGGTTTAAGTTTCTAAATATTCAACAGGCAAAACATGGCTAAGAACTGTCTGTTTTTTAAAAATATAATCTTTGTTTTTACTTACGGGCAAAAACAACCCAGTGTGTTACTGCAGTTATACATAAATGATCACCTTTCATGAACACAAAGATAAGCACAGATAAAGAGAAACAATCATTACATCTACCTTATCTATTTTGTCTGATTGCATTTTATTCTATCTGTTACAATTATCAAACAGAACTTACTTTGTTGCAGTAAAATTGCTGTATAATTTCTAGATTTTAACTTCTTTATATTCAATCTTTTCTTCCTTACTACCTATCTAACATTTCATTACAAACATGTTTTCTAATTCTATTTCTTAATCATTCTTCAGTTCAAAGATTTGATCCTATTTATTGACTAGATAATAAAAATACATTATTTTTTTCTTGAAATTCTACATTGGTTCTATTATGCAAATAAGATGTTAAGTTTGCCATTGTTGCATACTCAATTAACTTGTTTTTCCAGTCCATCAATTCTGGACATTTTTTAGCCTTCCATTTAAACACAACTATCGCCCTTGCTGCTGTTATTGTATATTTAAATAGTTCACTTTGCATTTTTGTGATGTTGCTTGGTTGAATATTTAATAATACTTTTTTGGATCCATAGCAAATTTAAATTTAAATATCTTTTGTATCTCATCATGGATCTTTATTCAACATTGTCTTGATGTATTGCATGTCTGCCACCTTTGATAAAATGTTGCATCTGTACTTTGACATTTCCAACATTTTCTGTTGCAACTCTTGCTAGTTTTTGCAATTTCTTTGGGTGTAATTACCATCTGAAAAACTGTTTACTTTTGTCTTCTGTCTCTTAGCACTCAGTTTCATAAATTCACTGCGTTCCATGGTGCAGTGATCTCTGGGGCAAAGCACTGGCTCCTAGTGGCTTAAGTCAAGAAACATGCAAACCTATTTTAAATCACGGTTTCTGATTCTGATTGATTGAACTGTGGTTTATGAGTTCAGACATTGTGCTAAACCATAGTTAAACTTCTTTGGCCATTGTTTGGTGTGATGTCTGAAATGAGCCATTTTGATTATCAAAGGATGGGGAGTCTTGGATCTACCCTAAGACCTAACAGGTTTCCTGGTGTGGACATTATTTGGAAGTTAATAGCAGGCTGCTTAGTAATGTAGCAGTCCTATAAGTGCACAACTAACATTTGTAGTTCCTGGATAGCCCTAACCCTACTATTGAAGGCCATGCTTTTTATTTTCAGGTTAACTGGCATGATTTTGCTTTTTTTGACCCCGTGATGTATGAGAGCTTGCGGCAGCTTATCCTTGCTTCCCAAAGTACAGATGCGGATGCTGTTTTTGCAGCAATGGACTTGGCATTCGCAATAGATCTGTGTAAAGAGGAAGGTGGAGGACAGGTAAGCACAGCTTGAACAATTCATAACCAGCTATACTTTTTGCCCTTTTCTGGTTAAAAATAACTTTAAACAGCAAATTGGAAACATAAGAGTGGACAAATGTACTCTACCATAGAAAAATGAATATTCTAATCTTTTAAAATCTCTTTTTAAAAAAACCCGTAATAGACGATTGTTTTGTAATATTTTCCCAGGTTGAACTTATCTCTAATGGCGTAAATATACCAGTCACTCCACAAAATGTTTATGAATATGTCCGAAAATATGCAGAACACAGAATGTTAGTAGTTGCAGAACAGCCTCTACATGTAAGTGATATGGATTTTTTTCACTATAAATGTATTGTTTTTTCTTTATTGTTGCATAATCTGTAGGATTATAAATTTAGATATATTATAAACAATTTCTGTGTAATCCCTTTATGGGGTGAAAATTGATTTTTTTCCCAATCATTTTAGCCTTTCAGGGAAAAGGAAGGAAATGACAAAATTCACATTAATATTCTAAGATGGAAAAAAAAGTCAATTTTTCATGGGTTGTACCATTATTGAATGTCTGGTCCAAACTGTGGTTAATAACAAATTACTGGATGCTGAACACATCCCTTGGTTAATCTGTATTTCCTGCATGACTGTGATTCATAGCACATGGGGGGGGCAGTACAGATAAAGTTGGGGCCTCTTTTAAAAAGAATAACGTATGTCATTTAAGTGTAACTCAGACAAAAAAATACCCTATGAGAAAAACATTGATGAAATGTGCACACGAAAGCTTTCATTTTGTGAATAAAACTTCGTTAGTCTTAAAAGTGCCACTGGATTCCAACTTTGTTCTATGAGAGAAACTGTACACGCACTTTGGATCTTGCTAGGAGATCTCTCAACTGGCAGTACATGCAGGGAGAATGACAACACAAAACAACCAGACTCAGTCATCTGTCTAATCAGGCCGATGATACTAGTGCCCCAACATATCTGTTAACTGAAGAAGCCATCCAGTATTCAGACTAGCATATTCTCTCTCAGTGCCCAGAACAGATCACCTGTTGCTAAAGCAAGAAGTGATGCCTTGTAGGGTGGGATAGGCAGATTTCTTAGAACACTATTGTAGTTGGGGAAGGTGCTAAAGGCACCATTGAACATCTTATTCCTAGCCAGCCTCTAGTTCTTGTTGATACTGAAACAATAATTCTCATGACTCTTTTAGGCAATGAGGAAAGGCTTGCTGGATGTTCTTCCAAAGAATTCATTAGAAGACTTGACAGCGGAAGATTTTAGGCTTCTAGTAAATGGCTGTGGTGAAGTTAATGTGCAGATGCTAATCAGTTTCACTTCTTTCAACGATGAGTCAGGTATGAAATCCTTTATTAACCTCAGAGTTAAAGGACAGTAGTATCCAGGGCTTTTTTTGTAGCAGGAACTCCTTTGCATATTAGAATACACCCCCAATATAGCCAGTCCTCCAAGAGCTTACAGGCTCACAGGGGTGTGTGGCCTAATATACAAAGGAGTTTCTGCTACAGAAAAAGGCCTGGTAGTATCACTGTTGCATGCTTATTTGTGTACCAGTTAGACAAGTGTCATCTTACCATAAGCTTCCACAATATTTGCCTACTGGAAAACCTTCCCACCAAACTGTAAAAATGAGTTTGGAGAGCATGACGCCTGCTTACATCTACACACCAGGGTTCTCTTAGATGTTTCCTCCACAAATGGAAACTGCCTGCCTGTTTAATTGGAACCGTATTTTATCTTTATTTATTTATTTGCTAAAATTAGTTCAGGGCCCTTATGTGCTTGGCTTTCTCCCCTCTGCAGTTGTCATTTGAACTGTAGCATACAGTTAAGCATTGTCTTTTGTGTGAATGTATATTTCCGTTACATAAATAATTGTGAACTGTGTCTGCTCTTTCATTCTGGAACAGGAGAAAATGCCGAGAAGCTTTTGCAGTTCAAGCGTTGGTTTTGGTCCATAGTTGAGAAGATGAGTATGACAGAGAGGCAAGATCTTGTAAGTAGTTTTCTTTTGGCCAGATTTAAGAGATTAATTCATTACCTGTTGAGCCAGGGTGTTTAGTTCTTCCACGTGATAAAAAACAGATATACTACCTCAGTTTGGCCTGAATCCAGAGAATTAGTTCCACAATGAAGGAATCTTTAGCTTTATATTTCTTGAGCAAAAACCTTGTGTTGCTTCTCTTTAAAAGTGAGTAAAGTTGATGATATAACTGGGGGTAGGCAAGGCTGTCATTCGAAGGACAAATAATTAACTGGGCTACCCACACCCTCGCATGCCCATAGAAATTTTAAACCTCAAAAGACTAGGACCAAAAAAAGGTGTGACAGAGAACCAGGGCAGTTTACAAATAGCAGTTGAGAAGTAATAAAGCAGTAGTTTCTCAGAGTGCTTCATTAAGTTATTTGGAAATTATAGATTTCTGCCACTGGTTATTTAACCCATTCAAGCACTTATCTTCCCTGATTTGGCAAATGTTAGGACAGGAATCACAGGCTTTAAGCAACTGAGATGTTTGAAGTGCTCTGCAGTAACATTATTTCAAGTTGTAAGGTTTTAGGAACAAAGGAATTACAACTTTACAAAACTGGTGTGTGTTTCCTGAAGTCGCTAACAGCTTACTTTTTATCTGCCCCTTAGGTTTATTTCTGGACATCAAGCCCATCCTTGCCTGCTAGTGAGGAAGGATTTCAGCCCATGCCTTCCATCACAATAAGGCCGCCAGATGACCAACACCTCCCTACAGCAAACACTTGTATTTCTCGCCTTTATGTCCCGCTCTATTCTTCTAAACAGATTCTCAAACAGAAGTTGCTACTCGCCATTAAGACCAAAAATTTTGGTTTTGTGTAGAGTATTTAAAAAGTGTGTATTGCTGTGTAATATTAACTAGCTAGTTTTTTTGTAGATTTTTCCATTTGTCTATAAAAGTTTATGAAAGTTAATGCTGTCATGCTCCCCCTGCTGGTACTTCAGTGGTTAAATGCAACATTCCTGTACTAAGTTTGTAACCTACGGGCCGAAGGAGCTCTAGCGATGTTCAACTCTACCCATTTGCTAGTTGGCAACTTCTTGGCCAGACTCCAGCCAAAGATGACAGCAGAACAATATAAATTACACTGTGATTAGCTTTTTTTTTTTTTTTGCTGAGGGGGAGAAATATGTAAAATGTTCTAAAAAATTCACTGCTTGCCTTTGTGGAAGGTGTTTCAACAAAGGCTCTTGTATAGAGGGAGTAGGGAATTTCAAAATAAAAGATGAAGTATGTTCTGTGTTTTATTTTAACTTTTTTAAGAAAAAAAAGGTGTTTAATTTTGTGGTTGGCTGCAGTTGTGCATCATGTATATTGAACTTGTAAAAAGTTCTTGCCAGTTCAGAGCTGAGTTGAAAATCATTCATGTTTGCTTACAAAAACCACTGCCATTGCAATTTTTTGTCTGGTTGCATTGGACTCTGGCACATTAGATACCACCACTAATGATTTTGCATGTAATCTGTATACTTTAGTGAGGGTCTTTTTTGTATATAACAAGGAAGCCAATGCACAGTATTTAATCGTTCATAATCAACACTTTTGTATCCCTCTTTCCTTGAGCAGTCAGTCAGGAAGTTGTTCCATTTCCAACTCAAACATGGAAACTTGTTCTGCTGTGTCTCAGGCTGTTGAAGCTCTCTCAGCCTAGGCACTACCTGGTAACTGTAAAATGTTTATAAGATCATGATTATTTGAAGGTACATTTTGAAGAAATTTAATGTTCGTGAGCGGCTTAACTACTTTTGTATCTAGCCTTTTTTAAGTATCTTGTTACAGTTTTTAATAAATTACAGACAAAGTACAAAGTCATACTGAAGGAACAATAGTTTTTATTTATGTAGCTTGTATATTTTTAGTTATCACAGCACACCACTTGTCCACTAAACCACTCTTAAGTTTCATAAGTGGTTAAAGTTTATCCTGATCAACAGTCAAAACAAACGGTTTAGCCCACATTTTACAGTTAGCAGAAAATCCTTAATTGCCTGGGCCTTGCAATTCTTTCTTGTGAGCTGAATGTGTAGATAGCAGGCAATGTAGTTTGTTCAGCAAGCACAAAAAATGCCAAATGCATTGCAGCGTGTGTGCAGAATTCTCACTTTTTGTATTAAAAGGTTTCCTTTTTAAAGAGCCCTATTGTATTTCAGTATGTTAGGATTCCATTTTGTCAAGTACTAAAATGTTCTATGAAAGGGGGAGGCATTTTGAAATCACTTGTTCACTGTCTCATGGATAGATGATAGACTGGAACTCTTTAATTATGATTAGTCCTAATCTCCCAATTTCATTTGGGTTCTAGGACTGAGAAAAGTGTGTATTACCGAAAACTTGCCCAAATTTCTGCCAAAATGGACCAGTTCCTTCCCCCCTTCCCCACATGAGCATTTTCTTTTATGCCTAAGCTTAAAAATAATGGCTTCGGGTTTTTATTTTTTTGGTAGAATGTCTAACTGTAGTAGGTCTTGGAGCTCTCTAGAGCACAACTCACAGCTCCATGTAGCAGACCTGAAGACTGTTCCCCATTTCTTAAAAGCAGACTGTGCCTGGCTTATTTTTAAACAAACACAAAAATAACCAGCAGGTGCTTTTTAAAAATTAGGGTTTTCTTCTGCATGTACTGATGAAACAATTAGCTTCCCCAAGAACAGCCCTTCCAGGCATAACAACAGAAGCTGCAATGATGTTTTTAGTGGGTACAGAATTCTGGATTCTGCTCCAGCTTATGGCGAGTTACTTGATGTCTCTGAGCCTCTTGCGTTTTGTAAAACAATAATAGTGACCTACCTCACAGAGGTGTTGAGGCTTAGAAAGGTTATTCTCCTCCATTGCCCTCTTACAAAAAGGCTGTGTATATTGTAAAGTACTGTTATATATAACCTGTGTATATATAGCATATTCATATGTTATATGTATAAATTCTGTATATAACATAGCTGTTTTACAGCAATCACAGCTGGATAAACAACACAGTATCAAGCCCTTTACAGTAGTTTAATTACATACACACTTAAACAACATTTTGCTGACACTCTAACCAAAGGGGAAAGTTAGAATGATTTATGCTGTAGTCATTGACTTGAGATGTATATGTAGCTATATAAATAGCTTTTCTCTGTATATTTGAACAGTATCAAGCTTTTAATAAGAAATGTTTATTAAAATTGTACACCGCATTAACTGTCTGACTTAAGTTAGTTTCTTTTAATATGTAGTAGAGGAAAGAGGTTTGTAGGAAAGTTTTAGTTGTGTTTTGAATTTAGCCCAGTGCTTCAGAAAAGTACAGAGGTGGTTTCTGTAAATATTTTCATTTGTTGATTCACAGGGCTTGTTTTACAGCTGACATTGAGGCTCTTTTTTGGTTTTGTTTCCAACCCGATATGAGTTTCTTTTTAGTCTATCCTCCACTGAACCTTCTGGCTTGCATGAGGATTTAATACCTGCATCAAGATATTTGACTCTTTGAACCTTAGGTCTTTGATCTTACTAGCTGGATCATGGGGTCTGGGGATGGGTGGACAGTGGGCTGCCCTCCATAGTGCATAGTCAGTACAAAAGACAGTTCTAAGAGGTGGTAGAATACAACTTCATCATCGAAGAACACAACTTCATCATCTCATTTGGGAACTGCTCATGAGCAGGCCTGCCATCAGATGGGTCATTACAGCTAAGAAGCTTGTTCCTGCCCAGGCACCACATGCTCTTGTGCAGTATCGCGCCCCCCCCCACCTTCAGTTCCTCTTTTGTCACTGAAGGAGGTCATGCTTTTGGAGTCTCCAGCTACAGTTGAGAGGATTTGTTGTCCAGAGCTGCTGAAGCGGAGTTGGTTTCCGAGTCCCTTCCATGGCTCAGAAGGCCCTTTTCAAGAAGGGCTCCTGATATGGAGCGAAGATGACCCAAGTTGATGAACACAACCTTTGTCTGTTCTGTTTGGGTGAAGAGCATAATATCCCCCACATGTAAGGCCTGACAACATTTCACCTCTAAAGCTTGGGGGAATAGGGTGTCAAAACTTAAAGCAGCATTGTGAGAGAAAGCCCTTAAAGCCTTGGAGTCCTTGTCCAAGTCTGCCCTGGAGAAAGCTCTCAATTCTGCCTCTTCAGAATCAATGCATTCAGCTCCACCTCCCAGATCTGTGTCCCAGTGGACCCGGTCTTGGTTGCACTCCCCTCTAGCTCATCGTGCCTTTTCTGAGCCTCCAGCTCAGAAGGCTAAAGGCAAAACAAAGGAAAAGCATAAATTGGCTCCCCAGCAAAACACTCCCATCTGCACTCTTAAGCCAACATCGACCTTGCAAGAGAAGCCGAGGACCACATCTTCAGGACTGAGCTCTTCACCCATTTCTATCTCTGAAGGGGATCAGGATACTGGCTTACTACATGGCGAAGTTCCACATAAGTCCAATCTGAAACAAATGGCCACAGTTCTGTGGTCTCAGCCCCAGCCACCTGTGTTGGCCTTTGCATCCCTACATGATATCTCCAGAATATATGGAGGAATGGAGCAACAACTTTGCAAGCCCCAAGGGAGTGCATTGGGTGTCTTCGTATGCCTTCAGCGACCATGTCATGAAGACCACATTCTGCTATTCCTGTAGTGAGAGAAGAAAGAACCAACAGTTGAATCCAATGGATCTGACACATCGGATCTAAGCCCAGATGAGAGATAGGCAAGCCATCTCCAACGTCTCCCATGGAGGATCTCCAAGTTTGTGGAGAACAGATGATTCTTATGGTCCAGTCTCGAGATAGAAATCATTAGAGCACTAACCCAAAGATAGAAGATTCTGTGGTGCCTCTAATCAGAGTGTCTTGGAAGCTGCTTTCCTGGTGTTGGAGGGTCTTGAGGACCTCACTCAGGAACTGTAGCAAAAACTTGTGTCTCCAACCTACCTTCAGAAAGGTAGAACATTTTTATAAAATTAAAGAGCCATTTAGTTATTTGACAATTCTCTGCCATCCTCCTTGATTATGGAGGAGATGCAGCCAAAAGACTGTCAGGTGTACTACTCCGCTTCCACAGATAGGGAAGGGAGAAAACTGGATGTCCTGGGTTGAAAATCATATTCTTCAGCAGCTTTAGGTTTCAAAATTGCCAACTATGAAACCATTATGGCTGGTTCTCAGCTTTGTAGGCTGGTTGAGCCTATGAAGATTCTGGGATTTTCAGCTGAAGGCTGCCACATTCTGTTTGAGGAAACCAGTGAAATTGTTATACATTCTTTGTGGTCTTTATGCTTTCCCCCTTCCCCACCCCCCAGCTGCGCTTATTTTTAGATATATTTTCCCCAAATGCAGCAGTAGTTAGTCAATGTGGTGAAATGGTTGGAATGCTGGGCTAGGATCTGGAAGGTCCAGGTTCAAGCCCCCACTCTGCCATGGAAGTTTGCTTGGGTGACTTTAACCCAGTCACACACAGCCTAGCCTACCTCACAGGGTTCTTTTGATGATAAAAATGGAGGGGAGGACTAAGTAAACTGCCTTGGGTTCCCACTGGACAGAAGCAGTATAAATTAAGCAAACTATATGTAACTATCTGAAATAAACTTTCCCAGCAAAGACCTGAAAAGGCTCAGTACAGCAGCATAACTCTCAATGAAATGGACATCAAGTTGCAAATTCAGCAATGGTGGCTATTTATTTACTCATTTAGATTTTTATCCCGCCCTCTCCGTGGGATATGAATATAAGCTTCTTGTTAAGATTGGCCTATGAATGTGCTGAAGTGTTACCCTTCATCTTGCCTGACTGAAACAAATGGGACTTTGAAGTGTTTTTGATTATTTTCATTGGATAATTGGATTTGTTAAGTTGCCTGTTGTGTTGTACAGTATTTCCAGCAGATCTTCATTGCATAAAAGCCCCAAGAAAATACATTGAGGAAGTCATGGAAAGTTTAGTGAATAAAGAAGCATTTGCATGTGAGGTTAGTTATCAGGATGTCACTGAGTGGTTTCTTTTGATACTTATTTCTGAGAAGTTCAGCAGATGAATGATTTTTGTCACTGGCCAGCCAGAGTAAACTTTGAAAGTGAGGTCGTATACAGGCACTTCCCTTCTCATAAGCAGGTAAAGCCAAGCTCATTTGGGGGGAGGGGATGTATAATATCTAAGTAAATACACCTGGTTTTAAAAGATAACAGGATATTTCCTTGCCTGAGACTGCAGTTTAGTTTTGTATTTGAGAGGATTTTGCAGTGATTATCAGTCTAGTTGAGCAGTGCAAAGTGCTTGTAACAAGAGAAATTCCCTTTGTTTTGTTTTCAAATAATAGTTTACTGTTAGGAAACACATATCCTTTTATGGTAAGCTTGTGCTGAGATGCTGTATCAACAGTCTTGCAGGTTTTTTTAGTGTGTAGTTTGTGTTTTCCTTTTCTTGCTGATTGTATTCATTTGCTTTTAGAATCATGTTTACATACTTTTTACATCATGGAAGTCCGGGTAATGTAGGCAAGGCCCCCAGGAGACAATGAGCAGACTCAGACCTTCAGGCTAATTTGTTGAATTGTGTGCCTTCTCACCATGCCCTGGGCCTGTTCAGTTTTAGAAGTCTAAAAAGAAAGGAATCACACAATAGTAGCCTGAAGAATCATGCATCTTGAAGAAGCTTCATGACTTATGTGTTATTTCAGTTATGTTGTGCTTCCTAAAGATTCAAGAGTTCAACTCTACTGCGTATTAGAAAGAAAAGGAATTCTGCTGTTAAACTATTTAAAATTCTGGAGCCTCTTCCGTCAGTCTCTATTCGCTGCAAGTCAAACATTTTCTGAAGCCAAGAGGCTTTGATGATGGAAATATCAGAGGTGTGTGAACTGGGAGGATTAAATTTGTCTGGCATGGCTGGGGAGGTAGCCAGCCTGTGTGCCCCAATCTCAAATTATGAACTCACTGAGGATAGCATTTATTCAGAAATAATAAAAAATGCAAAAACAAAGAGTGTCAGATATAGATATGGCAGGCTCCTGCCTCTTAACAGCAAAGAGGGCTCACCTCATTTCACAACGACTCAAGGGAAGCACCACAGCCAGATCACTGCCGTTTCCCTTAGGCTGTGTCTACGCACCTGTTAAGCCCGGCCGGCGCTGAGATGTGTCTAAGGCCGAACTAGAGGGAGCCGGTCTCCTTGAGTCTTGGCACCACTTCTGCCCCGTCCCCCTCATACGAAGCAGCCATTTTGATGAAGAGTCCTGAGGAAACCTCGGCCCTGCAACTACCTTTTAGCGAAGTCAAATACGACTCCAGCGGCACCTTAAACATCAGCATTTATTCCGCTTTTAAGCTTTCACAATCACGAACAAGTGAATATTCGGCTTCTCTGTTTTGTTATGATTCCCGCCCCGGCAGCCGCCATGGTTGCTTAACGCCAACCCAAGGCTCCGCTTTGAATCGCACAGGGGCCGCCCTAACCTGCAGGCCGCGAGTCCGGCGCGGCGACTTTTGCAAATGGGCAGCAGGCGGCCCGCCTCCTCGACCACCCTGCCCTGCCCTCCCCTCCCCTCCCCTCCCACACCCCCGCAGAGCCGCCGCCTGGTCGGAAGCCGCCGCGCTTGTAGTTCCAGGGGCCGCCGGCGGGGCTGGCTGCGGCGCTGCGCCACTCCTCGCTCGCTGGCCTGCCCGCCCTTGCACCATGGGCGACCGCCCGGCTTGCGGAGCTGCTGGGCCGGAGAGCGAGAAGGTGAGTGAGCGAGCGAGCGAGCGGGACGCCGCGGTCGGCTCCAGGGGAAGGCGCCGGCTCTTTTTGGCGCGTGTGGCTGAGGAAGGGGCGGGCGGTGCTCCGTGTTTGAACGGAGAGAGACAAGGGGGAGGGGATGCAGGCGAAGCTGAAGCGCATTGGTTTGCGGCGCCAGGCGAAGGCCGGGTTCCTGCCGCCGGGGGTGGAGAATCCACACAGACGCCCTCTGGCGCTTACTTCCGAGTAAGCATGCTGCAAGTTTCCTACCCGGCCCCGGCCCTGGCCCTAAACGCAGGAAAGGTCGCGGTGCCGTCCGCTGAAAGCTGCGAAGACACTGGACTGAAGTGCGACACCCCAGGAATAGCCGCTAAACTGGAATTTGGAGCACAGTCACGGTGCAATCCTGTAATTCCTGGGGTGTCCAACTCATTTGTTATGAGGGCCGGATCTGACATAAATGAGACCTTGTCGGACCGGGCCACGTGTGTACCTAATTTAAGATTAGGTAGCAGAGATATAAATTTTATAACGAATACAAACACACACGCAAAACTTAAAACATGCTTGAAACGCTAGCATTCATTGGTTTTAAAGATGCTTTCTTTGTATTTCTCCCATGGGATCGAGGGAACTGGGCAAAGGAAGCTCTGGCTCTTTCCTTCTTTCCCCAGATGAGGGGGGGGGAGCCTCAGCCAATAGAAGGAAAAGAGACTTCGCTCAGTAGCTCTGCTATGCAATTGAGAGCCTGGCAAAGCAAGCTATTCCTCCCCCCTTCCTCCTCAAGGGAGGAACCTCAGGCAATGGAGAAAATACAGGTTTTGGTCTGTAGCTCCTGTGCAGTTAAGCAAGCCTTGCAAAGCAAGCTGTGATGCAAAAGGAAGCAAGATATATAGAGAAGGAAGCAGATGACAGCCAGTTGCTCAGGGGCCTGATAGGAGCCCTTGGAGGCCTGATTCAGCCCCCGAACTGCGCGTTTGACACACCTGCGTTATTCCTGGTTAGGATAATGAGTTTAGACAGGATGGCATTGAAAGAGACCCACTTGACTATAATTGTTTTTTATTGAAACACTAACACAGCCGCTCTTGTGGAATTATTCTCGGAGGGGGTTGTGTGCATTAGTGAGAAATGTAAGTAGGTCTTACAACAAAATTTACTTTGGGGGAATATTCATATGAAACTGATAGTACCAGAGATGCAGCTGAAGTGTGGTCCTAATAAACAGAGAATAGAATAATCAGAACTCCTCCTTGTTTGACAAATATAAGAAGTATTTACAAATACAACTTGCTCACGTCATTAAGGTACTATTTTATTACAGTACTTAAACACTTAGAACTGACAAATATCTTGCTGTGGTGATGTGGCTTGTTGGCATGGGTAAACAGAGTCACTGCTTTTAGGTGTACCTGAAAGTCTCACCAAAAAGTATTTAAACTCCCAAGAGCTGGCTGAAGTAGAAGAAGTTGCGGTTTAGAAAATGCAAGGGCTTTCAGAACTTTGACCTGAGACCCCAGCGAGCCACTTCTTGTCAGATTAACCTAGAAAAAATCAGGCTCCTCTGATTTAGAACTCCTGCTCCTTTAAGTGGGCTCTTCTGGCTGTTCAGTGATGAAAGGAAGACACTTGATTGCAGTTCACAAGTTTATGTTTGATTCCATGGAACAGGGGTCCCCAACTGCTATAGTGCCCACTAACACCTTTTCTGCTGCCCACCAAGTGGTTTTAAAACAGGGGTGGCCAAACTGCAGCACAAGAGCCACATGTGGCTCTTTCATACATATTGTGGGCTGTCAAACCCCCACCCCATTGACCGGCTTGAAGAAGCATTTCTCTCTTTAAATCACTTCTCCAAGTCAGCTGGCAGTTTGGAAAATGCATTTAAAGTTAAAGTTGCTTTCTTTCTACCTATCCCTCCTCCATCTTCCTTCCTTCCGTCCTTTTTTCCTTCCTTGTTCATGTCTTGCAGCTCTCAAACATCTTTTATTCCATGTGGCTCTTACATTGGGCAAGTTTAGCCATCCCCGTTTTAGAAGGTGAGGGGGCCTGGTGGGGCTTTTGCCCAGAAAGGCTTTTTTTAGCCAATGGAGATTAGATCGAATGTGAGATTTTTTTTTTAAAGAGCACTGCTTTGTCAGTAACTGCTACGACAAGGTAAGTTGGAGCAACCATTTTGTAGCTGGCTCCACCTCTTGCAGCAGCCATTTTGTGGCTGCACCCATCACATTGTGTCAAAATTCCAAAGATGCAAATAGTCTCAAAAAGTTTGGGGGCTCCTGCCTTAAACCAAAGTCAGCCCATCAGTCCTGTGTAGCAACTACCTTTTATGTTTGCCTGGATGTACAGATGGGAAGGTTATCGAGCACCTGGCAGGCCATGACTTGTACTTAATGTATGATCAATTTATACAGATGTACTCCAAAACCAGCTTCTGTGGCATGGGTCCCCAACCTTTCTGAGCCTGTGGGCACCATTGGATGCAACCACAAAACAGCTGCCATGGGAGGTGGAGCCATGCACATACGCCCTCTCCAAGTGTGGGGGACAAGAGGAGTAATTTTAAAGAGTTCACTGGGAAGAGGAGTGTGAGAGAGCAGAACCTATGCTGTGTTGGCAGCTGCTGCCAAAACAACAGTAAATCTGCATAGCCAAACAGATCTCCATTGCCAGTCAGAAGTCTACTTGACAAGGAGCCCTACCTGGCCACATCCACTTTCTGAAAATACTTGGTGGGTGCCAGGAAAGGTGTTGGGGGCATTATGGTGCCAACAGGCACCACATTCAGTACCCCGGGCTAGGCTGAGAAAATGTTACTGGCCCAGAATCACTTATAGTGCCACACTATGGAGAGTTATGCCCTTCAATACCTTTTCACTACAGTGGATTTAGGTTGCACTGTCAAACATGTTTCAGGGCAGAATGGGGATCTGAACCCAGATTCTAGTTTGACATACTATCTAGTACATCACACTGGTTCTCGGTCAGGTGGAAAGGTAATTTAGCTTTATGGTATTATTTATTTTTATGACCGGCACTGCTGTCTGTACACCTGGTTTCTTGGAAAGAGTGTGTGAAGATAAAGGAGTGTCTGCATGGAGGATTCATGCATAAGCATGCACATACTAGGAATGAGAGAAGGGAGAAGGGTATCCTTTACCTGCATGAGTCTCCTGTCTAACTGACTGGAATGACTACAAGGCTGCCATGGGTCCTGCCATCTGCATAACTAGTCTAATAGGATGCCTTGCCGGAAAAGAGACAGAAACGCACCCCCTCCCCCCGAGCATTTCTTCTCCTTCAGGTTGTGATAGTTACAGCCGGTGCCACTGTCTGCAGACATCACACAGCTACTCAGCATTCATGCATGTTTTAAGGTCCTTGTAACTTGAGTCTTGGCCCTGATATGATACAATACTATGGGAATACACTGGTTTCTTGCAAGAGTCTTGTCTAGAAGGATCCACAAAACATGTAGAGAGTTTCCAAGGGATTATTGCACCTATGTGAACATGCTCTTCTTCCTAACAGAGGCTTTTAAACAGCTTAGAGATGAAGAATCAGCACACTTCTCAAGCCACGCAACTGATAGGGCCTTGTCCAAGTATTGGGGCAGGGTTAACTGCACAATACAAAAAAAAAAAGTTAAGTCAAGATCCCTGCATGGCTGGATACCTTTTCCTGTGCTTCTGCACACCTGGTTAATCTCTGTAGCATCAGAGGTGTTCCAAAACTGGTCTTTGCTGGGCTGTTTTTCCTGAAACTAAAGTTGAATCAATATAGATAGTATTGCTTTACTGTCACTCCCTTGTCTATAGTACACATGGTGGAATTTCTAGGGTTGAGGATGGTGGATAGAGTTGGAATAAATGTATATCTGATCCCACTGCAAAAAAAGGAAAACCTCCGTACAGTCAAAGTTTTACTGCTAAGCATAGCAGAGAGTGATCTGTATTAGGAATCCGTTTATATTTGTGTATCTTGCTAGGATTCTGGTATTTTCTTAGGCAAAGGTAAAAAGGAACAGGGTGATCTAGAAGGATGACATGCTGTATGACCTTATACTCTTCCTTTAGAGGTTTTCTTCTGATGTTGTTGAAAGTGGGTTTAAGTCAAATGAAGAACCTCTCTTAAGAAAAAATCCACGTCGATTTGTCATTTTCCCAATCCAGTATCCTGACATATGGAAAATGTACAAGAAAGCTCAAGCTTCTTTCTGGACAGTGGAAGAAGTAAGTAATATGCAGGGCTGTGTGTCTCTCAATGTACCAACTTCTCCATAAAGGGGGCTTCCCTTCTAATTGTACAAAGTAGGCAAGTTGGTCTCTTAATTCTTTACAGCCACCTTTGACAAAACCCTACTTTAAGATATCTAAAGGAACTATTTCTTTCCCTTCACTCCCTGATGCATGCCACCCTTGCGGCATGACTGGGGGAGGCAGGGTGCTAAATATATTAAGCAATACTGAGTATTTCCCAAATCTTGATATCATACAGATATTGGGATTCAGGAATATCAATATATACCAACTTTGGGGGGGTGGGTTTGGTATACCCAAACACACAAAAAATACCTTTGTGTGTGTCCATACCCCGAGGTAGACAACATTCATATACTACTGTCCCCACACTGATCCCTGCTGGTGCCACCTCTCTCCACTCCCTTCCCTCTTGTTGTATTGGCAAAGAAAGTTAACTCTGCCAATTTGAAGGTGATGCTAAGGTCTGCCCCCCTTTCCTCATGATTGGCTGCAATCAGAGCATTCACATGAAGATTCTGCCCACAGCCATAGACCCTTTAAATCCAGCTTAACAGGGAAAGTTCTGGAAGTACTGTCAATCATGCTTGGGGAGAGCACTATGTTATGTGTAGGCTCCTCAGTAAAATGAGGGGCATGCTGCATTCCACCTGGAGAAAAAATCCCTACAGCCTTTGAAAGCTACAGGAATTGTCCGTTCATTTCCAACAACAGTTTTGTTTTGACTCAGTCTTAAAATTGTATGACAATATAGATTTTTCTTTTTCCATATAAAGGTTGACTTATCAAAGGATCTTCCTCACTGGAACAAGCTGAAACCAGAAGAAAAGTATTTCATTTCACATATCTTGGCATTTTTTGCAGCCAGTGATGGAATCGTGAATGAAAATTTGGTAAGATTATGAGATATGTTACACCTCAAGTAGCTAATATAGCATTGATAGCTGTATCAGCAGTGTCATTATGGACAATGTCCATACTTTTGGTATTCATGCAGGGTAGCTGTTCTGAGGATGCATTTCCATGTGCATATCCAGCAGTTGGTGATGGCAGTACCAAATGATAGCCTGCACGTATATAACTGCTACTGTCAGTCAAATCCTAGTGTTTCGGGTGGTGTGCTTTTCAGTAGCAGCAGGTTACTACTACTACAAGAGCCAGTTTGGTGTAGTGGTTAAGTGTGTGGACTCTTATCTGGGAGAACCGGGTTTGATTCCCCACTCCTCCACTTGCAACTGCTGGCATGGCCTTGGGTCAGCCATAGCTCTTGCAGAGGTTGTCCTTGAAAGGGCAGTTGCTGTGAGAGCCCTCTCAGTCCCACCCACCTCACAGGGTGTCTGTTGTGGGAGGAGATGATATAGGAGATTGTAAGCCACTCTGATTCAGAGAGAAGGGTGGGGTATAAATCTGCAATTCTTCTTCTTTTTCTTACACATTCAGCTATGAATTGTGAAGGTGTTACCATGTGTACTCTCTTCCACCTATATCTTTTGATGTGTAGAATCTCTTTCTTGGGTTCAAGTCCCTCACTGGGAACTGAGACCAGTTTAGGGGAATTTAAGTTCAGTGTCTAGGGAAACCTTTTCCCCTTCTCCAGCCTGGCTAGCTGGGAAACCTGACATGCTTGCCAATTAGGGTGAGCAGAATGTGTGGTTTTAGGGATCTTTAACTGGATATTTGGCATGATCCCTCTGTTAGGTTTCAGATAATTCCAAAACAACCAGATCTTTGGTTGGAAAACAGGGTTTAGATTTTATTTAGGGAAATATGGGGGTACAGGAATTGAAAGACATAGGAATGGTGAAATGGTTGTGTCTAGAAGGACGCACATATGAAGCGCTAAATGGGAAGAGAAGACAGAAGAAGTCAGGTGGTTTTTCTGTGCCAGGAAACAGCCACGAGGAGGGAGGAGGGAGGAGAGTGGGGGATTTGAAGATAGGGAAAGAAGAATTTTGAGAGAAAAGAAAAAAGTGTAGGTACTACAAAGGAAGGGGAGTTTAGTCATCCTCAGTCTGCTGCACTGGGTCTGTTTAACTGTAGGAAGATGATCCAGAAATCTGGAGGGCAATTCTGATGCCCAATGAAAAATGGTGGGATACTAGGGGGCTTTTCATGACAGGAACATACACAGAAATCCCCAACATTAAAAAAATAATCAAAGTTAAGGCAACAGAGCGATGCTTGTTTATGGTAAGAAAAAGTCCTGAATGTGTAAAGAATGGAAAATGAAGTTGACAGCCTCTGAGCTAGCAGAGGGGATGAGACTACCATCCCACTGGTAGGTGGAGCCAGCACGAAAGAGTACCAATGAAATACATAAGACATAATTATAAAATATAGAAATTTGGGATGAATCCAGGATTGAGCATCTTTGGATGTCCTGGCTCTGACTGGACTGGCAGAGTGGTCTTCCCAAGAGGGCAACAAGATGTGTTTGCATCCAGTGGGGTCTGGCATGGTGGAGGCTTCACCCATGTCTGAGGCAGGCTGATAGAAGACATTCAAGCAAAGTCAGTAAGAGTTATCAAGCCCATCTGGTAGCTTCAGTTTTGCACTCAGGAAGACTTGCATTTGCTGACAAAGTTACGTTGCTAGACCAAAGTGGTTGCCTGGCTTTGCAGGCTCTCATAGAGGAAGGTAGACATGCAGATGTCCCATCAGTGGATCCGTCTCCCACCCAACGTTTGGGCCACTAGGTAGCATAGCCTGACTAAGGAGAGCCATGACCTCTCTTTCTCCAAGGCGAGGCATTGCTAGCTTCTAAAATGACTTCTGAGGTGCAAGTTATGTTAAGAGGGAGTCAGGTTCAATCATACACATGCTTAACGTGGTGATATCTAACACCACAAAAGTTAAATTATATGCATTCAGCAATGTTGGAAAATTGTGCTGCAATTGGTTTTATATCAATACCCTACCATTTTTTATAATTGCAATTGTTATTTTGTTCTTACATTGTAAACAAAATAAAATAATTTTTTAAAAAAGAGGGAGTCAGGGCAGAACATGTCTAGGAAGGGAGACCTTGGTAACAGAGGGATTTGTTTTTGAGGCTGTATATTCACATTTAAATTGTCTTGCTGGCAGGTAGAACGTTTTAGCCAAGAAGTTCAGGTTCCAGAGGCTCGCTGTTTCTATGGCTTCCAGATACTAATAGAAAACGTTCACTCGGAGATGTATAGTTTGTTAATAGACACTTACATCAAGGACCCTGAGAAAAGGTAATTGCCATAAGTATTTTCTCAGTGCTATGAAAAGCCAATCTAGAAGACTTGTATATGCTCCATATAGGGTTCCTGCCATTTTGGTTGGGTCTGTGCTGCTTTGATTTAACAGTATAGTGGAGTAATCTAAATAAAAAAAGCTGAGACATGTACATTTGTGCTAATTAAGAAAATTAACATGCTTTTTTCATTTTGCATAATTTCCCTTGCTTATCATGTGCTTTAGACATTTCTTTGGCTCATAATTTCTGAGATTTTATGTGACATTGCCCAAATATTGTCATGTGAATATTATCCTGCTGTATTTTTGATGTCTGGCTAGTGTCTAAAGGCTTGTCTGCTCTGGACCTCCTCATGCTGTAACCAGCTTGGAGTTTCAGTGCCACAATAGAAATGAAAAGCACTAGCCACAAAAAAGGGGGCATTACATTGCACAGGATTTGTGAAATGTCCCTCCATGTGAACTGTGCTACCTGTACCGTCTGTGTCTTTTCCCTGGTCTACTAAGTAGGATTGGGATAGGCACACTTGCCATGTATTTGGCTGGTGTTTGGTATGACATTGGAGCTTTGGGGCCTCAAACAAAACTCTATCTAGCCTAAGGAAGAAATTATCATCATTGCAGAGTAGTTGAGAGTCTCTGTTATAGGTTTTAAATCCCAGCGTTTGGAAAGGATATTTTGTGGCAAGTCAGGAAAGGGCATTTTCTCCTTTAATCTTGAATTTTGCTGGACTATGAGATAGTAACTGAGAAAAGCATAGTCATTTGTAATTGGTATTTAATATTGACCCTTCATTATTTAGTATTGGTCCTTTAGCTTACCAGGAAATTTCCTCATGGGTCCCTGCTCTAGAGGGCTGTGGACAGCCAGGAGCAAGCTGATCCAATTCTTAGTGGGGGTGGCAGCCCTTTAGGCTAGCTTTAACCCAGCCAGAGGTGAAGGATGCATTGCACAAAAAACCTATCTCACTGTCACAATGCCATGTTTCATCTAATTATGATTGCCTGGTTTTTGATTTACAGGGATTTTTTATTTAACGCTATTGAAACGCTGCCTTGTGTCAAGAAGAAAGCAGACTGGGCACTGAGATGGATAAGAGACAGAGAAGCTACTTTTGGTAGGTGACCTTTGAATGACAGACTTCGACTATGTGTGTTTTCAGATGAAGTAGGACTAGGCTGACTTTATTTGGAGTATGTTTGCCTATTGAGCAAGGATTAATTGGGCCTTGAACACCTAGGCTACTTACATACAGAGGTTTGTCTATGGTTCATTTATAAAAAGGCAGTCCTTTGGGGGGAGTATTTGCTTTATGTCATGGTCTAACTGTGCTCCAGCCATCCTTGGGGTGTGAATTCACACACATAACAGTCTAGTAGCTGCCACCAGCTCCTTTCACTTCCCGAACAGCCAGAAGCCAAGGGGCAAGCTTCCACCACAAAATATTATTAAAGAAAGCTTATTGAAATTGTGCAAGAATATTTCAAAAAGAACATTAGCAGAGAGGAATTAAAATAACAAAGCTAAATTCAAAAGGCTAACTACACATTAAGACATTGGTTCAGAATTACAGGATGTTACCATTCCAAACTGAAGACGTTCTGCAATCCATGCCCACTCTATCCAGAGTCATCATTGGACTGGCAGAGTGCCTGGTCCCATAGCAAGAAAGTGTTCAAGATGGTTTTAGGGACCCATAAGCATTGCACCCAAAAACCAGTGAGCAGGATAGTTATTCCTTGGTGATGCTTTTCCTTGCAGGACAAACAGTGAGCCAAACATTTTACTGTTGCTTGACTATACCAAGAGCCAGTTTGGTGTCTGAGAGCCAGTTTGGTGTAATGGTTAAGTGCGTGGACTTTTATCTGGGAGAATTGGGTTTGATTCCCTACACTTGCAGCTGCTGGAATGGCCTTGGGTCAGTCATAGCTTTTTGTAGGAGTTGTCCTTCAAAGGGCAGCTGCTGTAAGAGCTCTCTCAGCCCCACCTACCTCACAGGGTGTCTGTTGTGGGGGAAGGGGGAAAGTAAAGGAGATTGTGACTGCTCTGAGATTCAGAGTATAGGGTGAGATATAATTCCAATATCGTCATCATCGTCATCTTCTTCGGAGTTAGGCAGTTGTTTGGGGGTCTGGCTCCAGACTGTGTTTTGCTCATTGGCCTTCCTCATACCCTGTAGTCAAAAATGTCCTCTTTAGGAACTGAACGAGAGTTTGGGAGTTGTGCGACTAAACTACCAATGACTTTTGTATTATTTTTGTCACAGGAGAAAGAGTGGTTGCTTTTGCTGCTGTTGAAGGGATCTTCTTCTCTGGCGCTTTTGCGGCTATATTTTGGCTCAAGAAAAGAGGACTGATGCCTGGGCTCACTTTCTCCAATGAACTCATTAGCAGAGATGAAGTAATGTGTAGCAGAAATCACCTTAAAGTATTGTTAACGTCTGGTGGTTACAAGCAAAATGGTCAGAATAAAGTAGCAACAGATGCCAGAAGAACCATACACATAATTTGTATTAAAAATAGTATGCTATCAACAAGCAGCCCAAGACTGTCGCTGTTTTTGAAAGGAAAAGTATGTGTTTCTCCACCACCACCTTTTACATGCCACTGTTCAGTTATTTTAAAATATGAAAAATGGAGGTGAGGTAACTGTCTTCTGAATGAAAAATCAAGTCTACTTCTCTAGAATGTTTTTGTTCTGCCTTTCCTCCATGGATTATAGAGAGTCATACAAATTCTCCCTTCCTCCATGCTATCCTTACAACAACCCTATATGATAGCTTAGGTTGAGATAGTGACTGGCTCAGTGAGTGTAATGATACGTTGGGGATTTGAACCCAGATCTTAGTCTGGTACGCTAACTTCCTACATCATGTTCATTGTTTCCAGTGATTTTCAGATGTGCTGGGGCTGTTACGTGTTGAAAAAATGATGCAGCAGGAGAAGGTTTAAGCCCACTCCCTTTTCCTTGTACTTGTTGAACTTCCAGCTATGTGCGAAAGCACCCAAGTGCAGGAGTAGCTTCTTGCCATATTGGAATGCAGCCTACTTGTTTTTGAGAGCAAAGAAAAGGTTACTAACAACTTATTTCTCTTCTTTCTCAGGGCCTCCATTGTGACTTTGCCTGCCTGATGTTTCAGTATTTAGTGAATAAACCTTCTGAGGAAAGAGTAAAAGAAATAATTGCCAATGCAGTTGAAATTGAACAGGTGTGCAAACCAAATTATGCTGTGCCACTTTCTGCAGAGGTTGGGAAGCTTTTCATGTATGAGTGTGTGTGCCAGAATTACTGGGTAATTTTGAAAGTAATTCCTCCTTGTGCATGTTGTTTCTAGTTGTGTGGACAGGATAGCAAGCAAGCAGTTAGCTGCATCAGTGGTTACTTGTAGTGATCTGGTAAAGATCACCAGTTCTGTATGGTGAACTGCTGCAGGAGGCCTACCCATGACGTTGTTTAAAGTGACACAGTAACATGTTAACCCTGAGAAAGCAATACTTTCTGAACGATCCTTCTTTCCCCCCTCCTAACTTTGCAGGAATTCTTAACAGAGGCCCTACCTGTTGGCTTGATAGGAATGAATTGCGCTCTGATGAAACGGTATATTGAGTTTGTGGCAGACCGGTTGCTTCTGGAGCTGGGCTTCTCCAAGGTTCGGCATTTCATTGGTCTTACTCACAGTGACCTGTCCTTTTTCTATTTCAGTATTGTTCATGAACTCCACAATCACTTGCTAAGGTCTCTTTGTCTCTTGTAACCCAAGGGTGGCCAACGATAGCTCTCCAGATGTTTTTTGCCTACAACTCCCATCAGCCCCAGCCACTGACCATGCTGGCTGGGGCTGATGGGAGTTGTAGGCAAAAAACATCTGGAGAGTGACCGTTGGCCACCCCTGAAGTATATTTTTGTTCCACTGTTCTTTCAAGGAGCTCAGGGAAACTTGCACAAGGAACTGACACTCAGATGTCATCTTTAATGTGTAATCGTGTGAGGTAGGTTCCCTGATTACAAGTGACTGGCCCAGGGTTTCCTAGTAAGTTACAAGACTGAGTAGAGGTTTGAGCCCTTTTCTCTCCAGTCAAGTTCAGCACTGTGGTCACTACATCACTCTAACTCCATATCTCTGGACAGGAGCCCTTATGGCAAGCTGTTCTTCTTTAGCTATTTCCTTCTTTGGTCATTGGTGCCTGGCAGATTTCTTCACACATGTAAGCTCATAATTAATTTTATTTGTGGAACTGGCTACTTTTGTGGCACTACCCGCTTCCCCACTCAGAATATGCAAAGCTGGATAATGCCGGTATCAAATGTGAGTTTTAACATTCTGAAATTATCTTGGGTGACAGTTCAATCCTAAACAGATTTATGCCCCTTTAACCCCTTGAAGACAATAGGCTTAGAAGAGTGTAACTCTTGATTAGGATTGCACTGTCAATCAAGACTGGAAAAGGGGAGGGGCAATTCTTAGGTCTTTGTGGGGCAGTAGTTGTGTTGAAGAAGTGAAAGAGAGCCAGAGCAATGGGAAAGTAACTGCACAAATCTGGGAACAGTTTTGCATTTCTTAATGATGCCTGGGCAGTGGTATGGACAGAATTATTCTAGACTTGGTTTATGAGTAAGCGGAAGGATACCAGCTTTTCCTCTCTTTGACTAGGAGTGCCCTTCAGCCATTGTCAGAGTTTTATAGCCTCTTGTGCACAGTCTCTTTCAGTAGCTCTGGTTTAACAACCAGTGTGTTTCTTCTCAGGTCTTTCATGCTGAAAACCCCTTTGACTTCATGGAGAACATTTCACTGGAAGGAAAAACCAATTTCTTTGAGAAGAGGGTTGCAGAGTATCAGCGCTTCGCAGTGATGTCTGAAATGAGCGATAATGTTTTCACTTTAGATGCTGACTTCTAGTCTTATGTGGGGGCGGAATCTAGCTGAAAATGTGCATTCACTGGTTTGCTGCAAAAGTCTGTTTCTTCAACTGGATATAGAGTGTTCTGGGAAAATGTTTTCATGTTTCACATCATTATTATATGGTGTATTTATTGCAAATAGTGATGTAAAGAGTTTTTTTGTTTACTCTCTAGCAGTATATCTGTTAAGAAACAAAATTAGTTTAAATTTTTGAATTTTGTACAGCTTGTACAATATGTACTTTTAAAACTGTACATAAATAGACATTTGTCTTTATATTGGGATTAGGTACTTATATCTTGAACCACAGGATTGTTGTTGTTAAATGATATTTTGGCACTTCTGAATGTATTATGAAATTATATATGATATTTTGTACATTTGCACTATGTGCCTAGTTATTTTTTGATTTTTCCTTGTTCCAGCCTTTTTGATTATCCTTCCTGTTGCTGCAGGACCAGTATTTGGGCTCCAGGTCATGCAAGCTGCTGCTGAGGGTCATGGCATGGGCTGTGATGATGCCAAAGGATGGGACTGGCAGAATCCCTCCCCCCATTCATCCTTGCACAAGCACTTATGCAGATAGACCTGGATTTTGCAAATGGTGATTTTTCTTTCAGGCATCATACCCTTCATTCTGAAGGCGCCATCACTCTTCCAGGGTGGTTTGCAGTGGGGAACGGACGATGACCCCTTCAGTGATCTGGGCTGAAATTCCCACACGTGTCATGGAAGCTTGCTGGGTGACCTCAGCCCAGTCTCTCTCTGCCTAACCTATGTCACAGAGCTGCTGTGAGGATAAAATGGAGGATAGGAGAATGATGTAAACCACTTTGGGTCCCCCACTGGGGAGAAAGGTGGATACAAACAAAATAAATCATTTTTTTAATGACCTGGTTTTGTTCAACTGACTGGATTGAATCTAATGAATGTTCATGTTAAAAGGTATGTACAGAGCTTTGTATCATCCATAGAGGAAATTGGAACCTGCACAATTCCCTGTTGCAGGGTGGTTCAGGAGGATTTGGTATAGGCCAGGTTTGTAGTGAAAAGGCATCTATTTGATGCACATCAGCAATTGGCCTATGGCATTCCGACGTGGATGTGTGATCATTTTTGATGCTTCTCTTTCTTAATATGAGGACAGGAAAGCTAGGATGGATATACAAGTGAATGGAAGGGTAGTGCTTCCGTTATTGAAGAAAAGCTTGCATTGAAGCCGCCTCTAGTGAAGAAATAAAGAGCCTCATTTTCAAAGTTTGGGATAGTCATTTTTACATCTTCATGCTTCTGTTACTTTAGCTCTAGTTGCATACATTGAGACAAGGATACACATCTGTATCAGAAGTTGCATCAAGCCCATTCAGTGGACCATGGATGAATACTGCAGGGCCATCAGATACGTGTGGAAGAACCTTCTTAAGTGCAAAGAGTTCCCTCTGCTAGATCAGTGTATTTGGAATAGCCCCATCAGATAAGTCATTATTATATCTAGTTCTGTCAGATCCAACATGCTTTTTATCAGAAAATGCATTTAGTGTATGTTTTTAGGTAGTCTAGGTCCCTCAGAATGTCCACTGCTAGTCCTTTGTAAGGGCAGAGCGTGAGTTTTAAGTCCACCTAGTTAATCTGATAATGGAGCTCTTTCAGGAACACAGAGACACTTCACCTCAAGACAAGAGGATGGAAATGTTTTCTGTCTCTTCTGAAATGCAGGCAATGATGTCTTCCCATAGCCAACCAGCTTCAAGATCATAGTTAATTCTGGCAAAAAATTTTGCTGGCTTTTGCTGTATTTTCCAATACAAAGGATTTTACCACAGAAATAAAGCCAGCTAGCCTGTGTCCATAGGCAATAATAGCTAAAAAGGCAATTTTCAATTGAATACTGGAGTTTCAGGGTTCATTTATTTATTTACAAATTTTATGCCCTGCCTTTCTGTCCACACTAGGGTCATCAAGGCAGCTAACTATTTAAAACATACATGATAAAAATCACATTTTATATCTACTAAAATAACACCCCCCAACACATCGTTAAAACAAAACCAGAGTTAAAATACAAAGGCTTAACAACAGAAATTAAAACATGAATCAGGAGTGAAAGATCATTGAGGGAATGCCAAAGGGGGAAAAATGCTGACGGAAGAAGGCAACACAAGAGGACAGATGAATCTTCCCTGGGGAGAGAATTCTAGAGCTTTGTTGCCATAACTCAGAAGGCCTTACATGAATTGCCACTGAAGCAGGGCCTCTGAAGACAACCAGTTCCATAAGGGAGTAAGTAGTCCTTCAGGTATGTTGATCTCAGACTATATAGGGCTTTGAAGGTTGAGATCAGCATCTGGAATTGTGCTGGCAAACAAATTGGAAGCCAATGTAGATTGGCCAAGACTGGAGTGGCATGGTCTCTATGACCTTTCAGTCAACATTCTGTAGCAAGTTTATCTGCCTGAAATTCAGCATTTAATGCACATTGTTACTACTAATGTTGGAAGTTTCAAGCCAGATATGCAATATTGACTGAAAGATGCTATTTTCAGATTGTCCATGTGGTGGAGTGCTTGAGCCAATAACTTCTGTGTACTCAGAAATCAAACTTCCAGCAAAAATAAAGTTCATGTAGAGAACAGACATCAATAGCATTGCATGTTCTAATGGCTAGCATTACAGAATGTTCTCATGTTCTTTTTAGATTGTATGCAAAAGGATTATTTCTGCCAATACTTTGACCAATCAAATATAGAGGGGAGAGGAAGGGAGAATCAAGCCCCATGGTAGCTACATCTGTCCTGCCATTAGGATATAAGGATATAAATAGGTTTAAAATTACTTCCAGAAGATTCTTGCTTACTAGTTAATGAATTCTAGCTATTACTCAGTGGGAGGTTTGTAGCTACCTAGAAGTTGATACAGCTATTACCTCCTGGGGTAAAACAGCAGTTTCATAAATACCTGTATGAGTTTCAAGTATTCTTTCAGCATTTTGCATATATGCTTTTAAAAGGTTGTCATATATTCAGCAGATTAAATGGTAATGCTTCTTTACAAATGTGGGCAAAAGATCTCTAATAGTCTTTAGATTTAAAAACTGTTTTGTTGTTGTTCAGTCGCACAGTCGATTCCGACTCTTTGTGACCCCATGGACAAAGTCATGCCAGGCCCTCCTGTCTTCCATCCTCCTCCTAAGTCTGCTCAAATTTGTGTTAGTTACATCAGTAATACTGCCCAGCCATCTCATTTTTTGCTGTCCTCTTCTTTGCCTTCTGTCTTTCCCAGCATCAGGATCATAGTGTACTACAAATTGATATCTCTTTAGTGCTGGAGACAGATGCCTGTCAGCTCCTGACAGTCAGGTCAGATAACACCAATCCTCAATGAGCTGATTACTATTATTTTCAAGATGGTTAGATTGTAGGGTTGCCAGGTGGGGCCTGGAGATCACCCACTTTTACAGCTGATCTCCAGCTGGAGAAACTGGCTGTTTTGAAGGGTGGACTGTATGGCATTGTACCATGCTGAGGCCCCTCCCCTCCCCAAATCCCACCCTCTTCTGAATCCACCCCCAAAGTCTCCAGGTATTTTCCAACACAGACCTGGCAATCCTATTAGATTGTTATGAAGATACAAGCCTTTACTAATATAATAATACTATGACTTTTGCTGTTAGTATATTTGCCTTCATAAATTACCATGAAGATACAAGAGTTGTATGAACGTGGTCTATATAATCTTTATGCAATCTGAAGAAGGTACTTAACTGTGACAATACTGAAGCAAATGCGTACCTGGGATTTCATCATTATTTCACTTCTCGTGATTTATATTTTGTATATGATTGTATATGAGAAAGGCCCAGGCATCACGCAGGAAGTGACATCATTAATCCAGCAACTTGGAAAGGTCATTTTTCTGTACCATTTGTTGTGTTATATTGTTAATACTTTTACTGGATGGTGCACATTCCATTTGCAAATACACCTCGGCAATTTTATTCTTGCATAACTTATCTTTATTGTCTCATGGTGTAGCATCATCTGGAATTAAATATTCCATAAAGGGTTTTGTTATTTATTCTGCCTTTCCTGTTTACTAGGTCTTTGCTTTGCCTGTGTTGTGTTGATCTGAAGTATCCACATTTGTTTTGCAACATGCTGAATCCTGCACTGATCCTATTAAGGCACCCATTCAACACTTCAGTCTGCATCCTTTGAAAAATATCTGATTTCCATAAATTTGCTTTTTTAATACCCAGTTCTCAAGCAAGATACAAATTTCAGTTCCAGGTTACAATTGTGATGAGATCTTTATATTTTTCTGTTATCCAGGTAGGTGAACAGCTGAAGTGAATTATTTGTGCTTATAAATATTTGAGTGGCAAAAACACCTTCACTGAATCCTTCCTATTGGTGGCAACATTTAGCATTAGGAAGCAGGGAGAGATATAGGCATTTTTTAAACTGACTCATTTTATCCCCCAGAGCAGCTGTTATGCTTTCACTTATTCGATGGTTAACCAAGGTGCTTGTAAATCATTGTAAATGTCTGCTCAAGGCAGAGAGAAACAGAACAAAAGGTCATAGCAGAAATCAAAATCCATTCTCTAATCTAAACAAGTTAAGTCCATAGGTGATGGGTCGATCCTACGATGTGAAGGTTACATCATCAGTCTGGCTGTGTCATCTCTTTGTTTTTGGCTGCTGGGGTCAAGGTCAGGCCTTCCCAGAAGACAGATCAAGTGGAAAACAACGGATGTTCCAAGTTAATCTAGAAGCTAAGGGGCAGTGATTTCCCCCTTCCCTAAAATCCTTTCCCTCTATGTCTAGAATGGAACCATTTGTTTCTGCCACACAATTCCATGAAGGTGTTGCAAAGGTGGGTGGGCCATCCACAGGTGAGTGCAGCAACCCAAAATACAATTTCCAGACCCCCCAGTGAAGGTGAGGGTCCCTCACCTCCAGATCCTGTCTTCCAGCTCCTGATCAGATGGCTAGCAGGGAGACTTACCTGGAGAAAGAGAAAGGTCCAGGCCTTGTCACTGGAATCACACAAGAAGTGACATCATTAATCCAGTGATGTTCAGGAGATGCTCTGGTATTTGGACAAAAGCTCTATGGTTTTACCACAGAGTTCTTGCCCAAATACCAGAATGTCATCTGGATATCGCTCATAGGATGAAGTCACTTCTTGTATGGCCTGGGCCTTTCTCTTTTTCCAGGTAGGTCCCCCATCCCTTGCCCATTGCCAGGAGGGACCTGGCGACCTTAGCCTTTAAGTCTGGCAAACCTTGGACAATCTGCATGAACAACCTATGAATGGTCTCTGTGATGCTTCTAGATTGGTTGGTTGTTTTTTTGGAACCCCACATGTCTCTAGGTAAAGGAACAAGTCCCTAGTTTCCTGCTAGGAATAAGTCAATAAGATAGGTAGGCCATGGAATTTGAATCTATAAGTAGGACTACCTGGATGTTTGTCCTCTTCCACCTAAATTGGTGGACTAAGAAGGAAAGCTGCCTGGACCCTAGCATTGACATCACTGTACATACTTACTTACAGTCAAGGTATTTAGATTATCCTTGGGAATGTTCAGCTCGACTGATTTGTATGTTTTTTATTTCGCTTTGCCTTTGTGTTTTACTTGGGTCAACTGACGTGCCAGTTAAGACTGAGCTTATTCCAAATTCCATCCGTGCAGTTCATCAGGGCAGTCATTTTTTGAACCATCATTTACGCAATTGCATCACACGACTTGCACTGGTCTACTCATTTCTCATCTGATTTTTGGACCTGCAGGTCAAGTGCAGGGATGATTGCCTGGCATCATAGTATTCCCCAAACCCATCTGCAAACAGACTTTTAAAAAGCCATGTCTTGAAGGCAGAAATTCAACTTTGCTGTTTCATTGCTATCCAGTAGGTGACAGTAAAACATATGCCACTTTTGGTTGACGAGGACAAAGTATCTGGTGGTCGTAAATGGCATCCTGTCAAATATCATGCCTTTGCAATCATTTTTTTCCTGGCTATTTTGTGCAGTTTTAATTTCCAGATTGTCTCCATTTATCTTCCTTTTTTATCTGGAGATTTAATAAATCCAAACCAAACATTTCTGCCACTTTCCATTATATGACACTGGCAGTCTGTCCTTTTCTCGTTATACAAGTCGCAGGTGTGGAAAGAAAGATAATTAAATTGCTGTTTGCTTCCTCCACTCAGGGTCGTGGTGAGTCCTGGATCAAGTAGGCCCTTCCACACACTGGAAAAGGAATTTATCTGAAGTTCAAATAGCGATTTGGTTCTGACGGGTTCCTTTCCTACATAAGGCTAGTGCACTTCCTTTACAATTTAAAAAATCATTTTTTCCCTATCTAGAAATCTCTCACGGCATGATAAGAGGTGGGAGCTGTTTCAACAGCTGCCCTTTCCCCACGGAAATAGACACCATTCTCTTTTCTTGCATCTTTTGTTATTCTCAAACAGGACCCAACCACCATTCTTCTGGGTGTAGCACAAACACACAACACCACGTCCCACATACATAGCTCTCTGGTACATCCTTCCATACACAAAATTTCACGTGTCATAAAGGAAAAGCATTCTATTTTATTCCTGAGAAGAACACAAAGAGACCATACTTGGGTTTGCTGTCTGACGCAGTCTCCCCCCAAATGACCAGGAGCCCAGGAACTTGAGCCCAGTCTTCTGCCATCACATTCTAGGGATCTCTTTCCTATCAGATAATTCTCAGTGCTCAAGATGTTCCCTTGTGCAGTGTTTTCGTCTCCAGTCTGCTGATCTAATTTCTGCAATATATCCAGAAAACAAGGCCAGAGAGAACTGCATAAAATTTTACTGGAATAATTGTGCTTGGTTTCTGTATCTGTGTTTGAAGTTAATTAAATTTTTTAACAACTCACATTCAAAGGCATAGAGATACATGATCGTTTGATGGCACCATGCTGCTCTTGCTCCTCCTACCACCTGCTTCCCTCTCAGGGTACATGTTTTTGATGTTAGGAGCTTGTTGCATCCTGTAATTGCGTAGCTTCATTTGAACAGAGTACTCAGGCTAAAGCCATCGCAAAGGCAGAGCTGTGCTCTGGAACAGATGAGGAAGCTTTGGATGGGATGGGAGGGGAGAGAGATGTTTGAGTATCCTCAACTGAAAAACAACTGTCTCACCCTTATTAGAAGACTGCAGATTTACACCCCGCCCTTCTCTTTGAATCAGAGACTCAGAGCAGCTTACAGGCCGTTTTCGCACTAGCGTTTGCTCCAGCGTAGCGCCCCATTTACCTCCGGATCTTCTCTTGGATTTCGCACATCTTGCTCCGGCGCTGCGGTTTGCTCTGGCGCTTCAGGGATTTTACGCCGGAGTATGTTTTTCAGCATTCTGCCGGAGTTTCCGAAAACCTCCGGATCCACTCCGGATCCACTCAGCGGAGTTTGCTGTGGGAAATCCATCCACGCCGGATTGACGCTTTGTGGGCGGCACCCTCTCCCTTTCCGTCCTCCCACCCCATCCACCCCCTTGGCCAATCATCAGCCTTTCGCGGCGCTTCCCCGAAGTGCCGGCGCGGCCATTTTTTTTTTTTAAAACTTCACAGTTTTGCGTAATAGCGATATTTCGAAATTAACAAAGGGAAAAAAACCCCTCCTGGAATAGTTGCGTTATTTCGCTGTTGCGTTATCCCCCGCCTCTTCTCCCTTTAGGGGCCCCGGTGGGGGGACCGCGGCAGCCCCCCCAGCAGGCCTTTTCCAGCCAGTTCGTTTCGGGTCTAGTTTGGGGAGGGCGAGCGGGAAGGAGGAGGTTTCATCGGGCCGGAGGAGGGGCCCCGGCAGCTTCGACTCTCCCCAGCTCAAACACCCCCACTTCACTTCCATTTGCGCCCCGCTTGACCCCGCCGGCTTCCCGCTGCCGCCGCCGCCGCCTTGGCAAAGGGAGCCCAGCCGCCCAGAGACATTTGGCGGCGGCGGCGCTTCTCCATTGTTGGGGGGGGGGAATCTAGTGCCGGTGCGGGCCAAAGCGTTCATGTGTGTGTGTTAAAAATGGAATGCCTCCCTCAGCTGTGCCACCAGGATTTCTGGACCTGCACAAAATCGCCATGTATAAAATGGGAAGTTGGAGTCCTGCATTCTTCTCCCTGGCTACATTCTGCTCGGTTAGAAAATAGACGGAGCTCGCTCTTCATACCCGCCACAGAAGGGGAAGGAGAGAATGGGGCGGGGGGGGGGAGCTCTGGCAGCAGGAATCAGTCAGGTCCCCTGTTGCAAGAGCCAGCCGGAGAGGGGAAAGAGAGCGGAGGAAATCCCAGCTTCGCCACCCGGGAGGGAGCGAAGGGAAGAAGCTGCCACACACACACACACACACAAACCCCTCGATTTCTCTCTCTTCGTTATTGCGATATTTCGCAACTTCAGAATTTGGGGGGGGGGGAATATAGCGCTAGGAATGCTTCTGTTAATACATAAAGGACTGTGGAGGATTCTACAGCTGCAGCCAATCCATGAGCAGCAGCAGCACACGTGATGCGGTTTGTCCACGAAATGAAGGGGAGGGAGCAGCTCGATGTTACGTTAGTACGTTAGTACGTCATTACGCAACCAGACTTGCGCTTAAAAAAAAAAAAAGATTGACAGGGCATCGAACTCAAGTCGATGCCAGTGGGAAAACGATTTGAGCCGGGGCTTCAGGGAAGGCGACTCCGCAAAGAGTCACTAGTGGGAAAACGAAAAAAATGATCCGGAGATAATTGCGCCGGGGAATAAGGGGAGCAAACGCTAAGTGGGAAAACGGCCACAATCTCCTATATCTTCTCCCCCCACAACAGACACCCTGTGAGTTGAGTGGGGCTGAGAGGGCTCTCATTACTAGCAGCTTTTCCTGGTACTGTTATTTTGGTTTTGCAGAATATACATAAATAGTTATGAATGTACAGAACTGTACTTTACTCAGTAAGTTCGAAGGTACCTGTTGCCATAACCAGCAACTGAAACTGTTCTTCAAGGTCTCAGGCAGAACCCAACATCTTTCCCTGCAGTGCTGGCTGTACTCTTATCAGCAAGTTTGAGAGCAGAGACAGGACTCTCTTCTGTTGAACTCAGTGTAAACAAATGGATGCTTCAGTGCTGGTGTGGATTAAATAATATGGTAGATTCTAGCTTACCAAAGAAATGCTGCTAGATTCCAGTCAAGTAGCAACTTAGAGACCAACAAGATTTTTTTGTTTATACCCCAAAAGCTTACAACATGAAAATTTTGTTCATCATTACGGTGCTACACAGCTGCCCTCTGAAACAATGAGATGCTGGTATGAGCAACTAAGATTGGGGAGCTGGTCCCAGTTTTGCCAAAATAAAATGAGGCAATATTCAATGTCCCTACAACAGGCAATGACTCACAGGTTCCAGCAGATCTATAAATTGCATGTTACGTTTGGACACAGCAGCAATAAACAACAACTGGTTTTTCTACTGTTATGCAGTCCTTTTTAAAAGATAATTATATTTCTGGTTATTTACAGAATTTATCTTTTTCAAATTTAAGGAAAGCATTTGCAGAAATGAGATTCTAACAGATGCCTGCAGCATATTTTGAAGTGATCCATAAGTAGAGAACCTTCCCTCCTCTCTTATGCACAGCACAGACATACAATCTGCCACCCTTAAAGCGTTTCCACATGAGCAACATTATAGGTAATCTTCTATCTACCTAAATTTCAATTCTCTGTCTGTCTGAAACATAGCACCCACAGCGCCTGGCAGTACTCTTAACCACCAAGTTTATAGTATGCACTGCAGCTCTACCCACCAAATTGTGTTACCTGTTCTTTTTTGCTGTGTGTAGGAAGCAACCCCACCTCTGAACCTTTGCAGAGTCCGGGACCCACTACCTGGCATGCTCCCCCAGTTGCTGGAAGCAGGATGGGCCCATCCAACAAACTGATCAGCTAAATATCAGTAGATTTCAGAAATCAAACTGGAAACTAATTACTGCAGTATCTTTCTTCCCTCCATGTTCCCATATGTTGCATCCCAACCCTTCCCTGACCTCTAAGCCATCTCCCATTAATGGTAGCCAAGCTGGTCAACGTGCACAATGGCATCTTCTCCTAAGGAATCACACAACTCATTTTGTTTTTCTTTCTGAGCCACATTGTGGCAGAGAGCTGAAACAGCCACTCTATAGGAAGAGGCCATGTCTCAGGAGTGGAGGATCTGCTTAGCATTAAGAAGGCCCACCAGTTCAATTCCCGGCATCTCTAGATAAAAGTTTCAAATAGTAGGTGATGTGAAAAACCTCAACCTGAGACCCTGGAGAGCCTCTGCTGGTCTGAGTAGGTCCATCAAGATCGGTATTGCCTACTCAGACTGGCAGAGGCTCTGATTCATAAGGCAGCTTCATGCCCATGTTCTTAACAAGTCTGCTGGCTGCCATGTGGAACTGGAGACAGTGATCATTCCTCCTTTTGATAAACTTGTTGATGAAAGTTGGCACTAAAAGAGAGAGGATTGCTGTTTTGCTGAAGCTGTTAAACAGCTCAGCCCCTCTCTCCTCCTACTTTCAAATCCTGTGGGTTTGGTTTCAGGGAGTCTTTCTAAGTTTTATTTTTTGTCACTGTTGCATTTGCTGTCACTGAATGCAGTAGTGGAAACTGCAACCTTAGAGCTGTTTTATTGGGGAAATAAACATTTAAGGGCACTGGGGTGGGGGCTAGTTTAGTACCATCACTAGCACCATCATCTAATACAGTTGTCCCATCTGTTCATTGATCAAGTGGACTTTCTACAAGTACACATAGGGAGAGTTCTCTTGAATGCATTTCTTTCCGCCAAAAGATAGCATTCCACTGAACTAAGCCCCTCTGTAGGGTAGTTTTTATTATATTAACGAGAGTCTCAAGGGACCTTATACAGCAGCAACACAGTTTCTAAATGCCAATCACATACCAACAAAATAACATGTAGATGCTTGTCGAATTCTCAACAATAGAAGGAAAGGGCAGAGAAGTTCCTTTTCCCACTAATCCCATGTGAATCAGTGTTCATGAATACCTGCCCTGTATGTGACATTATATAATGGTGTGGGGGATGTCCTACTACAGCGGCAGAAGGTAGTTAAAAATCAGGGCAAAGCAACCAGAAGCCAGTTCCCTTCTGCAACCTCACATGGGTCTATTTATTGAAATCCAACATTCTGCATACTTTTTTTTTTTTGGCTATCAAATCGCAGCTGATTTATGGAAACATTGTGCGGTTTTCAAGGCAAGAGGCATTCAGAGATGGTTTGCCTTTGCCTGCCTCTGCATAGTGACCCTGGACTTCCTTTGTGGCCTCCCATCCAAATACTAACCAGAGCCAACCCTGCTTAGCTTCCAAGATATGAAGAGATTAGGCTAGCTTAAGTTTCACTGTGTTTTATGAGGCTCACTCCCAAGTTAATATAAGTAGAATAGAAAATTCTTCAGGTTCATTCAGACCCTCTCTCATATTTCTAGAAATTAAATCTCTAACTGTGTGATGGATGGATATGTGCCTCATACTCCAGTGCAGTGCTTACCTTCTATCATTCCTCATAACTGCTCATCCAGAGAACAAATATTTATTTTAATTATTATACCCTATTTTATTTAAACAAACAAAAAGCCAAATAGAAGTCAACCCAGTACTGTGGTAATGCTGAAGGAAGCAGTGGAACCCTCTCTAAAAAGTCAATTTTAAAGGCTTACAAAGCTGCCAAAAAGCCCAGAAAAATTACAGAAATAAGAAAAGTGACAAAGAGAAAGCCCAAGACCTTTCTTAGCAAATGTAAAGTCTTTTAAAAACTTTCAACCTGGAGAAGCAACAGATAATATCAGTAGGATAGAAGGCCAAGAGCCAGATGAAAAGAAGATGGTGGACTGATGCTTGGGCAGGTAGGGGAAATGGGCACAGAACAATTCACAAAACAGTACAGTTCTTTGGTCTTGAAAATGGAGTCTTTAGTCAAATCCATTATAAAACAAACTAAGGAAGAGAAAAACTACACTTAAAAGAGCTGCAGCTGGGGTCTTAGGGCTACCATGGTAAGAAGAAGTATGTACACGACAGTTATTTGAAGAATGATTTTTTAAAAATTAAAATGAAGCTTTATCCCATTAAGGAAAATTCTGGCAATTTTAGATGCGTGGTAAACATTATCCATCGTTCTAAAATCAAATCCACACCACTTGTGACACTCCCAGAAGCCAGTTAAAATTCTTTCATTGCTTGGAGGAACCCTTAGAAACCTGAAACCCCCCCCATCAATTTGGGCCAGGGTTTCTCTCAGTGATCGAAGAATAATATTATAATCCAATAGGACATGTTAAAAAATTGGCTATAGTCTGTAATCCTATGAGTACTTTGCTGGGAGTAAGTATCCACTGAATAAAATTTGATTGACTTCCAAGTAGACCTGCTAAGGATCATTCCCTCTGATCAAAAGACTTACTGATCCAATGGGAAACACACTGAGTAAACCCACTGTCCTGCCTTCTGTTTGTCTTGTCTCTCAAACTCCTAACTGAAATAACCGGACACAATATCTATATTACCTTTGTTATGGCAGAAAAAGAACCCCACAAAATCAGCCTTATTTTGCTGATGGCACTGTAGTGTACATTGCCTCCATTACTTCTAGAAACTGCCATTCCTCAAATTCAATTGGAACTATACAAATACAGAATCTTTGGATTTAAAATAAACTATGAAAAATCTGAGATTATCAGTGCAAACTGAAACAGATCTAAAGTCAATGGGCTCAGAAGGTTGTGGTTAGGACAGGACTTTATAACTATTAAGAGATCTATGCCAGTTTAAGAGGACTCAGTAAAGCATCTGACCTATAAAGGGCTAACATTCCCATGCAGGTCAATATATCTGTGGTGGAAACAGATCTACTAAAAAACAACCATCAGGCTCATCAGTTGATAAAATAAGAAAGATATGTCTCAGTGGACCACCTTAAATATTTTGCGTTTAAGCAGAATAATGATAGCTAATTAGAATTGTCATATCCATTCCAAATGATTTGCATTAACATTTAACTTAAATGAAAAAATATCTTTGATAAGTTTATATCGGCAGGGGAAAATGTCAGGTTCAAATTTATCATATTGCACCAATCGAAAAGCAAAGGAGGACTGACCTCTTCTAGCCTTAGGAAGCAATTTTCTGAAAGCAATATGATCCTCATAAAGATAAATGTAAAGGTAATCCCCTGTGCAAGCACCAGTTGTTTCCAACTCGGGGGTGACATTGTATCACAATGTTTTCACGGCAGATTTTTTAACGGGGTGGTTTGCCATTGCCTTCCCCAGTCATCTACACTTTATCCCCAGCAAGTTGGGTACTCATTTTACCGACCTTGGAAGGATGGAAGGCTGAGCCAACCTCGAGCTGGATACTTGAATCCAGCTTCCACTGGGATCGAACTCAGGTCATGAGCAGAGCTTGGACTGCAGTACTGCAGCTTACCACTCTGCACCACGGGGCTCATACCCTGCCACAAATTGTGTTAGTCTTTAAGGTGCTACTGGAGTCTTTCTATTTTCTACGCATTGCTTCAACAGCTGGTGCAGGCCATTGCAACAGAGTGGAAGAACAGCAGGCCAAAAAAAGCCACAAGAAAATCTATCATAGTGGGAGAGCAAGAGCTCAGTTGTGAGGCTCTGAGGGCTCCTGTTTGAAACAGTGAAATGTTGGAGAAGCAAACCAGTGGTGATACCCAATTGGTTTCCTTACCACTAGTTGTTTTGGCACACACCTAGATCTTGTGCTAACAAACCAAAGAGCAAATAGTGCCTGAGGAGAAGCAGGCTCATCAGTAAGCACACTCTAATGAGCCCTGGGATGCTGGCAGCAAAGGAGTATTTCTGGAGGGGATATTTTACAATGCAACCAGATGCATTGGAAAACTAATATATACCATTTTCTGCACATGCCAAATCTTAGGGGATCCCATTTTGGGTTATAATGAAATGCAACTCCATAGCTGTCTACTGGGCCTGCTCTACTCAAAGTTTCAATATCTGTCATAAGGCCAGTGAATGCTGATTCATTTATTTGACACTGCTACTAAGAATAAATGGGCAGAATACAGCTCAAACAATCATTCAATCTAGGAAGCTTTAGAGACTTGTGGAGATTATGTTAAGAACCAGCAAGGGGCCCTCCTGGATCTGACCAGTTGTTCATCCAGTTCAGCATCTTGTTCCACACAGTGACCAACTAATTATCCTGGAGAGCCAATAAAAACAGGGCACAGAAGCCAAGGCATTTCCCAGATATTACTCCTCCTAACACTGATATTCAGAGGCTTTCTGCCCCATGATGTGGAGATTCCCTAGTAGCCATCAATGGGCCTCTCTCCCATGTGACTGTGCAATGTAAATACATGGGTGGATGCGGAATCGAGATTGCACAGGATTTTGCTGTTTTCTCTTCTGACTTCTGCATATTTCTCCATTTTTGCTGGGCATGGGTTGCACTGGGGCCTACATGCATTCTTGTAGGCCTCTACACAGACAGTCCCTCGAATGCATGGAGTTCAGGGATGGAACCAGGGCTCTTTTTCTAGCAGGAGCTCCTCTGCATATTAGGCCATGCCCCCTGATGTAGCCAATCCTCCTAAGGCTTACAGTAGGCCCTGTACTAAAAGCCCTCTAAGCCCTGGATGGAACAAAGAGCCCAGGATGGAACAATGGGTTTAATCCCCTCCCCCTTGTATGTATTTGCAAGTGGATTTCTGCTTCCTGTCTGGGAAGACCACCTTGATCTGTGTCTGGACATCTTCAGGACTGGATTGATTTAATCTCTGAGTTGAAGACTGGCAAGGCCCCTGGTCTAGATGGGATTCCAGCTGAACTCTTTAAGAAGTATGTGGACTAGTGGGCTATTCCACTGGCAAACCTATTTACTCTTATCGATCAGAACGGAAACATCCCTGAGTCCTGGTTAAGATCATTAATATGCCCAATATTATAAAAAAGTTAATTCAGCTTCCCCTGGAAACTATCACCCAATCAGCCTACTCTCCATCTCATGTAAGCTATATTCTAAACATCTTGAACATCACCTATTAAATTGGTTAACTAAAGAAAAGATCATTGGCCCGGAACAAATTGGTTTCCTCAAAGGGAAATCTACAATTGATCATTGTTCCACCCTTGCCTTCTTGGCAGATAAATATCTGAAGCCTATAAGGAAAATTGTATACAGCCTTTATCGATTTAAAGGGCACTTTCGACTCAGTCACCAGAGATCTGCTATGGGAAAAACTTAAAACTCTGGGGATGGAGCCACGCCTACTTTTCTTAATCAAGAAATTACACGATGTTATTAAATGTCTTATTAAAGTATCCCCTGATGGTCAACTCTCTTCCTGTTTCCCAATTACTAAAGGAGTAAAACAGGGCTGTGTTCTTGCCCCTTATCTCTCTAATCTGTTTCTGAATGATTTGGACCAACATATGTCCATTGTGAATGTCCACCCTCCCTTAGAACAATTAGCATTGACCTTACTGCTATACGCTGATGACGCTGTTATTCTTTCAAGTACCAGAATTGGCCTCCAAAAATACTTGAAAGCCTTTCATCAATATTGTAGATTGAATCGACTGGTAATTATGAAAAATCAAAAATCCTGTTTTTTTCAAAGAGCTGGCATCTATGTAAATGGTGCATTGGTACAGAAGAAATTGAGCAAGTGAAGGCTTATAAGTATTTGGGAATTACCTTTAATTACAACCTTAGATGGCCAACGCATCGTAATAGAGCTGTAAGTCTAGTAAGATGTTCTCTGACGCAAATTAAAAAGTTCTATTTCTTAGGAGGTAACCAGTTCATTCCAGCAACTCTGAAAATTTACAGTGCTAAAATCCTCCCTCAGTTGCTATATGAAATACCTTTGTGGATTGGAGCCTTTAGTCCCTACATGGAGAATGTGCAATCATCATTCTGCCGTCAGATTTTAGGTGCTCCCAAATGTGTCCCCTCCTCATCCATTTGTGCAGAGCTAGGTTTACACCTTCTAGAAGCCTGGATTATGGCTTTTAAGTTCTGGTTAAAAATTTGTTTCAGAATGGATTCAGGAAGTTTATTACACTACCTGATGAAAGACAGGCATAGCATTACTTGGCTCTCTACATTTACCCACAAACTACAAAAACTTGTTATTGAGGTGAACACTCTTATCTTATGTGATGAATTATATATCTTAAGAACAATCCAACTAAGGCTTATGGATCACAAATGCCAAAAAGTGTTCCCCTCACATTCCCCTGTTTGCTCTGCAGCCAATCTAAGTATATCCCAAAGACATGGGAAGATACCCCATTATTTTTTTACTTTAGACTCCCCATTCCATCATCGGACTTTTACTTTGGTGTGTTTAAATGCCTTCCCATCAACAGTTCTGTATGGTAGGTTTAGACAGATACCTCTGCAAAATAGGTTATGTCCTTGTGAATTAGGAGTCCTTGATTCTATATCCCATATTATTTTAGAATGTCCTCTCCTGGCCTCACAACGTAGACAATTTTTATCTCCAATACAATGTATTTACTAAAAGGAAAATTCTATCCTACCTTTTAGAAGTTGTTAATCCCCATATTACTACATGTGTTGCGAACTTCTTAGTAGAAGCCTATATCATTAAATCTAGGCATATTACGGTATTTTAATTGCTGGGTGTCTACTCTTGATTAGTATTATTGGCTGCTATTTTAATTGATTGTTTATGTATTGTTTTTACTATATTTCAGGCCTTTGTACCTACTTTTGAGTGTGAATCATTATTGCTCTTATTTATTCCGTAATTTATTCCGTAATTTGCCAATAAAGGTCTGAACTGAACTGAACTGGTTTCCCCAATGTGGACTTTGTTTTCAAATATTATTTGTTCTTTTAAAAATAGTTTCCCTTTTTTGTGCTGTCTTTTGTGCCGTTTCATAGAATTCTCTTCTCCTAGCTTGTTTTAGAATTTTTAACTGCTTTGCATTTTCTCTTCTTTTAAAAGGTTTATGATTTTTAAAGGGTTTGTGTCTTGGGGTGGTGGTTTTAAAAGGATTTTTCCAAGATGGAATCTCTGCTTTGACATTGGTCCTTCTTGGCTTTCCATGTTTACTCTGCATTCTGCTTGGCATCTGTAGTTTCTGGCTTGCAACAGTGTTCCTTCTAATAAAAAAGGTAGTCCCCTGTGCAAGCACCAGTCATTTCTGATTCCAGGGTGACGTTCCTTTCACAACATTTTCACGGCAGACTTTTTATGGGGTGGTTTGCCATTGCCTTCCCCAGTCATCTACACTTCCCCCCCAGCAAGATGGGAACTCATTTGACCGACCTCAGAAAATGGAAAGCTGAGTCAACCTTGAGCTGGCTACCTGAACCCAGCTTCCACCCGGATTGAACTCCAGAATTCCCAAAGCAAAACAAACCCCATCCCCGAGTTCCTGGAATCTGAATCCTGAAACAATATTAGAGAATCAAATAATCCAGAATACTGGCATGGTAACTGTTCCTGAAATCTGAAATGGAAAAATACTGATTTATTTTGGCTGCACATTCCAAACCATCTCCACAAGGCTTTGCTGTAGGCTGATGGATTGATTGGTCAGTTGCATCTTTACAAAGTATATAAAATGCAAGTAAATAAAGCTCAGCAAAATATATTGCCTTAAATTCTCTCAGATGAAAATGAACCAAGCCTTCTCTTTGGATTAATTAGGCAAAATAAATACTACTAAACTTCTGTTATCATATTTCATCTTACCTTACCTTACCTTAGATTTTATACCCTGCTTTTCTAACATTTGCTATGGTTGTCACACCTCAAGGTTATAGAAAATCCAAGAGCATCATAGTATCTTGAAGACTACTTTGATATTTGATTGGTCTGCATGTTGGGTGCTAACAGACCAGCACTTTGGACTGACTCAGATATGCCTCTGAAATTGGCCCAAAAAATCCCCCAGATAGCAACATCTGCTGCCCATCCCCATCCCATACTCACCCAGTCCTCCAGGCTCCTCAGAGTGGCTCAAAAAGCTACCAGATTCAAAGTGGTAGCAAATCTTTGAGCCGACCACCAGTCGCCTCCTTTCTGTTTGGAAGCATCAGGGTGGATGTGAGGCGACTTGACTGTGTGAAAGCACCAGGCCACCCCAAGCTGCTTCCGCCTTTCCCCCCTTAAAACCCATTGGGAGCACTTGAGTGCATGAGCACTTAGCTTGATGGGGGAAGAAAGAGTGGTCTGGCTTCTGAGGTGCCTCCAGCCTCCTGGCAGACAGGATGCAGGTGCTTCGCTGGGAGCATGCGGAGGCTTTGGGATGGCTCTTTTTGAGCCAACCCAATTCACGACACCTCCTAACTGCCCCAAAATGCCCATCTGTTAGCAGCCATTTAATAGGAAGAGTACTGGGTTCATCGACTGGCTCACAAAATTCCACAACTTGACCACATTTGGTTGAGGCAAACTGGCATCCCAGGAACTGAAAGCTCTCTTCACTGGAATGCTCAGACTCAAAAGCTTCATAATTTATTTAGCTTCTTTTTATTTTTAGATTATCCACATAGGACTTTCATCAGGGAAGTCTGCATGCAATATTCTCATGTCACTCTCAATTTGCAGATATAGCCTTGTTTTGAGAACTGGGCTGACAGCTATTGTGCATCTACAGGCCATGCTTTTTGAGCCTTATCCTCATAAAATCTCCTGTCAAGTCTTTGCCAAATATTGCTTTCACTTAATAAGCATAATGGGTTTTATTTTACAGACCAGCAGGTAGAAAAGCTTCCCCACCATTCATAAATTTACTGAATAGATTAGATAAATAGATATGGAGTGCCTCAATGCATTTTTCTCAAGAAGCAGCTTTAGAACATTAGATAAAAATGGCCTTAACTGTTAGAACAGCTGAGTTACCTGCAGTGGGATGCCAATTCTACTAAAAAATAGGTTATTTCAAGATGTCTCTGCAGAAATCCAGTAGTTGCATGATTTCCCTCTCAGCTAATCCAGAAAATCTACTCTACATGCAGAGTAACTATGTAGATGTTCATTTGTTGTAAGGGATTTGTTGGCTGACAGCAGACCCATAGCCAGGATTTCAAAAGTTGGGAGGCATAATTAATAGTGTGGGGGGCCACTTAGCAGCCCCTCCCCCTGTCATCACCCCTACCACCACCACCAGGACTCAGGGTGCACAACTCAAAGCAGCTGTTCTTCCCTTTCCCCCTACTCCTTCCCCCCTCCTTTAAATTGAATGGAAGGCTGGCAGCTGCCCCTCCTGTGTGATTTAAACAGCCCTCCTTCCTCCCATTGCTGCCTCCTGAGAGGCCAGGGAGGTGAAAACTGAGAGGGTGGGGCAGCGGCAGGGGGATAGAGGGAAGGTTGCACGCTCTACATAGGGGCACCCCAACAGGAAGTCAGGGGCAGGGCCCCTCCACAGGCCCCCCTGTGACTATAGGCCTGGTTGACAGGTGTCAGGATATTGCATTTCCCCCAAGAGTTAAGACGTGATAATAAGGAATACTGCAGAAATTACTGGAGAGGTAAACCTCTTCATATTTGCCACTAAATCTATTATCAGGAGGCAGCTACAGCTGGTCACAGCTCCTTGTAGTAATGTCTCTCCAAACAGGTCCATTGCATCAATGTTTTTTTAAATTAAAAGTTGCATATACACCCAAAAATCTAATCTGGTCCTTTGCTGCAGGGGGGAAAATGCTGATCATTTGGCAAACAGCATAACCGAGTCCAAGGGTTGCTAAATTCTGATCCATTATTGTTTCTAGGAGAGAGAGAGAAAGAGAGAGAGGGAGGCAGGCTTTGGAATTTGACAGCACAAGTATTCATAGTGGCATATGTACAATAGTGATAATAGTCGTTACAACCTTCCTGGTCAGGATGCTTATATAAACCACCTGGACTGGAACCATCAGTTTGGGATGTGTAGAAAACATTTTTGTGAAACCCATTCAGATGTCTCCTTCATGAGGTTTGACCAGTGCTATTTTTCTAATCAGGGATATTGTCACTTAATAATTGGTTACATGTGCTGAACTACGGAGCCATAACTCTGTCTGGTTATGGGGTTTTTTTTAAGCTAGAGTGTCCAGACACCCTCAGATTTAACTAAGGAAAGTATTTTAGCTAGTAACGCTCCTGTTGGTGGTACATGGATGGAAGAAGAAGATACGAAGTGGCCCTCTGCAGAGTCAGACTCGGGGCGGGTTCCATCTAGCTCAGCATTTTCTGTGATGAAGGGCAGTGGTTCTTTAGGGTCTCAAATAACACAGGTTCTATCCCCATATTTGCTAACTGAAATCCTTGAACCGAAGATGAATGAAGCTGGAACCTTCTTTATTCAAAGTGTGTGTTCAGGGCTTTGAGCCCTAGTGCCTCCTTGTGTGGGGGGGGGGGGAGGGGGGAGAGGATTGCTATATGGTCCCTCATATGCCTTCAATCTAAGTTGGTGAGATGTAAATTTTAGAACAGATTGGTAGGATCCACTGATTCCACCTTGGGGAGGGGATTTCACTTTCATGAGCATTGTTCCACCCACACAAGATAAGTTTTCCCCCAGGGGGTCCTCTGAACTGGTATTTGGAGTCACTAACAGGTTGGATGAGGTTCTAGAAGTTCTCTGGATTAGTAGAAAGGCAGACTAGATCTCCCCTGTCTTGGATGGGGCTATACTCCCCTAGAAAAGCCAGGTTCACAGCTTGGGAGTGCTGCTTGTCACTACAGTCATCTTAGAAACCAGGTAGCTGTTGTAGCTTTGAGTGTGTTTACCCAGCTCTGGCTGCACCTGTTTCTGGGTCGGTTAGATCCATCCATGTCTTAGTTTCACCTAGACTGGACTACTGCAATGAGTTCTACTTGGGGCTAGCCTTGAAGAGTGTCCAGAATTGCATCTAGGGCAGAACATTGCAGCTTGACTGCTGGTTAGAGCCAACTCTTGGGAGCATAGGTCCCAAAATACTACAGCAATTACACTGGCTACAATGAGCCCCTGAGCCCAATTCACAGTGTTGTTTTTGTTCTTTAAAACCCTGTGTGTCTTAGAACTGGAGTATGTGGATTAAGATTGTGGGGAGATGCTCTTCAGACAGTGCCACCAGTTAAAAGATGCTCATATATTATGTACATGAGAGACAGCCTTTTCTTTGGCAGCCCCACAGTTATGGAATAACCTTCCCAAGGAGGTGTGCCTGGCTCCCTCACTGTTGATCTTCAAGAGGCAGCTGAAGATGGTTTTATTGAGGACTGCATTTTGATTGAATGAGCATTTATTATTGGCAGTCTTAACTGGAGGGTTTTGATTGTTTAAAGTTTTTTTGATGTTATAAACCACCTTGAGTCCTGCAAGGAAGAAAGGATGCTACTAAATGTTTTACAAGAAACAAACAAACAATCAAATAAATAGTGACTGCTGAGTTGTATGCTGGACACAAGACCTGGGGAAATGGTAGGATTGTGACCCCAGCCATCAGCAGCTATAGGAAGTCCCATGAAAATTGCAGGTGTTTATTTTTTAGCCAGCTTGGGTTGTATACTTACTTGATAGTAGTTCCACTGAAATTGGTAGGATTTGTTTCTGAGTAAATACAAAACCCCCCTTAGTTTGAAAGCAACAACTGGGGTATGAGTTGCTTCAAGAATTCTTTGCTGATACTGGAACTGTCCAAGGTATTGTAATCTAGGGTTCAGCTTGCTGGGTGCTGAACAGTCAAGCAGTTGATGGGATAACCAAATACATTTGCTTCCATGGACTCCTTTTTATATCAGTTTGTCTGCCACCATGGAGTACTTTACATGTTTGCCACCATACCCTTGATTGTTATGTTCAACTCCTGGAAATATTGGAGGGTTTCCAGTGGGAACAGAGAGAGCACCATTACAACATTTGCACATTGCAAAGGGCAAAGGCTAGAGGTAGGAAAAGGTGCCTTGTGTGCTCTTTTCATCAAGAAATCCTGCAAAGCCTTTGAAGAATGTTTAACTTAAAACTTACTGTGGAATTCCAAAGTACTTGTAGACATCTCAGCAAAAGGGTTTCCAGATGGAGAAGGAGGAGGAAAGTTGGGTTTATACATCACCCTTCACTTGGAGTCTCACAGCAGCTTACAATCTCCTTCCCTTCCTCTCCCCACAACAGAAACCCTGTGAGGTAGGTGCAGCTGAGAGAATCATGCCTGACCCCCAAAGACACCCAGTCTGGTTCTCCAGATTAGAGTCCACTGCTCTTATACACTACACGAAACTGGTGTAGATCCAAAAGATCCAATGAGTACATTTCAAAAGGAAGCATTATATGCTGAAATGGCCAGAATATTCACTCAATTCATTTAAAGCCCATCTGGCGTCCGTGAAGCCCAAAGCAGTAGTTAGGAGGGTGACGTGTGCTCTTACATGTATGTGCCGACCAGACCCCAGATTTGCTTAGCTGCAGCAAGGCAGCTGACTGTCTCTGGTGCCTGTTGGACTCTGCTGCGTTATAGTTCCCGTTCAGATGCTGAGAAACACCAGGTGACCTTGTGCTTTGAAAAGCATCAGCTCTCAGCCTGCACTAATGGGAACAGTTCTTGGTGCTCTGAACAGCTGTGTGACAGATGCCTGCAGCTGCTGACTTTGGTTTGCCATTTCTAGGGATACTATAGAAAGTGACATTAATTGTTATGACCTCATCCTGCTGTATGTAATTGGGAATGCTGTGTCTTAATTGGCTGTATTTCTTTTGCAATGCATATATTTCCTTTTCTAATAACACTTTGCCATGTAATTTCTAAGCAAAGATAAAGTGGTAGGTATCTACATGTCATGCTTTCTTGGGTAATGACAGGACACAGTAGCAATAGGTTCTGTCATAAACTCTTCCATTTACGTTCCCCCCCCCCTTTTTGAAGGACCTTGGCTCAGTTGATGGTGCCCAGTCCCATCAAACAATCAGCAAGTGCACCAATCAGATGCTTGGCAGGGAAAGGAGGATTCAAGCCAGGGCTGCCACTAACTGATCTGAGCTATGTGCAGCTCCAGCAGCTATAAGGAACTACATGTGCATAGAAGAGATAACTAAATAGGAGGCTGCTTTTACATATGGTGGCCCCTGGTTGCTTGGTTTTATGTTTACCTGCTAGAGTTCTTTTCTGTCAGATTTGTCACATTCTAGACCACTCACAAAGCACCACCCATCTGTTGTGTGCAGCTCATGTGGTGCTTAATAGAGTCCCTCTTGGGAGGACTGGGCCACAATATATTGGTACAATGTAGTGGTGGATTGGCATCACCAAATTTAGCACAGGGGTCGTTATAACATAGAGAGAGGTAATTTGGTGGGCACAAGGTATCTAGAATTTGGAACCACTTTTGTAAAATGCTTCACAAAGTCTCATGGTGATAGCTTACACACAGGAAATATAAAAAGAGCGTTAACAAAACATTTGTCTGTGAGAAGGAATGCAGGAATATGTATTAGGATCTGTTTTGTTATTCCTTAGTGCTCTTATGATGAGCTGAGTCTCTCATGCATGCCATGAAAAGCATTTAATAAATGAAATAGCTGTAATTATGTAGCCCTACTTAACATACATCTATAATTCTGGCAAGTGAAACATCAAGAATTCACTTATAAAATGTCACATGAAATGAAAAGCCATAAAATGTTATGACACAATATGGTGAGAAGACTGGAACCATGTGCGGATGCTGGTTCCACAGGCATCTGATCAGACCTTAATGTTTCATTTTAACCTTGCGCAAAATAAGGTGATGTTTCAGAGGACATTTGAACCACCTGTGTTTCTGGCACTGATGTACATAGGACAGCCATATAGGTTAATAGGCTTTAATTGTGCACATACAGTGGTCAAAATATGCAAGGTCTGCTTATTTGATGAAAGGTGGGTCTGCGCATTCCTAATTAGTGATAATCAAGCAAATTCAGACTCAAAAGGCCTCCATAATTTGCCATGCCAAGAAGAAAAAAAAGTAATGCATATGCGTAGAAAGAAAATGTGTTCAACCTGGGAAAGGACCAAGCATAATAGAATCTCTATAAATAAAATTCCCAGCTCTTACCTAACAATTCTTGGGAAAGTAGAAAGTTTTTTTTCCCTCATAACCCTTTGCTGAGGAAATGTACTTGGCAATTTGCTCTTCCTTGATTCTCTGGGCATGCTGGTAAGTCACCACTGGTAACCAAGCAGCCGTTATTAATGCAAAGCCCAATACATTAAGGGGAAAAGTGCCATTTTCAAAGCCTTTTCATTAAAGCACTGCAGGAAATTACAGACTGTTTCATTAGCAAACTTAAGAATGCATGAAGCATTTTTGTTTTGTTAACGTGAGCATAGATTTGCACCCTCACAGCTGTGCTAGTTGTTCAACCAAATTCAATATAGTACTTTCTATAGCACTTCATCCTACACACTGTTCAGATTTAATCTTTTGACATCGCAGAAGTGATTATGTGCAGCTCAGTGTTAACAACCCACCAGCATGGCAAGTCGGCTTACATAACTCTCTGTGACAAGCAGAAGTCTTGATTGCTATGTGGACTTTTTTTTTTTTTTTAAATGTAGCCTGTCTGATCAATGTGCCATAAAGCCCCACATGTAAACTTACAATCTTTTTGTGTTGCCCTACTTAAAAATATATATTTAGTACAATTTAAAATCTCTCTCTTTGTATATATACAAAATACTAGCAAGAAACATAATTTTGCATGCTTATGTCCTACTCTAAGCATGGTATTTTAAAAAGCCGTGATTAGTCTTCAGCACATACTCCCAAAATTTTTGAATTTCTCCTCTCCAGATCATCCCGCAAAGCCAGGGCAGAAGTCTCTCTGGGGTAGCATCCAACAAAGGGCATCAGCTAGAAGCAAAAACCAACAAAGCTGATATGCATACCTTATGCATGTGCAGAAACATTGATGAATCCTCACTGGGTTGTTCAGATTCCAGCTTAAAGGGTTACACTGTAGAGATAAATGGATCTGTCATTCCAGATTTGTAGTTGTGTGAGGGGGCTTCAGATCTGTAGTTGTGAGAGGGGGCTTAGGGATCTCCAACAAAGAATTCTCAGCACTCTCACCAAACTAAAGTTCCCAACCAAGATTAGGAACTGGTTTTGCCTCTTTTCAGGCCCTAGACTGCCTGGCACCTAGGCAAGGCTAACTTCTGGCACCTCCCCCCTGCACTGTTAACATCACCAAGTCACATGCTGCCCCCCAATTTGAGCCCCCCAGAAGGCTGACACTCTAGGCCAGGGCCAGATCTACATATTTTTGAGGGGGGGGAAACCAAAAAATGGCGCCCCCACTCAAAAAATGAAGGAACCCATGAGCAATCTGACACACACACTCCATTTAAACACCCCATTGGGTGTTTGTATGGCAAGGGGAAGCCTCAGTAGGGCTGGCCTAGAGTGTTTTGAGCCCTAGCCAAAACTAACTTTGTGCACCCCTCTGCAGCACCACACCAGAGAAGGGGTTTAAAGTTTAAATTCCCTTCTCTAGAGTTGTGCAACAGTGGCGAAAGGATAGGAACCTAGAATCCTAGAGTTGGAAGGGACTTCCAGGGTCATCTAGTCCAACTCCCTGCACTGTGCAGGAAACTCACAAATATCTCCCCCTAAATTCACAGGATCTTCACCTGAACAGTTATAATAATAATAATAAATTTTATTTGTATACCGCCCTCCCCGCCGAAGCAGGCTCAGGGTGGCTAACAGGACATGGTCTACACCATGATTTGTATAAAACAATTTTAAAATACAGTTAATAAATACATTTAAAAACAGTTACATAAAAATTTAAAACTACAATAAATTAAGGTGCTATGTTCAATAGATGTATTCCGATGGCTAGCTATCGCTTTCAGGGTTCCTTGTAAGCTTGCAGAAAGAGGGTGGTTTTGCAAGCCCTGCAGAACTGATTAAAGTCCCGCAGGGCTCACACTTCCTCCGGTAGTTGATTCCACCAGTGGGGGGCCATTATAGAGAAGGCCTGCTCCCTCGTTACTTTCAGTTTGGCCTCCTTTGGTCCAGGGATCCTTAAAAGGTTTTGGGAGCTAGATCTTAGTGCTCTCTGGGGAACATGAGAGCAAAACCCAGGTTAGTTCCCTTCTCAATATGGCATGCATTTCTTTCCAGGGATCTGACGGCTGTTTGCATTTCTTTAAGTGCATAAACTGTTTGGGATCTGCGGCAAAGAAGGCCACAGTCCCAAGCATACATACTTGATACTAAATGCTGAGCTATGTGGAACTTAATTCTGAGTAAAGGTTCAGGACTCACAGTTGCAATTTTAGGTCCCCTCTCCTCTAGTCTCATTAAATTCAGTGGGACTTTCTTACAAGCCAGTATAAAATTTAGAGAGCTTCTCACCTTGAAAAAGGAGAACTGGTAATAATATTCATAGTTTTGTTCCTGTATAGGGTGCTGTACAGACTAACATAAGGCAAGTCTCTGCCCCAATGGAGGAGGTTACAGCTTGCATTTTGGCAAAGAGGGAAAAAGGGGGAAGAGCTAAGGATTGCAAGGGACAAGTAAGCGAAAATGCAAAGTGTTTGCAACTGGATACTCTAAAAACTGGGTCTTGGTAAAAGGATCTACGCGAATCTTCATGAATTCATATGATTTTTACATTGAAATGAAATCAAAACACTTTTCCCGCCCAGCCCGGGCGAGGACTGTGCGAGGGGGACCCCCCTATGCTCACCAGCTGTTCCCCCCCCCCGTCGCCGCCCTGAGAGCTTCCCACACCTTACCAAGCCCCCGTGGCGCCCCCGCCGCTCACCTGGTCCGACGGAGCCCTGGCGGCGGCCCGAGCAATGCCCCACAGCCGACTTGCTCGTCTCCGGGTCCGAGGAGCGTGGCCAGAGCGAGACGTCAGGGAGCAGGAGGGAGAAGCCAAGCCCAGCGCCGGGCAAAGAGGAGGAGCGCCGCCTGACCCGTGGCTGTGAGAGACGCCGCACCCCATCACGCTGCAGGGGCCCAGGATGCCCGAGGCACGCCCAGGCAGCCCAGCCCCGGCACGCCTCTCCTGGGCATCCGGAGCTTTGAAGGGGGATGGAGCAAGGGAGGGGTGGAACCCAGGAGGGGGGAAGGACTGGGACAGGAGAATAAAAGGGAGGGAGGCAGGAGGCCGGGGAGGAAGCTGGCTGGTGCTTATTGAGGCTGCCTCCAGAGAGAGGCACAGCCAGAAGGGGAACGGGGGCCTGTGGTGAAGTAACCTGGCTCCCACCCCTGTTTCTGAGACCTCCGGGGAACACCCACAAAGTACCCGAGGGGGGCCGCCCGGGATAGAGGGACGACGGCTGCACCGGGAGACCGGGAGGGGTGCCCGGGGTGCGACACCACTATTATTCTGTAGATCCTGTCTTAGACTATAGGCAGGACCACAAAAATCATGCCTCGATGGATTCGTGGCACCTCACCAATGGAAAAACAGAGTTCCAAAGCACGGATCCTCATGAATTCATATAATTTTCATGGTGAAATGAAATGAAACCACCATCATGCTGTACATCCTGTCTTAGACTATAGGCAGCACCAGAAAAATCATGCCTCCACGAATCTGTGGTGCCACAACAGTGGAAAAACATGTTTCCAAACCACGGATCCTCATGGATCCTCATGATTTTTGCTTTGGATCCCCCCAAGCTCACCATCAGTTCTTATATCATGTCCATGGGCAGAGTTTGCACCACAGAAATCATGGAACCAGTTTCATGGCAGCACCATCAACCAAAAACTTGATTTTGAACCACGGATCCTCATGATTTTTGCTTTGGATCCCCCAAGCTCACCATCCAATCACATATCATGTCCATGGCCAGAGTTTGCACCACAGAAATCATGGATCCACAGCTTCTTGGCAGCACCCTAGAGCAAAAACTTGGTTTTGAACCTTAGATCCTCATGCATCCTCATGATTTTTGCTTTGGATCCCCCAAAGCTCACCATCAATTCTTATATCATGTCCATGGGCATTGTTTGCACCACAGAAATTGTGGATCCACGGTTTCTGGGGTGCAAACTCTGCTCATGGAGATGATATAAGAACTGATGGTGAGCTTGGGGGGATCCGAAGCAAAAATCATGAGGATCTGTGGTTTGAAACATGTTTTTCCACTGTTGTGGCACCACAGATTCGTGGAGGCATGATTTTTCTGGTGCTGCCTATGTGATATGTGATTGGATAGTGAATTTGGGGGGATCCAAAGCACAAATCATGAGGATCCATGAGAATCCGTGGTTGAAAATCACGTTTTTGGTCCATGGTACTGCCACGAAGCTGTGGATCTACAATTTTTGGGGTGCAAACTCTGCCCATGGACATGATATAAGAACTGATAGTGAGCTTGGGGGGATCCGAAGCAAAAATCATGAGGATCCATGAGGATCCGTGGTTTGAAACATGTTTTTCCACTGTTGTGGCACCACAGATTCGTGAAGGCATGATTTTTCTGGTGCTGCCTATGTGATATGTGATTGGATAGTGAATTTGGGGGGATCCAAAGAAAAAATCATGAAGATCCATGAGAATCCGCGGTTTGGAAACATGTTTTTCCACTGTTGTGGCGCCACAGATTCGTGGAGACATTATTTTTTCTGGTGCTGCCTATAGTCTAAAACAGGATCTACAGCATGATGGTGGTTTCATTTCATTCCCAGTAAAAATCATATGAATTCATGAGGATTCGTGCTTTGGAACCGTGATTTTGCACTGAGGTGCCACAAATCCATGGAAGCATGATTTTGCCTGTAGTCTAAGACAGGACCTACGGAATAATAGTGGTTTGATTTCATTTCAATGTAAAAATCATATGAATTCATGAAGATCCGTGTAGATCTGACTTTTACCTTTTCCCCTAAAAACTTACTCCAATGGAAATCACTGACTTCTTTGAGACTCTCCTACCAGCATGTCCATGATCTTCCCTCCGGCCTTGTTGGCTTTAAGTCTGGAAAGGGTGGAGGGACAGGGGGTGGGGGTCTTGGAGAGAGCGAGCAGGTCTTGTTTACGGTAGAATCCTAGAGGTGGAATAGAGAAAGTGACTCTTCTTTTTATTCTCTGTTTCGGTAGCAGCAAATGGTTAGCTTGGATTTTTTTCTCACCTGCTTTACTTTGATGAACTGCAGGAATGAACTGCAATTGTCAAACTGCTGACAAAGGGCTTTTTCATGCAGAGCAGAGGCTGGTGTATTTTTTGGGGGGGGGGGTGTGAGATGAAAGCACTTTTGAAGGCGGGGAGGAGATAGCCCAGGAGATTCATCCGTCCCACCCCAACACACAAAACTGGTTATGCTGTCAGGGAGGTGTGTACGACCAGGTGCCAATGGGAAGGGGCTGGGGTGGCAAGGGGGGGAGAGAAGAAAAGCAGCTGGGAGGGAGCGATTATTGCATTCCTGTAGCAGCATTGCTGTGGGTGAGGCAAGGGAAGGGATTCCAGGGCCGGGTGGTGGTGCAAAAGAAGCCGATCTTTCTCCCCCCTTCCTGGGGGGGGGAAGTGCCCAATTTGGCGCCCCCTGACAGCGCCGGGGGACAAAACACCCCCTCTGCCCCCCCTAGATCTGTCCCTGCTCTAGGCAGCTGTAGGGTGGCCAGACCGTCCCGGTCTCCCGGGACTTTCCCGGTTCTGGCCCCCAATTCCCGGCTCCCGGGCTGGGTTTACCGGGACCATTAAGAGGTCCCGGTTTAGCCAGCCAGAGAGCCGGGGGCCGCGCGCCCGGGCGGGGAAGGCGGCGAGTGAGGGAGGGAGCGACCCTGCGCGTGCGCAGATCGCTCTGCGCAAGCGCAGGGACGCTCCCTCCCTCCCTCGCCGCTTTCCCCGCCCGCGCACGGGGCCCGGCGGTGGCGGCGGAGGCCCGGGAGGGCGTCGGAAAGGCCCGCGGGGGTCGCTGGAGGGCCTCCAGCAACCCCCGCGGGCCTTTCCGAGGCTTCCCGGGCCTCGCAACCCCCACCCCCCGTCCTTCCCCGCCCGGGAGGGCGTTGGAAAGGCCCGCGGGGGTCGCTGGAGGCCCTCCAGCGACCCCCGCGGGCCTTCCCGAGGCTTCCCGGGCCTCGCAACCCCCACCCCCCGCCCGGGAGGGCATCGGAAAGGCCCGCGGGGGTCGCTGGAGGCCCTCCAGCGACCCCCGCGGGCCTTCCCGAGGCTTCCCCGGCCTCGCAACCCCCACCCCCCGTCCTTCCCCGCCCGGGAGGGCGTCGGAAAGGCCCGCGGGGGTCGCTGGAGGCCCTCCAGCGACCCCCGCGGGCCTTCCCGAGGCTTCCCCGGCCTCGCAACCCCCACCCCCCGTCCTTCCCCGCCCGGGAGGGCGTCGGAAAGGCCCGCGGGGGTCGCTGGAGGCCCTCCAGCGACCCCCGCGGGCCTTCCCGAGGCTTCCCGGGCCTTGGAACGCCCACCCCCCGTCCTTCCCCGCCCGGGAGGGCATCGGAAAGGCCCGCGGGGGTCGCTGGAGGCCCTCCAGCGACCCCCGCGGGCCTTCCCGAGGCTTCCCGGGCCTTGGAACGCCCACCCCCCGTCCTTCCCCGCCCGGGAGGGCATCGGAAAGGCTCGCGGGGGTCGCTGGAGGCCCTCCAGCGACCCCCGCAGGCCTTTCCGAGGCTTCCCGGGCCTTGGAACGCCCACCCCCCGTCCTTCCCCGCCCGGGAGGGCATCGGAAAGGCCCGCGGGGGTCGCTGGAGGCCCTCCAGCGACCCCCGCGGGCCTTCCCGAGGCTTCCCGGGCCTTGGAACGCCCACCCCCCGTCCTTCCCCGCCCGGGAGGGCATCGGAAAGGCCCGCGGGGGTCGCTGGAGGCCCTCCAGCGACCCCCGCGGGCCTTCCCGAGGCTTCCCGGGCCTTGGAACGCCCACCCCCCGTCCTTCCCCGCCCGGGAGGGCATCGGAAAGGCCCGCGGGGGTCGCTGGAGGCCCTCCAGCGACCCCCGCGGGCCTTCCCGAGGCTTCCCGGGCCTTGGAACGCCCACCCCCTGTCCTTCCCCGCCCGGGAGGGCATCGGAAAGGCCCGCGGGGGTCGCTGGAGGCCCTCCAGCGACCCCCGCGGGCCTTCCCGAGGCTTCCCGGGCCTTGGAACGCCCACCCCCCGTCCTTCCCCGCCCGGGAGGGCATCGGAAAGGCCCGCGGGGGTCGCTGGAGGCCCTCCAGCGACCCCCGCGGGCCTTTCCGAGGCTTCCCGAGCCTTGGAACGCCCACCCCCCGTCCTTCCCCGCCCGGGAGGGCATCGGAAAGGCCCGCGGGGGTCGCTGGAGGGCCTCCAGCGACCCCCGCGGGCCTTTCCGATGCCCTCCCGGGCGGGGAAGGACGGGGGGTGGGCGTTCCAAGGCCCGGGAAGCCTCGGAAAGGCCCGCGGGGGTCGCTGGAGGCCCTCCAGCGACCCCCGCGGGCCTTCCCGAGGCTTCCCGGGCCTTTGAACGCCCACCCCCCGTCCTTCCCCGCCCGGGAGGGCATCGGAAAGGCCCGCGGGGGTCGCTGGAGGCCCTCCAGCGACCCCCGCGGGCCTTTCCGAGGCTTCCCGGGCCTTGGAACGCCCACCCCCCGTCCTTCCCCGCCCGGGAGGGCATCGGAAAGGCCCGCGGGGGTCGCTGGAGGCCCTCCAGCGACCCCCGCGGGCCTTCCCGAGGCTTCCCCGGCCTCGCAACCCCCACCCCCCGTCCTTCCCCGCCCGGGAGGGCGTCGGAAAGGCCCGCGGGGGTCGCTGGAGGCCCTCCAGCGACCCCCGCGGGCCTTCCCGAGGCTTCCCCGGCCTCGCAACCCCCACCCCCCGTCCTTCCCCGCCCGGGAGGGCGTCGGAAAGGCCCGCGGGGGTCGCTGGAGGCCCTCCAGCGACCCCCGCGGGTCTTCCCGAGGCTTCCCCGGCCTCGCAACCCCCACCCCCCGTCCTTCCCCGCCCGGGAGGGCATCGGAAAGGCCCGCGGGGGTCGCTGGAGGCCCTCCAGCGACCCCCGCGGGCCTTCCCGAGGCTTCCCCGGCCTCGCAATCCCCACCCCCCGTCCTTCCCCGCCCGGGAGGGCGTCGGAAAGGCCCGCGGGGGTCGCTGGAGGCCCTCCAGCGACCCCCGCGGGCCTTTCCGACGCCCTCCCGGGCCTCTAGCATTCCCCCCCCTTCTCCTCCGCCCGGGGGGGCGTCGGAAAGGCCCGCGGTGGTCGCTGGAGGCCCTCCAGCGACCACCGCGGGCCTTTCCGACGCCCTCCCGGGCCTCTAGCATTCCCCCCCCCGTTCTCCTCCGCCCGGGGGGGGGGCGTCGGAAAGGCCTCTCCGCCGCCGCTGCCGGACTCGCCGCCGCCGGACTAGCCGCAGGTAAGGGGGCCGGGGGGGGGGGCTGGCGGGAGGGGGTGGCCTTCCTTTCTTCCCTCCCTCCTTTCTTCCTTCCTTCCTTCCTTCCTTCCTTCCTTCCTTCCTTCCTTCCTTCCTTCCTTCCTTCCTTCCTTCCTTCCTTCCCTCCCTCCTTTCTTCCTTTCTTCCTTCCCTCCTTCCTTTCTTCCTTCCTTCCTTCCTTCCCTCCTTTCTTCCTTTCTTCCTTCCTTCCCTCCTTCCTTCCTTCCTCCCTCCCTCCCTCCCTCCCTTCCTTCCTTCCTTCCTTCCTTCCTTCCTTCCTTCCTTCCTTCCTTCCTTCCTTCCTTCCTTTCTCCCTTCCTTCCTTCCCTCCCTCCCTCCCTCCCTCCTTATGTTCTTATGTGACGCAGAGTGTTGGACTGGAGGGGCCACTGGCCTGATCCAACAGGGCTTCTCTTATGTTCTTATGTGACCCAGAGTGTTGGACTGGATGGGCCACTGGCCTGATCCAACAGGGCTTCTCTTATGTTCTTATGTGACCCAGAGTGTTGGACTGGATGGGCCACTGGCCTGATCCAACAGGGCTTCTCTTATGTTCTTATGTGACCCAGAGTGTTGGACTGGATGGGCCACTGGCCTGATCCAACAGGGCTTCTCTTATGTTCTTATGTGACGCAGAGTGTTGGACTGGATGGGCCACTGGCCTGATCCAACAGGGCTTCTCTTATGTTCTTATGTGACCCAGAGTGTTGGACTGGATGGGCCACTGGCCTGATCCAACAGGGCTTCTCTTATGTTCTTATGTGACCCAGAGTGTTGGACTGGATGGGCCACTGGCCTGATCCAACAGGGCTTCTCTTATGTTCTTATGTGACCCAGAGAGTTGGACTGGATGGGCCACTGGCCTGATCCAACAGGGCTTCTCTTATGTTCTTATGTGACGCAGAGTGTTGGACTGGATGGGCCACTGGCCTGATCCAACAGGGCTTCTCTTATGTTCTTATGTGACGCAGAGTGTTGGACTGGATGGGCCACTGGCCTGATCCAACAGGGCTTCTCTTATGTTCTTATGTGACGCAGAGTGTTGGACTGGATGGGCCACTGGCCTGATCCAACAGGGCTTCTCTTATGTTTTTATGTGACGCAGAGTGTTGGACTGGATGGGCCACTTGCCTGATCCAACAGGGCTTCTCTTATGTTGTTATGTGACGCAGAGTGTTGGACTGGATGGGCCACTGGCCTGATCCAACAGGGCTTCTCTTATGTGACAATACTGACTTTGGTGGACCCAAGCACTGATTCAGTGTAAGGGAGCTTTGTGTTTGTGACTGGAGTAGACAATACTGACTTTGGTGGACCCAAGCACTGATTCAGTGTAAGGGAGCTTTGTGTTTGTGTCTTCTAGTGCAATTTTGTTCTCAGATCCTGTATTTACTTCATCAGTATATGGGATAAGGCACTTTCTCAACTGTGCTGCATAATGCAGCCTATTTATTTTGTCCTGTTGGCTCTATCTGCGCCACCTTCATCACTTTCGGGGTTTGGATCCCCCAGTGGGGTGGTCTCCCGACTCCCTCCGCCGGCTGTTTCTGATAGCCCTGCGCCCCCTCTTTCATTTGATATGTGTCCCGTGCGGGTGCCACCCTCCCGCCGGGAGATGCCGCAAAATGAGCCCCCTTGAGGCTTATGGCGGCAGGGCTCGGGGGAAGCGAGCTAGACTGCTGTTCTTTTGAGGGGTTATAGAGTGTTTCGAGCCCGTCCCTGTGGCATCGGTCCCATCATTGTGGGGCCCAGGGGGCCGGCGCAGCGGCACGCTGAAGCAGCCTGTCGGTCACTTCCAGGTTCCTGTCCTGCATCTCGACCGGTGTTATTAGTGACAGGCTGCTTCGGCATGCCGCTGCGCCGGCCCCCTGGGTCCCACAACGATGGGACCGATGCCACAGGGACGGGCTCGAAACACTCTATAACCCCTCAAAAGAACAGCAGTCTAGCTCGCTTCCCCCGAGCCCTGCCGCCATAAGCCTCAAGGGGGCTCATTTTGCGGCATCTCCCGGCGGGAGGGTGGCACCCGCACGGGACACATATCAAATGAAAGAGGGGGCGCAGGGCTATCAGAAACAGTCGGCGGAGGGAGTCGGGAGACCACCCCACTGGGGGATCCACACCCCGAAAGTGATGAAGGTGGCGCAGATAGAGCCAACAGAGCCAACAGGACAAAATAAATAGGCTGCATTATGCAGCACAGTTGAGAAAGTGCCTTATCCCATATACTGATGAAGTATATACAGGATTTGAGAACAAAATTGTTTCCGGCGGTGATATTTGGGGGATTTTTGGGGACGTCACAGGAAGTGCTGTGAAGTCACTTCCTGTTTCCGGCAGTGGCATTTGGGGGAAATGATGTCATTTGGGGGAAATGATGTCACAGGAAGTGATGTCACTTCCCGTTTCCGGCAGGTGACGCGGGGGAAATGATGTCACAGGAAGTGATGCCACTTCCTGTTTCCGGTGGTGGCATGACGTCACCGGAAGTGACGTCACCGGAAGTGACGTCACTTCCTGTTTCCGGCGGCGCGCGCTTCGCGCGCGCGCACCCCTACCCGCCCACCCACCCCCCAGTGTCCCTGGCTGGCCTTCAGACATTATGGTCACCCTAGGCAGCTGCCTAGTTTGCCTACAGGCAGAGCTGGCCCTGCCTCTCGTACACAGCACAGGATTTCCATGTAGTTCCAAAGTTCAACAAAGCAGGAGTGAAGTTTCACCTTGACTCCTGCTTTGTTCAACTGCTTCAGACCAACATGGCTGCCCTCTTGGATTGTTCCAAAGTGCAGTCTCTGGTATCTTCATTTCAGAGATCAGTGCTTGAAGAAGATCTTTCTTTGCATGAAATCTGGCAACCTAGTCAGAAGAGACAACAGTGAATTGAACAGATTAAAGATATGACTCTCTATAAGTTTCATAAAATTCTAACTAGTATAAAAGTTATACCAGTTTAAGGTGTAGCCATGGATTGAGATTCCATGGTGTTTTAAGTGCTGATCCTATGCACATCACATGAGACTATAACACAGAACACTTTAACCATTGTGCTGGGCATTACTAATGCTTTTGCTTGGATGTTTTGATCATTGAAAAAATAAGTATACATATGATGAGCTAGAAAAGGATTATAGCTCAGTGGCAGATTTCATGGAGGAACATAATTTCTTCAAATATTCTTGATGAAGACAAAGATAACTATGGCACCTTCTATATGTGTGTGTATGTGTGTTGCCAGCAATACGTAACCTATTTACAAAGAAATATGATATGAAACATTGCTCTGTGTAATACAGGCCAAGATGCAATGAGTAAATTTCTGGAATATACTTGCATTGGCACTGTGAAATAATGAAACAGTTCAGCTCAGTTGTCACTTTTTTGTGTGCTAGAATGATTTAACTAGAAAGCCATGGAAGGGTCATTTTTTTCAGTAGGGAAAGGAAATACCATTTCATTAAAGTGTCAGAAGTTAGCCTACAATAGACAGTGTTGGAAAGGAAGGGTAATGAAGAATCTGATTCAAAGGATAGCTTTATTTTCCCCTCCTTCTATTGACTTGTCAAAACAAGACAGTTAACTTTAGGCAAATCTGTAGTGTGGTTCACAGATTCTCAAAGCTGAAGACTATGAGTTTTTTTCAGATTTATTCCAGTCCATTTATATACTGCCTTTTTGTTCCAGAAGAAGCACTCAAAGGTCTCAGGGCCAAAATACATGACATATGTGATAGGAGTCAGGACATGGGTGCCCAGCCTGACATGTTTTCTCAGGATTGATGTAACTCACTTTGAAAGAATTGTGTTGCTATACAAGGCTCCAAATGCCATGAGGGAGAGAAGGGGCTACAGGCTTCTCTCCCAAGCTGTTTTCATCAGCAGAAACAGGTGTGAGGAATGGACAGGTGGAGCCCAAGGAAGACAGCCCTTCCTGGCGGCTGTTTCCACTGGGAAACCCATGCTGCAGAGAATCCCAAAGCCCCTCTTCCTCTCTTGGAGTGTTTGGAGCCACATGGAAAAACACAATGCTTTCAAAGTGAGTTATACCAATCATATGTGTAATAATTAATTGTGGTCCCAACACATGTCACATATTTTGTAGCAGGAACTCCTTTGCATATTAGGCTACACTTCCCTGATGTAGCCAATCCTTCTGGAGCTTACAGTAGGCCCTGTAAGAAGAGCCCTGTAAACTCTTGGAGGATTGGCTATATCGGGGGGGGGGGGGGGTGCAGCCTAATATGCAAAGGACTTCCTGATACAAAAAAAGCTCTGTATGTTGTGTATTTTGGTCCTCAGGGACTGTCCATCTTGACAGGGGAGGGTAGCAAACTTACATCAGGGGGGGATGCAATAATTAAGTGTGTGACCAGTTTGGTGTAATAATTAAGTGTATGGTGTAAGCTAATTTGGTGCAATAATTAAATGCGTGGACTCTAATCTGGGGGGACTGGGTTTGATTCCTCACACTTCCACATGCAGCTGCTGGTATGACCTTGAGCCAGTCACAAGTTCTCTCAGAGCTGTTCTCTCAAGAGCAGTTCTTGAAAGAGCTTTCTCAGACCCACCTACCTCACAGGGTGTCTGTTGTGCGGAGGGGAAGGGAAGGAAGATTGTAAACTGCTCTGAGACTCCAAGTGAAGGGTGGAGTATAAATCCAATCTCCTCCTCCTCCTTCTCCCACAAGTTGATTAAGATTCCACAGGGGAGAATGTAACAAGAGGAAATATAGCTCCAGCCATGAGCTGACACATCATTTGTGCCCTTGCAGGGGGAAAGATGACTTTGGGCAATTGGGCCTAGCATTGGCTGTCAGCCAGTCAGCTCTCAAGCAGCTTCCTGTAGCCTGCCACTAGAGGTCAGCTTGTCATGAGGTGGGTGGGGCATGCAGGTCTGAGGGCTCCAGGTGTCTCTCTGGTATGCAGCTCAGACTGAAAGGAACAGGGTGAAGAGGTGCTTGGCATTCTGCAGTTCTCTGCCCTTGGTTACCCCAACAGATGGGTTGGGGAAGGTGCTGATAGCATTTGAGTTGCCAGCCACACCCATCAGCCACAGCCTATGCTGCACCAAGACCCAAAGAACCGGTAATCAATAAAGCTGTGGCTCGATTCCTCCCAGCATGATGTATCTGTGTCATGCTTCTCCCCACACTGGCATGGTTCCCACTCCAGGCAAAAGAAGAGGTTTTAAAACAGTGTAAAATGTGTAAAAAAGAGAGAGGTGTAAACAGGGATGGGCACAAACTGGCTCATGAATTAATTCTGGCCAGTTCATGCTTTGTGAAGTCGTTTGTGGCAGAGTAACTGACATGAACTTTGATGTTGTTCATGGAGGTTTGTGCCAGTTTGTGAGTGGATACATTTCTATAAAGACTGTCTTCATTCAATCAAAATGTTTACAATACTTAAAAGCAACTGTTCTATAAACTTTTGAATTTGGGCCATTTTGACAGATGCAGGAAGTTCAGGAGCATAGAACAGATTCTGCACAAGCTAGAGACACCAAACTCACAGTGGATTTCCTCTGGATGCTTCTCTACATGCCCCCTAGGTTTGGTGTCTCTAGCTTGCACAAAATCCATTCTGTAGTCTCCTGAACCTGCACCTGTCAAAAAGACCACCTGTCAGTTGTCATTTTGACAGGCACAGATTCAGGAAGTTCAGGAGTGTATAGAATGGATCCTGTGCAAGTAGGAACACCAAACTCACAGGGGATTTCCAGCTGGCTCTCCTCTACCTGCCCTCCAAATTTGGTGAGGACTGGTTTATGAGGCCTCCCCTCCCCCCAAGAAGGTGCCCCAAGGAAAGTGCTTTCTTGGGAAATGACCACCTGTGATACTTTTTATTAGGATCAAGAAAATAGTCATAAATCATTTGAGCTTCCAATAAATATGTGGTGTATTTTATGGATATTCCCCAATTCCATGCGCCTTGGATAAGGAGGACTACTACACTTCCCTCCTTTCTGCCCACTGGGAAGAGGAAGAAGCAAAGGAAACAACTGGGGCTGATTTGCATAGCCCAAAGTAGCTACAGCTTAGCTGTTCTCCTGCTGGGGAGCAGAATTAAATGAAAGCCATAGGATGGAGGACTGTTTAAGAAAAGTGCTTCAGTTTATTTTTAGATTGCTGCTGAGCAGGATGTGTGCTGCTAGCTGTAGGCAAGGAAGTTCACCGGGTCAATGGCTGCAGGAAACAGTCGGGTCCCTTGCAGCTGCAGCAGGCTGGGCGGTGTGTCCCACACACATTTGCAGTCAAGAACAACTTCCCAGCTGCAGCATCTCAGTTTCCCACTCATTGGTAATGTGTATTTTTGGAAGGAAGGAAAAAAGACACCCACGAGTTAGCAATTCATGTACACTAAGGGTGGGCAATCTGCCTAGAATTTAAAAAAAACATTTCAGCATGTCCCCAAGGTTGGGGACATAACAAAAGGAAAGCAATGGATGCAGATATCAAAAGATGACATATATGCGGGTTCACATCTGGGTTGTAGCTTTTCTCTTATTCTGGACTCAGATCCCTGCTTTCATGCTCATAAATATATTTTTAATTATGGTCTCTGGAGACAGTCTAGCTCCTGAGTCCAGCTGCAAAGGGGACAGCTTCTTGGCCTGATTGAGAGTATTGTGCAGAGCTGCAAATAGAGTGGAACAAGCAGCCTAGTAAATATCAGGGAAATGGCAGTGGGTTTTTTCAAACAAAAACAAACAAAAACAAGGCAGCAAGCTGTCTTCAGATATTACTGCTTTTTAAAAAATTGGACTTAGAGATAAGAAGATTTTATAATGGAGACTGGTCAGTCAAGGATGTGGCTCTCTGTTGTTGGATTATGGACTGCTACGCCCCTTATTTTTTTTATTAAAAATTCCATTTTTCCTGATGAAGGGAGCTTTGACTCTTGAAAACATATACATTGAAAATCTTGTTGTTTTCTGAAATGCTACCAGACTCAAATCTAGCTGTTCTACTGCAGACCAACATGGCTACCCTCTGAAGCAGATTTTCCCATCATTTTAATTCAATTTTTTAGTCCTTAGTTCTACCTGTTCCTTTTCAGAGAATCACAAATAAAATCTGTGAAGCAGCTACAGTGACATTCCTAACTTGAAAAGTTGGCTTCTTGTTCTCCAGAAAAGATTCTTACACAGTTGGGTGGAAATCACACCATAACTGTTGGCTGGATAAGTAAAGCAGCTAGATTTGCCAGCCTATTCCTGGAAACCAGCAGGGGTGGGTGTGGAGAATGGTACTGTAATATCACTTCCAACTTCCCCCCCAAATCATAGAGTGTTGCACTATGACAATTTCACCCTCCTTCACAGGGTTTCACTTCTTCTTGTTCTTAGCTGAGCAGCCCCTTTTCTTTCTTTTTTGTTTTACTCTGGCTGTCCAACCCAATCATTTGAATGTATATTGGTAAATGCTGACCCAGCATAGGGAACTGAGGGGAAAGACTAAATCCTTATTTTGTTCTTGTTTTATAAGGGCACACAAGAGGCTGATGGTAAATAAAAAACTGTTTTATTTCACTTTGAAGGGAAATGATCAGATAGGAATCAGGTTTAGGACGTATGAGGTGAACAGGAAATAGGAAAATGAGGTGATTTTATATACAAATAGACACCAAATAGTTTGTCACTGTAAAGTACTGGGGCCGGCGCAGTAAGAGACCAGAGTCGGAGAGTGATTTCAGCAAGCTTTACTTCAGGAACACACACACACACACAGACTGAGCTCTGTTCAAACTTCCCGCTCCTTTATACAATTCTTGCCCCCTTCTGATTGGTCCTTAACTATCTACATGGATTGGCTATTTACAGGGCCCTAAGGGCCTATCAGGGTACAGTATGAGCCTGGATGTTGATTGGCTACTTATGTTTCAATCCTTCCCCTGATTGGGCACGCTTAGGCCTTCTCTGGAACCCTGGTGTGGAGCTCAAGCTCTGGTTTGTTCGGCTGCCCTCCAAAAGTAACAGTTCCCTCCAAAAGTAACAGTTCTCCCATTTGAGCCTAGGACACAACACCCCTCCCCCCATAGTTCCTGCTATCGGGTGACATAGTCCTGGAGATATGCCGGAGGGCGGCGGTCTCGTGTCGAGCGTCGGAGCTCCGAGGGGACTGGCCGTTCCAACTCGGTTGGTGGTTCCACGGCTGCAGAGCTGGAGACATCTGGGACGGCGGCCCCGGGAGACCTGGGTTCAGCTGCGCAGTCGGGGGTCTCCTCCTGGTGGGCCGAAGTGGGCTCCACGGAACCCTGTTCTGTGTCAGGCTCTCGGGGACTTACGTTGTCTGGATCTGGAGCCTCTGACCTTGGCTCCCCGGCAGGCAGGCGACCTCAGAGTTGGTCGATGTGTCACCTCAGGAGATGTCCACCCTCCAAGGTCACTGCATAGGAGACCGGTCTGGTGACGTGGTCCACCTTTCCAGGGAGCCAGGCGGGGCCAGTGGTGGCATAGTTCCATGCCCACACTGTCTCACCTGGGTAGAACCCTCTGGGGGCTTTAAGGTGTTCCGGCGCCGGTCGGCTGTCTGGGGCTCGGTCAGGGTGCAGCTTGTCCAGCAGGGTGCTGATGCGGTGGCCCATGAGGAGTTCTGCTGGACTGCGACCTGTGGAGGCGGTGGGTGTGGTCCGGTAGGCCATTAGGAAACACGCCATGTCTTTTGGCCAGTCTGAGGGGCCCAGACGGTTCAAGGCCTCCTTTGTCGTGCGCACCATCCGCTCTGCCTGGCCGTTGGTGGCTGGATGAAACGGGGCAGAGCGAATGTGCCTGATGAGGTTCCTGGCCAAGAAGTCCTGGAACACTGCGGACGTGAATGCTGTGCCATTGTCGGTGACGATGGTCTCCGGCAAACCGTGGGTTGCAAAGATGGCCCTCAGAGCCCTGATGGTCGCCTGCGACGATGGCGAGGGCACCTGGACCACCTCCAACCACTTGGAGTATGAATCCACTAGTATGAGTAGAGTCCGCCCATGGAAGGGGCCAGCAAAGTCCATATGCAGTCTTGACCAGGGGGTTTGGGTGGATTCCCATGATTGCACTGGGCCACGTGGGGGGTCAGGCCTTGACACCTGGCACGTCGGGCACCTTTTAACCCAAGCCTCAATTTCTGCATCGAGGCTGGGCCACCAGACATAGCTCTGTGCGAGAGCCTTCATGCGGACTATGCCCGGGTGTGCCTCTTGCAGGGCTCTCAGCACTTGGTCTTGCAAGGGTTTGGGGATGACGACTCTGTTGCCCCATAGTAGGCAGCCTTTGTGGGTGGATAGTTCATCTTTCTGGGCTGCAAAGAGAGTAAATTCCGGCCCAGTCGAGCCCTTGGGCCACCCCCTCCCCACCCAGTCCAAGACACGGGAGAGGACTGGATCACGAGCGGAGCGGGCAGCAACGTCGCGAGCGAGCAATGGCCTGTCCGGAAGCATGTCCATCAGTAGGATCTGATGAGCCGGGGCTGAATCGGGATCCACGTCAGGCAAGGGCAAGGGGCTCAGGGCGTCAGCATGGCCCATTGCCTTGCCCGGGCGATGCACTAGGGTGTAAGTGTAGCCGGCTAGAAAAATGGACCAACGGAGGACCCGTGGGGACAACACCTGAGGGGTCTGCCGTTCCGATGCAAAGAGGCCCAAGAGGGGTTTGTGGTCCGTATAGAGGGTAAAGGGCCGGCCGTAGATGTAATCATGAAATTTTTTGACGCCAGCCACGACTGCCAACCCTTCTTTGTCGATTTGGGCATAGTTCCGCTCCGCCGACGAGAGGGTCCGCGAGTAGTACACGATAGGGACTTTGGTCCCATCAGGGAGTCGGTGGCCCAGAACTGCCCCCACGCCATAAGGGGGTGTGTCGCATGCAAGGACCAAGGGCAGGGTCTCTTCGAAATGGGCAAGGACAGAGTTGGACATCAGGAGGCCCTTGATATCCTGGAAGGCTTTAGCGTGCTGGCGGCCCCACGCCCTGGGTCGGTTCTTGTCTAGAAGCTGGTGCAGGGGTTCAGCCACCGCTGCCTTGTGGGGGAGAAAAGCATGATAAAAGTTTAGGAGGCCGAGGAAGGCCTGGAGTTCTTGCTTGTTGGTGGGCGCTGGAGCATCTCTGATGGCACGCAGCTTGGCATCGGAGGGGTGGACCCCCTGGGCATCGATGGAGAACCCCAGGAATTCCACCCGATCCACGCCCAGGAGGCACTTCTCCCGTTTGACCGTGAGGCCGGCTATTTCAAAACGTTGTAGGACTCCTCTAAGGCGGGCAATGAATTCTTCAGGCAAGGCTGCCGCAATCAGCACATCATCGAAGAATGGAGTGACTCCGGGGAGTCCTTTTAAAAGAGAGTCCATTAGTTCCTGGAACAACCCCGGAGCCACACTCATGCCAAATTGCAACCACTTTACTCTAAAGGCCTCCCGGTGGGTCACAATTATTTGGGCGTTGGCCGTGGCCTCATCCACCGGCAGCTGTTGGTAAGCTTGGGCCAAGTCCAACTTGCCGAAAATTTTTGCGCCGGCTAGGGTAGCTAGAACGTGGCTGACAATGGGCACAGGGTATGAGTGGGCCTGAAGAGCCTTGTTGAGGGTGCACTTATAGTCTGCACAAATTCGCACCTCCCCACTGGGCTTGACTGGTCACAATGGGAGTTTCCCAGGTTGCGTGGGTGACAGGCTCTAGTATTCCCTGTGCAATCAGTTTATCCAGTTCCTCCTCAATTTTAGGTTTGAGCGCGATTGGAACTCGCCACGCTTTAAGCCTAATAGGCCGCACTGTGGGGTCGAGGTGTAGTGTAACCGGGGGACCCGTGTAGCAGCCCAAGGTGCCATCGAAAACGGCCGCGAACTCTTCGCAATCCTTGTTAAAGTCCACTCCGACAGTCTTATTGACCCCCCTGATCTCTAGTCCCAGGGGCTTGAACCAGTCGAGACCCAAAAGGTTTGTAAGGTGGTTCTTGACCACTAGCACTTGTAGCTGGCCCTTGAACCCTTTGTATTGGACTGGGACTGGGCCCACTCCCAAGATAGGCACCTTATTCTTCTGGAAGTCCACTAAGGTAAACCCCGGGTCCCTGAGATGAGGCCTCAGCCTGGTGGGAACTTTAAAAAATGTCTCTGCCGCTATAATAGATGATGCTGACCCAGAGTCCACCTCCATTTCGCAGGGCACCCCCCCGATCCCTACATTGACCTGGATTTTGGAGGGCCTGACTGGTGAGGGTAGGTACTGTACCGGGTATCGGTGGGCGTGGAGAGCGTCGATTTCGAAGTCTGGCTGGCCTTCGAAGTGTGCAGATCTTTGCGGGACGCGTGCTCGGGATTTGGATCTGCAGGCGCAGGCGATGTGGCCTTCCTTGTTGCAGAGTCGACAGGTGGCATTCCGGAATCGGCAGGTCTTCCACTTGTGCTGGCCCCCGCAACTTGCACATGCAGGTGGTGTCTTGTGTCTCATGCCCTGTGGGACGTGGGTGGTCTTCCTTCCTGCTGAACGATAGCCGGTTTGTAGGGCTCTGTCCTCGTCCGAGTCCTCCATAGATGGTTCAGGGTTGATCTGGTGTGCCGCAGCCTGTCTTGTCAGCCGTGGCTCTGCTGATCTGCCCTTCTCCCAGCTGGTGGCCACGTCAATTGCCTTTGTTAGGTCGCACTCGGAGAGGGACAGGAGTTTCTGCACTAGTGTTTCGTCCCTCAAACCCCATACAAACTGGTCGAGAAGGGCTTCATTGAGGTCTGCGAAACTGTATCGGCTTGCCACCCGGCGCAGGCTTGTTAAGAACGCCATGGCGGTTTCGCCTGCCTTCTGTGTCCTTTGTCGGAAGTCCCAGTGCCAGGTGAGCTTGGTTGGCTGGGGCTGGAAATACTTCTCCAGAGCGCTGATGATGTCGTCCACCGGCGTCTCTGAGAGCTTCCTGGGTTGGAGAAGAGCCCTGGCTAAGTCCACGGTCTCCGTGCCACACGTACTGATAAGCAGAGCTCTCTGCATGGTAGTCTCTGTAATCTTCCGGAAGGTCAGGTATGACTGGAAGCCTTTGACCCACGAGTCCCACAGCTCGGGGAGATCGATGCTAAAGAGCTGTAGGAGGTTGGCTGGAGCCTCCATTCTTGGCAGCGTGTCTGGGTGGCTTGCGAGCGGAGGTGTGCGCAGAGCGGAGGTGCGGACCCAGATGGCTTGGATTTAGCCGCCTTTCCATGTTCCTGGTTCTGTTGCTGGTTCTTACTGGCATCCCATCCTCGTCGCCAGTGTAAAGTACTGGGGTCGGCGCAGTAAGAGACCAGAGTTGGAGAGTGATTTCAGCAAGCTTTACTTCAGGAACACACACACACAGACTGAGCTCTGTTCAAACTTCCCGTTCCTTTATACAATTCTTGCCCCCTTCTGATTGGTCCTTAACTATCTACACGGATTGGCTATTTACAGGGCCCTAAGGGCCTATCAGGGTACAGTATGAGCCTGGATGTTGATTGGCTACTTATGTTTCAATCCTTCCCCTGATTGGGCACGCTTAGGCCTTCTCTGGAACCCTGGTGTAGAGTTCAAGCTCTGGCTTGTTCGGCTTCCCTCCAAAAGTAACAGTTCCCTCCAAAAGTAACAGTTCTCCCATTTGAGCCTAGGACACAACAGTCACAAACAAGTACCTGTTTCTGTTCTTCAGACAGGTCTTTTTAAACTTGAGAAAAGAGATTTTTTGGCAGCCTCTGCTTACATAAGCAAGCATAAGCCTCTTGGTCTCACAGACTCTAAAGCTGGTGAAGGCAGGAACATTCACTAAAGTTCCAGTTTCCTTGACTAGGGATCACCGCCCATCTATTATGAGCTATTTCTCTCAGACTTATTAGGGATGGGCTATGAATCCCAACTCCTAACTGATTCTCTCAACTGAAGAATTCCATTTGAATCCCCTGTCACTAAAGGTTCTCAGACAGGTTACAGCATTAACCATTTACTGTCTGTCACACCGGTGAGGTGATATCATTTCCTGCTATTAGCTGGAAGTGATGTTGTGCCATGGTGCAATTAAAAAAAAATCCTCTCACCAGCCCATTCAAGGAGACTGAGACTGGGTCTCCCCGAAAACAACCAAAATTTGAGCCTCTTTGACATAATTCCAGCAGTTAGAAAAAGGTTATCAAGAAGTTTTCAACTCTATTTTAAAAGATGAGTTCAAAGTAGGGATGGGCACAAACTGGCTTATGAACCAAAGTTTGTAATTAACTGAGCTGTTTTATTGGTTAGCAAACTGCAATCTGGGCAACTGCAAAGCACCTATGAACCACAGTGTTTTTGTGGCAGTCTGTTGGGTTCATAGCCCGCCTCAGCAGGGAGAGTGGGGTATAAATCGAATTAAACATTTAAATGCTTTCCCTTCACATGGTGAGGCATGCCACTGCAATGGAGCACCTTGGCAAGCAAAGAGAAGGCATTTAAAGAGACCTCTGTGCCTTCCCTTTACTCACTGAGGCATGTAGGTCTCTTTAATTTCCCCCTTTCATTTCCTGAGTTGTCCTGTTGTGACAGCACACCTCAGAGAGTAAAAAGAAGGCATTTAAAGAGACCTACATGCCTTCCCATCACTTGCTGAGTTCTGCCACCCCCTTCAGAAGCTCCCCCCATCTCATGAGCCAACAAACCATGAACTGTTAGTGGTTCTCTGTGCCACACAGACCTCCAGTGTCTCGGACACACTATTTAAAAAGGTGCACCAGGAGGAAGGGGAGGGCAGTCAGTTGGCAAGTGCCTACTCCCCTAGTGGTGCACAAGGCAGCAAACTGTCCTCTGGTAACTAGACTCTGGGTAGTGGGAGACACAGAGGCCTCAGAATGTGAAAGCGAAGTTGGGAGTCCTGACTCTTGACCATCCCAGTGGGCAATTCCTACAAACATCAGATGGTGGCAGCAGTTGAAGTGAGAGGGAGAAAAACTCCATCAGGTGTTGGGGAAACCCAGAATGTCAGGGTGGAACAGGGCCTGCAGGCCAGAGCAGAACTCTTCCACCACACATGCAGAAAAAAATGGAAATCTACAGCTAGAGGATGGGTTTTACAAGGGTGATATGTTCTTCATATAATCACAAAACAAAACAAAAATCTTTACCTGCTAGCAGAAGGCAACTGTAGAAGGAAACAGACAAATCTCCCTGGGGAGGGAGTTCCAAAGTTCCCAAATGTTACATGTGATTGAAAGTCAGATTGGAGAACTTCCATCCCAACTAGTGTCACGTATATAATCTCAATATATGTATGACTACTAATTCCATCCCATATTATTGTCTGATGAAGTGAGCTTTTAGCACATGGAAGCTTACATTCTCAATAAAACTTTGTTGGGCTTAAAGGTGCGACTCGATTCCAAATTTGTTCTAAAGTTCAGACCAACATCTAGTTTGGCCTGTAGGTGAACCAGTGTCAGGCATCCCAAAAAAGTTGGTTGGGTTTGCATGTCTGGGTGGCCAGCAACACCACCAATAAGGAATAACTGAAAAAGAGGACAGGATAGGGCTCTGCAGGGCTTTTTTGGTAGAAAAAGCCCAGCAGGAACTCATTTGCATATTAGGCCATACCCCTGGTGCCAAGCCAGCTGGAACTGTGTTCCTGTGCATTCCTGCTAAAAAAAAAAAAGTCCTGGGGCTCTGCACATGTACAAGCATGCAAGAGAAAACATCTCTGTGTGCAAGTATATGACAACAGATGTGTCATACAGACATGTGCATGTGAGCATGTATGTCTCCTTCCACTGCAATACAGAATGAGTACATGTCATTTATTTATTTATTTATTTATTTATTTATTTATTTATATCCCCCCCTCTCCACAAACTGTCATCTGGATCCTGTCTTTCCTTAGAGAAGGTTAGAGAAGCACAATGTTGAGTTCCTAAATAGGTCATAAGCTGGCTCTCTAGGGATACGAAGGCTATCAGGTGCTTTTCCATCATTCTCTGTGTCATACTAGAATTCTGAAAGCAACAACTCTTCATCTGAGCCCCTTTTAAATTTTAATAAGACCATTTCCTCTGCATAATTGTGCTGACTCTGTGTAGTTTAATGAGCCATTCATGATATCCCTTAAGCAAACTGTCTCAGTAGATGCTGTTTGCCTGCAAACTCCCCCACCCCTCTGAGAAGATGGGTAAGGAGGAGACACTATGTGATATCAGAACTGGAAAGGCCTTCATTAGGTGCTACTAAAAATATTTAGGAAAAAAGCAAGCTCAAGTGACATTTTGAACAGTCCTGAATATAGTCAGTTAACCGTGATTCCTGTCTTCCTTTCCCCCTTGATATTGCCAAGTTTGAATTTGGAATTAATTTTCTGTACATGTCAGGCTTCAGAGTTCAGATGGCTCTAGAATTTGTACGCAGGGAATTTTTTTGTTGCATTTCCGTTTCACAATCCATTTGGGTTATAAGGCTTCAAATATTCAGCATGGATTGGATGAAAGACATTTCTTTATTACTTCTGCGAACAAACGAAACACAACTCTTCCCCTCCCTCCCTCTCCCAGATTTCTGTGTCAGCCTTCAGCCTTCTTTATCCACCGGCATATGAATAATTTAAAATCAAATTTTCAATATAAACAGCTGTATGCAGAGACATCTGACACAAAATGATTCTTTTGTGTATTGAATGGTTGATCTAGAAATGTTTATGCTCCGTTTTCATACACTCTTGGTGGGAAAGGCACTGGTTTAATTGTGGGCTTTTTTATTCTCTGCAAAGCTCTAATGTAAAAGTAATAATATATTGGTCACTCTATCTGAGTTTCCATACTTGCCGGTGAGAAACAAAGGGGATGTGGCAGAAGAAGCTGTGATCTTACTTAGTACCCAGAAGTCCTAGGTTGAATTCCTGGCATCTCAGGGCCAAACTGGGAATGGAAGGTCGTGCTTCTTACTGAACTTGTGTGAAGATTGAGCCTGCACCAGCCTCTATTGGTTTAGGAGCAGTGGAACATTAGGTGAGGGCAACCCAGAAGTGGAGAGGATTCCTTCATGGCTCTGATCCTTGACTAGTTCCTCACTATGGTTTGCCTCCTAGTACTTGAGTTTTCTATCCCTTGGGCTCTGGGCTGGTTGCCAACTGTTTTGCCTTGTCACTTGTGACATCACAACTCTGGACCCCCCTCTTCCTATCACATGACTATACTACATCCCTGCAGCTCAGTAAGCCCCAGGGCTATTTTTGTAGGAAAAGCCCAGCAGGAACTCATTTGCATATTAGGCCACACCACCAATGGCACCATTGTTCCACACAGGGTTTTTTGTAGAAAAAGCCCAGCAGGAACTCATTTGCATATCAGGCCACATCCCCTGACACCAAGTCAGCTGGAACTGAGTTCTTGCGCATTCCTGCTTTTAAAAAGCCCTGGTGAGCTCTATGCTGCTGCCTTGTAGTTATGTGTGGAATGTGGACCCCAGGTCTGGGAAAGTCAAAGACCACGGCCCTAGAAAAAATTAATGACTGCAGATAATAAATCCAGTGGGAAACTGAGATATCAAAGAGTTTGAGTCAAATATGGCCCATGGCCTTCATTCACTGGCCATGTTCATTTGTTATAATTTTGACCGTTCAGTTTTGCATAATGGGAGAGTATGTTACATGTCATCTTCCCAATGCATGTAGGCACCATTTTGTGTCAAAAGGAGAATGTGAGTGCTTTCCAGCTTTGGTACATGTAAATACATGCCCTCTGCAAATCTGGGTTTCCATGGGTGATTACAGACCACCACTTTGGGCCAACTCAGAGACAGCTCTGAAATTGTCCCAAAAAATCCTTCCACACACAAACATCTATCGCCTGTCTCCGTCCCATACTCACCCCGTCCTCCAGCCTCCGCAGGCCAGCTCAAAAAGCTACCACTTCTGAAGTGGTAGCAAGTTTCTGAGCCAACAGCCAGTTGCCCAGTTGGCATCTGGAAGCGGCAGGGTGGATGTGAGGCGACTTGACTGTGTGAAAGTGCCAAGCTGCCCCAAGCTGCTTCTGCCTTTTCCCCCCTTAAAAACTGTTGGGAGATCCTGAGCGTTTCACTTGTTGGGGGAAGAAAGAGCAGTCTGGCTTCTGATGTGCCTCTGCATCTGGAGGCACCTGGCCGCCTGGCAGATGGAATGCAGGTGCTTCACTGGGGAGCATGTGGAGTCTTCGGGATGCCTCCCAACCACCCCAAACTGCCTGTCTGTTATCACCCTAATTGTGCATACTGAAGCTGGAAAACATCCATGTTGCCTTTTTGCATTAAACAGTGCCCACACTTATAGAGAGGATCACACATAGCATGATCTCCCCTCCCATGCTGTTGGATCACCAATATCATAATGACTGAACAGAGCTACTGGCTCCAGTCTCTTGCAGTAGAACAGCAGAGGGGACACCTTCAAGATGGTGATGGACATGCAGAGTTATTGCAGATGCCCTAAACTAATAGCTTCAAGATGGCTTCTTGTACTGTAGGACACTTGTACAATACTTAGGTGCTGCACCAGCTTTGAGGTGCTTCCTGGTCACAAGAGGAGGTGGTAATGGCAGCAGAAGCAGCACTAAAAATCTTCCCACGGTCTCCAAAAGGTTGCTGTGCTGTAATTGGATGGATATTGTAGAAGCACATGCAAAGTTTGGCTCCAAGGAGAGAGCCAATTTGGTGTAGTGGTTAAGTGCGCAGACTCTAATCTGGAAAGACTGGGTTTGATTCTTCAATCCTCCACATGCAACTGCTGGTGTGACCTTGGATCAGTCACAGTTCTCTCAGAGCTGTTCTCTCAAGAGCAGGTCTCAAAAGAGCTCTCTCAGCCCCACCTACCTCACAGGGTGTCTGTGGTAGGGAGGGGAAGGGAAAGGAGATTGCAAACCACTCTGAGTTAAGGGTGGATTATAAATCCAATCTGTTCTTCTTCTTTCCATTGGTGAAAAAAGAAGGTGGAGTCTCCTTTGATCATCAAATGCTATGCTGGGAATCACAAAAACCTGCATGAGCTAAGAAAACTCTGGGAGGACATAATAATTGGGTAATGCTAGCTGAGCAACAATGTTAGAAGGCTCCAACTCAAAATATATAGTTCAGAAACAGTTTGTTGATGTAGACCCTTGAATTAGGATGCTCCAGATGGGAAAATCTGGCAGGATTAGTTGGAAAAATGTATAACAGTGGAATCCTAAGCAGAACAGAGTTACTTACATTGGTTTAAGTCAATGGGTTTCGAGGGGTGCCACTCTATCTAGGATTGCACTGTAAATCTCTCAGGATGAAGACTTGACAGAGGTGACAGTTTACTTTGCAACTTCCTAGGAAGCTAGAACAAATTAATTAACAACTCTTCTGTTAATTTACTTGGGGAAAAAATGCTGAAAGCTTTTCTGCCTGACTCATCGGATTTTTTTTTTTGCCAGTCACAGCTGTTAACATCTTCCTTAACATATGTTAAAATTCTTTTACGTTTTTCACCCATAGTAAGGCACATTACTAGGTAAGCCTGCCATTTTCTTCTGTGGACACTTTTTGTCCTAAGCTTCTGAGCAATGTTAGTGCAGCAAGTTTGAACAGCGGACCTGTCAGGGCAGATTTTCTCTCTGAGAAGAGACGGTCTTGTCTTTTTCAGAAAACCTTCTTTAAAAACCATTTTTTCAGCTATAAAAGTTAAAGATAGAAAGTGCAAAGTAGTTTTTTTCAAGGTCATGATGTCAAAGCTTAGTCTTGTCTGCTTGTTAATCAGGGCTTTTTTTGAGCAGGAATGCACAGGAACACAGTTCCAGCTGACTTAGTGTCAGGGGTGTGGCCTAATAGGCAAATGAATTCCTGCTGGGCTTTTTCTACAAAAAAGGCTCTGTTGTTAATTATCATGGTCTGAAAAAAAAATCTGTTTTCCACCCTTCTTTTTAAAATGTTAACATCCAGTTTGATGAAGAGTTCTGGTGATCTTAAAAGCTTGCAAAATGTTTTGTGTCGATCTGGGTGACTTTAAGAAAAGGTAGTACATGGATTTCATTTAGGGTTGCCAGCACTGCACTGGGAAATTCCTGGAGATTTGGGGGTGGAGCCTAGAAGCACAGGTTTTGCAGAGGGAAGGGATCTCATTGGGGTATAATGCCATAGAGCAGGGGTGTTAAACGTGCGACCCGAGGGCCAGATCAGGCCCCCAGATGGCTCCTCTCAGGCCTGCAAACAACTCACTGTTATCTGCTTCCTTCTCTCTCTTTGCTGCAAGCAAAGGTGTTCATTGAAACAATTTAATGTCCATCTGAAGAGATGAATGTAGACAGGGCTTTTTTTTGCAGCAGGATGCAGCCAATCCTCCAAGAGTTTACAGGGCCTACTGTAAGTTCCAGGAGGATTGGCTACATCAGGGGTGTGTGGCCTAATATGCAAAGGAGTCCCTGCTACAGAAAAGCCCTGAATATAGATACACTGCCAAAGCCACTTTCCAGAATTTGCTTTAGTATCTGCAAGAGAAAGTGAATCTTGTGGCCTAGCACATGCTCCGTTGAGACAGGATATGGGAAGGAATATACTGGGCAGTGTCACTTAATCCTCACACAGACAACTTCAGAGGCAGTAGTAGAGTCAGCAAAGCTAGATCTATATAGGACATTTTCTACCTTTCCTTCAGTCTGCTCTGCTGCTGCCCCTCTTGTTTACCCAGAATGCTACTCTTTGGGGTTTCTTTTTTCTGGTCTCTCCCCCCACTTTCCACCTTGAGGGCTAGACATGTTTTCTGTGATTTCTTCCAGTTTAGGCAGATAACTAGAAACTCTTACTGTATCTTTCCTGTTCAGTATGGAGTTCTTTATCAGTAAAAGTCTTCTGTTTCCTTTCTATTTATTTATTTTAGTATATTTCTACTCCGCCCATTCCCGGTAGGGCTCAGGGCAGAGTACAACATATGATAAAACAATAAAATACATAAATACATTTTAAAAACAGACAACTCAACAGCACTCAGAGAAGTTTTACTGTATCATCACATATTGCCCAGTTTGGCCGTCTCACATCATGATATCTCATAGAGATGACAGATAACAATCCATTTTATAGCACAGGTGACAGTGTCAATAGGGGAGGCCAACCAGATCAAGAATAGACGCCTGCAGCCTCAACTAAAAGCCTGGCAGAACAGTTCCATTTTACAGGCCCTACGGAAGGCTAATAAGCCAGGTAGGGCCCGGATCTCTGTAAGGAGCTGATTCCACCAGGCTGGAGCCAGGACTGAAAAAGCCCTGGCCCTGGTTGAGGCAAGGCAGGCGTCTCTTGGGCTGTGGATGGCCAACAGATGTTGGGAGGCTGAACTTACTGACCTCCTGGGCATATATGGAAAGAGACAGTCCCGCAGGTATGTTGGCCGCGTAAGGCTTTAAATGTTAGAACTAAAACCTTGAAGCGGATCCGGTACTCAATGGGCAGCCAGTGCAGACTGCGGAGCACCAGCTGAATGCCCACCCGTAAAGGTGGTGCAGTCAGCAGGCGAGCTGCCACATTCTGTACCCACTGCAGTTTCCGGATCAATCTCAAGGATAAGCCAGCATACAGCGAGTTACAGTAGTCTAGTATGGAAGTGGCCGTTGTATGGATCACTGTAGCCAGGTCCTGGAGGGGATAGATATGGTGCTAGCTGCCTGATCTACCGAAGATAACAAAAGGCAGACCTGGCAACAATCATGATCTGGGCCTCCATGGAAAGGGAGGCATCCAAGGTCACTCCCAAGCTCTTCACCTGTTGGACTGGCACCAATGTGGCACCGTCCAAAGCTGGGAGCTGGATGCCCATACCCACCCCACCCCGACTCAGGTACAGGACCTCCATCTTAGCTGGATTCAGCTTCAGCCAGCTCTGTTGTAACCACCCAGCCACAGCTCCCAATGCCTCGGACAACTGGTTAGGGACGGTGACTGGCTGGCCACTCATCAACAGATAGAGCTGGGTGTCATCAGCATACTGGTGGCAACCCAGCCCCAAACCTCGGGCAATCTGGGCAAGGGGGCGGATATAGATGTTAAATAATATTGACGAGAGAATTCTAAAGTAACATGCCTCTGTGTGAATTTATTCCGAAGCAGCCGGGACATAAATTCACCAATGCAAAGCTAGATCAAACTATCCTTATGACCTAGTAAAGTTGAACGGCAGTATGGGGCTCCAGCCAAGGTAGGTAAACTAGGAGATTGTCTTTGTGATGGCCCTGAAAGGGGCATGGCCATTAGGTGGCAGGTGCTTCCTGCAGCGGCTAGGGTTAACAACAGGTCCTGCCCCTTTAATATAAACTAAATGGGATGGGATGTTATTTAGCAGGTGATGCTATTTACCTCCATACCAGGAAAAGCTTTACTGCCTCCATCTACATTTACTGTCTCTGTTAAAGAGGCAGGACATTCAGGTTGTTGGCAATCCTAGTGGGGGGAGACATGTTCCAAAGAGGCCAGCAGGTGGGAGGCCAAAGAGGCAATGGCAGCAGAGCTGTGGCCGGTTTCCAGGGGGGTGGTTTATGGGCACAGATGCTGGGAATGCCTGAGGTACAGGGATCAGGCTTGGGGAGGTGTGGCTGCACAGGTGGTGACAGGCCCGCCCTGGCCATGAGAAGGCTGGGTGGAAGAAGACTCCAGAAAAGGGGCCCGAGTTAAAGGGGAGGCAGAAAGAGAGCCCTGAGAAATTGAAGGAGGAGATTCAGGGGAGGAGGAGGAGAAAAGCAGGAGAAAGGACAACAGGCAGAGCACAAGAAGGAGGAAGAGAACAGCTGTCGGTATCAGGGTGAGGTAGGGATGCCAGCCTCCAGGTGAGACTTGGGAATCCCCCAGACTTACAGCTCATCTCCAAACTACACAGGTGAGTTCCCCTGGAGAAAATGAATGCTTTGGAGGGTGGACTCTATGGCATCGTGTGCCCCTCTGAGGTCCCTGTCCTCCCCAGGCTCCATCCCCAAAGCCCAGGAGTTTCTCAACATGGATCTGGCAACCTTACCCACCCCATGCCCAGCTAGTTATTGGGGGAGGACCTGGCAATGCTAGGGGGAGGTCAACCCAGGGGGGGCCATATCTAAGAGACTCTCTGAGGACCACAGACAGATAAGATGCCAGAATAACAGCCAAGTACTTATATTGAAAAGGGGCACTGATAAGGCAGAGTAAAACAGGGAACCTGGTCTGCAGATTGGTTTGTGAACCAATAGACATGTCCCTTCCTATGCACAGTGCCACAGTCTTCTCCTGCACTATCTAGATAGGTGTGGTGATATTTAAAGTGGGAAGACGTCACTTGTGAATGGGGGTAACGCACCCTTAACCAGGGGAAGATTCCAGATGGATTGTTAGAGCTTGAAAATGCGCGTGTGATCTCAGCCTAGGTATTCTGGTGGCTTTGGGAGGGCTCTAAACTCAAGATCTGTCTGACTGTGGACTCAAAAGAACTGAAAAAACTTTGACATTAGTTATTATTATTTTGCTTCCTCTGCACAAATACGCGGTTAGTAGATTAGATTCTGAGCAACATTGTTGATGCAGTGACTGTGCTGAAAACTCAGCTCTTATTAAACTGTAATTGGCTCAGTTTGCTGTTAGAAGCCAGAGGGGAGAGGGGAGGAAATCAGATGTTTTTGTTTGCTAAAAGCTTAATACCAGACACCCGTATTAAGCTTTAACTAACAAAACTGCACCTGATCATCAGCCACAAAAACAGGATTCTCCCCCCCCCCCCCCCCGGCACAAAACCTTTCCTATCTTCTGGCTTTTCACAGCTGATGGTTTAATTAGAAGGTCTCACAACCTTACATGCTTCACACCACCCTAAAAGTCTTCTATGCATACCCAACAAGCAGATTAGAGAAGGGGCAAGGGGAAGTGCACACATCCACAGTCACATCTGATCAGACAATTATAGTCCAAACAGCCCCTCAGATGAAAGCATGCTGAACTATCCAGTTTAGCCTGAGCTTGTTAGAACTTGGGCTGCTTAGCAGAACTGGCCACCAAGAAAGAAAAGGGGAAGACTCCAGGAGCACCTTAAAGATTAACAAAATTTGTAGTAGGGTATGAGTTTTTGTGAGTCATTATTCATTTCTTCAGATACCTGATTCACAAAAACTGATACCCTGCTACAAATTGTGTTAGTCTTTAAGGTGCTATTGGACTCTTCCTCTTTTCCACTGACAGACTAACATGCCTACCCATCTTGATCTATCACCAAGAAAGAGTTGGGGTTGCTACATAGAGGAAAGATTCAGCTGGATAGCTATTTTGGTCTGAAGCACTAGAACAAAGTTTGAAACAATAGAACAAAGTGGCACATTTAAGACCAACAAAGTTTAATTCTGGGTATAAATTTTCAGGTGTGTACACACTTCTTCAAATACATTGAGACAGATTTTCACAAACCATTACATATAGGTAGAGAGAGGAGGTACGGGGTTTAGTTGCCAGGAAGGGCCAGTTAGAGTCAAGAAAGCAATGGCAAACCACCTCTATCTTTTGCTTGGAACACCCCATGGATGGAGTCACCATGAACACGACTCAAAAGCATGTTCTTTTTCTTATTAACATTATGCTGCTCTGCTATGCACCATCTCATAGCTGCAATCTTTTTGTTGATTGTATCTTTTTGTAATGTGATTTTGTGGTTAGGGTCCAATTGCTAATTATAACAAGTAGAGCTAACACTCTTTAAAGCAAATACCTGCACTTTAAAAAAGATAGTCAACATCTGCTGGACCTCAGGTTTTCATCCATCTCTTGCAAACTTTCTGAATTCTTCCCAGCTTGCTTCAGATCTGGTCACCATGTAAATATTTATGACATTCAGACCTGGGCTGGAAGGGCTGGAAACACAAGAAATGGACATTTCAAACTACTTTGGAAAAGGTCCCTGCAAACACTTTATCAGTCTCGATGTTCAGTACAAAGAATAACAAAAAAAAAGTGGGGGAGGAAGGGAAGAGAAAGCAGAGTTTTTCAAAGAGTGATGGAAACGCTCCAGTCTGGAAAATAGAATAGAAGATGTGTTGCAAAGCTTGATTGGATTCAATGCTGTTGGGAGCAAAACATGTTTTCAAGACTGTAACCAGGGTTGTTTTTGTAGAAAAAGCCCAGCAGGAACTCATTTACATACTATGCCACACCCCCTGACATCACCATTGTTTCTCAAAAGGCTTTTTTGTAGGAAAAACTCAGCAGGAACTCATTTGAATATTAGGCCACACCCCTTGCCACCAAGCCAACTGGAACTACATTCCTGCTCAAAAAAAGCCATGGCTGTAACAAAGGATGCTGGGAAAAAGAAAGCAAACCCACCCCTGCATTCTCCCATTGTGAATATTAACCAAGAACAACAATGAGATAGTGTGCTGTCAAAACACAGTGGGCTCGTGGTGACCCCAGGATCATGGGATTTTAAAGTAAGATGAACGGAAGTGGTTTGCCATTGCCTTCCTCTGCACCTCAACTCCTTTCTTAGTAGTCTCCCATCGAAGTTTTAACTGTGGCTGACCAACTATCAGGCAAAACTTAATGAAATGTCTCTCCAGCAATAATGAAATATGCAGGTCTCTTGCAAGACAAGAGAGGAAGAAGAACATGGCAGCCCATACAGCAGCAACACTGGAGGTTAATTGAAAGCCGGGGTGCACAACAAGGAGGGTCATGGAGCTATGTGGTATAGTTCTTGTACCCATCTCCACAGCACTGACAGATGATGGAGGCTGTAGGTTGCTTCAGTTCCATGCAGCACTTTCAAACAGCTTCCCTGCCTCCCGTCTGAGGAATGAAAATTGCTTGGTGACAATCTGAAACCAACTGAATTTCAGCTTGAGATTGTTTGAGGGTTTGCATGAACCCCCTAAAGCGAACAAGTTAAAATTGATCATCTGCTCTCCCATTTGGATTTACTGCATTTATTTTCACGGTAATGTGATTTGCAAAATAACCCAGTTGTTGCCTGAGTGCCTCTGGGTATATTTGTATTAATAATATACAATTAAGCAAATGTTATCATGGCTGCTGGCTGAATGGAAGAGAGCGCTCAGCTTTTTGAACAGATGAATTTATATATGAAATTGTGTAGAACTGGAGCAGGAATTAGGGCACAGTGGACTCTGGGCTCTGACTTTCAGCACAAAGGCTGAGGTATTGTGCCTTCCCTCCCCACCCCCATCCTCTCCTGCTAGTGATCTGCTTTGCTATCTGCTGTGGGGGGCTGGGAGTTTTCTAGAACCAGAGATCTGGTTCTGCTCTTCCATGCTGAGAACAGGGACTTAGCAATTGGGGTCCCTTTATATTCTTTCTCCCTTCCTTCTAGTGATCTCATCTTCTGTTTGCAGGGTTTGGACTGGCTCTTGTTCCTGCACTCACACCAAACACAGGGGCTCAGTGAACACCATCAGGGTGAAAGTGGGTGGAAGGGGTCCTCGTGGGGGGAAGAAGGTCCCTGGACCTTCTTCATGGCCTTGGGTCAGCCATAGCTCTGGCAGAGGTTGTCCTTGAAAGGGCAGCTGCTGTGAGAGCCCTCTCCAGCCCCACCCACCTCACAGGGTGTCTGTTGTGGGGGAGGAAGGTAAAGGAGATTGTGAGCCGCTCTGAGACTCTTCGGAGTGGAGGGCGGGATATAAATTCAATATCTTCTCTCTTCTGAACCTGGGTATGAGCAGAGTCTTGCCCCAACAGGCATCACCAGGGGTCTTGGAGCCTTCTTTCTGCTGCCATGGGGGAACTTTGGGTAGTGCCAGCCCAAGGGCGTGTGGTGTCCTAGGCAGGCGCCCCCACTACCCCACTGCTGCCCCCTGCTGCTCCATTGCACCCCCCAGCGCTCTGACTGCCACCCATGCCTCCTCCGCCAGCCCGCCGCTACCACCACCGCCCACCCCTCCTTTTCCTTCCCATCCTGTCACCTCCCCCAGAGTGTCCTTCAAAAGAAAAGACGCAAGCTGCACCGTGGCCAGCAGGGCCCAGGCACGGCGTGCTGTGATTACAGGGGGGGAGGAGGCAACGGGAAGGAAGAGAAGGGAAAGGAGGGGCGGGTGGTGGTGGTAGCAGCAGGATGGTGGAGGAGGCATGGGCGACGGGTGGACAGAGTGCTGGGGGATGCAATTGGAAGGGAAAGGAGGGGCATGTGGTGGTAGCAGCATGGGCAGCGAGCTGGGGGTGTGTGAAGGGAAGGAGTGGGCGGGCACCATGCCTGGGGGGGCAATGGGAAGGGAAAGGAGGGTTTGGAGGTGACCGTGATGGCAGCGGGTGGAAGAGGCAAACAAACTAGGCTCTTGCCTGAGGCACTGGGAGAGGGGAGCCCAATTCGGTGCATCCACCCTCCTGGCACCCTAGGCAACTTCCTAGTTTGCCTAGTGGGTGAGCCGGCCCTGACTTTGGGAAGCCACCATCAAAAGTCTGGGTGTGCTAGCCATTTCCTCTCTCTTTTGGATACTGGCTACATATTTCAGCCTTGGGTGGAGGTGGTCATGCTTTGGGGTTTGTGTTTCAGGGGTGGACTCAGGATTTTCAAGCCACCACATCAGTTTCCTTTTAAGTGCTTTTGAGCAACCATGTCTGATTCCTTGTCAGGGCTTTGACCCTCCATGTCTACTTTCATCTCAGGGCTTTGACCTACCACATCTATTTCCTTTTCAGGGCTTTGACCCATCATGTCTTCTTTCTTCTCAGGTCTTTTGAGCCACCTACATGACTTTCCTTTCAGAACTTCCAGCCACCTCATCAGCATACAACATTGCCTATTGGTTTGTGTTTGGGTGTCAGGGGTGGACTCAGGGCTTGGAGCCACCATATCTACATATGTCAGAGATGGATTCAGGACTTTCAGGCCACCATAGCTACTTACTTCTCGGGAGTTGCAGCTACCATGTCTACATAAGTCCTTTCACACTGATTTGGGTTTGGGTCTCAGGTGGTCTTAGGGTACATTGCCTTGGTTCTACTGGGTTGGCAAAAATGTCCCCCACCTTCAGTTTCTACTGGAGAGATTCTCAAGGATTTTGATTTTGTTGCTGGTCTGCCGGGCTTCTGTTCTTGCTTTTTTGTTGTTTCCCCTCTGCATTGGAAATAAAGGAGTACGGGGACACCTTCTTTGGAGGGGATGTGACTCAGACCCCTATATCCAATCCTCACCAAAACTGGCGGGCAAGTAGAGGAGAGTCAGCCAGAGATTTGAGGTGAGTTTAGTGTTTATAGTATGCTGGGAGGGGAGGGCTTTCAATACACTCTTGAACCTGAACCTCATTTCCCCAGAAAGCACTTTCCTGGGGCAACTTTATTTCGGGGGGCATAACTTGGACTCTGTATATCCAATCCTCACCAAACTTGGAGGGAAGGTAGAAGAGAGTCAACTGGAGAACCCCTGTGAGTTTGGTATCTCTAGCACTCATGGGAGGGGTGGTGTTCTACTGCATCATCAACTTCCTGAACTAGTTTGGTTCATATAAATGGGGTTTTGTCCATGATGGTCCATGGTGAGCTTCATGTGTGCACCATGTACCAAACTGCATTTTTTCAGTTTGTGCCCATCCCTAGTGAAAACTGCTTTGAGCCTACACAGATTCTAGGGGCAGCTCCTAAGGGCAGAATTGTCTTCAAGAGTACAAAGGTATTCCAGATGAATAGAAGGATGTTGCAAAGAAGGATGGATCACAAATGAATTGTTTACAGTACTTTTGCTCCTGTCTATGGAAGAAATTTATAGATCCTCTGTGTTTTTAGCAAGCCAGGAATTGTTTGTTAATTGAAACCACCTCCACTTCCTTGACAAGAGATTACCATATTTGAGACTCTTTATAATCAGCTCCTGTTTTAATGCTGGATGGTCTTTGTTGTTGCTAGGCAGCTGCACACATTCCAGCAGTGAAATATTGCTCCATGGACTACAGCTAATTGGATGGCAGTGCATTTCTTGGAGCTGTGGCATGCAAAAATTTAGTTTCCTTTTTTTTTAATTTCCTGTTTGCTTATTTGGAACGAAGAGGCAGAGTGGAAGAGAGGCTAATGTAAAAGGGGGGGAAGGGGAAAATGATGTTATGGACTTTAATATAATCAGCTGCAGAGTGAAATCATTAATGATCTTCATAGTATCAGTTAAGCTTTGTGCTTTATTGGTGCTATCCAGAGTTCTAAGCCCACTGACTTCCACAGATTTAGAAGGATGTAACTCTGCTTAGGATGGTACTGTAGGTTTATTGTGTTTACAAAAGTAAAACATTGAGCCCAAACATGGAATGTTTTATGGGTCAGAAATGGCACTGAAAACTAGAAGAGCAATAGTTCAGAGAAAACAGTATAAGAAGTTCTTGTTTTTTTTAAAAAGGAGGGGGTCTTTTATGATAGTTCCTGAGCTTCTTAATTTCCCTTCCCAACAGCTGCCTTCTTGACAGACCTTGCCTCCCTCTCTCTTTCCCTTCCCTTCTCAGCCCCAGCCTGCCAAGGCCATGACACTCACCCTCACCAAATTTCTAGCATCCACTGTATTTCTCCTCACTATGGGCCTTATTACTAGCATATACATAAATATGAAGTTCTTCATTTTTTAAAAAGGAGGGGGTCTTTTATGATTGCTCCTGAGCTTCTGTTCAATGTGAATTCAATTCAAGCCCTTCATGATTGGTAGTTTGCATACCTGGAGGATTATTCCTCCATGTATGAGCCTCTCTGCCAACTGTAAGAACATAAGAACATAAGAGAAGCCATGTTGGATCAGGCCAACGGCCCATCAAGTCCAACACTCTGTGTCACACAGTGGCAAAAAATTTTATATACACACATACACTGTGGCTAATAGCCACTGATGGACCTGTGCTCCATATTTTTATCTAAACCCTTCTTGAAGGTGGCTATACTTGTGGCCGCCACCACCTCCTGTGGCAGTGAATTCCACATGTTAATCACCCTTTGATTACATCACATCAGTTTATGTTGGTTGTCTCTTCACCTTTGTGCTCCCAGACCTCTCTGGCCCCATCTGTCTGGAATGAGCTTCCTGGGAGAGATCCCTATGATCTCTGCATTAGGTATGCATGTAAGTGTTATCAGGTTACAAGGAATTTTCCTGAGCCACAGCAAGGGATTTTCAAGGCAAGTGAGAAGCAGAGGTGGTTTGTCATTGCCTTTCTCTGCAAAGCCTTCTTCGGTGCCCACCCATCCAAGTACTGACCCTGCTTAGCTTCTGCTAAGATCAGGCTATGCCATTCCACTTTTATTCCTGATCTCTGCAGTACAGGCAGTCAAAATTATATTGTTCCAGCAAGTATTTTTGTCCTGTCAAAAAAGTATTCTAACTGTATTATTTTGTGATGTAGAGATTGGGTACAGTAATTTATCTAGTTTTAACTCAATTTATCTAATTTATCTCATTTTAACTTGCTGTTATCCCATTTATGTTATTAGCCACTTTAGGTTGTTATAGGGGAATACAGGGTAAACACTGACTTTAAATAAATAAATATTGGCAAGGGCCTTTTATTGTAGTTGTTAACTTCACCCATTTGGATTTTTTCCCTCATTCAAAGGTAAAAGGAAGAAAGCTTGTTGGTTTCACTTTTAAAAATACGTGGCATGAATAATGCCCTGATTTTCCAGTCTCAGTTGGCCCAATCTTATTAGATCTCAGCTGCTAAGCAGGTTTGGCCCTAGTTAGTATTTGGATGGGAGACCTCTACGGAAGTCCAGGTCTGTGATACAGAGGAAGGCAATGGCCAACCACCCATGAATGTCTCTTGCCCTAAAAACTCTACTGGGCTGCAGAAGTCAGCTGTAACTTGATGGTGAGAGGAAAGAAAGAAAGAAAGAAAGAAAGAAAGAAAGAAAGAAAGAAAGAAAGAAAGAAAGAAAGAAAGAAAGAGACCACCTTGATTGGGTGGTGTCAGGCAGAAACAAAGGGGCTTCTGATGATTTTTAAAAGAATAAAATTCACAAGACTTTCTCACTGAAATGGATGAAACTGACAGTCCCCTAATCTTTTGATAAAGTTCCTCATCAAAGGCTCCTTAGAAAGCTTGAGAGTCATGGAGTAAAAGGACAGGTCCTCTTGTGGATCAAAAACTGGCTGAGTAATAGGAAGCAGAGAGTGATTATAAATGGGCAGTCTTCGCAGTGGAGGACGGTAAGCAGTGGGGTGCCGCAGGGCTCGGTACTGGGTCCCATGCTCTTTAACTTGTTCATAAATGATTTGGAGTTGGGAGTGAGCAGTGAAGTGGCCAAATTTGCGGATGACACTAAATTGTTCAGGGTGGTGAGAACCAGAGAGGATTGTGAGGAACTCCAAAGGGATCTGTTGAGGCTGGGTGAGTGGGCGTCAACGTGGCAGATGCGGTTCAATGTGGCCAAGTGCAAAGTAATGCACATTGGGGCCAAGAATCCCAGCTACAAATACAAGTTGATGGGGTGTGAACTGGCAGAGACTGACCATGAGAGAGATCTTGGGGTCGTGGTAGATAATTCACTGAAAATGTCAAGACAGTGTGCGTTTGCAATAAAAAAAGGCCAACACCATGCTGGGAATTATTAGGAAGGGAATTGAAAACAAATCAGCCAGTATCATAATGCCCCTGTATAAATCGATGGTGCGGTCTCATTTGGAGTACTGTGTGCAGTTCTGGTCGCCACACCTCAAAAAGGATATTATAGCATTGGAGAAAGTTCAGAAAAGGGTAACTAGAATGATTAAAGGGCTGGAACACCTTCCCTATGAAGAAAGGTTGAAACGCTTAGGGCTCTTTAGCGTGGAGAAACGTCGACTGCGGGGTGACATGATAGAGGTTTACAAGATAATGCATGGGATGGAGAAAGTAGAGAAAGAAATACTTTTCTCCCTTTCTCACAATACAAGAACTCATGGGCATTCGATGAAATTGCTGAGCAGACAGGTTAAAACGGATAAAAGGAAGTACTTCTTCACCCAAAGGGTGATTAACATGTGGAATTCACTGCCACAGGAGGTGGTGGCGGCCACAAGCATGGCCACCTTCAAGAGGGGGGTTAGATAAAAATATGGAGCAGAGGTCCATCAGTGGCTATTAGCCACAGTGTGTGTGTGTGTGTGTGTGTGTGTATATATATATATATCTATATATATATCTATATCTATATATCTATCTATCTATCTATCTATCTATCTATATATATATATATATATATATATATATATATATATATATATATATATATATATATATATATATATATATATATATATATATATATTTGGCCGCTGTGTGACACAGAATGTTGGACTGGATGGGCCATTGGCCTGATCTAACATGGCTTCTCTTATGTTCTTATGTAATCAATTTTATCCTTTTTCTCTTTTGCCTCCCTGGAACAGCAGAAGAGAAAATAGAAAGCTGTGATCAGCCTCAAAATAAGTGGCTGGTAGGAATTCCAGGAAAGGGGTTAAAGTTTTCTCCCACAATTCACAGGTGTATATTAATTATGAGGAAACAAGTGGGTGAAATTTCCCAAGCCACAGTCTTTCCAGAGAAGGTGACCTAACATATGGGGGTTAATATTGCATAATTAATACTGAATCAGGCCAGCACTCATATTGTATTAAGAAAAAATTTTTTTTGTTGCTTTCTGGAAATATCCTGTTGTATATGTGGACTGAGGTTACTATTAAACAGGTTCCTTCATGGCTCATTGGAGCCTTTAGGTCAGAGCTTGGGGACCCAGGAACAATAGGCAGTAGGATCCAAATCCCTGCTGCCCTGCTCCAATCACAGGCCCCCTGCTGGTTTAAATGATCCAATGGCATCCCAGTGCGGGAACCTTGAACTGTATATAGTTGGCCCAGTAAAGCAGTATTCTAGTTCAGCCATTACCATGATGTAACTAATAAAGAGAGCTATGATCACTGCAACTGTACAGGTCTCCTCCTTGCATTGAACTCACTATATTATACATCCCCAGACTTTTCTCATGGGAATTCCATTTGTATCATAAATCGTATCAAGGAAGAGGTCGTTTTGGGTGGAGAATCCCATAAGTGTGAATTGAAATGTATTTTATACTGTAAGCCTGAATGGCCTCCTTAGCAAAGATAAATGGTTGGGAAGGCTTCTGTCTGATTACCTGCATTAAACAGTATAGAAGAACAATTTTAAGAACTAAGAGTTAGTTTAGCCTAATGGCACAGAGCTCAGTCTTAAGAAGAGTTATACTGTTGATTTACACCATTGATTTCAGTGGATTTAGAACACTATAACTCTCCTTAGGATTATTATTATTAATTCAACTTAATTAATCACCCTATTCAAGCTCGCACCGGGCTCAGGGTAGTGTACAACATATATTAAAACAATATACTAGTTAAAAACAGCACAATAAAGCAATTAAAAATATAAATATATAAATATAAAAATTGCAACTCTACGGATTTACAAGGGTGGAATTCTGTTTAGAGACCTTACTTTTAGAATGAGAGACAGGCATCCCTAGCTGACATCTCACTTTGGACATAATCTTGCTGGGTGGGCTTTTCTGTGCTTTGATTTCCACCACTATCTGGGGTTTTCTACAAGAAAACAAACAAACCCTGCCTTTAGGTTTAACTGGCACCTTAACTTTTAGTTGTCTTATACTTTCAGAGGACAGCCACCTGTTACAGTGAAGATCACAGTGGCAGAAAAATCAGATGTCACAGCACAGTGAACTGTAGTTTGTTTAGGCAGCAGTTTGTTGCCCAAAGCTTAGGTTGTCTTCTAGCTAAACAAGTAACAGGCCACAGTTTGTTGGTAAGCCCCAGCTAGCCTATGTCTGCTTTCAAGGAAAATGAGATCCTGAGCTCCGTTCTGATGCCAGGTTGCTGGCAAAGTCTTACTATGTATATAGCCAACTTGGAGAGGGGGAAAAAAAGACTAGGGGAAGCCAAGCCTTGTAAGAACATAAGAGAAGCCATGTTGGATCAGGCCAGTGGCCCATCCAGTCCAACACTCTGTCACACAGTGGCAAAAAACCAGATGCCATCAGGAGGTCCACCAGTGGGGCTAGGATACTAGAAGCCCTCCCAAGCCTTCTAGTCTTCCTCTCCTTCCAGAGGATCCTCCATCTCCTTCACAATCTTTCTCTCTAGGTGCTTCATGAATCTGTCAGGGTAAAACTAGAAAATGAAACAGATACCGCTGTCCCCCATTCCTAACTCTCTGACTGTTTGCCTTTTAAACATCTCCTTGGGATAGGATGAAGTCTCTGTTTCACATTAGAGGTGTGCATTCTGGAATTCACAAGCTGAAAATATACACAAAATTTGCTGTTTTCGGTTGTCACCATGATTTTTTGGAATGGTCACACAAATCTGGGGTGTCCATTACATAGCTTCTATTCTCTTCAATGACATTCAGAAATATTCTTGGAATTTGTTGTGGTGTGGAAGAAATACTAAAATGATCTATAAATCATAACCATAACAAAATATTCAACTTTGAAAACCAGGGAGTTGAAAAGCAAAATATAAATAATTCAGATATAGAAATAAGTGACTGATAACATAATTTAATATATTTATATATAAATTAATGTAGCTTGCATTCAACAAGCATGAAGGCATTCTTAGCAGCAACTGGAAATTTCTCCTTCCTTGGTCCTTTGTTTTCTTAGAGTTCATCTCCTGTTACCAAACGGATATAAATCTTGGATCCTTTACAATAATTTGTCTCTCCCCTCAAAGGGTTTCATTGTAGTGCAGTCTTTTCACAATTACTAATGGAAAGAGAAAGACCCAACTGACAATCAACACAACCGAAGATCCCCTTCGCCTATAGCAAGATCTGTCAAGTGGCTTCAAAAGCTTAAAAGTCTCATCTTCCTGGAGAAGTCAGTTGTCTTGTCAACACCTTCCCCCTCTTTTTCACAATACTGTACACAAGTTGCTTTGTCATTCAGCAAGCACTCAGCATCTCTATGGCAACTGCTGTACAGCAACTGCTTATACAGAGAAGTAATGCATTAGAAAAGAGTTTAGCATGTTTTTAGCTCTTTCTAGTGACATCCTGCTTTTCTTAAAAATATCATGAGATGAGTTGCATAATATTTAAAGCACATCAAACAATTCTAGGAAATATTTAAATTGGTGCATTCATGCTGCCAGTAGGGGAATTGGGGCTTGCTTTCAGTAGACTACTACCACCAAGAACCCAGAAGTCACTGGAGAGCTACATATCATGACTTAAAACCATTGTCCATTGAAATTTTTGCTCCTGTTTGAATGGCTGGAACACTCAGAATAATTGGCCACAGATGGTGGTACTTCATTCATGGGAATAACAGGTAGAATGAAGATCGGAAAGCAATGCTTTAGAGATGCTGTGAATGTGATGAGCACCTTGTGAAAAAGAGATGGAAGATGTTGGCAGCAAATTCTCCAGATGGTAATTGAGGCAACATCAGGAAAAAAAGGGGACTGGCAAAGTCAGTGTGGAATTGGCACTGCTATTTAGGTTGTTCTGCTTCAATGAAAGTTGTGTTAATGTGAAACTCACACATAGGACACTTGTCAACTGAATTTCCTCTTCTCATATGCCCATATTTTGTCTGAATTTTAAATAGACTGAAATCAACAGTTGTTAGCTAATAACAGGTAAAAGCCACAAACAATGCATAATTACATTCTGCTTAAAGCCTAGCACAGGGGTGGCCAAACTGCAGCTTGGGAGCTGCAATTAGTTCTTTCACCCATATTGTGTGGTTTCCAGAGGTCAAGGAGGAACTTAATGCAGGCTCACTCTCAAATAAGCCTGCATAGCATTGGGACTTCAGCCTGCCTCTGAGCAGACTCACTGCTTTGGTGCCCAGATGTGATGAGAGCAGAATTGACTGATACACACACAGTTCTATATATTATTCTAATATATTATTTCTTATATTATCAGTTGGCATGTACAGCAGCAACACATAATAAGAATATATATAGTCTTGCTACTGATTGTGCCAGAAGTTCACAAAGGTTATTGACTTAATAAGATAATTTTGAGATGTTGTCAAAATATTTTCTTCAGTTAAAAAGACTTAACAGAGCAAGACAAATTGGGAATGAAGTCAGCCTTGGCTTGTATCGTGGAAAGCACATGGATAGAGAGCTGCAAAGGAAATAGGATTAGTCTAAGATTTCATGTTGATGCAATAAAAAAACCTAAAGTGATCCCAGACTCAGGTTACTTGTGTAAGTAGACAGGAGCGAAAAGGTGTGTAGGGAGTCTGTCCAGATCTAATGTAATGTGAACTTGCTGTGCAAACACACTCATCACATTGTGTCCAAATGTACCAAGGACTGAGCGCAGGGAAGACTTGTTCTTTCTGACTGCTATGTCCAGTGCTCAATGTCTGGCTCCATTTGATGTCACTTCCCTGTTCAAAGCACTTCCCTCTCTATGGAGATGCAGTGAGGAGAAGGGCATACCAGCTGAATGTCTGTGTGTGTTAAGCATGGAGCTAAAATAGATCTGTATACCCCATGTATTTAAATAATCCCCCTTTCAAGCTATCTAAGCTCCATGGTAGTTAATTCCACATATTCAGGGCTTTTTTGTAGGAGGAACTCCTTTGCATGTTAGGCCACACACCCCTCATGTAGCCTAGCCAATCCTCCAAGAGCTTACAGGGCTCTTAGTACAGGGCCTACTGTAAGCTCCAGGAGGATTGGCTACATCAGGGGTGTGTAATATGCAAAGGAGTTCCTACTACAAAAAAAGCCCTGCACATATTAATTCTTCATTGAGTGATGAGGTACATACATTCCTGAGGGGCAGAGAAGATGGAAACTGCCATCAGGTCAACGCTGACTTATGGTGATCCCATAGAGTTTTCAAGGCAAGAGACATTCAGAGGTGGTTTACCATGGCCTGGCTCCGCATCATGATCTGGTATTCTTGGAGAGCTCTCACTGAAATACAAGCCAGAGTTGATTCTGCTTAGCTCCTGAGATCTGATGGGATTGGGCTATCCAGGTCAGGACACAAGGCATCTTGTCAAAATAATTTCCCCAACAGTAAAAAAAAAAAAAAAAGACAGAGAGCGAGCAAGCTGTAATGACATTTGCAATGCAATCCAAAGCAAAATTTCACCATTCTAAGGCTTATATGTTTAGAGGAGTGTGATTCTGCTTAGAACTGGACTACTAAGAGCTGTGTTCTGGGCTAATGGCTGTGTTGTGGACACAATTATGAATTCTGGACACAAGTATGAATTAAGAATGGTGATTTCTTCCCAGGACATGAAAGCGAGTGGGAAACATTTGATTTTTCTTAGGGACCCTCCTGAATCTTAAACCATCGCAGATTTGAAATCTTTATTCTCTTTTGCACTGACTGGGGTAGTAATGCCTGAAGATGAACAAGAGAGAAAGTTGCTGCAGCTGCCAGGAGCTGAAGAGAGCAGCTGTCTCCCCAGCACTAATGATCATTTTTCACAGATGGCTACTATGGAGACCATTGGATTGCAGAGCTAAAACTTTTGACCAGCTGTTTCAAATTCTCAGCTGTTAGTGGTTGCAAAAGGTAAAACATGCTGTTTTTGGAATTCATGTAAGAAGTAATAAAGTATCACTATGATATAAAACCCATAGAATAAAATTCTTAAAAGTATTAAAAGCATATCTTCCAAAGAAATCACTCAACAATGTAACTTTCTTTGATAATTATTTAGCCCAATTATTGTGGATACTACTGTATTAAAGATCATTTCAGAGAGTAGCCATGTTGTTCTGCAATACAAGAGCTAAATCAAAGTCCAGTAGGACCTTGGAGACCAACAAGTGTAAGGTTTTGAGAGTAGGTTGCCAGCCTCCAGGTGGGACCTGGAGATCTCCCGCTTTTATGACTGATCTGGAGCTGGCAGAGATCAGCTCCCTTGGAGAAAATGACTGCTATGAAGAGCGGACTCTATGGCAATGTACCATGCTGAGGCCCCTCCCCTCCCCAAACCTGCCATCTCCCAGATCCACCCACAAAGTCTCCAGGTATTTTCCAACACAGACCTCAGACCCGGCAACCCTATTTGAGAGTGAAAGCAGTCTTGTGTCTGACTTTTATCTGATGACAGGAGCTATGACTCTCAAAAGCTTATACCCCCAAAATTGTGGTTGTTTCTAAGATACTCCGGGACGTGAATCTAGCTCCACTACTGTATTACAGTCATATTTCCCCCTTTATTTTGATATAGTTTGGCCTCAGTTTGTGGAGTGACTGTTCAGGAAAATAAGGGTGCTCTGTTTTTTTATATTTTCTCTTTTAATCAATTGCCTGGTTTGGTGGGGTTCAGGTACATTGTAAAACATTGATTGAAACTTACACAAGATTATTTGCAACATGATCAATAATGAACATTTTAACTAACAATAATTTTGAAACCATAAAGAAGGAAGAAGAAAACCCCAAGCAGTAAAAACAACAACATCGAAACTGGAGGTAAAACTAGACCAGCAACAATTTAGTTCATCAGGCAGAACAAAAATTTTACAATCAAGGCAGACTGAGAAAGTTATTTGTAAGTTGCAGTTTTTCCCTGGAGGAAAAATATGTATTTTTCAGCTTAGAATATTATTGTATCAGGAATATTATTGTTATCAGAAGGGAGACTTTTAATAGGTGCAGCTTGTCATGAAGAGGTTGTGAGAAGTGACATCAACGGACAGGAACTGTGCCATGCTTTTTTGTTCATGTGGAAAAGGCAGTATGGGGTTAAGATCTCACACTGAGAATATCAAAAGAATCACCAAACGTACAGTGTTTGAAGAAGCAAATGTAGCCAGCATGCAAGAGTTAGTGAAAAAAAATCTTAGTTATTTGAAGTGATGAGTAGCCTCACCAGGGGTGCGGTTACACGTCACATTAAAAGCGAGTGTGTAGCGCTCAAATTTGAACCGCTGAATATTGATTTGATGCAGGGTTGTTCAGACGAGCATCCAAGAATGCGACTCATTCTTTTGGTGAGCGATCACACATCCAATACTATCACGCTCTTTCCTTGGAGCATGCATGATCAGATGGTGATTTCTGGGGGGGGGGGGGGGGGGGTCCATTGAACATGTACCCAACTGTTTGGAGGTGGGAAATCAAACGTTGCTTCAGAGGCAGGGGGGAAGGGGGAAAGTTTCTGGAATTAACGTTGCCGATTCAAACCAAGGAACTGCCAGGAATTACTTTCCTAGAAATTGGCAGTGAGAATGATATCTGGAATCCTCCACATTGAAAAAAAGAGATTTTTTTCCTATTCTGAATAGTGGGATAACGTTTCCAGACCCCCCTCCGATCCTGGGCTGATTGGAGAAGCAGAAGCGTCACCTCAGATTCCCGGATGATCTGGCAATGCGCATGTCTGCTGGGGCTTTTTTTTTTTTTTTTTTAAAGGTGGTGTCAGGCTCTGTAATTCTAAATATATTACAAATGTAGAATACTAACCATATGGACTCTTTGTACTAACCCCAGGCTTTCATTATGCTGTAACCAATGTGCATACCAAAAGGAACAACGATTGATGTGTAAACTTTGTTGATGTTACCAAAGAACAAAAGAATGCGACCGTTGGTAGATAACATGGCCGCCAGGCATCTTCCCAGGGAAAGACGATAAGCCGAAGCCCTGGTGTGAAAGTTTGCACCTTCACCCCTTTATGTTATGGGAATAGGGACTTTGTTTAGAGAAGCCTTTGATGTAGATTCCTTAAGAATAGTAACTGCCTGATCTCAGGCGTTAGTCTCAACTTCTGTATCCAGCTATGAGTTTCCAATAAAGAATACATTGTTTCAATAAATACTGCCTTGAGATTCCATTGCCTGACAGGCGGGAGGAGCGGTAAATATTCCAAGGGGCAGTATCGCGCATGAGCTGTCCAAACAGGAAAACGCCGATCTTGTGCTGCTTTTTTGAAAAAGGGCTGGACTTTCTGCGCTGTCAAATTAATGTGGCACTGATCCACAGCAAGTCGGAATGACCTTGGATGACGCTCGATTGCCAGATGTGGATGTCTGGACAAACATATTTAATCCGTCAGCGAGACGGAGCTGTGTCGCCACTAATGGTACGTGTGACCGCACCCCAGAACTTCAAAACAACAGAAACTGGCGGTATTTAGTTTGGTAATGTATAGTAGCATAAAGAAGGCTGACCTGGGCTGCGGTCACACTCACCATTAAATCCATCCCTAACCCATCACTATTATACCCGCAGCTTTTTTTACAACGAATTTCCTGATCAGACATCCCTCCATCCTTCAGTTCTAAGCAGTGTTGGTCCCGTCGCTGGTTGATCAGAGGTCTCAACCGGACCTCATTTTTTGAGATGGCATTCCACACTCGCGCAAGCACAGTACGTGGGCTATTGTGCTTGGCTTTTTTTAAAAAAGGTGCCAGAAAAGGTGGGCGATCTGCCCCCCCTTCCATTTAAACACCCAGAAAGGAAGGGGAAGCCCAGGAGTTCTCTTTGCTGTCTCTCCGCCTGGCGGGGAGACAGCAAAGGTGGGTGATCTTCCTCCCCAAACATTTAAACACCCCTCCGTGGTGTTTAAATGGGGGGGGGGAGCACAGCAACTCTCTTTGCTGTCTCTCTGCCTGGCGGGGAAACAGCAAAGGTGGGTAATCTCCCCCCCATTTAAACACCCCGACGTGGTGTTTAAATGGGGGGGAGCACAGCAACTCTCTTTGCTGTCTCTCCACCTGGTGGGGAGAGGGCAAAGGTGGGTCATCTTCCCCCCCATTTAAACACCCTGCCATGGTGTTTAAATGGGAGGGGAGCACAGCAACTCTCTTTGCTGTCTCTCAGCCTGGCGGGGAGACAGCAAAGGTGGGGATCTTCCTCCCCCCCATTTAAACACCCCACCATCTGCTGTCTGCCCCTTGCCCAAAAGAAGCCAAGTTATGCATAACGAGATCCAGGGTTTTTTCGGTGACAGCACCAGAACTTTGAAACACCCTCCCAGAAGCTATAAGGGCCCTGCGGGATTTGTCGGCGTTCCGCAGGGCCTGTGAGACTGAACTGTTTAAACAGGCTTTTGTGGTTGATTGAAAAGGGGCTGCCACCGGACATCCTACAGAATGCTGGCGATCATAGTCAGAAGTCAATACCGCCTATATTGGACTGAAACAGCGCTAATAGTTTTAAAATTGATAAGTAAATTATGGTTTTATATGTTTTATTGAATTGATTGTTTTTATGATGTTGTAAGCCGCCCTGAGTCCGCTTGCGGAGAGGGCGGGATATAAATGTAAAGTAATAAATAAATAAAAGAAATAATTTAAAGGGGGGGGGAGCATGGCAGCTCTCTTTGCTGTCTATCACCCTGGCGGGGAGACAACAAAGGTGGGTGATCTTCCCCCCCATTTAAACATCCCGCCGTGGTGTTTAAATGGGGGGGGGGAGCACGGCAACTCTCTTTGCTGTCTCTCAGCCTGGCAGGGAGACAGCAAAGGTGGGTGATCTTCCTCCCCCCTCCATTTAAACACCCCGACGTGGTGTTTAAATGAGGGGGGAGCATGGCAACTCTCTTTGCTGTCTCTCCGCCTGGCGGGTAGAGGGCAAAGGTGGGTCATCTTCCTCCCCTGGCAGGGAGACAGCAAAGGTGGGCGATCTGCCCCCCCCCCATTTAGGAAAGATCCCCTGTGTAAGCACCAGTTGTTTTCGACTCTGGGGTGATGCTGCTTTCACAAAGTTTTCATGGCAGACCTTTTACGGGGTGGTTTGCCATTGCCTTCCCCAGTCATCTATACTCCCCACCCCCAGCAAGCTGGGTGTATATTTTACCGACCTCGGAAGGTTGGAAGGCTGAGTCAACAATTGCTGGCACCATGATATCATTTGGAGTGGGCTCTCGCAGGGAAGCGGATGTGTGCTTGCGATGAGTCAGCTACAATGGAGCGTTCAAACATAGAAAGTACGCACGGGAGTCGTCGGAAGCATTCTTATTCTGGATTTAATGTACTATCAAAAAAGTCCATGTCTCAGTCGTGGCAGTTCGGGACACGAACAAGCCAATAACCATTGCCAGATGCTGATGTTTGGACAACCGCATAAAATCCGACATGCATCTGGCTTTCATCCATGCCCATCTCGTCAGTTTATGTGCGTCTGACCTCGGCCCTGGATGGCCCAAGGTAGCCTGATCTCTTCAGAGTTAAGGAAGCCAAGCAGATCTGGCTCTGGTTAGCATTTGGATGGGAGACCACCAAGGAAGTCCAGGGTTGCTGCCCAGATTCCAGCAGTGGCAACAAAACCTCTGTTCCTCTTTTGCCTTGAAAGCCCTGTGGGGTTGCCATAAATTGATGGAGAGTTGACAGCACTTCCCACCACCTATATAGATTTTGTAATATATGTAATGGAATACACTTGAGATGAGTTCTAGTTAATCATATTACATAAACTGACAAGCATAACATTACAGACCTGTGACTTCTAAAAACAAATGGAACAATGTGATTTTTGCAGCCTGCCATGAGTAAAATTTCATTAGCATTTACTGTCTTTTACCGAGCAAAAATATTATTGTGTACAGGAAGCAGACAATAGTTCTTTGAGACAGAGTGGATTGCCTAATGTAAAATGAATGCTGATCAATGTAGAAAAATATTTACTTTCATGCCTAAAAGGTTCAAAGCTAGCTGGGAAGAATGATTTACAACTGTGCTATTGAAAATGTGCAAATGGCTGCTGATTACACATGCTCCTCTGAAGTGATAAAATTGGAGTGTGTGTGTGTGTGTGTGTGAGAGAGAGAGAGAGAGAGAGAAGAACAGTTTTTGGGTGTTTTTATAGTGACAATTTGTGACTATCACCGCATTGGAAACTCACCTTTTACATTACCTAACGTTCTCACAACAATCGTTGCTGCCTGAAGCATCTATTGTTTTGATGAGATGAATTCTGGTGCGGCTGCTGCAACATTTTTCTTGAAACTAGTTTTGATCTGGTCATTTCTCTACAGGCGTTTCAAACTTGTACTGTAGAAGTTTTCATGCGTTTTAAAAGAATCCTCCAAAAGCCACAAGGTGCAGTAATTTGCATGAAAACTGACAGCACTTGAAATTTTTACATATCATTGCTTACCTCATCTTGTAATTTAAATTTGTATTGTTTTTGCAGTGTTGACAAGATTTCCAAGCAAATGTATACATTTAACTAAGCACTGGTATTCCATCTGCCCTCTGATCAGAGACCCTCCCCTTCAAATTGAAATGTTTTCAGCAGGAAATATAGAAGTTTGGCTATGCAATATGAGCGGAGCAAATCCACAAATGTAAAAGGAAAATAATTAAAGCAGAACAGTGGCAGGCGGTTTGAAGACTCTAAAACTCTGAATCAAACTGAATGTATAAACACCCATATTCTAGTGGCCTCTGCCAGTATAGTGATACCCTTGCGTTGGTGGAGACTGTTGAAAGTCAAACCCTTTCACTAATAGGTGGATCGAGGCTGTGGTTAGGAGCTGCAGAGTTTAGGAAACATCTGATATTCCACCATCTACAATAGTGTAATGTTATCCCAGCAAAAGAGGCCATGTAAACAAGGAAGTGGAGGGTAAAAGCAATCAGACCAGACAAGACAGTTCAAAACAAACTGCACTGTGAGTTGTTTTTTGCCTTTGTACAATGGTAGCATTCATCATGGTGGTGGTCTGGATCGCCACTGTTAATGCATGCTCATAATTACTGTCTTGTTTGGATTAAGCATGTCCCAAGGTCTTCGTAGGACTCTCTGGAGCATGTATAACCCCAGTTCTTCCCATTATCCCATTTTAAAGTCTTAAAGGGTGGGCAACAGAAATGCCAGTTTCTGATATCAGGGTTTCACATACACATTACACATGGCAGGTCATACCTTTCAAAGCACATTGCAGCATCCTTGGGTTGCAACCATTAAATCCTTTTTACAGCATAAGGAGATCATGACACATTGTTTCCTCAAGCCAGTGTAGTCCAGGTTCCTGGGAGAAACAGCAGAGGTGTATGAAGATTAGAATTGTGGTTGTTACTTCCATGTAGCCTAGATCTTCCACCCATTCCAGAGTCATACAGAAAGGCAACCTTGCCTGCAGTGATTCCTATACCTCTCAGAAGGGATCGTTAATGATAAATGGGGATAGCCGGAAACCTGACTCAAGAAGAAAGCCCAAACTGAAATGTCGAGGTAGTTACCAAACATCTTGGGGTAGGTATTTGTGGGTTTCCTGCATTGTGCAGGGGGTTGGACTAGATGATCCTGGAGGTCCCTTCCAACTCTATGATTCTATCTTGCATTCCACCCTTAGTCAGGTTCCACAAATAAGGTCAAAACCCTTTAAAACACTGCCTTTATAACTTAGGGTGATATGATGAACTCGCAAAGTATTATTGCGACGTGGCCAGACATACATCAAAGAAGAAGGAAAGGAAATAAAATGGTGGACATACTTTCAAATTTCTTCAAAACTAAAAAATGGTATCCATACCAAGAGAGGTGTTACTAAAGAAATGACTGACTTTGAAAAGATTATTTCACAATCTAAAGACAATGTATTAGGATGAATTTACAAACTATTGCTTCAGTATGACTCTGAAGAACAGGCAAAACCCTGCATGATCAAATGGATGCAAAATTTCAGTGAGGAAATAAAATTGCAGTGATGGGAAAAACTATGGACTAAGGAGAGGAATTACGAGAATCAACTGGAACTACAGAATGGCCGCTTGGACACTGCAGAGGTAGGGAGAAAGTCTGGTCTTCTGAGGCTTAACTGCTAACAGCAGAACTTAGAGGCTGCAAATTGCTACAGAATTAATATTTCGGGAAATCATATTTCTGTAAGAATGAGAGGCATCAATTTTATCAAGACATTAGGAAATCATGCTAATGCATGAAATTATGGCATTTCACTCCTATTAAGACTATTGAACTGGCCAGCTTCTGTATTTTCTTGGCTTTTATGATCCTACCTCTGTTTTGTCTTTGCACATAATGAAGAATGTTTTTGCTGTTGAATTTCCCTGTTTCTGAAGGGCCAGAGGCCCAGCACAAATCTCACACAGCAGCCAGATGAGCTGTCCCTTTCTTCTAGATATGGATGTCAACCAATCTCATTTTTCTTTCATATGTGGAATTTCTTAGGAGGCGGGTGGGAAATAAGAGCTGTTAGGCTGCTGTTTTCTTGTGCACCTAAGCAATTTAAGTGCTCACGATGAACATGTGTTTCCAAGCATGTGTACCGAACATGATTGATTACATCATTTTGACAAGTATACACTTCAAATTCAGGTTTGCTCCAGTGTAAAGTCTGCCAAGAAAACATCATGATGTGACATCACCCCATGGGTCAGTAACGACTTGGTGCTTGCACTGGGGGACTACCTTTACCTTTAATGTTTGAAATTGCTCTAAGGATTTTGCTTATTTTTAAGAGGCCTTTTAAGCTGAACAGTCATATATTAGCTTATAGTTGTGAGAAATCTCTTAAAAAATACTTAATGTAGCTTTTTTTTAAGAAAGAGGAGGCTTTTAATATACAGTGGCTGTGGAAAAAACAGTTGAGGTACATCCTGCTTCAAATGGTAATGCATCCAGATTAGTTCCTAGTTTGTATCTGGAGTCTGGATCTTTGACTTCCTCTTCAGATGGTTCTCCCTTGGAAACCAGCTGATGCTGCCAAAATATTCCACCTTTTCCTGAAGTACTGAATATTAATAGCTCTAACAGAATGCTTTCCCCTCTCCAAAGCACAGTCTATTTGTCTAGATATTAGTCTTGGAAGAAAACACAGTTGCATAAAGACAACTTATGACTGGTTGAACTGACATGGTCATTTTAAATATTTTCCCTGAGGCTGAAAGATATAGAAACAGAGTAAGCCACTCCCAGCTAACATCCTAAATATGGTTTAAAATTGTAAATTAGATTGCTTTATACTCATAAAAATGTATTCATTTTAAGATCTTCCCCTTTACAATAGCTAAAAGAGACAATTGCTTACAGGCATATAGTCTAGATATGACTTTTTCAGTCTGTGGGCACCTTTAGAATTCTGACATAGGGTAACAGGCACAATCAGCAAATGGCTCCACAAGAGGAGGAGCTAATTGTAAAATGGCTGCAGCAGGAGGCAGACCTAACCATAAAATGTCAGGGAGCAAGGAACTCTAATAATACCTCTTCAGCATTTCAGGCACAAACTCTGTTTAATAGGATGCCTTTTAAACTGCACAGCTGACCAGATCTCCAGTGGCCTGTCAGAAGCTGTGCTAGGCAAAAGCCCCAGCTGGCTCCACCCATTTTCTGAAAACACTTGGTAGGTGTCAAGAAAGGTGTTGACATGGCGGATGACATTTTCTGTAACATCCGTATTTTCTGTACTTGTCTAGGAACTTCATCCCTTTGTATAAATAATCATTTAGAATTGTCTGCATCTCAACTCTCCCCTCCCATGCCAGGTATTTAAGCCTGCTGCCCTTTAGATTGGGAGTGAGAATGGGTAGAAGAGAAGACTCTCTCTAATGATTGGCTTTCCCAGAATGCATTTGGAAGCAACTGGGAAACATGCCTCTTTCATATGGAGGCAGAGTTTGTGTGGGGCTACCAGATCCCCCAAGGCCACTGGCAGGGGGTGGGGTAAGATTACCAGCTCCAACTTGGGAAACTCCTGGATATTTGGAGGTGGAGCCTGGGAAGGACAGGGACCACAATGCCAAGTCCACCCTCCAAAGCATCCTTTTCTTCAGGGAAACGGATCGCTGTAGTCCAGAGATTAACTGTAATTCCAGGGGATCCTCAGGTCCCACTTGGAGGCTGGCATCCCTAGTACTAGCATGTCTTTCCAACCACATGTGGTTGCATGGTATAACATCTAATAACAGACATCTGTGGGCTGGATCCAACAAGCTGTTCCACTGGTGAAAAAGGGCAGGGCTTTTTTTGTAGCAGGAACTCCTTTACATATTAGGCCACACACTCCTGATGTAGCCAGTCCTTGAAGAGTTTACAGCAGGCCCTGTAATAAGAGCCCTGTAAGCTCTTGGAGGATTAGGGTTGCCAATCCCCAGGTGGGGGTGAGGGAACCTCTGGTTTGGAGGCCCTCTCCCCACTTCAGGGTCAGAAGGGGAGAGGAAGTGAAATATCTGCTGGACACTCCATTGTTCCCTATGGAGACTGATTCTCAAAGGGTATAATGGAGAATTGATCCATAGGTATATGGGGCTCTGGGAGGCTGTTTTTTTGAGGTAGAGGCACCAAATTTTCAGCATAGCATCTGGTGCCTCTCCTCAAAACACCCTCAAAGTTTCAAAAACACCCTCAAAGTTTCAAATGTATTGAACCAGGGGATCCAGTTCTATGAGCCCCCAATGAAGGTGCCCTTATTCTTCACTATTTCCAAAGGAGGGAAGGCATTCAAAAGGTGTGTAATCCCTTTAAATGTGATGGCCAGAATTCCCTGTGAAGTTCAATTGTGCTTGTCACAACCTTGCTCCTGGCTCCACCCCCAAAGTCCCCAGATATTTCTTGAATTGGGCCTGGCAAGCCTATGGAGGATTGGCTACATAAGAGGGGTGTGGCCTAATATGCAAAGGAGTTCCTGCTACAAAAAAAATTCTGAAAAAGGAAATGAGGGCACCCTTTGACCACCAAAAAGACTACACCCAGGATCATGGGAACTGCATGGCCAAAAGTCATGTGCAATTGTGGGGGGCGGGGGGAACTGTAGTGGGAGGGGAAACAGGTGAGAGTGAATGAAAAAAGCAGAATGATTCAGGCCTATATGTGCTGAGTTCATTCCCCATTTTCCTATCTCTGCTCAACAAACATAGCTTGCCTCAGCATATACCATGACTTTCTTTAGAACAACAAATTAACAGTCCCAAAGTTTATGAGCATTTTTACATAATTCTCTTCTAAAGCATCAAACAGTATAAATCCTTTTGCAGCTGTGTGTTCTGAAACAATATTCCAGTTTAAGTTGCTCTTGTCCTGGTGCATAGAATGGAGACAACCTCAAGATGAAATCAAAGAGGTTTCAAAAAGAATGGGGAACTTTCTCTCCACCGTGTTATTTCTGTGTCTCCATTGTTTGAGGGGGGAACTAGAATTATTATTAATAATAATAATTTATTTATACCCCGCCCTCCCCACCGAAGCAGGCTCAGGGTGACTTTGTATTGCTAGGAAGATGATTCTTTCTTGAATGATTTGTTCCAATAGATTTTTAAAAAGCTTAATGTATAGCTCTCTCCAGGCTGAGTTAACATTCTGTAGCATTTGGAGAACTGGAGAAATGTTGCTCTAGAATTTAATAAATATGTTGTAGTAAATTGTATTAATTGTTGGGACCCAGCAGCTGTTTCGTGGGCCTTGCATAAACAGTCAGCTTCCACACTGCCACAACCTCCAGCGCAGATGGATAGACAGCAAATTAAGAACTATCTGCTAGGCCTGATTCAGTATGTGGGTGGCGGCGGCGGGGAGGAGGGAGTGTGCAGAGGACAAGTCTCTACTGTCCATTTCATGTGGATCCTCTTTTCAGAATGCCATGCAACCAGAGCTTTTTTTTGTAGAAAAAGCCCAGCAGGAACTAATTTGCATATTAGGCCACACCCCCAACACCAAGCCAGCAAGAACTGCATTCCTGTGCGTTCCTGATTTTAAAAAGCCCTGCATGCGACTAATTCTTTTTAATTCTGTGTGATTTTAATTATATGCAATCTGTTATTATATGCATCTGTAATTCTGTATTTTTAATGACAGCAGTTTCCAAAACCTTGTTAATTTGATTGTTATGTTTTGTGACCTTGGAACCTGGTGTTGCACTGCAAGTCACCTAATGAATAAAAATTCAAAAGGGAGCACCTTCCAAAAGGAAGTGTTTTCCATAAACTCTCATAATGCAGGAATTCCACATTTAGCATGAAAGGAAGTCTGCACAGAGAGGTCTCTGGATTTCTTACCCCTGTTGTTTCAAATCATTTTGCTTTATCCTTGGATGAACTAAACCATTTTCTGTTTCCTCCCATCAACCTTTACTCTTAAAATATGTGTGCTTGTCAGCTTCATTTGCATGTGAATTAATCAGTAGACATATGATAAGCATTGTACATATAAACTGCCTTATTTTTTCTCAATCAAACCAGTGTGACATGCATATACAAAACAATCAGATCTGAAATGCCAACCTTTCCTTCTTTTTACTGTAAACTTAATAAAACTACTTAAACAAGATCTGAAATGTGAAGAACTGAAAACACTGGCAGGATAAATGGATTTAAAAATAAATGAACTGGGCATGCGTGGAAACATGAAGCAACCTTCAACTGGATTTATGCCAATGCTGTCTGGCTAGAAGTGGGCTTTCCCACCCCTCGAGTTTATTTTGGTTGTCGATTCCAGGGAGTGAGCTTAAACCTGCAGCCATATTATCCTGCCTCTCCAGACACATCTAGTTAGCAGGTGATGAACAAGGGAAGAGTTGTGCTGTTTGCGACCCAAGGTCATTCTAAAATGTTTGCCCTGTGGTAACTTTCCAATTACCTCACTAATTCATAAGAACACCTGTTCTCCTGCTTTAAGCATTTCGCATCAGGAGATGAAAAAAATTATGCCTTCCTATAGCTGTCATAACTTCTTTGTGACTTCTGGAATGAGAGGACTTTAAAAGAAAAACAATATAATTCTCTTATCTTTTCCTTTTCTCCATGTGCTACCTTTGCACAGCTCAACAGTATTTCCCTTACAAGCCTGTCTAACACAGCATGGTGTCATTTTAATGGTCCGAGAGCACTTTACCACTGATTTGAATGAGTTCGTTGAGGACACTACAGAACTATCCTCATTAATACCAAGACTAGAAGCGTTATTTGTAGTGAAGTGAAATGAATCTTGAGTTTGGAAAATCTTTGGAGGTTTCTCTCTTGCATTGCCATGTTGTTGAACCTCTATATTCGATGAGTGAATCTAATAGCAATTGGCAAATGGACTCTCAAAAATGGCTGAAAGGTTATCTCCTCGGGGGAAAGCTGCACCCTTCTAAACCTGTCTTATATAAAGACTGCTCTGTGCAAAATTGATCTTTTCCAGACTTACAGCCAGTCCTATGTATGCTTAACAAGGAGCCCCTTCTAATTTCAACAACAATTAATAAATTTGGTGGTAAGCGTACATAGGATTTGACTGGATTCGAGTTCAGCAGCACCTTGGAGACCAACACGATTTTTCGGGCATAAGCTGCTGAGTGTCAAAACTCCCTTCATCAGATCTCTTTGTATCAGATGAAGAGGTCTTTGACTCTAAAAAACTTATACCTTGAAAATGCTGTTGATCTCTAAGGTTCTGCTGGGCTTGAATTAAGTCCGTCTACTGTTGACTATCATAGCTACCCTCTCAAAACTATTTGTAAGTTGTGCTGAAATCAGTTGGACATTTTCCTACATAAGTGTATTTATGCTGTAGTTCATAAGCTGCAGTTCTAAACATACTGTCCAATTCTGGCATCGGGCTGGAGTCCAGGGCTGTCTCCTTCTCTAGGGACCTTTTAGTAGGACTTCCACAGGGGAGGAACCTCAGAAAAAAGTAAGGTGGGGTGTTGTTACAGCACCCATTCCTGCCAGTAACCACCCTCTAGTTGCCTTAGGTGAGATCTGGCCCTTCCTCCATGGTTTTCCTGGGTTCACCTTTTAAAGGACTACCTGGGGGTGGGACAACTCTGGTCTCACTCACTCCCTCTACCCTGGGAGAGTCTATGGGAGAGGCAGTTTCTAGGTTCAATGAATGGCCTGGGATCCCATTTCCCTTGTCCCTCCCCCATGGGAAGCCTGATAAGACTTCTCCTCTGGCCCCGGCGGTCTAAGGCGGTCATTGCAGCTCTTTTCAAAGAAGCCTTCCTGGCTCCCACAACAGATGAGGAAAGAACCTTTGCTCACAGTGGTTCTGCTAAACCTCTGCTTCCCTTGTTGCCTTGTGACTTCTGTTGCTGGTCCCTGGGGATGCCATGGCCCTGTGCTGGGGTTACCAGATCCGACTCAAGAAATATCTGGGGACTCTGGGGGTGGAGCCAGGAAACTTTGGAGGTGGAGTCAGGAGCAAGGGTGTGACAAGCATGACTGAACTCCAAAGGGAGTTCTGGCCACCACATTTAAAGGGACTGCACACCTTTTAAATGCCTTCCCTCCCTTTGGAAATAATGGATATGGGCATCTTCTTTTGGGGCCTAGTATTAGACTTCCAGAACCAATCTTTTTGAAACTTGCGGGGGGGTTTCAGATGCTATGCTGAAAATTTGGTGCCTCTACCTAAACAAACCAGCCCCCCAAGCTCCAGATATCCACAGATTGATTCTCCATTATACCCTATAGGAACCAGTCTCCATAGGGTATAATGGAGTGCCCAGCAGACATCCCCCCCGCTTTCTGATAATCCTGAAATGGGGGAAGGGCCTCCAAACCAGGGGATCCCCTGCCTCCAACTGGGGATTGGCAATTTCTGAGCATCATGGTGAGCTGGGAAGCTGCTCCTGTGGTTTCACATTGGACTTCTGCAGCTCTTCCTGGATGGTTCACTTGACAGTCCAGACACTTCTGTCTCCTTGGAAGTAAAGTGCGGGGGGCAGGCAGTCTGACTCCAGATACGTACATACTTGGAAGTAGCAATCCCTGAAATAAGAGGAATTTATTTCCAATTAAACTTGGCTAAAAGAACATTCATGTTCTGTTCTATTAAAAAAATTTGATTTTGAGAAAAGTTAAGATTAGCACAACTCCTCTCAGGGAAAGGGACATGTTTGAAGGCCTCAGCTCTTTGAGCCAGCCACCTTGACCACAGTTCTTGACCTGCTGATTGTTGGCTGGGGGTCTGGAAACCTACTGGTATTTGGCAGCCTCCTTGGGCAACAAAACCAGGTAGCTTATGAAACACTTGATGGACTGCCAGATATCATGGGCAGTCCTCAATGGGCCTAGTGGTTTCTAAGTAGTGTTGCTGGCCTGAATATTTCCAGGAAGTTCAACTGATCTCCAGATGACAGAGATCAGTTCTTTGGAGGATAGACTTCATGGCATTATACCCCACTGTCTTCCACTCCCACCACCCTTCAGAGGCTCCACCCCCATATCTCTGGGAATTTCCCAACCCAGAGTCGACATTCCCATTCCTAAATTGTACAAGTCTCTTCCAGAAGATTTAATAGACATTCATAGGGATCGTATCTATTGCTAAGTAAACAGTTCTCCTTGCCGTCTGTTTCTCAGCTAATTTGAAAAGTGTCTTAACATCCCTGCAGGTAACAGCAGAAAAGAATTATTCAGCTGACAGGTAATTGTTGTCACTGATTGCTGTTCTGACAGTGCTGTTATGGTGATTCTTGTTTTCAGCTCAATTAGAAGCAGTGACATGGTGTCTCCCCAGCCCTTTATCATGGCGTATTATTTGTATAGCAGAAGTGTACGGTATCTAGATCGCGGTCTTATCATACTTGTTTGGATCTTTTGCTGCAAGAAATGCCCCAATAGAATAGCAGCACCTTCAAGTGGTGAAGAGTGGCTCAAAGAAGTGGAAACAATAACATGTCCATTGATAAGGCTTGGTGGAGAAGCCAATCAATTCTTCTACAGAAAAAAAACAGAGAGAGAATGAAGGTTCAAATGATCTTCATTTTGGAATCACTGCATAACTTGCAAATGGAATTACTTGAGATTAGTTTAATATTCCCTTCTTGACTGTCACATGGATTTAACTCACCAGTTTCCAGGCACCTTTCTGAAAATAATAATTTCCCTGTTGATTAGTGTCCTGCTTCAACTCGTCTAATTTCTTGCTCTGATGAAGGAGAAAATTGGTGGAACCATTTGTTGCCTAGTCAGTCTGCTGTAACTAAAGCAATTAACAATGAAGTGATTAATTTTCTCATTAATACATGAAAGGGACAGAGTACCTTGTTTATGCTGTCTCTGTGTTTCTCCCTATCTCCTTTAAATCATGTGTGGGGAAGAATGGTTATCATGATATACATCTGATTGCGTGGGAGTTTGGTCTGAGAGAAAAAAATGAGTTGCATATAATAATTAAGGCCACGGAGGATCTATTAGGGAATCCTCACAATTAATGAGCTAGTGTCAAATTTTAAGAGATAGGATAGTGCTTTCATTTTTATGAACTCATTGAGCTTTTTGATGTTTCACACTAATTATTTTTGCAAGTAAGAACTATGAGGTAGGCAGGAAGTACTTGTAATACAAGCTGTTTTACAGCTGAGTAGTGTTAATAGTGCTTTTAGAACTATCTTGACTATTGTGCTTGGAATCTTTATTATTGTGCTTGGTATCTGAGAGAGGGGCAGTCTATACATACAGAATGTTAATGCTTTAGTTTAGAGCAAGACTGTACAATCGATGAGCCTTTAAGCTGAACACAGCCTACTGCCTACACACAGGACATCCTGCCTGGTGTTGTAGTGTTAGACTAGGACTGGGTAGTCCTAGGTCAAAATACATTCATTCATTTATTCATTCATTCATCCATCCATCCATCGATATTCTGCCTTTCTCACCAGTGGCTACCCAAAGCAAGTGATGATACAAAAATAAAGTGTGACAATATAGAATAAAATTGGACAGAAGGAAAGGGAGGAGACTTCTAGTTGCAGAAGCTTTAGGGTTGTGATCCATTTGTCAGCAACTGCCAGGCCATGGTAATGTGAGGGTGTGCAAGCCCACAACATCACTTCTGGTTATGCACCCAGAAATGAAATCATGGTGATGCTCTAGGAAAGTCCCAAATCTGTGAGATCTTTTGTTGCCATGACACGATGATGTCACTTCTGGGTATGTAACAGGAACTGCCATAGTATTGCTGTTTTCCTTTGCCTCCTCTGCTAGATCTGTGAGATTTCCTAGCCTAGAGCATTTTTATGACATCAAGATGCAACTTCAGGGTACATAACCAGAGGTGATGTCATAGCATTGCCATTCCTCCTTCACCATTTTGTTTCCACCAAGCAGCAGCAGGTGCCCAGAGCTCAGGGGCTGGGAGATCTCCTGCCATAACAGGAGACCTGGATGCCCCATGTGCATCCTTTCTACCTTTCTACCCTACAACTCTCAGGTCAAGCATCTTTGGCTCATGCCCCAGCCACACCCAGGCCTTAACAGGAAATGCAACAGGAATGAGGGAAAAAGCCCTCTAAGTCTGGATCTTACAAGCTTACAGTCATTTTCCTCTTCATCTATAAATTCCTCCTCAGAGGTAATAGGGCAGCCTTGAATTTAGCCATTTTCTCTTATCCTTAAGGCTAAAATTAGGACAAAATGGAGGGGACAACCATACATGTTGTCCTGAATTCCTTGGTGGGAGAGTGAGATAAAAGTGCAATAAATATGTTGTGGCCTGCCAGGTGGTCAATACATTACAATGGAGCAGTTTGCTCCCTCCTCAAATATTCATGTGTGTTGGTTTAATCTCATGGGGTGAAATCCCTGATAAATTAGTTCTGTTTATTAGTTAGAATTGCAGACTGTATGAACTCCTTATCCTGTGACCAATTATTCCCATCCCTGTATCTTCTTGCTACTAGTCATTCTGGACACACTTAAGAACATAAGAGAAGGCATGTTGGATCAGGCCAATGGCCCATCCCGTCCTTGTCTCTGCTGCATGAACCTAAGAGCAGGAACCTGAGTGATTTCCAGGCAACAGGGAACATCATGCACCATTATTTATTATTTGCATTTATACCCAGCCCTCCCCAGTTGAGCGCAGGGCGGCTAACAACCATTAAAACAACAGTAAAAAAACAGCAGTGTTAAATTATTACAATACAATTATTACAATAAAACATTATTAAGAATATAACAATATAAATTAAGATGTAGTTTGTGGTTTCAAGATGGCGTCCTTGACAAAGCCCCAGTCTTCAGTAGGTGGCACAATGAAGGCGAGGCTTGTTGTACGGGCTGCTTTTGGCTTGGCAAGTGTACAAGCCAGTCTGTTTTGCAGCAACACTTGACCTGCCTAATTAGAATACACACACACACACAATTACAGGGCTATTTTTATTGCTCTAATGACGGCTCACATGGCACTATCATGCACTCCTTTGATGCTTAATCTAATTCCCAGCCGTCTTTTATTTAGAGTTCAGAGCAACAGACGGCAGACGGTTGAAGGATGATAAACACAAACAGGCACTTTTGTTCTTTTCCACCAAAGCTTCTTGGTAATTAAAGCTGTACTGAAACATGTCATCTTTCTTTTTAAATTTAAGGTTGAGTTGGCTCGTGTATAATAACTGTACATTCTGGCTGTTTCATCTGATAAGTCTGTGCTGGTCTGTACCAGATGAACTTCTTCAGCTGGATCTTTTGCTGCATGGAATGCCACTGAAAGAACAGCAGCACATTCAAGTGGTGAAGAGTGGCTCAGAGACGTGGAAACAATCACATCTCCATTCATTGGGCTTGATTGGAAGCCAATCTATTGTAGTAACATTCAGTAAACTAGTTCAGTCTTGGGGTGATTAATTTATTATTAATTTAAAATATTTTTATCCTGCCTTTCCACTCTACTAGGCCCCTCAGGGCAGCATACAATTAAAAATACATTAAAGACCAACTTGAAAACCTATATGTAATATATTATACCAGGGGTGGCCAAACTTCCTTACCGTAAGAGCCACATAGAATAAACATCAGATACTTGAGAGAAGGAAGGAAGGAAATAGATGGGTCGGAGGGGGTAGGGACAGAGAGGTGGAAAGAAAGCAACTTTAACTTTAAATGCATTCTCCAAGCTGCCAGCTGCCAGCTGGAGAAGTTACTTAAAGGGACAAATGCCTTTTCCAAGCTGGCTGACGGAGCAGTGGGGGCTCAAAGAGCCACACAATATGTGTGAAAGAGTCATGTGGTTCCCGAGCCACAGTTTAGTCACCCCTGCATTATACTATAATACAGCATAAATCATTAAGAACATAATCAGAAAGGAGGGTCAGTAAGGGAATGCAAAATGAAACAACAAAGTCTTCACCCACTAATAGAAGATTAGATAGAGGGCAACAGATGAATCTCCCTTTACAGAGGCATACAACACTCATCTGTTGGAGGGGGGGGGGGGCTTAACCCTCCTACCTTCTTGCCTGGGTTTTAGATTTTTCCACAAACCTGCCTCCTCCCAAGTTTGCAAGTAAAACTTCCTGCTCTCCATCTGGCCCTAGTCCACAGATTTAAATAGTCACAGATTGGGGTACAGTCGGCTATTAGAATATAAGACTGCATGATGAGAAACATCAAATGACATATTTGTGTGCATGAGAACAGCAAAGAAGTGAACACCAAAGACAAAACAGAATGAGGAGATTGCTGAATGACAGTATTCCCTCCTCCTGGGATAACACTCGCAGTCTATACTTACAAGCAGAGATTGTGCACAGGAATGTCTGAGGAAAAGAACCTTTCCTTTTCACAGGGCCAAGTTGTTGCCACGTTTGATAGTACAAGCTTTTTTCCCCCCTCTTGCAAAAATTCCTTGCAGGGATGAGTGCACACTGACCCTACAAAAAGTCAGCGTTATGCTTCCATAATGTAATTCTGAATAGCTGAAGACAGTCAATGTGCTATTTACTGTTTGTTGCCATAGAGATGCAATATTCGTTTTTTCAGCTCATTGATGTGTATGAAATTTTAGTCCTTTATGCAGAAGCGCAAGTCAATTAAAAAAACATGAGAACTCACATTAGTGGCAATCCTCTGTGCGGAGTGAATCACCCTGGCAGAAAGTTAAGAGTACTTTCCCGCAAAGGCTGTAGAACCCCAGAGGAAAGACCCAGACCGTGAGCTCTGCAAACATTTCTGTTGTTGCTATTGCAGATATAAATAACAGAGCAATGAAGAATAAAATAATGCTTTCAGTCTGATTACTATTCAGTGGTCATTTTGCCCTGCTCTTTTGGAATAAGGAGAAGGGGTTTTACATTTAACCAAATCAACCACCGTCTTGCCTGGTTAATTATTTATCTTCCTCGTTTTGGAAGATAATTTTGCAGGCACGACTGAATCATTTCTACAATTATACACTGTGCTCACAATCAGTGATGCCACTTCCTGGCTCCTGGCATTATACGTAGCGTTTCTGAAAGGCCAGCTCATTCTTGGGCTGCCTTTCAGAGCACAAATATAGTGACGAGCCAGAACCCGAGCATGAGCAAAGCACGATCACTGAACTATCCAAGAGTAAATCGATGATAATTCCCTCTTATCCCGCTTCTTGTGTCCACCTTTGGCAGTGTCTTGTACTCCAACGAAAGGGGAAAGGAATCAAAATTATATCCAGAATGATGATAAGAATTGGGAATGACATCTGAACCCAGCAGGCTAATGTATTATAGCAGCCAATCAGGAAGTCTCAAGTTCAGACCTCACTGTATGACCTCCTTGGGGAGCCTTAGGTAAGGTACTATCCTCCATCTGTAAAACAGGGATAATAATGCTGGTGGCAGGTCCGGCCCTTCCATAAGGCAAATTAGGCACCTTTCTTGTGCTCGCACCGGCTCTCTCACTTTTCTGCTGTCTTTCTCCTGCTTGCACCAGCTCTCATGCTCTCCTGCCACCTTTCTCGCTTTCCTGCCGCCTTCCCTGCCTCCATCTTGCCTTCCTTGCTCTGCGGGTGGTGGGGCGTGGCACCATGGGGTGGCACCAAGGAGGGCAGCAGGCGGCGGCTCCTGGTGGTACAGGAGGAAAATGCTGCTGAGTCATAGCTGGCATATGGTGACCTCATAGGGTTTTCAAGGCAAGAGATATTTGCCATTGCCTGACACCACAGCTCAACCCTGCTATTCCTTGGAGATCTTCCATCCACTTACTAGTCAGGGTCGACCCTGTTAGCTTCTGAGGTCTGATGAGATCAGAGTAGCTTGGGCTACCCAGGACAGGGCAGAGGAATGATAATATCGATCTATTATCAAGGGTGGTTTATACCTTGCTTTCTTCCCCAATAGGGGACCCAAAGTGCCTTCATCATTCTGGCCTCCTCCATTTTACCCTCACAACAACCCTGTGGGGTGAGCTAGGCTGAGAGAGTGTGACTGGCCCAAGGTCACCCAGCAGGCTTCCATGGCCTAAATGGGGATTTGAACCTGGGTCTTCCGGATACTAATCTTAAGCAGTATATCTCACTGGCTCTCTTGTAAGGATTACAGCAATGCAATGTAGGTTTCTCTGAAAGTTATAAAAATACTCAGTATTATTATTAACGAGCTGTAATTGGAACATGGTATAGAAATGGGAAGACTGCCTACTGTGATTCAAATAGGCAAGCAAATTAATTCCAGCAGCCAGACATTTTCTCATAGATATCTTGAGCAGGTGATTTGATATTGAGAATGACAGGTAATCAGCCTCTTGATCCTGTAGGAACAGACAATCTGTACCTGTGCACATTCTGCCTTCTATGGAAGCTTTTTACAATAAGGCGTTAAGACATTAGGAATTTAAAAAGTATTGTAGTTTCCAGTCTGTCATTCAAACCTTAGCCTGAAATATCCACACAATCCTAGTAAAACTTTAGAGGACTACAGGGAGGGGACCCACAAGGGCTTGTCCTTTCATTTCCTTGTCACCCACTGTTTCTTCTTTTACTTTCCTGAGAGCCTTCATAGTCTCTCATCTTTTCCTGCCTCCTTCCTACTCACCAGCTAGCCTACCTTTATCTGCCACATCTTCTGTTTTATCTTATTCCCTCTCTTGGCAGCCTCTCCCTGGGAAGTCTGACCAAGCTGCACAATGATGGCCGCTGAGTCAGATGCAGTAGTATGGTGGAAAACCCCCAAGGTCTTGTGAGGGGCACTTCAGTTTCCTCTGTATCCCGTTTTCCCATTTCCTTATTATGACTTTCCCTCTTATTATGACTTTCCCAAAGAGAATTCTGCCCATCATATGTGCCCATCCCCACACGTTCCCCAGAGAGTACTGAGGTCTGGCACTCAAAATCTGCTCATCATCCCCGGGCCCAAGGAAGTGCGTCTCAAGGCAACTAGAGACAGGGCCTTTTCCACAATGGCCCCTATGTGGTGGAACCAGCTACCGGAAGAGGTGAGGGCCCTGCGGGACCTTGCTCAGTTCCGCAGGGCCTGTAAGACAGCCCTCTTCCGGTTAGCCTATGCCTGATGAGATAATGTAGCTACCAGATTTTTGTATTTATACCGTATAGTTTAATGTTTAATTTTAAGGTTTTTAGGTTTTAATTGTATGATTTTAGAGGTAATAACTTGCTCTGATTTTACTGTTTTATTGTTGTTGTAAGCCGCCCTGAGCCACTTGTGGGAAGGGCGGGATAGAAGTCACCAAATAAATAAATAAATAAATAAATAATAAATAAAGGAATCACACTCCTTTAAAATGCCTTCCCTTCATTGGAAACAATGGAGGATAGGGACACCCTTTTTTAAAAATATATTTTATTTCATTAAAGAAACATATATCATCGGGGGAAAACAGACAAAGGAAAGAAGTGATAACACCTACATAGTAAAGGGAAGACAAATACCATCCTCCTGCTATTAGGAGCATTAAGCCAGTACATAACCCCAACAAAGAGGGGTCACCTTCTTTGAGGGCTCATAGAATTGGACCCCCTTGTCCAATTTTTTTTTGAAACTTGGTAAGTTTTTTGAGGAGAAGCACCAGATGCTATGCTGATAATTTGGGGCCTCTGCCTCAAAAAACAGCCCTCCTCAAAGCCGGCCCTGGTGGTGGTGGAAGAGGAAAGTGCCACTAATGGATTGATTCTCCATTATGCCCTATATCTCCATAACAATGGGCATAACTCTCCCTGCTTTCTAATAACCATGAAATGGGAGGAGGGCTTCCAAACCAGGGGCTCCCCTGTCCCCAACTGAGCACCGGAAACTCTAAGTAGAAGAACTGTGTGTGTTTTTTTTTAAATTCTGCAGACATAAAATTAAGTATGAGGGAAAAGAATTATTGTCTCATCCCCTCCTGACATGCTCAATTTGAATGAATCTTTCACAGGAAGCATTCAGCTGTGATAACTCGCCAGATGTTTGATTACACAGTCCAAGAATAATTTTACTATATGGTTAGGGGCTCTCCCCAATCATAACTGATCTTGAGAGTACAGTTCTGCTGGAGGAAATGGCGCCTATAGAGGGTGGATTCCATGGCATTATACTCTGCTGAGATCTCTTCACTCCCCAAGCCCCACCCTCCTTGGGCTCCACCCCCAAATATCCAGGAATTTCCCAATCTAAGCCATGTTTTGTCAGGACAAAGGGCCAGGGCTTTTTTGGGGGGGGGGGGGGAAGAGGTGCTGGAACTCTCAAGAGGGAAATGAAGGTGAAACACGTGGGGTTTTTTTTGAAAATATGTTATTTTTAAGCATTACGGACTTACCTCTAATTTAAAGCAGTATCCAAACTTTAGACATGTCACCATCTTTCTCAATTCTTTTTTGCATCTTGCTTTGGATGCCTAACATTGAATGATCGCCTTAAAGCCACCATATTTTAGCATACTTTGATCAAAGACTGTTAAGGAAGGTCCAACAAATTTTATAAACAATAAAGATGTTATGGTTTTGACTCACAAGGAGGACCTTTTTGCAGTGACAATCAGGTTCATCTTGGAAAATCCCCTTTTCCACACACTGGAGGAAATAGCTGTTGTACTGGCAAGAGCAACAACTCCCCTGTGCTGTGTGGCTGCTTCTCCACTTGCCCACAGAAGCTACGGGGCATCCCCTTGTTTAAATCTCATTTTAAAAATTGTAATATTTTTGTGCTGTCACAAGTGACATCATGCCCCCTCCCAGTGCCCCTCATGAACTTTTAAACATTTTTTGAGAATTTTGTTTCCACAAAGAGGTTTCAGAACTACGTTCTGCTGCATTCTCCAAAAAAAGCCCTGCAAAAGGCCATCAGTACAATCCTAAGCAGGCCTATTAGAAGCTGTGTGTGTGTATGTGTAAAGTGCTGTCAAGTCCTAATCAATTTATGGCAACACTGTAGGGTTTTCAAAGTAAGGGATGTACATTTGCTTATCTCTTATTGACCCAAATGCCTGCTGATTTTCATTGACCACCAAAAAGAAAGTAGTATTTAGCACTGTAATCCTATGTAGAGTTAGAGTAGTCTAAACCTACTAAAGTGGATTTAGACTGGAGTAACTCTGCATAGGATTGCACTGTGAGTCAACTAACTGCCACACAAACCAAAGGGGGGAGGAGGAGGAGGAAAAGAAGATATTGGATTTATATCCAGCCCTTCACTCTGAATCTCAGAGTGGTCACAGTCTCCGTTACCTTCCTCCCTCACAACAAACACCCTGTGAGGTAGGTGGGGCTGAGAGAACTCTCACAGAAGCTGCCCTTTCAAGGACAACTCTATGAGAACTATGGCTGGCCCAAGGCCATTCCAGCAGCTGCAAGTGGAGGAGTAGGGAATCAAACCTGGTTCTCCCAGATAAGAGTCTGTGCACTTAACTACTACACCAAGCTGGCACTACACCAAACCGACACACACACTGCAGTTCAGATGGTGAGAGGAGACAAAGCAAAGCCAGCAGTGTGGATCCAAATGCTCAGAGAAGTTCGGCTGGAAAGAGACAGTCCTGAAGATCAAGCACATCATCAAGTGCTCATTCACATGGAAGTACATCCGCTGAAAAGAGGTTTCAGTAACTCTGCATAGATTCTTTGAAAATTTGGGGAAAGTGTAGTTTCGACTCTGATCACACTACAGCTCAGTGAATCTTAAAATGGCAAAGGGAATGGTAATTTCTCTCAGAGACTAAAGATACTTGCTCAGTGGGCCTGAATGGTTCTGATCAAGGACCCCATCAGGATTTGCTCTTGCCCCTCCTGGGAAAGAACAAATGGAAGTAGCTGCATATTTCTGGTATCTGGCATCACTGAAAATCTCTAATCTCTTATAATTGCTATGCACAGAGATGCTTTAGGTTATGTTTTTAGTCTATTTTCATCATGACCTTACTACTACAGGGAGCTCCAGTTTCCTCTCCTCTGTTTTAGCTCTACAACAACCTTGTGAGGTAGGCTGGACTGAGAGAAAGTGCCTGCCTTAAGGTCATCCTGCTGGGTAATGCTATTTGTATGAATAGCTTGTTGTTGATGATTTCGACTTAGGGTTGCCAAGCTTCAGGTGGGGGCTGAGGACCTCCTGGAATACCACAGAGTTCCAGACTACAGAGATCAGTCCCCCTGGTGGGAGAGCAGGGCTTTTTTTAATAGTAAGCACTCCTTTGCATATTAAGCCATACACCCCTGTACTAAGAGCCCTGTAAGCTCTTGGAGGATTGGCTACATAAGTAGGGTGACCATAATGTCTGAAGGCCAGCCAGGGACGCTGGGGGGGGGGGGGTGCGCGTGCGCGAAGCGCGCGTGCCGCCGGAAACAGGAAGTGACGTCACTTCCGGTGACGTCACTTCCGGTGATGTCATGCCACCACCGGAAACAGGAAGTGGCATCACTTCCTGTGACATCATTTCCCCCGCGTCACCTGCCGGAAACAGGAAGTGACTTCACAGCACTTCCTGTGACGTCCCCAAAAATCCCCCAAATATCACCGCCGGAAACAATTTTGTTCTCAAATCCTGTATATACTTCATCAGTATATGGGATAAGGCACTTTCTCAACTGTGCTGCATAATGCAGCCTATTTATTTTGTCCTGTTGGCTCTGTTGGCTCTATCTGCGCCACCTTCATCACTTTCGGGGTGTGGATCCCCCAGTGGGGTGGTCTCCCGACTCCCTCCGCTGACTGTTTCTGATAGCCCTGCGCCCCCTCTTTCATTTGATATGTGTCCCGTGCGGGTGCCACCCTCCCGCCGGGAGATGCCGCAAAATGAGCCCCCTTGAGGCTTATGGCGGCAGGGCTCGGGGGAAGCGAGCTAGACTGCTGTTCTTTTGAGGGGTTATAGAGTGTTTCGAGCCCGTCCCTGTGGCATCGGTCCCATCGTTGTGGGACCAAGGGGGCCGGCGCAGCGGCACGCCGAAGCAGCCTGTCACTAATAACACCGGTCAAGATGCAGGACAGGAACCTGGAAGTGACCGACAGGCTGCTTCAGCGTGCCGCTGCGCCGGCCCCCTGGGCCCCACAATGATGGGACCGATGCCACAGGGACGGGCTCGAAACACTCTATAACCCCTCAAAAGAACAGCAGTCTAGCTCGCTTCCCCCGAGCCCTGCCGCCATAAGCCTCAAGGGGGCTCATTTTGCGGCATCTCCCGGCGGGAGGGTGGCACCCGCACGGGACACATATCAAATGAAAGAGGGGGCGCAGGGCTATCAGAAACAGCCGGCGGAGGGAGTCGGGAGACCACTCCACTGGGGGATCCACACCCCGAAAGTGATGAAGGTGGCGCAGATAGAGCCAACAGAGCCAACAGGACAAAATAAATAGGCTGCATTATGCAGCACAGTTGAGAAAGTGCCTTATCCCATATACTGATGAAGTAAATACAGGATCTGAGAACAAAATTGCACTAGAAGACACAAACGCAAAGCTCCCTTACACTGAATCAGTGCTTGGGTCCACCAAAGTCAGTATTGTCACATAAGAGAAGCCCTGTTGGATCAGGCCAGTGGCCCCTCCAGTCCAACACTCTGCGTCACATAATAACATAAGAGAAGCCCTGTTGGATCAGGCCAGTGGCCCATCCAGTCCAACACTCTGCATCACATAACAACATAAGAGAAGCCCTGTTGGATCAGGCCAGTGGCCCATCCAGTCCAACACTCTGCATCACATAACAACATAAGAGAAGCCCTGTTGGATCAGGCCAGTGGCCCATCCAGTCCAATACTCTGCGTCACATAACAACATAAGAGAAGCCCTGTTGGATCAGGCCAGTGGCCCATCCAGTCCAACACTCTGCATCACATAACAACATAAGAGAAGCCCTGTTGGATCAGGCCAGTGGCCCATCCAGTCCAACACTCTGCGTCACATAAGAACATAAGAGAAGCCCTGTTGGATCAGGCCAGTGGCCCATCCAGTCCAACACTCTGCGTCACATAAGAACATAAGAGAAGCCCTGTTGGATCAGGCCAGTGGCCCATCCAGTCCAACACTCTGCATCACATAAGAACATAAGAGAAGCCCTGTTGGATCAGGCCAGTGGCCCATCCAGTCCAACACTCTGCGTCACATAAGAACATAAGAGAAGCCCTGTTGGATCAGGCCAGTGGCCCATCCAGTCCAACACTCTGCGTCACATAAGAACATAAGAGAAGCCCTGTTGGATCAGGCCAGTGGCCCATCCAGTCCAACACTCTGCATCACATAAGAACATAAGAGAAGCCCTGTTGGATCAGGCCAGTGGCCCATCCAGTCCAACACTCTGCGTCACATAAGAACATAAGAGAAGCCCTGTTGGATCAGGCCAGTGGCCCATCCAGTCCAACACTCTGCATCACATAACAACATAAGGAGGGAGGGAGGGAAGGAAGGAAGGAAGGGAGAAAGGAAGGAAGGGAAGAAGGGAAGAAAGGAAGAAGGGAGGGAGGGAAGGAAGGGAGGGAAGGGAGGGAAGGGAGGGAGGAAGGAAGGAAGGGAGGGAAGGAAGGAAGGAAGGAAGGAAGGAAGGAAGGAAGGAAGGAAGGAAGGAAGGAAGGAAGGAAGGAAGGAAGGAAGGAAGGAGGGAAGGAAGGAAGGGGGAGGGAGGGAGGGAAGGAAGGAAGGAAGGGGGAGGGAGGGAAGGAAGGAAGGAAGGAAGGGGGGAGGGAGGGAAGGAAGGAAGGAAGAAAGGAAGGGAGGAGGGAGGGAAGGAAGGAAGGCAAGGGAGGGAGGGAAGGAAGGAAGAAAGGAAGGGAGGGAGGAGGGAGGGAAGGAAGGAAGGGAAGGGAGTGAGGAAGGAAGGAAGAAAGGAAGAAAGGGAGGAGGGAGGGAGGGAGGGAGGGAAGGAAGGAAGGAAGGGAAGGGAGTGAGGGAAGGAAGGAAGGAAGGAAGGAAGGAAGGAAGGAAGGAAGAAAGGAAGGAAGGAAGGGAGGAGGGAGGGAAGAAAGGAAGGCCGCCCCCCGCCCCCCCCCCCCCGCTTTCGGCCCCCTTACCTTAATCCAGGGCGGCGGATCCAGCGGCGGCGGCGGCGGGGAGTCCTCCGGCGGCGGCCTCGCGGCGAGGGAGGGGAGGGAGCTGCCGGGGCTGGCCTCTGGAGGCCTCCAGGGACCAGCGCCGGGCCTCTCCGATACCGGCGCTGGCCTCTGGAGGCCTCCAGGGACCAGCGCCGGCTGCTCCGCGGCTTCCCCCGCGGCCTCCGCTGGTCCCTGGAGGCCCTCCAGAGACTCTGGAGGGCCTCCAGGGACCAGCGGAGGCCGCGGGGAAGCCTTCGCTGGCCGGCGCTGGTCCCCGAAGGCCTTCCAGAGGCTCTGGAAGGCCTTCCGGGACCAGCGCCGGGTGCCCCGCGGCTTCCCCGCGGCCTCCGCTGGTCCCTGGAGGCCCTCCAGAGACTCTGGAGGGCCTCCAGGGACCAGCGGAGGCTGCGGGGGAAGCCTTCGCTGGCCGGCGCTGGTCCCGGAAGGCCTTCCAGAGCCTCTGGAAGGCCTTCCGGGACCAGCGCCGGGTGCCCCGCGGCTTCCCCGCGGCCTCCGCTGGTCCCTGGAGGCCCTCCAGAGACTCTGGAGGGCCTCCAGGGACCAGCGGAGGCCGCGGGGAAGCCTTCGCTGGCCGGCGCTGGTCCCGGAAGGCCTTCCAGAGGCTCTGGAAGGCCTTCCGGGACCAGCGCCGGGTGCCCCGCGGCTTCCCCGCGGCCTCCGCTGGTCCCTGGAGGCCCTCCAGAGACTCTGGAGGGCCTCCAGGGACCAGCGGAGGCCGCGGGGAAGCCTTCGCTGGCCGGCGCTGGTCCCGGAAGGCCTTCCAGAGCCTCTGGAAGGCCTTCCGGGACCAGCGCCGGGTGCCCCGCGGCTTCCCCGCGGCCTCCGCTGGTCCCTGGAGGCCCTCCAGAGACTCTGGAGGGCCTCCAGGGACCAGCGGAGGCCGCGGGGAAGCCTTCGCTGGCCGGCGCTGGTCCCGGAAGGCCTTCCAGAGGCTCTGGAAGGCCTTCCGGGACCAGCGCCGGGTGCCCCGCGGCTTCCCCGCGGCCTCCGCTGGTCCCTGGAGGCCCTCCAGAGACTCTGGAGGGCCTCCAGGGACCAGCGGAGGCCGCGGGGAAGCCTTCGCTGGCCGGCGCTGGTCCCCGAAGGCCTTCCAGAGGCTCTGGAAGGCCTTCCGGGACCAGCGCCGGGTGCCCCGCGGCCTCTCCGCGGCCTCCGCTGGTCGCTGGAGGCCCTCCAGAGTCTCTGGAGGGCTTCCAGCGACCAGCGGAGGCCACGGAGAGGCCTCCACCACTGCCGCCGGGCCCCGCGCGCGGGCGGGGAAGGCGGGGAGTGAGGGTGGGAGCGTCCCTGCGCGTGCGCAGGGGCCCTGCGCAGGCGCAGGGACGCTCCCTCCCTCACTCCCCGCCTTCCCCGCCCCCGCCCGCGGCCCACCGGCTCCTGGGCTGCCTAAACCGGGACCTTTAATGGTCCCGGTATAGGCAGCCCGGGATCCGGGATTGGGTGGCCAGATCCGGGAATGTCCCGGGAGACCGGGACGGTCTGGCCACCCTATACATAAGAGGGTGTGGCTTAACATGCAAAGGAGCTCCTGCTACAAAAAAAAAGCCCTGGGGGGAGGGCTGCTTTGGCACTTTATCCTGCTAAAGTCCCTCCCTTCCCCAAATCCTGCTGTCTCCAGGCCTCATCATCAAATCTCCAGGAATTTTCAAACCTGGATTTGGCAACACTAATTTAGACAGCCCTGTGAAATAGACCATTATTGTTATCATTTTGCACATGAAGGAACAGAACTTGATAAATACTGCCTTATTCCATGAGTCTCCAGATGAGTTTGGATTTAATCTTCAGCCCTCTAGCTCTAAATCCTGCATTCTTCTGATTGGCACGCGATTTCCACACACATACTTCAGAATATTAGCAAAAGTTGATCTCTTGGTGTATCCCCCCACCCCCAGCTCCTTCCAAGTAGAAAACAGCAGGACAAATCTGTTGGTATTTGGCGTGTAATGAAAGCATGGACCTGTGTCTGATTGAAGGAAAATAATCTCTCTTCCGGTTCTCTGGTTTTAAAGCTTAACAGCAACTTACTGGGCTCTTCAGAAATAGGAAATGCGCTCCCACTTCCTTAGCTGTTCTTGTTTGTTGCCATAACAGAGTTCATGGATGATTTGTTGGGGCTGTTATGCAAGAGTGGGTTATCACCTAAAGAGCTAAGGAATGAGTGTAATTATATCCTGTTGCATTCTATAGCTTCCCAGCTTCCGATCTGAAAGCATCTGAACACTGAGTGCTTCAATTACGTTTTTATCCCTCCCTTGTATTATGCAGTGCTGTGGTCTCACACACAGTAATTTCTGTGGTCATCCAAGAAATTTGTGGGAGGCACTTTGTGTTGATTATTCCTGTTGCTACTGGCGAGTCACTTGTTTTAAAAAAAACCCTGTAGACTTTTATTATAGCTATTTGCAAATAGCACGATTCTGCCAGCAAATTATAGAGCGTGCTGTCTAATTTACTTTGGTTCTTGCAGAATGGTGAAAGTTTGTTGTTGAGAATGCATTTCCCCTCCCCTCCTTTTCAAATATGAATCTTGAGTTGTGACATTTCCAAAAACAGTTTCAGCTTGGATTAAAGGGGAAAAAAAGCTTAAGAGAGTTACAAATGAGGTAAAGATAAAAACAAGCCCTTATAATTCATGGTTTCAGGTGCTGCTACCTCTAGTGCTGGGAAGATGTGGTAGGCATGCTACTGATATGTGTGGTCACCATTTTGTGTGAACAAGTCAGTATAATAGTTGCCAGCTTCCAGGTGAGGCCTGTAGATCTGCTCGAATTACAACTGATCCCCAGACTATAGAAATCAGTTCCCCTGGAGAAAATAGCTGCTTTGGAGGCTGGACTCTACATTATATGTTGCTGAGGTTTTTGCATGCAAAAACTAGAAAACATGCGCATCCCTATTTGCAACCCCATGTATTGGAATGACTGCATGCTCCTGCACTATGCAAGGTAGGAACACCCACTAATAACTGGTGTGTACTAACTACTGTCTCTTAAAAATTGCTTTAAAAACTTTTGCCCTCAATATACTTCTGAAGCACTATTCTAAGTATACTGTAGTTTTAAGACTGTAATTTAGGCTTCCCAATCCCCAGGTTCCAGAGGGGGATCCCCCGGTTTTACAGGCTTCCCCCCTCCCCAAGCCAGCTGGCCGGCGGGGGAAGCCCCGCCCCCACAGCCATTATGCACCTCCATGAACGATTCCCATAGGGAATGATGGGGAATCGATCCACGGGTATCGGGGGCTCTGGGGGGGCTGTTTTTTGAGATAGAGGCACCAAATTTTCAGTATAGCATCTAGTGCCTCTCCCCAAAATACCTCCCAAGTTTCAAAAAGATTGGATCAGGGGTTCCAATTCTATGAGCCCCAAAAGAAGGTGCCCCTATCCTTCATTATTTCCTATGGAAGGAAGGCATTTAAAAAGATGTGCAGTCCCTTTAAATGTGATGGCCAGAACTCCCTTGGAGTTCAATTATGCTTGTCACACCCTTGCTCTTGGCTCTGCCCCCAATGTCTCCTGGCTCCACCCCCAAAGTCTCCTGGCTCCACCCCCAAAGTCCCCAGATATTTCTTGTATTGGACTTGGCAACCCTACTGTAATTATGGCCATTTCATAAGAACATAAGAACATAAGAGAAGCCATGTTAGATCAGGCCAATGGCCCATCCAGTCCAACATTCTGTGTCACACAGCGGCCAAATATATATATATATATATATATATACACACACACACACACACACACTGTGGCTAATAGCCACTGATGGACCTCTGCTCCATATTTTTATCTAACCCCTTCTTGAAGGTGGCTATGCTTGTGGACGCCACCACCTCCTGTGGCAGTGAATTCCACATGTTAATCACCCTTTGGGTGAAGAAGTACTTCCTTTTATCCGTTTTAACCTGTCTGCTCAGCAATTTCATCGAATGCCCACGAGTTCTTGTATTGTGAGAAAGGGAGAAAAGTAATTCTTTCTCTACTTTCTCCATCCCATGCATTATCTTGTAAACTTCTATCATGTCACCCCTCAGTCGACGTTTCTCCAAGCTAAAGAGCCCTAAACGTTTCAACCTTTCTTCATAGGGAAGGTGTTCCAGCCCTTTCCACAGAGGTACCCACATGACAGCCATCCAGGCTTTGTTGTGATTTTTCTGAAACCTTTGCAGTGATGCAGGTTTGGGAAATATCAGAGAAATGCCAGGGAAAGCCAAGAAGAAGAGGAGGAGGAATTGGATTTACACCCTGCTTTTCACTTGGAGTCTCAGAGTGGTTTACAGTCTCCTTCCCTTCCTCTGCCTACAGCAGACATTCTGTGAGGTGGGTGGAGAGAGCTTTTTCAATAACTGCTCTTAGAACAGCTCTGACAGAGTTATGACTGACTCAGGGTCACCCAGCAGCTGCATGTGGAGGAGTGGGGAATCAAACCCAGTTCTCCAGATTGGAGTATGCCACTCTTAATGATGATGTAGGGAAAGTGGTGGGGGGGGAAGCTTCTCCATCACATTGAACTCGGGGCAAATAACTCCTGTGGAAATGGTCACAACCTAGGGTTGCCAAGTCCCATTTTTAAAATATCTGGGGACTTTGGGGGTGGAGCCAGGAGACTTTGGGGGTGGAGCCAGGAGACACTGGGGTGGAGCTAGGGGGAGGGGGGGAAACGGCGCCGGGGAGCGTCGCTGCGCTGCCGTGGCTGCTCCTCCGAGATGGGCTCAGGCTGGGCCCATCTCGGAGGAACAGCTGCCGGGGGGGGGGGCGGCGCGGCAGTGTCGCGCGCTCCGCTCAGCCTCTGGGTTGGAATGGGGGGGGGGGGTGGAGGCAGGCCAGCAGCGTGGCGAGCCGCGAGTCCGGGTCCTAGAGGGGCCCAGATTCGCGGCTCACCATGCTCCTGGCCCACCTCCACCCTCCCCTTCTCTGCTTTGGCTGCTCCTCCGAGATGGGCTCAGCCTGGGCCCATCTCGGAGGAGCAGCTGCGGGGAGGGAGGGGGCGGCAGCAGCGCGGCAGCGTCGCCCGCTCTGGGATGGGGTGCCCGCCGTTTCCCCCCTTCCCCCGCTTCTGTTTTTGGGGGGAGCGGGGGAAGAGGGTGGAAAACCTGGCATCCCCCGCCAGAGCGGGAGGGTTGGGAAGGCTATCACAACCACAAAGCAACAAGCCCTGAACTATTATTTGATTATAGGGAAATCAAAGAAATGTAAGATATAATTACACACTTCCAGCAGCCTATTTAGTCCTTAGAATGTGTCCTTAGTATCCCTAATGCTCTCACGTGTCTGCACACTTGCCAGTAAAAATCACTAGTATGCTGGAAGCTAAATTGTGTGGGCCCTTCTGTATTGTTGCTGATCTGCTTGTTGAGACTCCTGACAAGCTTCAAAGGAAGGCCAGGATTTTCCAGAATATAGTCTGAAAACTTTGAGTACGCATTAATGTGTCATACTTGTAGAGAGGGCAAGAGGGGCATTAAGGATAATATAAAATCAGTTTCAGACAAATATTTCTTCTACTGATGATAACTGTTGGCCACAAACCAACTCGTGGGTACATGTGCTTGAAAACCATGGCAGAAGCACAACTACGCATGGCAGGTCTAGCAATCCTTGTGTTACAGATGAATTAATTACCAAGTTGCTAACCCTTTCTTTGTCTAGAAGCTCTTTGCAATGATATAATTTGAGCCAAGTGTTACTAGTCCTTGTGACAAGTTTTGAAATAATAAGGCTGATTCCGCACTAACCTTGCTCCGCGCTAGGCTTCTGTTCCGTTTCTCTCCAGAACAAGCTAGTGATTTCGCACCAACTGCTCCACATTGCCATTTTGCCCCGGGGTAACCTGTGATTTGCCACACTGCAGCATAAACCTGAAAAAAAAGGTTTACGCTGCTGCACGGCAATAGCAGATTGCCCCGGGGGGAAATGGCGGCGTAGAGCAGCTGGTGTGAAATCGCTACCTTGCTCTGGAGAGAAATGGAAACCTGTGCAGGGTTTTTTTTGGTTAAAAAGCCCAGCAGGAACTCATTTGCATATTAGGCCACACCCCCTGACACCAAGCCAGCCAAAACGGCATTCCTGCTCAAAAAAAGCCCTGCCCTCTAGTATAAAATCAGATTGTTTTGGAGTGAACAAAACTTTTATCAAACTCCAAGAAATGCTGTACAAATTGGGCATTTTGGGACTAGCCACTTAGTTTAGTTTTATTGTTTAAACAACTTTATTGATAACATATGGTAACAATTTCAGTTCATAGCTTCTTTACATCTATCCCATATGCTTCTTTCTAATCACCGCTCCCCCCGTTACTTGACCCCCGCCAGTGTTATGGTTTGCTTTAATTAATGCTCTAACTGGTTTTTAAGGTTAAATTAATGCTCAATTTTAATGTTCTTAATGTAATTGTTTTATTAATGTACCATTGGTCATTGTGTTGTTTATTACTGTTCTATTTATTAATGTACCATTGGTCATTGTGTTGTTAGCCGTCCTGAGCCTGCTTCGGCGGGGGAGGGCGGGATACAAATAAAATTTTACTTACTTACTTACAGTGTTATTTGCTCAAAATAATAACATTAAAAGGTACCCTTAATTACTAAGAACTAAAATTAATATTCTTTCTTCTAAAGTTTAATCATTATCAAAAATTGTCCAAAGTCCTTTTACTTTCCACTTGTCTTCTACATAACTTCTAAATTTTTTCCACTCCCTTTTAAAATCTTCTAAATCATAGTCTCTTAAAGTTCTTGTTAATTTGTCCATCTCACTCCATGTCATAACTTTCATGACTTTCCAATACTAAAAGTTTTTTATTCAACAGCGTCACCCAATCTTTTATCCACACTAAACAAACTGCTTCATGATATAATCTTAAATATGGTAATTGGAATCCTCCTCTTTCTTTAGCATCTATTAAAACTTTCATTTTAATCCTTGGTTTCTTCCCAGCCCATACAAATTCCGAGATCTTCCTTTGCCATTTGTTAAATTGTTTACTGTCTTTCACAATCAGAATAGTTTGAAACAAATACATTATTCTCGGCAAAATATTAATCTTAATTGCAGCTGTTCTTCCAAGCAATGACAAGTTAAGCTTATTCCATTTTATCATATCTTCATCCATTTTACGCCATTGTTTTTCATAGTTATTTTTGAACGGGTCAATATTCTTCATTGTTATTTCCACACCCAAATATTTTACTTTAGAGTAACTTCACATCCTGTTAGTCTCTGCAACTCCTTTTGTTTATTTACTTGCATATTTTTACATTAAAATTTTGATTTTTCTTTATTAACATAAAATCCCGCCAGTTCTCCATATTCTTGTATTTTAGCTAACAACAAAGGATTTTTATTTATAAACATTATATTATCTGCAAATGCTCTGTATTTGTAAATAAATCATTTAACTCTCAGCCCTTCTATTTCTTTATCATCTTGTATTTGCATCAATAAAATTTCAAGAGTCATTATAAACAACAAAGGTGAAAGCGGACAACCTTGTCTTGTACCTTTGCTGATTATCATTTCATCTGTAAGATCTGCATTTATACATAACCTTGCACGTTGTTCAGTATATATTGCCGTTATCATTCTTATAAAGTTTCCCCCCAACTCTGTTTTCTCCATTACTGCAAACATAAAGTCCCAGTTCAAATTGTCAAAAGCTTTCTCTGCATCCGCAAAGAATAATGCAATTTCCTTCTCTGGATGTCTTTCATAATATTCTACAATATTTACAACAGTTCTAATATTGTCTCTTATTTGCCTTTTAGGGAGAAATCCCACTTGATCTTACTTTATGAAATTTATCAATTATTGTTTAAGTCGTTCTGCCAAAATTCTTGTATATATCTTATAGTCATTATTTAGTAACAAAATTGGTCTATAGTTCTTTATATTCGTGACATCTCTATCTTCCTTAGGAATCAAAGAAATTACAGCTTCCTTCCATGTATTTGGTATTTTCCCTTTTATTCTTATATTCATCAATTTTTGAAGTTTCGGTACTAATTCTTCTTTAAAAATTTTAAATTTTTTTTGCCATATATCCATCTGTCCCAGGTGCTTCTCCAATTTTCATTGCATTAATCGCTGCTTCAATTTCTATTTTTTCAATTGGATCATTCAATTTTTTTCATATATTCAGTTAGGGGCGCTATTTTAATCTTTTGCAAATACGCTTCCATCCTTTCCTTCTTTACTTTAACACCTTTAAATAATTTAGCATAGTACTTGAAAAATTCTCTCTTTATTCCTTCTTGATCTACCATCTCTCTTCCATCAACCACAATTTTATTAATAATTTTACTTCCTCTCATTTTCTTCAGTTGCCAGGCCAAATACTTTCCAGGTTTATTCGCTCCCTCAAAGGACTTCTGTTGTAATTTTTTCAAATTCCATTCCAATTCCTTATTTAACAAATGTCTCATTTGTGCTTGTAGTATTGTAATCTCCCTTATAATTTTCTTTTTCCCTGGCCTTTTCCTCAGTTCCCCTTCTTTTTTCTTTATTTCATTTTGAATGTCCAACATCTGTTTTTCTTTTGCCCTTTTGTCCTTATTGTTTAATGTAATCAATATTCCTCTCATTACGGCTTTATAAGCATCCCACACCATCTGAAATTCTATATCATCTTTATCATTTATTTGGAAGAAAGCTTTAGTTTCATTTTCTAGAGATGTCACTAATTCTTTATTTTGTAGTAAATCTTCATTTAATCTCCATCTTCTTACTTTTTTAGACAATTTTGTAATCCATAATATTGGGTTATGATCTGCACCTATCTTCGGTAAGATCTCTATTTTCTTAGTTATAAGGTCTAAATCCTTTGTACCCCATAACATGTCAATTTTGGAAAAAATATTATGTCTTGCTGAAAAAAATGTATAATCTCGTACTTCAGGATTAAATTTTCTCCATATGTCTTCCAAGTTTTCTTGTTTAATCAGTTCAAAGAAGGATTTTGGCAATTTTCCTTCTATATTGTTATTTTTTCCCCCAGATCTGTCCAATGTATTCTGAATTATTCCATTAAAGTCTCCCATAATCATGACCTGGTCGTATGTCACTTCATCAAGTTGTTTTATAATGTCTTAAAAAAAACATCTTTTGCACCATTTGGTGCATACAGTCCCAATAATAAGGTTTTTTTCGCATTTATTATTACTTCTACTGCCACAAATCTTCCATCTTTATCTTTAAATATTATTTTTGGATTCAATTCTTGTTTAATATAAAAAATCACACTTCTTTTCTTCTGTTCAGCCAATGAAAAAAAATTCCAGTCCCAATTGTTTATTCCACAAAAATTTATAATCCTGTTGTTTAATATGAACTTCTTGTAAGCAAATTATATTACAGTTTTTTAATCCAATGAAATATTGCTTTTCTTTTTTGTGGTGAATTTAGTCCATTTACATTCCAAGATAATAATTTATAATCCATCATGGTGCAAATTTTTTATTCTCTTCATAAAATTTACGCAGCTTGTTGGAACTCAGTCCTAAAATGGCTGACTGACTCCATCTTAGTAATAGTAAATGTTGTTTCTGCAATGTCATGCTGAGTCATGCTGCATCATGGCCCAGCTGTTACCTGTTACTGAGGTAAGGTGGAATGACCTCACTTGTAATTAGGCTTTTTGCTGACTCACAAAACTGATGCAACCTCTGGTGAGCATGCATGATTGGTACATGTATTTAGGGAAGCTCAGTGAGCTTGCTCTGTCTGCCTGTAAGGATTGTGGGTACTGAGAGACTCACTGTCTGGGTTAGGGTGGCCAGACCGTCCCGGTCTCCCGGGACATTCCCGGATCTGGCCACCCAATCCCGGATCCCGGGCTGCCTATACCGGGACCATTAAAGGTCCCGGTTTAGGCAGCCCCGGAGCTGGTGGGCCGCGGGCGGGGAAGGCGGGGAGTGAGGGAGGGAGCGTCCCTGCGCCTGCGCAGGGCCCCTGCGCACGCGCAGGGACGCTCCCACCCTCACTCCCCGCCTTCCCCGCCCGCGCGCGGGGCCCGGCGGCAGTGGTGGAGGCCTCTCCGTGGCCTCCGCTGGTCGCTGGAAGCCCTCCAGAGACTCTGGAGGGCCTCCAGCGACCAGCGGAGGCCGCGGAGAGGCCGCGGGGCACCCGGCGCTGGTCCCGGAAGGCCTTCCAGAGCCTCTGGAAGGCCTTCCGGGACCAGCGCCGGCCAGTGAAGGCTTCCCCGCGGCCTCCGCTGGTCCCTGGAGGCCCTCCAGAGTCTCTGGAGGGCCTCCAGGGACCAGCGGAGGCCGCGGGGAAGCCGCGGGGCACCCGGCGCTGGTCCCGGAAGGCCTTCCAGAGGCTCTGGAAGGCCTTCGGGGACCAGCGCCGGCCAGCGAAGGCTTCCCCCGCGGCCTCCGCTGGTCCCTGGAGGCCCTCCAGAGTCTCTGGAGGGCCTCCAGGGACCAGCGGAGGCCGCGGGGAAGCCGCGGGGCACCCGGCGCTGGTCCCGGAAGGCCTTCCAGAGGCTCTGGAAGGCCTTCGGGGACCAGCGCCGGCCAGCGAAGGCTTCCCCGCGGCCTCCGCTGGTCCCTGGAGGCCCTCCAGAGTCTCTGGAGGGCCTCCAGGGACCAGCGGAGGCCGCGGGGAAGCCGCGGGGCACCCGGCGCTGGTCCCGGAAGGCCTTCCAGAGGCTCTGGAAGGCCTTCGGGGACCAGCGCCGGCCAGCGAAGGCTTCCCCGCGGCCTCCGCTGGTCCCTGGAGGCCCTCCAGAGTCTCTGGAGGGCCTCCAGGGACCAGCGGAGGCCGCGGGGAAGCCGCGGGGCACCCGGCGCTGGTCCCGGAAGGCCTTCCAGAGGCTCTGGAAGGCCTTCGGGGACCAGCGCCGGCCAGCGAAGGCTTCCCCGCGGCCTCCGCTGGTCCCTGGAGGCCCTCCAGAGTCTCTGGAGGGCCTCCAGGGACCAGCAGAGGCCGCGGGGAAGCCGCGGGGCACCCGGCGCTGGTCCCGGAATGCCTTCCAGAGGCTCTGGAAGGCCTTCGGGGACCAGCGCCGGCCAGCGAAGGCTTCCCCGCGGCCTCCGCTGGTCCCTGGAGGCCCTCCAGAGTCTCTGGAGGGCCTCCAGGGACCAGCGGAGGCCGCGGGGAAGCCGCGGAGCAGCCGGCGCTGGTCCCTGGAGGCCTCCAGAGGCCAGCGCCGGTAGCGGAGAGGCCCGGCGCTGGTCCCTGGAGGCCTCCAGAGGCCAGCCCCGGCAGCTCCCTCCCTCCCTCGCCGCGAGGCCGCCGCCGGAGGACTCCCCGCCGCCGCCGCTGGATCCGCCGCCCTGGAATAAGGTAAGGGGGCCGAAAGCGGGGGGGGGCGGGGGGCGGACTTCCTTTCTTCCCTCCCTCCTCCCTCCCTCCCTTCCTTCCTTCCTTCCTTCCTTCCTTCCTTCCTTCCCTCACTCCCTTCCCTTCCTTCCTTCCTTCTCTCCCTCCCTCCCTCCCTTTCTTCCTTTCTTCCTTCCTTCCCTCACTCCCTTCCCTTCCTTCCTTCCCTCCCTCCCCTTCCTTCCTTCCTTCCCTCCCTCCTCCCTTCCTTTCTTCCTTCCTTCCTTCCTTCCTTCCCTCCCTCCCCCCTTCCTTCCTTCCTTCCCTCCCTCCCTCCCTCCCCCTTCCTTCCTTCCTTCCCTCCCTCCCTCCCCCTTCCTTCCTTCCTTCCCTCCTTCCTTCCTTCCTTCCTTCCTTCCTTCCTTCCTTCCCTCCTTCCTTCCTTCCTTCCTTCCTTCCCTCCTTCCTTCCTTCCTTCCTTCCTTCCTTCCTTCCTTCCTTCCTTCCTTCCTTCCTTCCTTCCTTCCCTCCCTTCCTTCCTTCCTCCCTCCCTTCCCTCCCTTCCTTCCTTCCTTCCCTCCCTTCTTCCTTTCTTCCCTTCTTCCCTTCCTCCCTTTCTCCCTTCCTTCCTTCCTTCCCTCCCTCCCTCCTTATGTTGTTATGTGATGCAGAGTGTTGGACTGGATGGGCCACTGGCCTGATCCAACAGGGCTTCTCTTATGTTCTTATGTGATGCAGAGTGTTGGACTGGATGGGCCACTGGCCTGATCCAACAGGGCTTCTCTTATGTTCTTATGTGACGCAGAGTGTTGGACTGGATGGGCCACTGGCCTGATCCAACAGGGCTTCTCTTATGTTGTTATGTGACCCAGAGTGTTGGACTGGATGGGCCACTGGCCTGATCCAACAGGGCTTCTCTTATGTTGTTATGTGATGCAGAGTGTTGGACTGGATGGGCCACTGGCCTGATCCAACAGGGCTTCTCTTATGTTGTTATGTGACGCAGAGTGTTGGACTGGATGGGCCACTGGCCTGATCCAACAGGGCTTCTCTTATGTTGTTATGTGATGCAGAGTGTTGGACTGGATGGGCCACTGGCCTGATCCAACAGGGCTTCTCTTATGTTGTTATGTGACGCAGAGTGTTGGACTGGATGGGCCACTGGCCTGATCCAACAGGGCTTCTCTTATGTTGTTATGTGATGCAGAGTGTTGGACTGGATGGGCCACTGGCCTGATCCAACAGGGCTTCTCTTATGTTGTTATGTGATGCAGAGTGTTGGACTGGATGGGCCACTGGCCTGATCCAACAGGGCTTCTCTTATGTTATTATGTGACGCAGAGTGTTGGACTGGAGGGGCCACTGGCCTGATCCAACAGGGCTTCTCTTATGTGACAATACTGACTTTGGTGGACCCAAGCACTGATTCAGTGTAAGGGAGCTTTGTGTTTGTGTCTTCTAGTGCAATTTTGTTCTCAGATCCTGTATTTACTTCATCAGTATATGGGATAAGGCACTTTCTCAACTGTGCTGCATAATGCAGCCTATTTATTTTGTCCTGTTGGCTCTGTTGGCTCTATCTGCGCCACCTTCATCACTTTCGGGGTGTGGATCCCCCAGTGGAGTGGTCTCCCGACTCCCTCCGCCGGCTGTTTCTGATAGCCCTGCGCCCCCTCTTTCATTTGATATGTGTCCCGTGCGGGTGCCACCCTCCCGCCGGGAGATGCCGCAAAATGAGCCCCCTTGAGGCTTATGGCAGCAGGGCTCGGGGGAAGCGAGCTAGACTGCTGTTCTTTTGAGGGGTTATAGAGTGTTTCGAGCCCGTCCCTGTGGCATCGGTCCCATCGTTGTGGGGCCCAGGGGGCCGGCGCAGCGGCACGCTGAAGCAGCCTGTCGGTCACTTCCAGGTTCCTGTCCTGCATCTTGACCGGTGTTATTAGTGACAGGCTGCTTCGGCGTGCCGCTGCGCCGGCCCCCTTGGTCCCACAACGATGGGACCGATGCCACAGGGACGGGCTCGAAACACTCTATAACCCCTCAAAAGAACAGCAGTCTAGCTCGCTTCCCCCGAGCCCTGCCGCCATAAGCCTCAAGGGGGCTCATTTTGGGGCATCTCCCGGCGGGAGGGTGGCACCCGCACGGGACACATATCAAATGAAAGAGGGGGCGCAGGGCTATCAGAAACAGTCAGCGGAGGGAGTCGGGAGACCACCCCACTGGGGGATCCACACCCCGAAAGTGATGAAGGTGGCGCAGATAGAGCCAACAGGACAAAATAAATAGGCTGCATTATGCAGCACAGTTGAGAAAGTGCCTTATCCCATATACTGATGAAGTATATACAGGATTTGAGAACAAAATTGTTTCCGGCGGTGATATTTGGGGGATTTTTGGGGACGTCACAGGAAGTGCTGTGAAGTCACTTCCTGTTTCCGGCAGGTGACGCGGGGGAAATGATGTCACAGGAAGTGATGCCACTTCCTGTTTCCGGTGGTGGCATGACATCACCGGAAGTGACGTCACCGGAAGTGACGTCACTTCCTGTTTCCGGCGGCGCGCGCACCCCCCCCCCCCCCCAGTGTCCCTGGCTGGCCTTCAGACATTATGGTCACCCTAGTCTGGGTGGCAGCGAACACTGCTGGTGTTGGATCCTATGCTACTGTGCTTGGATCGTGCTGTGTATACTTACTGCTGTATACTGTTATCTCCTGAAGTGTGTACTGATTACTGTGTATGACCTTGGCCTGGCAACGACTTTGAATATTGGATACTACCCTGGTAAATATATTCCACTGTTGAATACAGTTATCTCTCTTGTCTATTAATTCCTGTGTTTGCCTGTCCCTCTCCTTCAGCTCTTCTGCTGCGTGCAAAATTCTCTAACATTGGTTCTGGGCCCAGAGCTCCCAGTGCTCCCAGTGTTTCCAGAGGTGGTGCTGTTCTGAAGACAGAGGAGGCAACACAGTGTTTTTGGAAGAGATGGAGGCAGACTGCCAAGTAGCCCAGGTGTCCAGTGATAAGTAGCAGAGATGGAAGCTGCAAATGTTGTTTCCTTCTCTGGGCTCAGCATTACTAAGCTGAACAGGACTAACTATGCCACGTGGTCCCAGAAGGTCAGTCTGTTATTAAAACACCAAGAGCTGTGGGAGGTGGTGGCTGCTCCTTTACGTGGGCTGGTGGCAGCTGCTGAGGACAGAAAAGCTATAGACCTTTTGCATAAAAAGGATGTTAAGGCTTTGTCTTTAATAGGTCTTTCTCTAGATGACTCCCAGCTGGTGCATATAGCAGGACTGGAGACGGCTAATGGCTGTTGGAATGCTTTGAAGCAAATTTACGTCCGAGGAACGGGCGGCTCTTCATTATTCTTACTCTACTTCCTACCACTATCAATGTCTTTTCAAAATTTTTATTCAAAATTTTCTCCACCATTTCTTTTGTCATATATCTTATAACCACATCTCTTGGTAAGTTATTTTTCCTGGCATATGATGAATTCACTCTATACATATAATCATACATATTTCTAGTCCCTTCAGGATCTTCCTCCAAGAAATCAGCAATTATTTTCATTACATGTTCTTTTAAGACTGTCCCTTCTTCTTCAGGTACTCCTCTCAGACGTGTCTCCATCAATTTACAGTCATGGATTGTTATTTTTTCTTGCATTTTTAATAAGGTGGAATCCTGGAGCTTAACTTTCCCTTCTACCTCCTGCACTTTCTTTGACACCACCACTGTTTCCTTTCTAAGCTCTTCCATTTCTTTTTTTAAAGTCCTCAATATCTTTTTAAAGTTTATTTTGCAAGCATTTATCATCTTTTCCACCCCTTTCATCATCTTAGCTTCCATTGCTTCCAACTGATCTTGCATCTTCTCCAATGAGGCAGCTCTTGCACGGGTTACCTTTGACTCCGACATTAAAAAAATAGCAAAAAATTTGATATCACCAAATTAAATTTCAACTATCAGGTTTGATAGATTAGAACTTGCCCTTTCAAATGAGCCTAATTTCGCCGTCCTCCGACCTTCCCAGGCGCAGATATTAATTTTTTCTATGGTAATACAATCCTAAAGTAGGTCCACTTTTTCAATAGTTACTTCCTGCTTTGCTTGCCCCAAGTCATGTTTTCACTGGTAACAAAGTCTCACGATACTTGACATATTTCCTGTGTTGACTGTAGAAACTGCAGATCTCCACGACCGCAGGTAGACAAAACAATAAATTCTTTTCCAATTTTTCACACTGTCCTTAATTTAACAAAGTCCAAAATTCACCCCTTCTCCTCTTCTTCTTCCAGGCTTTCAAACTTTCTCTTTCCCACTTTCTAATATTATTTTGTTTGCTTTAAAATAGTCCCAGAATGGTAGATAACAATCAGTACCTTTTTCTAAGGTTATCCAGATCAACACTGGTCTCGTACAGCATCAGATGTACCTGGAAACTCAATCAGGTAGCCAGGTCCAGGTCCGCGCATTGACTGGATATGGGCATCCAATCAGGTACCCAGAATAGACTGGCCACTGCCCACCACATAAGTCCAGCCCCTATGGTCACTTTGGAGCCTCCCCTTTTCTGAAGTAATGTACCATGTGTGTCAGCATCATGTACCATATGACCACTTGTCATCTGCCCCTGAACCTCCTACCCCCTTAGGGGTCAAGGTAGACTTTATAACCTCTGACCCAACATTCTGCACGTGTTCATCTGACAGTACCCCAATCCTGCTGTTTAGATATGTCCCTGATACCTGATCAGTTGAGGGTCCCTTCCCCCACCTCCCTCATTTGTCGCCATTGGAGCCTTCCTCAAAGACTACGATCGGTAATTATCACCCTGTTTCTCCATCCTTGTGTTACCTCTGTATATGTCTCTCTATTTTTATTAGGTCTGTATGTGTGTTGTATGTATCCATTACCTTGTATGTGTGTTCTATAGTTTTCTGTAATAAAAGCATAATTATTTTACTTAATTAGTGTCCTTGGTCGATTTAGTAAGAATTTCTGGAAGTAGAATCCTATTAATTCCCCAACCTCTTTTGAGGGCAATTTGGCTTACATGTTCCACATAGGGCTTTTTTGCAGAAATAGCCCAGTAGGAACTCATTTGCATATTAGGCCACACCCCCTGACATCAAGCTCGCCGGAACTGTGTTTCTGTGCATTCCTGCTTTTTAAAAAAGCCCTATTTTTGACTGTAATTCAACAAGTAACAGGCAGAATCTCACCAAACATAAAACGCTTCCCACTTATATCAGTGTGAGAGAATGAAACATATGTTTACCTCTCTGAAATAAGTAATACCTAAACATACTTAACTTTGCCTGGATGGGATCCAGTACATGCAACCAGGTCCCATCTGAAGCAGGAGAAAACAAACATCCACAGACGCAAGGCTGAGATTGGCTTGTCTGCATTTGTCTTTGCAGAAGCGGCACAGCAGTTGTAACAATAGTGGCGGGGGAGAATTTTTGAAAATAAACTGTTACTCTTTGTGCCAGTACATCACTTCCAGGCAGGTGGCAAAGTCACACACCCGCTCCCATGCCCTGCCCCCTACCTCCTCACTAGTTGCTGAGTTCAGGCTAGCAAACAGGGATACCAGCCATCAAGCAGGACCTGGGGATCCCCTGGAATTACAGTTCATCTCCAGCCTACAGAGGTCAGTTCCCCCGGAGAAAATGGATGCTTTGGACAGTGGACCCACTGGTAGACCTCCTGATGACACTTGGCTTGGTGTTTTGTTTTGTTTTTGGCTACTGTGTGACAGAGTGTTGGACTGGATGGGCCATTGGCCTGATCCAACGTGATTTCTCTTATGTTCTTATGACTCTGTGGCATTGTACTCCACTGAGGTCACTGTCCTCCTCAGGCTCCATCCCCAAATCTCTAGGAATTTCCCACTCTGGATGTGGCAGACTTACTCCCCTATCTCCTGCTGGTGTCCAGGGGAGACCTGGCAATCCTAACACTGGACAATGGAGGAAGGCTTGCTGTACTGGAGGAAGTCTTCCTCCCATAGTGGAAGGAAGTTCTCGGACTCAACTCTATGTATTTCAGTACGGTAAAGGAGGCAAAGTTGTACTTCTTGAGTAGAGGTGCGTGTTTCTGGGTACCTGTGTGTGAACATATTATTGCCACATATTTTAATCTTTGCCTGGTATCAGATATGAGCTAGTGAGATGCTTGTATAATAGGACACTGTCTGAAACGCGTAGCCCAAGGTAGCCTATGTAATCTGCCGTGGTAGATAGGAGGTAGATTACTTTTTCATTGCCATGATATTGCTTAAGAAGCTCCAGCAGTTTCTCTGCTGAGCTTTTGTTAGATCAGCTGCATTTTTCTTTATATATCGTGATGACTTTGGTCACAGTAAATAATAGTTGGCTCACAGCTGTGTGAAATAGGGCATTGGAATGGAAATAATCTGTAAGAGGAAAAATAATTTGCTGGGAAAATAAATGGTTGTCAGTTTCTGGGCTTTTGTGCAAGGGCAAAAAAAGATATACATTGAAGGGAAGGGAAGAATTGGGCTTCTGCAGGGTCACTGAGCTTGCTCGTAGACTGGCAACAATAAGGCTTCAGGTATCTTTGCTGACTTAAGAACCTGGAAGTTAAAGTGATAGGTAAATGGAAGTGTAGGTGCTTTTCACTGTTTTGTTTTTTAAAAGATCTTTTCATTGCTTTTGGTCAATTAGCTAATGGATCTGGTTCATATTTGTTAAGGCTTGGTGTTTTCACCCTTCTCTTGGTACATAGTTGGAGTCTCTGGCTTTGCCAAGAGCTTTCTTTCATGTGTTTTCTGCTTTGTAGCACCCTCTGGTCTGGTCTGGAATGATTAGTCGGAGAGAAATCCAGGTGCAAGGTAAGATGTCCTTTTTGGCTGCTGGTTCATATTTGTATTGTTTCCAAAATAAGAACTCTTAACAAGCTCATTCTTTCATTGTTTCTTTTTTTCTGCAAAGGAGAATGTGTCAAAGCAGCACTTAGGGTTACCAACCCCCAGGTGGGGCCTGGAGTTCTCCCAGAACTACAACTCATTTCCATAATACAGAGATTACTCGGGGTGGGGGGGAGGGGAAATGGCAGCTTCAGAGAGTGGGATAGTACAGAGTCTAGGAAAAGCTGAAGTCCCTCTCCAGGCACCATCCCCAGATTTCCTAAGCCAGAGCTGGCAACACTTGCACCAAAGCAAGGCCATTTGTGAGTCAGCAGCCCTGAGAGTCTGCTGGCCCTAGAGGGGTTTTTTTCCAGGGGATAATCACATTGCAGGATCTGCCCTGGTTTACAGCTTTGCAGAAGTTTTTACTGATCTTTGCAGTCCCTATAGGGTTGCCATGTCTGTGTTAGAAAGTGCCTGGAGACTTTGAAGGTGGATCCGGGAGAGGGTGGGGTTTGGAGAGGGGAGGGGCCTCAGCAGGGTATAATGCCATAGAGACCACATAAGAACATAAGAGAAGCCATGTTAGATCAGGCCAATGGCCCATTCAGTCCAACACTCTGTGTCACACAGTGGCAAAAATTTTTATATATATATATACACACACACACTGTGGCTAATAGCCACTGATGCTCCATATTTTTATCTAAACCCCTCTTGAAGGTGGCTATGCTTGTGGCCGCCACCACCTCCTGTGGCAGTGAATTCCACATGTTAATCACCCTTTGGGTGAAGAAGTACTTCCTTTTATCCCTTTTAACCTGTCTGCTCAGCAATTTCATCGAATGCCCACAAGTTGTTGTATTGTGAGAAAGGGAGAAAAGTACTTCTTTCTCTGCTTTCTCCATCCTATGCATTATCTTGTAAACCTCTATCATGTCACCCCGCAGTTGACGTTTCTCCAAGCTAAAGAGTCCCAAGCGTTTCAACCTTTCTTCATAGGGAAAGTGTTCCAGCCCTTTAATCATTCTAGTTGCCCTTTTCTGGACTTTCTCCAATGCCATAATATTCTTTTTGAGGTGCGGCGACCAGAACTGCACACAGTACTCCAAATGAGACCGCACCATCGATTTATACAGGGGCATTATGATACTGGCTGATTTGTTTTCACTTCCCTTCCTAATAATTCCCAGCATGGCGTTGGCCTTTTTTATTGCAAACACACAGTGTCTTGACATTTTCAGTGAGTTATCTACCACGACCCCAAGATCTCTCTCTTGGTCAGTCTCTGCCAGTTCACACCCCATCAACTTGTATTTGTAGCTGGGATTCTTGGCCTCAATGCGCATTACTTTGCACTTGGCCACATTGAACCACATCTGCCACATTGACGCCCTCTCACTCAGCCTCAACAGATCCCTTTGGAGTTCCTCACAATCCTCTCTGGTTCTCACCACCCTGAACAATTTAGTGTCATCTGCAAACTTGGCCACTTCACTGCTCACTTTCAACTCTAAATCATTTATGAACAAGTTAAAGAGCATGGGACCCAGTACCGAGCCCTGCGGCACCCCACTGCTTACCGTCCTCCACTGCGAAGACTTCCCATTTATACTCACTCTCTGCTTCCTATTACTCAGCCAGTTTTTGATCCACAAGAGGACCTGTCCTTTTACTCCATGACTCTCAAGCTTTCTAAGGAGCCTTTGATGAGGAATTTTATCAAACGCTTTCTGGAAGTCAAGGTAAACAACATCTATCGGGTCTCCTTTGTCCACATATTTGTTCACCCCCTCAAAGAAATGTAACAGGTTAGTGAGGCAAGATCTTCCCTTACAGAACCCATGCTGAGTCTTCCTCAATAACCCGTGTTCATCAATGTGCCTACTCATTCTGTCCTTGATAATGGTTTCTACCAACTTTCCCGGTATTGAAGTCAGACTGACTGGCCTGTAATTTTCCGGATCTCCTCTGGAACCCTTTTTAAAGATGGGGGTGACATTTGCTACCTTCCAGTCCTCAGGAACGGAGGCAGATTTCAATGAAAGATTACAGATTTTTGTTAGAAGATCCACAAGTTCAACTTTGAGTTCTTTCAGAACTCTTGGATGTATGCCGTCCGGACCTGGTGACTTATTAGTTTTTAATTTGTCTATCAGTTGTAGGACCTCCTCTTTTGTCACCTCAATCTGACTCAGGTCTTTCAACACCCCTTTCAAAGTTAGTGGTTCTGGGGCGGGCAAAAAGTTCTCATCTTCCACAGTTAAGACAGAGGCAAAAAATTCATTCAGCTTCTCAGCCATTTCCCTATCCTCCTTCAGTAATCCTTTTACCCCATGGTCATCCAAGGGCCCCACTGCCTCCCTGGCTGGTTTCCTACTTCTAATATATTTGAAGAATTTTTTATTGTTGGTCTTTATGTTTTTTGCAATATGCTCCTCATAGTCCCTTTTTGCCTGCCTGATCACAGTCTTGCATTTGATTTGCCACAGCCTGTGTTCCCTTTTACTAATCTCACTTGGACTGGTTTTCCACCGCTTAAAGGAGTCCTTCTTACCTGCTACAGCTTCTATTACTTTGTTTGTTAACCATGCAGGCCTTTTCTTATGCCTGTTTGTGCCTTTCCTAACTTGTGGTATGTATTTTATCTGAACTTCTAGGATTGTAGTTTTAAATAGTCTCCAAGCTTCCCCAAGAGTTTTGACCGTATTTACCTTTCCTTTCAGTTTCCTCCTCACATGCCTCCTCATCTCAGTGAATTTACCCCTTTTAAAGTTAAACGTGGTTGTGGCAGTCTTTTTGGGCAACTCCCTATTTATACAAACGGTGAAATCAATAACATAATGGTCACTGCTCCCAAGCGGCACAATCACTTTTACATCTCTCACCAAGTCTTGGGCATTACTTAGGGCCAAATCCAGGATCGCCCCACCCCTGGTAGGTTCTGAGACCATCTGCTCCATAGCACAGTCATTGAGAGCATCAAGAAACTCAATCTCTTTCTCTCGACCAGAACACATATTGACCCAATCTGTGGGTAGTTAAAATCACCTATTATGACACAGTTTTTACGTTTAGCCGCTATCTTTAAGCCTTCCATCATATTATAATCGTCCTCTCTCTTTTGATTTGGTGGGCGATAACAAACTCCCATAGTTAAATTTCCTTTTGGGCCCTCTATTTCAACCCAAAGCATTTCTAAAAGTGAATCTAATTCTCTGATCTCAGTTTTACTGGACCGGATATCCTCTCTGTGTCAAGTCGGCTGAATTCAATAACGAGTCTCTTGATAAAGTAGCAAGTTTATTGTAATCAGAACTGTGGACCATGGCAGAGATTGAAGGACTGAAACACATATGCACTAATCCAGTATTTAAAGTATGAATCTAAAGGATTCCTACGGGGGGCAATCTATGCAACACATCTTCACACTAGGATGCTACTTCTTTCGTTCCCAGACCGAAGTCTTGACACCCCATACTCCCCACAGAGAACAAGGCTGGGAAGGCGCCACTATCTTGTTCACAGGTTAGCATTTCAAAGCAGGTTACACAACAAAGGCATTTCTAGAGAGGGGGCAGGAGAGTGAGCTGGCAGCCCCCGGTGTACACTGTAAAGTACCCAGACTCCTTCACTTCAGAACCAACCTTAATACAGATATTGAGTAACCCATAGCAGACTTGACATACTGCCCCCCCTATGATCCCCCTCCTGCCGGGCGGCCTTGCAAGGAGGGCGAGTCACATTTATGGCTCCGGAACTCGGGCCCCGAGAGGCTCCGGCACTCCCCCTTCGAGGGGAGGGTTGGTGAATCTTGTGAATGCCATTTGGACGGCCCCGGAGATCTGCGCAGTAGGCTGCAATGAAAAACAGGGTGGACTTTACCAAGAGCAGGGGGGAGGTCTAACTCTACTGTCACCGGGTTGATTACCCGCTTGATTTTGAATGGCCCTAAGAACTTAAAAGCCAATTTCCTAGACGGTTGTGCCAGAGGCAGGTTTTTTGTTGACAGGTACACGGAGTCCCCCACCTTCAAGTCCCAGACTGGCACATGGCTTTTATTGTACTGTTTCTTATACGCCTCCTTGGCCAGCTTCAGGTTTTCTTGAATGGCTGGCCAACATTGGCTGGGACCTTGCCACCATTGCTCGAAACTTGAGCCCGTCAATCCCTCCCCCCCTGGCAGCATGGGAATCGGCTTTCCCTCATACCCGAACACTGTTGCAAAGGGAGATGCTTTTGTGGAACTGTGAGCGCTGTTGTTGTAAGCGTATTCAGCGAAGGGGAGGAGGTCCACCCAGTCCGACTGGCGTAGGCTCACAAAGCACCGTAGGTACTGCTCTAGCACCCCGTTCACTCTCTCAGTCTGTCCGTCCGTCTGGGGGTGATAGGCAGAACTTAGCCCCTGTTCCATCCCTAGTAACTTACAAAACTCCCGCCAGAAGGTGGCAACGAACTGAGGCCCCCTGTCACTTATGACCTTGTCAGGGATGGAGTGATGTTTGGCCACGCGGTCGAAAAATAAAGTCGCTAGTTTCTTGGCCGTGGGTAATTGGCTGCAGGGGATGAAGTGGGCTTGTTTTGAAAACGTGTCCACCACCACCAGTATGACTGTTTTCCCCCGGGAGGGGGGTAGCTCGACTATGAAGTCCATGGACACCATGGCCCATGGCCGTTTTGCTGTTTCCAGAGGCTGTAGGAGTCCCGGGGGTTTCCCCCCCCTCCTTTTTGCCATCACACACACCGGGCAACCAGCTACAAAGTCCGACACATCCTTCTTTAGGGACGGCCACCAGAACTGCCGGTGCACCAAGTGCAAGATTTTTACATAGCCGAAGTGCCCAGCTAATTTGGAGCAGTGACATAGTTGGAGAATTTCTTTCCTTAATATTTCCGGGATGTACAGTTTCTCCCCCTTGTACCAAAGAGCGTCTTTTCTTTTCTGCAACCCCTCCGGCCGCCCACCTCCCTCCCGTTCGGCCTCTAGGGTGATTCGTTCTTTGCTTAGCCCGCTCAATTCCTTTTTCCTCTGCGAGCGGGTAGTGACCATAGCCGCCACTTGTGTGGGGGGGATCAGGGAATCTACCACTTCCTCTCTCTGGCTCTCATGCTGTGGGAGCCTGGACAGGGCGTCTGCTAGGAAATTTCGGGTCCCCGGGATGTGTTTCAGGGTGAAGTCGAATCTGGAGAAGAAGCCCGCCCACCTGATTTGCTTTTCACTCGATTTTCTTTTCCCTGTTAGTGCCTCTAGATTTTTGTGGTCCGTCCATATCTCAAAGGGCACCCTGGCTCCCTCCAACCAGGACCTCCAAGTTTTCAGTGCAAACATGACAGCGAAAGCCTCTTTGTCCCACACTGACCAGTTCCTCTGCTCCTCCGAGAACTTTCGCGAAATGTAAGCGCAGGGTCTCAGCTTCCCCTCCTCATCCCTCTGCATGAGAATGGCTCCTACGGCGACGTCGGAGGCGTCGCATTGGACCACAAACCCCTTCCGCTCATCTGGGTGGCTTAAGACCGGCTCGCTTGTGAACAGTTGTTTAAGCCGGTCGAAAGCCGCCTGACAAGTCGGTGTCCAATTCAGCCTGGCCCCTGGTCGCTTTGCCTCCTCCCCCTTCCCCTTCGTCTTCAGGAGGTCTGTTAGGGGCAGAGCGATCTGGGCGAACCCCTCAATGAATGTCCTATAGAAATTGGAGAATCCGAGGAAACTTTGGAGCTGTCTACGTGTCCTCGGGGGGGCCCACTCTAGAACTGCCTGAACTTTGGCTGGATCCATGGCCAGCCCGTCCCCAGACACCCGGAAGCCCAAATAGTCTAGTTCCGTGCGGTGGAACTCGCATTTAGACAGCTTGGCGTAGAGCTGGTGCTTCAGCAGGGTGGCCAGCACTTCCCTCACTAGTTTCACATGGGATTGTTCGTCTTGCGAATAAATAATGATGTCATCAAGGTACACCACCACCCCCTTGTACAGAAATTCCCGCAATACATCATTTATGAAATTCATGAACACCCCCGGTGCCCCTTGCAATCCAAACGGCATGACTAAATATTCAAATTGCCCCATCGGGGTGTTAAACGCCGTTTTCCACTCATCCCCCTCCTTGATGCGCACTCGGAAGTACGCGTCCCGCAGGTCAAGCTTTGTGAAAATCTTCCCCCCCGCCACCGTGCTTAGCAAATCTTTGATGAGGGGGATGGGGTAGGCGTTTGACATGGAAATCGCGTTAATCCCACGAAAATCCGTGCAAAGCCTAAGACTGTGGTCCTTTTTCTTTCTAAACAACACGGGGGCCGCGTGGGGGGCCGTCGCGGGTCTGATGAACCCCCTTTTCAAGTTCAAGTCTAGGAATTTTCGCAGCTCCTTCTTCTCAGCCCACCCCATTTGGTAGAGCTTGGCCCTGGGAAGGCTTTCCCCGGGGATTAGTTCTATCGCACAGTCTGTGCTCCTGTGGGGGGGTAGCTGGTTGGCCTCCCGCTCACTAAATACCTCCATCAGGTCGCGGTAGGCGTCCGGGACATGGTGCACCTCTTCCACCAGGACGCACGCCCTCTCCCGAGCGGCTGGCGCTCGTGGCCCCCATGCTGCCTGCCAAAGGTGCTGGTTGCAACTTGGGTCGGGAAATCTGATGGTCTGGGCTCTCCAGCGGATGAGGGGCTCGTGCTTTTCCAACCACCCCACTCCCAGGACCACGGGGTAGCCGCAGGCGGGCGCGATCACAAACGTCTCTGAGTCCCAGTGATCCTCAATCCCCAGGGGGCACGGCTCAGTTTCTTGCGTGCAGGGTTCCCCCCCCCATTACTGACTCATCCATCTGTTCAAAGTGCATGGGGTGGGGCAGTTGTAAGCGTTTCAATCCCAGAGCCTCCACCACCTTGGGGGAAATCAGCTCTCTATTACAGCCCGAGTCTATGAGGGCCCGGATCTGTAGGAACCTTTTTAGCTTTGGGTTCAACAATTTGACCACTATAAAGTACAACCTTCCCGTGGGTCTCACCGTGAGCGGTGCCTCCTCTCGGTCGACCTGCTGGTTGGCACCGTTCAAAGCAGGTCGGCGTCGTTTCCCGCCGGCTCCTCTTCCCACGCAAGCTCGGCCAGCTCCTCTGACAGACGCACCTCCTCCTCTTGTAGGTTGTCTTGCACCAGGAGCGCGCTGCTCTTCGCCGCGTCCTTAGGGCGGCCGGTGGTTTTCTTGGGGCCGGGGGTGCCCGGGCGGGTGGCTCCCTGCGGTGGGGCGGCCCCGGTGGCTGATTGGGGGCAGCCGGAGGCTAGATGGTTGGGGTCCCCACACCGAAAACAACGTCGGGGCCCCCCCGGGGCAGCCACCGCCTGCTTCTTGACTTTAGGTGGCTCAGCCTTCCCGGGGCTTGCTTTCGGCGTTCCCCTGCCGGCGGCCAGTGCTTGGCGCAGCATCGCCACTCGTTTCAGGTTGGTCTCCACCTCCCCCGCCAGCTGAATCCACCCCACCAGGGTATCGGGGCGGGCTTGCGTGAGCGCTCTATCCAGGATGCTCGGGTTCAGCCCATTGGTGAAGTGCTCGATCTTCATCACCTCGTTCCAGTTCCGAGCCCGGGCGGCGTTGGCCTGGAAGTCGGCCGCGTACTCCCGGATGGATCGGGCCCCTTGCTTCATGTTCCGCAGCGCCGCCAGCGCTCGGGTTTCTTGCAGGGGGTCCTCGTACTGGGTCAGCAGGGCCTGCACGAAAGTGTTTACGAAATGGAGGACCGGGCTGTTGGTTTCGCATAGGCTCACATACCACTTCTTCGCTGCGCCCCGTAGCTTCGACCCGAGGTAGTCCACGCGGCTCATCTCATCGGGGAATGAGTCCCCCCAGTAGTGCATGTAGCTGTTTGCTTGGATCGCGAAGTAGTTCACTTCCTCCAGGTCCCCGTCGAACGTGGCGTCCAGCTCCCGGCCCCCCCCAGGTCTCTTTGTCTGACCGGGGCAGGGGGGGGGGGCGCCGCTGGGGCTTGCGGGGCCGCTCCGGGTGGAGGAGCGGCGGGGCCCTGTCGAGCCGGGGATCCCCGCGGACCCGCCGGGGCTGGCTGTTGCTGGCGAGCCCCGGTCACCCCCAGCGCTCTGCCCAGCTGCGCGGTCAGGGTCTGCATCTGGTCCTTTAGGTCTCTCACCGCCCGTCGATCTCCCTGCGGACCATCGCGCGAAACGTCTCGTACTCCTCATCGGTCTGGTCCTTGGGGCTCGCCCCTCCGTCCTCCGCTCCGCACTCGGCCCCTTCGCTTCCACTCTCGAGGTCCTGCGCCCCCGCGGCGCTGGCGCCTTCGCTCGCCTCGCCCGGGTGGACGGCGGCGGCCTCGGCCAGTTGGACCCGCTTGGTGTGGCGGGTCATGATCGCCTCCCGACGGACCGGGGCTTGATCCATCAGCGTAGTGGAGGTTCTTGGCTGGTATTGCCGTGGGGTCGCCACCAGCTGAAACTGTGGAGGGGAGGCCGCGGTCCTTCTGGCAGTATGGATGTGCCAGGGTGTCTCGGCCCCCTCCACTCTGGTTGGGAATCCTCCATTCTCCGGAGACTGTTCGGACATCGCCTTTTCAGTTGCCGGAAAGGTTGAACTCCAAGATAGGGAGTCCTTCAAAATGTCAAGTCGGCTGAATTCAATAACGAGTCTCTTGATAAAGTAGCAAGTTTATTGTAATCAGAACTGTGGACCATGGCAGAGATTGAAGGACTGAAACACATATGCACTAATCCAGTATTTAAAGTATGAATCTAAAGGATTCCTACGGGGGGCAATCTATGCAACACATCTTCACACTAGGATGCTACTTCTTTCGTTCCCAGACCGAAGTCTTGACACCCCATACTCCCCACAGAGAACAAGGCTGGGAAGGCGCCACTATCTTGTTCACAGGTTAGCATTTCAAAGCAGGTTACACAACAAAGGCATTTCTAGAGAGGGGGCAGGAGAGTGAGCTAGCAGCCCCCGGTGTACACTGTAAAGTACCCAGACTCCTTCACTTCAGAACCAACCTTAATACAGATATTGAGTAACCCATAGCAGACTTGACACTCTGACATACAGAGCCACCCCACCTCCAACCCTTCCCTCCCTATCCTTCCGATATAACATATCCAGGAATCACCGTGTCCCACTGATTCTCCTCGTTCCACCAAGTTTCTGAAATTCCCACAATGTCTATGTTTTCTCCCAACACTCAACATCCCAATTCACCAATTTTACTTCGAACACTTCTAGCATTTGCATACAAACATCTATAATTTCCCAGGCAAGCTAGGCCCGCCACCTTCCTCCTGCCGCCTCGAGACTCTGGCAGACAGTCCATACTGTTTGTCACCATCACAGTGGACAACTCTGGTCCATTACCCGGTAGAAAAATAGCAGCCAACCCTTCATCTCTTTGAGACGAGTCCTCCCGAACCAGAGACATTTCATCTCCTGTCGGCTTTCCCCCAAGATTTAGTTTAAAAACTGCTCTGCCACCTTTTTGATTTTAAGCACCAGCAGCCTGGTTCCATCCAGGGACAAGTGGAGACCGTCTCTTTTGTACAGCTCCCGCTTGTTCCAGAAAGCATCCCTGTGCCTAACAAACTTAAACCCTTCCTCCTTACACCATCGTCTCATCCACACATTCAGACTTCTAATTTGTGCCTGTCTCTCCTGCCCTGCACGTGGAACAGGTAGCACTTCTGAGAAGGCTACCTTGGAGGTCCTGGCCTTAAGTCTCCCACCTAGCAGCCTAAATTTTTCCTCCAGGACCTCATGACTGCATTTCCCCACATCGTTGGTGCCAACATGCACCACGACCACAGGCTCCTCCCCAGCACTGTCTATCAGCCTATCTACTACACGCATAATGTCCGCTGGTCAGGCAAGTCACCATACGGTCAGTACGTGGTTTCGCCACCCAGCTGTCTACTTTCCTAAGGATCGAATCACCAACTACCAAAAACCCCCCTCTCCCCCTGCCCAGGGATGGTTCCTTGGTGCGAAAGGATTCCCACTCACCAACCGAAGAAGAGGTCCCTTCTGAGGGCACATTCCCCTTATCCTCAGCACGGTGCCCTGTTCCCTCTCGACACTCACGCTCTCTAGCAGCAACGGGGCTGCTACGTTCAGAGCAGGGCTCATCTAATACGCCCCCGAGAGTCTTCCCCAAGTGCCTAACTGACCGTCTCTGCTTCTCCAGGGCAGTCACCTTGGCCTCAAGGGTACGAACTCATTCCCTGAGGACCAGGAGCTCCTTGCATCGAGCACACACCCAAGACTTCTGTCCTTTGGGCAGATAGTTGTACATGTGACACTCAGTGCAAAACACTGGAACGCCCCCAACCCTCTGCTAGCATTCTATCTTCATGATATATATGTATATTTAAAATATACAGTCCTCTTTAAATGCTGTTTGTTTAAGTGGCTCCCCTTCTGGAGGGTCAACTTACCTTATTGGGAGAACAAGGAAATCAGGGATCTGGGTTCCTGGTCCTTAGGGAGCCCCTAGGTGAAGAGCCACAGGCCAAGAGCCCTTTAGCTCTCTGGCAAGGCACAGCTTAAAATGCAAAGAGGGTGGAGCAGAGGCACTCCTCAGCAATCAGCAGCAATAACTCTCAATCTCTTTCTGCTTTAGCCCACTCAACCAAACAAAGAGCAAACAAAGACCAAACAAACAGCAGTTCCCCAGCTATCACACCTCAGAATTTTAGGCAGCCCCACAAACCTCAGAATGAAGTCTTTCAAAACTCAGAAATTCTCAGCAACTTCTCCAGCTGTCTCAGCTATGAGAGCTGCTCTGCTCTGTTCTGCTCCTCTCAGACCTCTGTGAGATGTGCTCAGCCTTTGGCAAGGCGCAGCTTAAAATGCAAAGAGGGTGGAGCAGAGGCACTCCTCAGCAATCAGCAGCAATCACTCTCAATCTCTTTCTCCTTTAGCCCACTCAACCAAACAAAGACCAAACAAACAGCAGTTCCCCAGCTATCACACCTCAGAATTTTAGGCAGCCCCACAAACCTCAGAATGAAGTCTTTCAAAACTCAGAAATTCTCAGCAACTTCTCCAGCTGTCTCAGCTATCAGAGCTGCTCTGTTCTGCTCCTCTCAGACCTCTGTGAGATGAAAGCAACCATTTGCTTTGCTCTGTGAGATCAAAGCAACCATTTTCTCCAGGGGAGAACTCTGTATATAACTTCTAATAACAATAAACAATTAGTAAATACATGAATCACAATCACAATAGCCAGATTCCCAGGGTTCTGTATAGATGTCTCTTTTAAGTCCTCCTGCTGCAAAGCTCCTTTAGAGTCAGTTTCAATGTGCTTCACCCAAAGCTCATAACAGTCAATAGATATCCGGAGCTGTCAGTTTAGGAAAATATAACGCCCAAATAATGAGAGAAAGAGAACTCGTCCTTTCCAGAGTTTCAAGACGGTTTTGATGTTCTTCTGCTCAGTCTCATATATATAAATTCATTCCTAATGGAGGCACAGAATACAATTCTTATATATGGATCAACTCACACATCTCAAACTATCTGCATATGGCTCTTTGGGGGCAGAGCCAGGAGACATTGGGGGTGGAGCCAGGAGCAAGGTTGTGACAAGCATAATTGAACACCAAAGGAAGTTCTGGCCATCTGGAATGGCCTTGGGTTAGCCATAGCTATTGCAGGAGTTGTCCTTGAAAGGGCAGCTGCTGTGAGAGTTTTTTCAGCCCCCCCCACCTCACGGGGTGTCTGTTGTGGGGGGAGAAGATATAGGAAATTGTAAGCCGCTCTGAGTCTCTGAAGTGGGTGGGAGGGCCTCCAAACTGGAGGAGAGAACTGCTGGGTATAAATCTGCAGTCTTCTTCACATTTAAAGGAACTGCACACCTTTTAAAAGCCTTCCCTCCATTAGAAATAATTAAGGATAGGGGCACCTTCTTTGGGGGCTCATAGAATTGGACCCCCTGATCCAATCTTTTTGAAAATTGGAGGGTCTTTTGAGCAGAGGCATTGGATGCTATCCTACAAGTTTGGTGCTTCTACCTCTAAAAACAGGCCCACCCAGAGTCCCAATACCCATAAATCAATTTCCATAATACCCTATGCCATGGGAACCAGTCTCCATAGGGAATAATGGAGTGCCCAGCAGACATTTCCTCCCCACCCCTGTTTTCTGATGACCCTGAAGTGGGTGGGAGGGCCTCCAAACCGGAGGATCCCCTGCCCCCATCTGGAGATTGGCAACCCTACAGGGAAAGATCTTGGGGCCTTACTGGATAAAAGTTTCAATGAAAGTGTCAACCCAGTATGGAGTGGAGGTGAAAAAGGCAAACTTTAGGTAAGGGATTATTAGGAATGGGATGGAGAATAAAACGGCCAATATTGTAATGCCCCTTTATAGATCTTTGGTGCAAGGTCATTTAGAATACTGAGTACAGTTCTGGTCAAACAGGACATTGCAGAGCTGGGAAAAGTACAGAGGGGGGAACCAAGATGATTATGGGGTTAAAGCACTTTCCTTATGAAGAAAGGCTGAAGAGTCTGGGACTTTTCAGTTTAGAAAAGATAACTAATGGGGGGACATGGTAGAGGTTTATAAAATTATGCATGATATGGAGAGAACTGACAAACAGAAATTTTTCTCCTTCTCCCCAAAAAATTACAACTTGAGGGCATCCAATGAAACTGATGGGCAGTAGGTTCAGGACGGACATAAGGAAATTCTACTTTACACAGAGAGTGATTAAAATGTGGAATTTGCTGCCAGAGGATGTAGTGATGACTACAGGAATAAGCAACTTTAATGGGGGATTAGAGAGATCCATGGAGGATATATCTATTAATGGCTACTAGCCATGGTGACTGAGGGGAACCTCCACATTCAGAGGCACTAAACCTCTGAATCTCAGAGCCAGGAGGCAACATCAGGGGAAGGCCTTGGCCTCTATGGCTGTTGTTGGCCCTCCAAAGGAACTGGTTGGCCACTATGTGAGAAACAGGATGCTGGACTAGATAGGCCATTGGCCTGATTCATCAGGGATTTTTAAAATGTTCTTATAGTTTTAATTGGGATGAACATTGGGATGGAGCTTCTTGGACAGTTGCCCACAGAGGGAAGGAAGGAAGGAAGGAAGGAAGGAAGGAAGGAAGGAAGGAAGGAAGGAAGGAAGGAAGGAAGGAAGGAAGGAAGGAAGGAAGGAAGGAAGGAAGGAAGGAAGGAAGGAAGAGATTGGATGTAGTTAGAATGAACAAGAGGAATTATGAAACAGGAATAAGTTAGGAAGTTCAGCCAGGGAAAACTAAAGGGGGAAAGTAGGTTTTCAGTTGACTCTTGAGCAAAGTGATCAAGACAACCAACCAGATGTCTTATTGAAGCAGGCACCAGAAATCAGGTTCAGCCAAGGGGAAATGGCATAAATGAAAGATTAAGAGATTCTGTGCTTAGAATGAACATTTGTGCTGGTGCAATGGAAAGAGCGAGCGGATGAGGAACAAAGAAATCTAGGATTGCCAACTGGCCTAGAGAAAAAACGTCCTCTCCCTTTAACAGAGGTTTAATGTGTGGAAAAGGGCAACTGAAGCTTTTCATGGTATTGAGGTGAATAAGAGCAACCATTAAGCCCCTGTTAAAGGTATCAGTTTAAACCATGCCTTGTTTATAATGCATTTTGCTATGGAAATGGTTAATTCCTGTAGCCAGTGTTCTCTTGCTCTTCCTTTTGTTCCTTTTACAAGCATTTTCTCAGTGATTCAACAACTAGATAATTTATATCTTTAAATGCCTTCCTTATTTGTTTTATCATCCTAGAATATCTTTGCTGCAAGTTCCTAATCAGATTTAATTGAGGAGAAAGTACATTGTGCTTTTCCAGTTATGCAATGTTCACAAATTTAAGATTTTAACTTAAGGAAATAAAAGTCCCTAAAAAACTATACAGTCTAAAAAAGGGCATGGACCAATTATAACCTCTCATTCAACAGACTGAGGACTGACACCACCTCCCCCTCCCCCTCCCCCGTGCTTTTTAAATTTATGAAGATTAAAAGGTGGTTTAGGTTGTAAGTGGGCAGTGCTGAGGGAACTTCTTGGAAAATTCAGGAGTGTGTGATAGTGTTGTGTTCCCCATTGACCGTATGGAGAGCAAGATATACAGAGCTATAGCTGCTATTTATTAAATGTATTTATTAATTAAAACATTATATCTCACCTTTCCTCTTGATTCAAGGTGACTTACGATAATAGTTAAAACATCCTCAACTAAAACCAAAGATAAACAGCAAGACCCTAGTCCCCCTGCCTTAAAAGATGCCTGCATTCAAACGCACTTAAATGCCCTGGCAAACAGGCAGGCCTTGCAGCACCTCCTGAAGGTCTTCAAGGAGGGGGAGTCCCCTCTAACTTCTTCAGGGAGCCCATTCCTCCTCATTGTATGGCATAGTGTGTAGAATAGTTAGGAGATCCTAAGACTGTCAGGCAGTCAGAAGTTCTAGCTATTTTAGCATTATGCACCACTAGGTGGCAGGCTAGACTTGTTTTTTAAAAGCAAGAGATGTTTCAGAGGTGGTTTGCCATGACCCTGGTATTCCTTGACAATTGCCCTTTCAAATACTAGCCAAGACCGGCCCTGCTTAGCTTCTGAGATTTGATGAGATTGGGTTAGCCTGGGCTATCCAGGTCAGGGCCGTTCCACAGAACTGGAGCCACAGTGGAAAAGACTTGAGCTCTGTTGGATGCCAGACAGGCCAACCTTAGTGGTGGGATGGCCAACAGATAGCCACCAAATTACTGTACTCAGTGCACAGGGACATATGGAAGGAGATATGCAGGATGCAGGTCATGAAGGGCTTTAAAGATCTTAACCAGCACCTTGAATTGAACTGGAAACAGACTGGCAGTCAATGCAGCTGTTTCAAAATGGGCAACATATGTTCCCGGCAGCTGGCCCCTGGCAGCAGTCAGGCTGCTACATTCTAGACCAGTTGGAGTTTCCAGGTTGTCTTCCAGGGCCCCACATACAGCATGTTACAGTAATCCAGCTGCAAGGTCACAGAAGCATAGATCAGCATGGCTAGATCAGCTGAGTCTAGGCAATGAGCAAGTTAGCAAGAGTTAGCAAGAGGCAGCTGATGGAAGGCTCCTGGAAACCTGGTCCAAATGTCAACTTCATGACATCACAACAGGGTTATCTGTAACTCAGGACTGGTAGTAGTGTGGGGACCTAAGAATGTATTGAGTTGCAAAAAGCTACAAAGTTAAATTGTCTTGAACTAGGGACTTGCTAGCTGGTGTTAGCAAGTTAAAGAGAGCCAGTTTGGAGAAGTGGCTAAGAGCAGCAGACTCTAATCTGGAGAACCGGGTTTAATTTCTCATACCTCCATATGAAACCAGCTGGGTGACCCTGGGTCAGTCACAGTATTTAAAGAGCTTTCTCAGCCCCTAAAAACAAGTCTAGCATATCACTAGCATAACGCTAAGAGAACTTGCAGCTGCCATACTATCTTAGGATCTCCTGGCTATTCTCCACACAATGACATATGATAATTAAACAACCAACTTAAAGGAGGGTTGTGGAGTTCTTCCAGAATTACAAATGATCTCCAGATGACAGAAATCAGTTCCCAGAGAAGAGTTTGTCCACTGCAGTGGCTCTCAGTTATGCAAGCATCCCGTGCATTTCTCAGGCATGAAAATTATGTAGGGCACCAACAAGTGATGCATGTTAATACTATCTGAATAAATTTAGCCAGTCACTTAACCTGGTTCTTTCTTTCTTTCTTTCTTTCTTTCTTTCTTTCTTTCTTTCTTTCTTTCTTTCTTTCTTTCTTTCTTTCTTTCTTTCTTTCTTTCTTTCTTTCTTTCTTTCTTTCTTTCTTTCTTTCTTTCTTTCTCTTTCTTTCTTTCTCTTTCTTTCTCTTTCTTTCTTTCTTTCTTTTCCTCTCTCTCCTTGCCTCTCTTCTCCTCTCCTTTCTCATTTGAATTGTTACGGGTGGCCAGGTAAGGCACCAGAATCTGTTTTGGAGTAGCATTTGAACCGAGTGGCTTTGCTGATGTCTTTGAGGACTGGAAAGCCATTATTACAGGACATTCAAAAGTCTGTTATTTCATCAGTACTATTCCAAATCACATATAGTGGCATTCTTAAGCAACTACAAGAAGTGTTTGCAATAACTTATAAGAAAACATAAAAACATAAGAGAAGCCATGTTGGATCAGGCCAAGGGCTCATCCAGTTCAACACTCTGTGTCATACAGTGGCCAAACCCCAGGTGCCATCAGGAGGTCCACCAGCAGGGCCAGAACTCCAGAAGCCCTCCCACTGTTGCCCCCCCCCCCAAGCATCAAGAATAGAGCATCACTGCCCCAGACTCATCACATAATGGTGGGGGCACACAGGTAGTGCATCACACAGAAACCACCCACATTTAAAGCCTTTTTATTAGAAGCAGCTTACTTATCATCAGAGTACCCCAGAATTCTTTTTCAGGTCATACATTGAGTCCCCAAACAGGAAGGGGGCTGTGGCTCAGTGGAAGCGCCTCTGCCTGGCATGCAGAAGGTCCCAGGTTCAACCCCCTGCATCTCCAACTAAGAGGACAGGGCAGTAATTGATGTGAAAGATCTCTGCTTGAGACACTGGAGAGTAGCTACCAGTCTGAGTAGACAACACTGGCCTTGATAGATAGTAGAAGGAAGCTTCATGTGTGTTTCGGTGTGGGGAAGGCCGGAGAGAAAGAAAATAAATTTTAAAAATAAAGAAATGTGACTGAATTCTTCAAATCTGAGTGAGAATGGTGTCTCATAGATTCAGGGAGCAATATTTGATCAATACAAAGCACTGTGTTAGACAGATCAACAGCCACTTGTTATGGTTTATGAAAAACAACAAAAACTGCTGAAGTGTTGCTATGTCCAAAAAATTAACATTACTACTTTATTCATACTTCATCTTCTTTGTCAATCTGAAGTTTTCATTTGAATTTTTAATTTTTTTTCTACTGCAGTTTTTAAAATACAACAGTGGAGCAGAGCAATTTTCCAGAAAAGTGTCCTCCGATTGATTGGATTATTCTGGTATGGTAGAGAAAACGTCTGGCTCTTATAGCTTCAGGGAGATCAGATAATGTAATTAGCTGAATAAAATCTGCCAAAAGTTGACAAAAGTTTAGTAGCAATGGGCAGTGCAGAAGTGCCTGCAACTGCAACTGCGCTGGGGGCCTCATGGCCTTCCCTGGAGATGAAATCTGAATCCTGGGAGATATGGATTGTTTTTTCCCCCTATAAAGAGCCAACCGCACAGTCTGAAGCCTTCTAAGTGCACTGAAGTCAGTAGGCTTGGAAGGAAGTATCTCTGCGTTGGAATGCACTGCAAAGGTTTATTACGGAGAACTGTCCTTGCTCTCCCTCTCTTGTTGTCTGTGTGCAGGCAGGTTGTGCAGGTTTTTGATGTTTGTCCTAATATTGAACTTGCAAGTTATATAATTACAATGGAAGAAGTCACTTTCCCCTGATTAGTTAAAAGCCATTTGTTTTTAGCTTTGTTGCAAACCTCCTTGTGAGCTAGTTCATTTATTTATTGATGTACAAATTCAATTTTTAGATCACCCTCCCCCAATAGTTGAAGCTTAGGGCAATGTACAACATTTAGGTACAATTTAAAAATATTTAAAACAATACAATAATAATTCCAAAAGGCACCTAAAAACCAATTATTCTTAACCCCAAGATGGGGGGAGGAGTGGGCGGAAAAAGAGGCCAGGCTGATTAAGACCATTGGTTAAACCCTGAAGAATAAAAATGGTTTTCAGTCAATAATCACAGTAAAGTTATAGTAAATATAGCGCCTTAAATAGATCAATATGCTGTGTTTTCCCCCTCTCTGCTAGGTTTCTAAACAAGATATATTCAGTCTAAACAAGATATATTCAGTCTGTCCAATCAAATATGTTTACTTGTGGCACTAAGTTTTGCCTGGCTTTTAACCTTTCTGTCAATTCTGGTACAGGCCTGGAGACAGACTGGATGTACCTATTTTTGGAGAGAGGGAGCAAAATTAAAAAATGCCACCCCCACTATTCTCCCACCATGAAGATCTACTTATTCTAGGAGGGAAAAGGGGTGCTGGTGGTGCCCCCCTTGTTCTGGTGCCCGGAGCGGCTGCCCCCTCTGCCCCCCTAGATCCGGCCCTGCCTGGAGAACTTCCAGATGAACTCTACATTCGTTTTGGAATAATAATATTTTCCATTTCTCTCCTAAGGATTAACCAGTGCTGCTTTTTGTGATGGGTTGCATCGCTCTTGCTCATTATTCCTCTATAGAATCTGGTTGATTCAGATGTGATCCTCTACAAAGCAGAGACATTCTGCAGCTCACAATGTGCTGTTATGTAAGGCTCAGTTAATTCTTTGTCTGCACTTTGCCTTGGGCGGCTGACTGGTGAAGTTCCTTGGAGTTAGTTCCACGTGGTGTGATGTATTGTTGTCGGACAGCCGTGGGCTCCTTTGCCCATTATTTGAGCTGTCAAGATCTTGTCTTTGGCTTTTCTTTTGCTCCAAGAGTTTCCATTGTGCTTCCATTGCTGCTCAAGTTTTCACAAACCCAGTTGTGCATATGGTGTTTACATATGGCCCAAGAAAACTCCTCCATTGTTAGCACTCAAGACTTGACAGGTCCCTTTGTATAACCAAGTCTGGAACATTACATTGTCCTGGGTCAATTGTTGTGTTTTGTAGGTGAAATTCTGATTGGATTCTTGCAAAGTGTGAAATTCAATTCTGCTTGGTTTCAGAATCGGATATATTTTTCTTTTCTCTTGGTTCAGCTCTTGAACTGTTTTTCCACGTTTCAGCCAATTTAATGTATTTGTGCTGGAAGATCAGTCTGAAAAATGGATTTCTCTTTCTCTTTGAACTGCAGGCATGAAATGTTCCATGGCATTCTTTCTGGAAATAGTTGTAATTGATTCCAATGCACTGAATCCGGGTGCGTAAACTGAACTTTCTTGGTAATATTTTTCAGTGACATGAAACTGTACAACTGACCTGCCTTCTCTGGGTGGCCAAGAAGGAAAACACAAAGCTAAACCATCCTGTGATCTGTATAGCAGCTTGGTATTCAACCCTATATTTTAAAGTCATGTGAAATGCAAGTACTCTGAATGTATGTTGCTGCCATTATTCTGAAGGAGAGCCCCTGAATAATTAATTAATACTCCCAATAATAATAATAATTGCTATACTGAATAACAGCATGCTTTGCCCCAAACTTAAGTGTCTGTTGCAATACTGCCATTAGAAATTGACTACCGCCCAGCAGATGGGAGCTGCAGCGGAAAGGTTAGATAAAAAGAGCAGCCTTCTACAGGCAGCTTGCTGTAAATAGATAGTGTAGAGGCATCATGTCATGGAAATTTACTGAGGAGAGGTCCGTGAGGTGGGATCTTTGAAATCTGATAAGCTTGCGCCAGCCTACTCGCTTCCTTGCTTGCTAGAAAAACTGTATGTGCTTAGGGAAATGCATCTCAGTTCTGTGGGGCTGTTCTGCCCGAACTGGGATCTGCCTTTTGGTACCAAAAAGTAAACCTCGCTTCATACCAGTAAGTCTGTGCGGATCTTGTTATTTCTGAGGAGTGTCTGAGGAGTGTCTGAGGAGTGTCTACCAGAATACTGACAGGCAATTTATCCCAATTGCTAGAGATTGTCCAGAAAGTTTATGCCAATAGAGATGTAGACCAGAAACGAGAGGCAGAAAGAAAAATGAAAAAGAAGGCTGATCTGTTGGCAGCAGCTCTGGCTGGGCAGACATCTATGAGAGGCAGAGGGGCTATCTGGGGGCAAGGAATGAATGGCGGGAATCAAAGATTTGCAATGACTAATTTAGACCCAAACTAGTGTGTGTACTGTAAAGAATTTGGGCACTCGAGAGACTCATGCCCTAATCGACCCCCCCCCCCTCCGCACACAAAAGTGGATCTCTCATATCTTTGGCCACTTTCAACCCCTGGAGTCTACAAAATACCCTGCTCCTGTGGTGCAGTCTACACTGGCACTACCCAACGCAGTATCAACACCCGTCTCACCGAACACAAGAGACACTGTCGCTTGTTTCAGCCAGAAAAATCAGCTGTAGCTGAACATGCACTTCAAGGAGACCACGTCATCCACTTTGAAAGAACTGAAGTCCTTTCTATGGTCTCACATTATCATACCCGCCTGAACAGAGAAGCTATTGAGATTTACAAACACCAGCACAATTTTAACAGAAAGGAAGAAGGCATTTTCATCCACCAATCTTGGTACCCTGCTCTGCAAAACACCCTACAGACTATAAATTGCAGAAAGTCACAGAACAACCAGCACATTCCACAGAACAATCAGCACAGTCAACAACCATCTTCCTTATCTTCACACCCCTTCCAACCCTCCCAGCAATTAACACAGAACAATGGCCACATTCAACAGCCAGTTTCCTTATCACTACCCTTCCAGGAAGCCCCACCAAACAATGGGCACATCCACAAACCAATTGCCCTTTCATCACAGCCCCTCCAGCCTAGAAATAGCAGCTCTCCAGCAGCCCTGGCCCCACTCAATGCACAGCAGCCAAGAAGGTCAGAGTGCCTGCTCCGGCTGCAACGCCACTGAGGATGTTCTCCGCAGCTGAGAACGAAACGTCTGGAAGGAAAACTTTCTCCAGTAGAACACGGCACTTGAGCCCGAAAGATTCTACAAACCCTAATGATGTTACCAGCCGTGAAAACCTGAAATCTTTGATAAAAGTACAAATATATCAATTATACTTCTACCTCCAAATAAAATACCCAATTCGTTCTACCTGCAAGTATGAAGTTTTCCATATATTTTACCATCCTTGTCTTTCATTATAAATTTTTTTTACTAAACTATTACTAGCAATATAAGTCTAAACAATTCTTCAGCACAAATAAGTATAAAAAATTCAAAGCCATCTCGACACAAGATTGGCTGATTTTGTTTAACCATGTTAATAGCACAGGCTAATTTGTTAGCTTGACAATATCCTTATTAAAATAAGCACATAAAGATCATATCTTGATCCTTAACAAGTTAAAAAATACAACATAATAATTTGTCTATCTCAGTATAAGCGATTTCTCCAGAGGAGCATATTAAAAACAAATCTGCCAGATTACAAATTAATTGTGCAGTCTGCCTTTTTAACAATTAATCCAACTCTTGTATCAGTATGAACAATTTCCCCAAACATACTAAGAATAAATCTGTCATATAAGAATAAATGTGTTGTCTGCCCTCTTTACCGTTGATCCAAATTAACTGTATATTTATCTAACATTTTAACAACACCCTTCCATCCTTAGGATCTCCCTTGGCCTTTTAAGGACACATGTCAATTCTTATTAATAATTCCATATTTATTTACCCACAAAGAAAACCAGAGCTCAGGAATCCTTCTTCCCAGGAAAATTTTTAAATCTTAATTTTAGCTGCTTAACTTAGCCATATCAAAAATACAAATTCACTTATTGGTTTAACAATATCATCATTACAGTAGGCATAAAAACATATATCTTTATCTATTAGATGCAAACCAAATTTAGAAATAATTATGTTATCTATCTACCTAAGTATATAGCCCAAAAATCCCACCTAGCCTTTTAAAATCATATATGAATTCTTACTATAAGTTCCATATTCAACTACTCCCTGTTATTGATGATTATGTTAGATCAAAGTGTTCCCTTTGGGGACGCAGTGGGGAGATGAATGGCCCCCACAACGGATTATTGAATATTATGGCTGAGCCATGTGGGCGCAGGATGGGACCTGGGGTTATCAAATGCCTGTGTATATGCTTAATCGAATTATTAGATTGCAAGCTGTGGTAGAGATTATAATAAATCAAACAGCCATGGCATTAAAGTTGTTGGCTAGACAGCAGACCCAGATGCGTATTGCAATATATCAAAATTGCCTGGCATTGGATTATGTGTTAGCTGAGGAAGGTGGTGTCTGTGGAAAGTTTAATCTTTCAAATTGTTGTTTAAATATTGATGATAGTGGAGAAGCTGTACAGAATATAGCTTCTGAAATTCATAAAATTGCTCATGTTCCAGTGCAGACATGGAAAAATTTGGATGTATCATGGTTTGGGCAAATTATAGGAGATTGGAAACGTATTTTATTTCTAATTGGTATTTATTTTGGAGGCTTAATGTTATTGCCATGTTTAATTCCTATAATGAGGTCTAGTGTTAATAATACCGTGAAGGCGCTCACTCCCTTAGGGAAAAATGTTAACGTTATGTATATGTCTCCAGAGGAAAGGAAACAGTACTTTATTAATTTGTTTGAGGATAGTCAGTCTCCTTCAGACTAAATAAGTTTTCAGAAGACTGAAAGGGAGGAAATGAAGGAGAGCCCCTGAATAATTAATTAATACCTCCAATAATAATAACAATTGCTATATTGAATAAGAGCTGAAGTAAATTGTCTGTTGCAATACTGCCGTTAGAAATTGACTACCGTCCAGCGGATAGGAGCTGCAGCTGGAAGATTAGATAAGAAGAGCAGCCTTCTACAGGCAACTTGCTGTAAATAGATGGTGTAGAGGAATCATGTCATGGAAATTTACTGAGGAGAGGTCCGTGAGGCGGGATCTTTGAAATCTGATAAGCTTGCGCCAGCCTACTTGCTTGCTAGAAAAACTGTATGTGCTTAGCGAAATGCATCTCAGTTCTGTGGGGCTGTTCTGCCCGAACTGGGATCTGCCTTTTGATACCAAAAAGTAAACCTCGCTTCATACCAGTACGTCTGTGCGGACCTCGTTATTTCTCTGCTTTAATTCCGGTTAGCCAAGGAGTTACTCAACACTGCTTGGCAAACGTGACTGATTTGTGTATACCAGTGGTGCACCAGTGCTTTGCACAAGAATATTTTTGGTATTCACACATGTATACACATATTGAAATCTTCAAGTACAGCTAGAGTGGGCTCTCAGTGGACCAGAATTGCTAGACATCAAACTATGCATAGACATGTGTATATTGTCCAGTTTATACATGCTGCTGCAGGAAGTATTGGCACACATAGAATAGTGGTTAGAGTAGGCCTGGGGTGACCCGGATTCAAAACCTGGGTCTCTCAGATTCTTGTCTTATACTCTAACCACTGTACCACACTGTCTCTCAGCCTTCCTCCTACAGCCTTTCCCTGGGAAAAGTTGGACCAAGTTGTAAACTTGGGGTTTCCATAGATGGAGCCATATTGACAATTAGTTGTTGTTGTTGTTTAGATTTATTAATTTTGTTATCTCATTCAGTGAGATAACACTGATATCTCACATTCAGTGAGATAGCACTGGATGCTACGCTGAAAATTTGGTGCCTTTACCTCAAAAAACAGCCCCACCAGAACCCCAGATACCCCCAGATCAATGCTCCATTATACCCTTTGAGAATCAATCTCCATAGCGCATAATGAAGTGCCCGGCAGACATTTCCCTTCCCCCCCTGTTTCTGACAACTCTGAAGTGGGGGATTGGCATCTCTACTCATGAGTTGCTAAACTTCCAACTTCTTCAAAGTAACACAGAGCAACCAAAGGTTCAGGTTTACCTTTCCTATGCAAAGGACCTCTAAAAAGATTGTGCGGCCACAGCCACTGGGAGCAGCCATGTTCTTCTGCTTACTTCCCCGCCCCCATTCAGCCTTAAAGACACAGACACACCATCCATTCAGCCTTACAGACACAAGAGGAAGCCTTTCCAAGCGGAGCCTGAAACCTCCGGAGGTGGAAAGATACATAGGGGCTGTGGGGAAAGGCATATGATGGTGGTGGCTGTGGGGGCGGGGCTCTCCCCAACCAGCCAGCTGACTGGGAGTAGGAAGGCGCCTGGGAAAGCGGAAGAACCCCCACTGGGTCCTGGGGATTGGCAAGCCTAGGCACTTGTGTCCCGACTCCTGATGGATTACAAATGCCTTGACCTAAATGTCCCATTCTAAGATCTCAAAAGCTAGGCAGGGTCAGCCCTGTTAAGTACTTGAATGGGAGACCTCCAAGGAAGACTGAGGTTTTTACACAGAGGAAAGCAATGGGAAAGCACTTATGTTCGTCTCTTGCCTTGAAAACCCTGTGGGGTTGCCATAAATTGGCTGTGACTTGACATCTCTTTCCACTACTATCACCACCACAACTTTCATTGCCATGGTTATATCCATTCTCTAGAGGGGCTGGATTAGAGATTGACACCAATTAAGTAGCTGCCATAAATAGTAATGTTTTATCAAAGCTATCGTCTACCATTTTAAAACAGAGATATGGCCAACATTCCTAAGAATTTAAAGTGTCATTTGTCAAAATCCCATTTTGTTGTGTGTTTGTCTAGTCTTGTAACTTTTGATTTAGATTGATTATGTTGCAACCAGATAATGTACCAAGTAGATTGATGAGCTCTAGAAGCTGTGGTATGACCTCCTCAGTATGAAAGCTGGTGAGCAAACCATCATCTGCACACCAGAGAAACTCACATTCTTCGTTTCCAAGGTAATTTCTGACCTATTGGAATGTTGCCTGATAGCACAGGTTGAGTGTTCTAACACACAAACTAAGAAGAAGAGAGCAGGAGGTAGCCCTGACCTGTTCTCCTGTACAGAGGAAATGGATGAGGTTTTAGCCCTTTTCTTGTAACATAAGACATGGATTCCAGTGCAGTCTGTTTAGAAACATCACAAGTCAATCATCACTTAATGGTTGTATGGCCCGCTGTTTATGTAGTTGCAAAGCAACATACTGTCTCCTCACAGAGGAACACATTTTTTCTCCCTGCGAAGGCACTGATCAGAACATATAAGGTTCCCAAACAAGTTCACATTTAGGCATCACTCAGGTCTAGACCTGTGGAGTAGGGCAATAATATACCCATTTTACAGATAAAGGGCTGAGGATGAGGTTACTTGCATCTTGTGAGATTGGTGGGGCTGAGAGAATTCCAAGAAAACTGTGATTGGCCCAAGGTCACCTAGCAGGCTTCATGCAGAGGAGGGTGGAATCAAACCCAGTTCTCCAGATTAGAGGCTGCCACTCTTAACCACTACACCATGTTGGCTCTATGCAACATGGATACGCTTCGAATCTTATTCACCATATCAGGTTGGTCAACAGTTTTATATTTCTTTCAAAAGAGATCCTAAAGAGTCAACAGTATGACCAGGGCTTTTTTTGTAGCAGGAACTCCTTTGCATATTAGTGCACACCCCCTGATGTAGCCAATCCTCCTGGAGCTTACAGTAAGCCCTGTAAGCTCTTGGAGGATTGGCTATATCAGGGATGTGTGGCCTAATATGCAAAGGAGTTCCTGCTACAAAACAACCTCTGATATGACCTATGGACTGCTGGAGCTCATATCATCTAGTTAACAAAATACTTTGTATTAAAGAGCAGCTGAACAACTTCTGGAACATTAAGAACTATGTGGTGTGTGCAGATGCAGCCCCAGTTTTGGTGACATAAATGTCATGATTACCTATCTTCTGTATCCACTTGGGCTGCTTTGTATATGTATATTAAATATCCATCAACCATGCATATTATTTGATTCCTGCAGCATAGCTTTTCAACCTTTATTTAGCTTGATCTCTTTTGCTAACTTTGCTCTCTCTTGCTCCTGGCACTTTATTCTAGTATTCAAAATTATTTTCATTTTGTGTCAGAAAGCAAAATAACTTCTATTTAAGCAGCAGAAGATGAGGAGGAGGAGGAGGAGGAGGTGGAGATTAGATTTATATCCTGTCCTTCGCTTGAAATCTCAGAGTGGCTTACAGTTTCCTTTCCCTTCCTCTCCCCACAACAGACACCCTGTGAGGTAGGTGGGGCTGAAAGAGCTCAGAGAGAACTGCTCTTTAGAGAACAGCTCTGAGAGAACAGTGAGTGACCCAAGGTCATCCAGCTGGCTGCATCTGGAGGAATGTGGAATCAAACCTGGTTCTCCAGATAAGAGTCTGCCACTCTTAACCACTACGTCAAAATGACTTTAGAGGATGTAAGATTTAAAATCTTTTTATAAAGCACGTAAGGTTTAAAATCTGCTTTGGGTGAAGTGGTTTAAGGACCCAATCCATCATAAAGTTTCCTTCTGCCGTTTGCATCCATTTCTTTCATGTTTACAGCAGGAGATTTTGCCTGGGGTCTCCCACAGAACATTTGCAAAAACAAGAGATCTAGTAATTCGTTAGAAGAGGGGAGGGTTTGTATTTTTCCATTGAAACAAATGTTGAGTTTGCATGCTGAGAAAATAATATAAAGTCCTCATCACAGAAACCATACTGTGAGGAACAAGTGGATAGCAACTGCACCATTTCTCTTACTAATCATTTGGAAAGGCCCCCAAGTAACACACAAACTTTTCCTGTCACTTTGTTATGAGAACCTGCAGTGGCAATTATAGCCACAGGCTAGTTGTTGATGCTTTTACTGCAGGGTTGCTGTCATAATTGGAACTGGTGACCATTAGTGATGAGACTGGTGGTTGAAATAAGAATTTAATAGGGTGCCTGAGTGATGATATCATCAGCATACAGTTCCTTTCTGTCATATTTACAATTAGACTAGTAAAGTCCAGCCAATTATAATGATTTCAGTAATGTGGTAGGAAAAACCTAACTGTGTAGGATGAACTAACTGATCACTTCTAACATTTGAAAAAAGGTACATCTGAAAATTCATGGGCCAAAAGTAATGTATGAGTAACCTGGTATTAAAATGTAGCTATACGTTTATTTTCTGGAAAGATCTTCTCATGGCTGAATTAAAACAAAAACATTGCTTTGCTGTGTATTTTAAAATGTATTTTTAGACACACATAGTATCAGGCACAGAACAATTACTGTTTCATTGAAGACAGAACTTTGCTGTGGAGAAAGTCTGATGCTGAAGTCCTCCTTAAATGAATGAAAATTGCTATCATGAACTAGAAGCAACTCACATGATTGTGATTGCTATCATGATAGCTGATGGCCAATAACTGTAATGTTCTGGTTGTAACATTATATGTTTAGATTTGTGTTGCTTACACTGGCACTAAAAGCAGGGCCTGACTCAGCCCTATTGTAACTTCCACACTTTTTTGACACTTTTATCTAACATATGGTAAATATCCAGCCTGAAGAAGATTCTACAAAAGTCACTGACTGCTGTGTAACATTCAGTTAATCTTACAGTATGAGCTGGGGGAGTGCCTTGTTAACATATCCTGTTGATGTTTTGATTTTGATTTTTTTATTCTAATGAACCAGCGCAGCTGCAAAGAAAGTATAAAAACGGATTCCCTTTAAAGCAGTATTTTTCCCCCCTTACAAATCAAAGTCAATTTCTCCTGCAACTTCACATTCAATGGATAAAATTGCTAGCTGGCTTAACCTGTCATGCTTTCTAGAAAAATGTCTGCAGTATTTAATGAGTGCCAGCTGAAAGCTCTTTCTCTTTCAGCCACGGTCATGGGCAGCATGCACAAAATCTGCCAAGGCTTGGCACATGTCACCATTAATCAGTTGCATGGTTTTTGTTTTTGTTTTGTTGTTGTTGTAAATCCCATTTAATAAGTGTGGGTAGTTCATACTCTTTCCCAAAAGTAGTGTATTTCCTGAGTCAAAAGGTCTTGTTTGTTCTGAAAACACTGGAGGACTGATTGGTTTTTAGTTTCTTTTAACCTCCATATGTTTCTTGCTGCCTCCTTTTGTATGTTTAGTCAGACATGGCACTGTGGTTGGTGTTAGTGTGAAGTAGTGAGCACTGGTTCCCACAGAACTTGTGAACAATGTCTTGATTATTATGGTATTTAATGTCATCCCTTCCATCAGTTGTCCCTCTTTTCTGCCTGTGCGCAAGGAACTTTGGGACTTGTAGTGACAGACACCTCACATGGGGAAAAAGAAATTTCTCTGTCTTTAAAACTGTAGCCTCTACTAGGGGTTACAGCTCCAGTCTGGGAAATTCTTGGAGATCTGAGGGGAAAGCAAAACCAGGAGATCTCCCGGCTCCACTTGGAGATTGGCAATCTTAAACTGTACCTCAATTATTCAAGCATATTCTCTTTCTTCTAGAAAAGAAACTGTCCTGGGCCAGGAATTTGCTCTCCAGAATGTGCTTTGCTCTAATGCTGCTTCTAGGGTTGGTGGAGATCTCCCACTTTTACAACCAAGGTTTGTGGGTTTTTTGTAGAAATAGCCAAGCAGGAACTCATTTGCATATTAAGCCACACCCCCTGACACCAAGCCAGTCGGAACTGTGTTCCTGTGCGTTCCTGCTAAAAAAAAAGCCCCTGTTTACAAAAGATGTCCAGCTGACAGAGATCTACACACCTGGAGAAAATGGCTGCTTTGAAGGGCAGACTCTATGGCATTGTACCATGCTGAGGCTCCTCCCCTCCCCAAACCATGTCCTCTCCTGGATCCACCCCCAAAGTCTCTAGGTATTTTCCAATCCAGACCTGGCAACCCTAGCTGCTTCTCCTTGGTTCCAACAAATCTCACAAGATCAGGATAGCCCATGTAAGTATGTATCATAAACCCAATGATATAATATTATCTACAGTTTAGCCTCATTTTTTCCTTCTTCACGGTAATGGGGTTGTAGCCTGGACTGGCAGAGACTTCTGGATGGGTCTCTGGGCCCCACTAGAATGTCCTTCTTCCTCAGCTTCCCTACCCCAAGCTTTGAGCCCTGAATATGACCATTGCATGAGGGAGATACGCTGAAAAGGAGATGCAAGCAGTGAACGAGACTCCAGAGTTTGTTTTTTAGGTCCCAGATGAACATTCAGGGCTGTAGGGACTGCACAGAAAATTTGTTTGACAAAGCAAGAACTGGGATGATGGTGTCTCAGCAGGGGGTCATACTTCTGCTTAAAACCCAAGACTGGGCAAACAGGGAGACAGTTGAATACTGACACGTTCCCCCCCCTCCACCCCACCCCCACCTTTCCACTTCTTTGGTTTCTTTGTCACTCACGGCTGCCTTCCCTCCCTTTGTCCTGCTTCTTTTGGCCTTGAGTGAGCAGCTGGCTGACCTTTCTCTTGGATATGCCGGCCTGCTGTGCTGCCAACATCTTTGGTCCAAAGGGGCCTCTGATATCTTTGTTACAGCCACAAAATATTATATCCATCCTTTTCTTTTTCACCTGCTTCCTCACTGACTTGCAGTCATCATCAGGCTCTGGGTCCTGACACAACATGACATTGCAATCCTGCTAAACTTTTGCATTTGTTTAATAAGCATCCCACCCTCTCCCCCCACTCTATTTGAAAAGCAAATATGGAAGGCCTGGTTCAGGCCTGTAAGATGAAGTCACACCAATTCATGTCTTACGGAGTACAGAATAGCATTGCCAGCTGCTCCCAGTTGGCGTTTCCCACCCAGTTCATAAAAGGAAAAAAGTGGCTATCAACCAATGGTGTGTCATCACATGCCTCTCAAGGAATTGGCCAGAACTCTGATGTTACATCCACATTTTCCCAGAAGTGATGTTACTATTACTATATTTAATTAATATAGCAGAGTTTGCCCAGTCATTGAAGCATGATATTGAGTGCAGTAAATACTGGTAAATCTCCCAAGAAGTATATTGCAAAAAAGGTAAACTTAGGGGCTGTTCAGACGTGTAGTATAATCAGTTGTTGCTGCTGTTTCATACCAGATTAAAAATGGCTGATCAGACAGCAACATCTGCCTCCCAGTATTAACTCATAGTATCCCCCCGGCCTCAATCCTTCTCGGAACCAGAATATTTTGTTACCTGCTCCTTTGTGGTATTTTTTGAGTTCTCCAGTTTCACCTCATAGTTTCCCTGTCTGGATAGTTCTTGACCAACTTCCGGATGTCTGAAGACTGTCCTGAAGCAAAAGGAGCCTCAGACATCCAGTTTATGGTCGCCATTTTTTAATTACTTAGCAATATGTGCATAACTGCATAACCACATCATGTTTTAACCTATGCGCATGTGTGCACATGCATGCACATGCACATAATGCACACATGTGCATAATGCACATAAAAGTGGAGAAAAAAAAACTGCATGGTGTCGTCATGTGGACGGCAGAAGATGGTTTCGCCGTGGAGTGATTCAAATTGCAGTGTGGCAGTCTGATAATATCCGGAACAAAGATATTCAGAACAGAACCGGGTCAGTTTAACACGACCTCAACACGCTGTGTGAACAGGGCCTTACATTTATTCAAGTATATCCAGTTCACATTCACCGCTATAAATCATGCTTGTCAAAAGAAGAGAAAGAAGCCTAATCTAAAGAGTGCTTTCCCTATTACGTGTGGCTAGCTTGTCTGGCATCATGTGTGTGGGAGTATGAGGGCACTGTCTCTATGGGAGAGATATGAAGAGATGTGTCTCCATGGAAGGACTGGTGAAGCGAGTGAGAGGGCAAAAAGAGAGGATGGGTTAGAAAGCAGCTCCCAGGTTAAGACAAGGAAAGAAGAAGACCATAGATATATACCCCTCCCTTCTCTCTGAATTAGAGTCTCAAGGTGACTCACAATCTCCTTTATTTTCTTCCTCCACAACAGACACCCTGTGAGGTAGGTAGGGCTGAGAGGACTCTCACAGCAGCTGCCCTTTCAAGGACAACCTCTGGGTGAGCTATGGCTAACCCAAGGCCATTCCAGCAGCTGCAAATGGAGGAGTGGGGAATCAAACCCAGTTCTCCCAGATAAGAGTCCACACACTTAACCGCTACACTAAACTGGCTCTCATTCAAGGAGATAACACCATTCAAAGAGATAACACCTATACACACTTAAGAATGATGTATAGTGTGCCTTCCAATGTCCAGACAGACATGCTGAGTCACTTACTCCAGCAGTTACGCTGTCTCCCAATGGCCATTTTTAAAATGAAGAACTCCCACAGGTTGACTCTGACTGCCCACCACTCTTGGCTGGCAAAAGTAAAACAAAAATTGCCATAATTCAATGACAATCGCCGTTTCCCAGTATTGTGTGTGTCTTTGGAAGCAATAAAGAGACCTGTAATTGAAGTTACCAGAATCTCCTGTGTGCTGGCTATTGAGCAGGACTGAATGGTGGACTGTTAGGTAAGCTTACCCCTACCCATCTGTGCTGCCTTGGTGCAGTCTTGACTACTTGTTGGGCACAGCCAGGCATAGGAGTTGGCCTCTCCTCTCTGTCCCTCTGACTGTTCCTCTCTTCTCCGCCCTGTAGGTCGTGGTTCCTCAGCAGTGCAAGAGCGAGGGCAGCTGAGGAGCCTGGAGAAGAACACAGCTGTTGCACAGCTTGGGGGTTTTTGGTACCAGGGCCGGCCCAGAACTGCCTGGCACCCTAGGCAAGGCTAATTTCTGGCACCCTGATCCCCACACTGATAATGTCATTGAGTCACATGGAAGGCACCCAATTTAGCACCCCCAGAAGGCTGCCGCCCTAGGCCTATCACCTAGTTTGCCTAGTGGCAGAGCCAGCCTTGTTTGGTACCCCCTACTCTGACACCCTAAGCAGTTGCCTAGATTCACCTAAAGGTTGGGCTGGCCTTGTCTCCAGGACTCATTACAGAGTTGGACCTGAAGCAGAGTATATTATGCAAAATAAGACAATTACATGCATGTTTCATATTCATAATAGAGAGAGAGAAGTTCTTGTTGCACAGTTTGTTACCTAGGTGCATAATTTTGCATTTTTTTAATGCGAGGTGTACACACGCCTGTCCCCTTCCAACATCCACCCTACTGCACTATCCTGGCTCTTGTTCACATTGTGTGCCTAACATTATATTAACCACATTTATGTTCTGAATGGCGTCAGATGCTCAACTGTCCATCACCTGGGCGTTCAACGAGTAAATACTTGCTTGTAACCAGGTGGTACACAGTATGAACAACACAATGTATGATGTCATGCAAGAATAATAGAACATGTGTAAAATATTTATAGTATAAACAGTATTTTTTAAAAAATTACACCAATCTGACCATCAGCAGTCAAAACACATGCCCAGCCAAATCATAAAGTGCAGGGGGGGGGCGGGAATCTAAGAACATACCAATGCATTAAAACCTAACAAAAAAACCCTAGCAAAATAGCTGCAGAGATCGTTTACAGAGATAAATGACCCAAAATGGGATACAGATTATTTCTCACCAGTCTCTTTGCTTACCCTCCAGCCTATCCTGTCTAGCAGGACTCTGTTTTTCCACACGGGGAGGCAGGGCTGATAAAGAGACTGGTGGAAGAATGATGCAGGGGGCACAGTTGCTGCATTCTGTCTCAATGCCAGGAAGCATTTAAGGATACCAACACTGTCTTCAGGAAAGCACCTTGCGACCTTGTTTCTCAGCAACGAAGAACTGTGTGCTAGCAACAGGTACAGTAATCTTCTTTCATAACAAGCTCACACCTTGAGCTACTGCTCTCACTTTCCCCTTGCCTGTCTTTAGTCTCCAGGCTCTTTAGGTATCATCTCTCTGATAGCTTTTCTGGGTCTTTTAATAGGTCACAAGAGTGGGAGGGCCAAGAGAAAGACAGCAGTGCCAGCCTGGATATACCATTTCTTTTTCACATCATTGCTACCATGTCTAGTTTTCTGGATGAACAGAGCCACTGCTTCCGCGGTAACTGAGACCATGAAAATTTGAGTCCAGCCCAATAGGCTTAAACTAGTAGACCGGGCAAAGGTTTTTGTCAATCCTCTTTCAAATTTCTTAGAGATTTTGGATCATGGAATTAATTTTGCCAGTAGAGAAAGATGAGTGGTGCTGGGAGAACAGATGAAATGAATAATCCAAGGAATGATGATGATGAATTATATAAAACATTAGCCTAAAGTATCACTCCAAGCAAACCTACAGACCATTGTACTAAAATGTAATTTCCCAAATAATCTGAAAAGCAAAAGTCAAATCAAAATATTTAGAAGAATTCGGAGCAAAACATTTACAATTGTTGTTCACATGAAATTTTTAGGTTGGACAAACAAGGAAACATCCCATTTCATTGGGGCTTTTGTAGCACTTTCTGCAGCAGGGACCCAATGGGCTGGGTGCAGGGGTGGCTTCTCTGATGCTATGATCACCTTGCAGTCCTTGGAGCTAAATCATGCTTACAGCCTCAGGGAAGCTCTCTCTATGAACATAACACCTTGGCTGCTTGCAGGAGAAACCACTACAAATCATGCTTGTTGAACCTTGCAGATCTTCATTTGCTAGAGCTGATGATATTGCGAAACAGTTTCCCTGAGCAGCAAGTTCTGCTGTATCAGCTACCAAGGCTCTGTTCTGGTTTACACTGACCTTACCTGAAAAAGGTGATACCTGAAGCAGAGCCAGATACATGGATTGCCTACACAACTGTTTGTACATGATATTCCATTGAATATACATGGTTTTTATGAATAATTGAAAGCATCAGCCAGTTTTTGCGTCATAGACTGAAATGTTAAGTCTTTGCATCATCGTGGCAAGAAACTGTCACATGGGTCTCTTGTGGGACCATATGCATGCTTTGATTCTGCAGCTGCAGAAAAGTCACAGAATGTAGCCTAAATTGCACATAATTCAGCTTCCTAAGCAAATTCTTTTTTTAAAAAAAAAAGTTTCTACCCCTTATGATTGGAAAATGTGAGGTAAAAAAAATATTGAATACCACAGTAGTTGTTGAATAATATTAAATAGATTTTTGGGGGGGAGGGGAGTTGCCCCTCCCATGGTTTTCAGAAGCAGATATTATGCTAAATAAGACAGTTACATGCATGCTATTTTTCATAATATATGGAAATGTTCTTGTTGCAAAGTTTGTTCCTAGGTGTGTTGAATTTTTTTAATGCAGAGTGTGCATACAATTACCATAATATGTTTTGATATCTGGAAGCACTTTTGTTTGAATCAGAAAATGCATAAACTCTGGATCTGGAAATTGGACTAAGAACTCTGCTGCCTCATATGGTGAGCCACAGAAACTGCAAGCATGATTGAGCTCCAAGGGCTCTAATGAATTCTGAGCCCCAAGGAAGGCTGGTGTTTCCTTTTTTAAACAACAGTCCTTAATTTTTTAAAATGTAGTTAACAGATGGGAAAGGCAGGGGGATCACAAAAAGTTACCAAAGAAGAATTCATTATGAAGTTTTAAAAACTCAAAAAGAGAAAAACCATCACTAACCTAACCTATCATTCAGTGCCTCTGCACACAAAGCCCACCTTTCCATGAAACTTATCAACCCCTGTGTCTTCTTGAGTTATAAATCTATTTTAATATGTCAATTTAAGAGCTGTGAAGTGATATAATATAGCCTGATCTTTTCAGATCTTGCAAGCGAAGCATGGTTGATACTTAGATGGGAGACCACTAATGAAGACTTTGCAGAGGAAGGCAATGGCAACCCACTTCTTCCTAATCGCTTCCCTTGAAAACCCTGTGAGGTTGCCGCAAGTCAGCTGTGACTTGACAGCATGTCTCACACACACACATGCACGCACATGTGTGTCAATGTAGAGATTAAAGCAATTTTCTATATGCTCAGAATCCAATCATTAATATAGGGACCACAGAGACATTCTAACAGAACATTATAAATTGTCTTGTAGAAGTAATAAGCTCATTATAAATGCTCTGTCTGAGGCTAGTATACAGTCTTTAACAGGGCCTTTTTTGAGCAAGAACGCACAGGAATGCAGTTCTGGCTGACTTGGCATCAGGGGTGTGGCCTAATATACAAATGAGTTCCTGCTGGTCTTTTTCTACAAAAGCCCTCTGTTAAACAATAGTGACATCAGAGGGTGTGGCCTAATATGCAAATGAGTTCTTACTTGGCTTTTTCTGCAAAAAAAAGCCCCGGTCTTTAATAAGGATCCCCAAACATCTTCAGCCTGTGAGCACCTTTGGAATTCTGACACAGTGTAGTGGGCACATCCAGGGCTTTTTTTTTTTAGTAGGAATACACAGGAATCCATCTGACTTGGCATTGGGGTGTGTGACCTACTATGCAAATGAGTTCCTACTAGGTCTTTTCTACAAAAAGCCCTGTGTGCAACAATGGTGATGTCAGGGGTGTCTGATCTAATATGCAAATGAGTTCCTGCTGGGCTTTTCCTACAACAAAAGTCCTGAGTCCTGGTATCCAGGGCATTTACGAGATGATCTATAGTGCATCAGATACCAGCAGTACATAGTTTTCACAGTTTTCCCCCCTCTTAAATAAACTGAAATAAGTGTTAGATATACATGTGTCCATAGCCATTAACAAAGATCATTTGGTAGTGCTAAAGATAACATTTTATTCAAATTTCCAAGACATCTAGTATTTAATTTTACCATTTTAAAAATCAGTTATTTATAGAACTCCAAAATACAACCCTTGAGAGAACCACTACTTATCAAAACTTCAGCAGTCTTTATACTAGTGATCATTCCTCTTGCTATCCTGATCTTTTAAATTAATTTTCTTCATGACCAGGCTTGCCAGTGGGCATACTCTTGGTCCATGCTCATCTGACATTTGACTTTTGGACTTCTGTGTGATTTCATGATTTACCGTTTGGCACAAGCTCAGCATCTTCTCTTCTGGCATTGGAGCTCCACGTGATCCCAGTTCTTGCCAAGTCCAGGGCTGAAATCCAGCAGACCATTTCCATGGGTGGAACAATTGCCCTTCCAGCTGCAGCACTAAATGCTGTTCCTGAAGGACATGCTCTTCTGGACTTAAGCCCATGTTCTGGTCACATGCAGGTTAGATTATGATAATGTGTTTTCTGTGGATATTTCTGCTAAGAATATCCCAAAACTTGATGTAGAATGGAGCCACAAGATTATCTTTTTTGGGGATGGGGGGGGGAGGGAATGGCCAGTTACTTCCAGTGCCATCCTAGGCAGAGATACACCACTGGCTTCAATGAGTTTCAAAGGATATAAATTGGTTTAGAATGGTTCTATTAATCAACCTAGTCTGGAACTGCTTCTGCTAATGTTGCTGAAGCAACAATTCACCAATGGCTCTTACTGCATTGGCTGTTAATGGCCATGTATTTTGTCCTCCCTAATACTAATACTAATCAATCAATCAATCAATCAATCAATCAATCATTGTATTTATATCCCGCCCTCCCCGCCGAAGCAGGCTCAGGGCGGCTAACAACATTAAATCAGATACAGTAAGTTATACAGTAATGTTTAAAAGCAATAGCTAATTTAGCAGTTTAATTAAAATTCTAAAATTAATAAAATTAACATTCTGGTGCTATTTCAACAGATGGTGAAAGTCATTTAGGCAGTCCCTCTATCTTTTAATCGGTGAAGGCCATCCCAAAGAGGATGGCCTTGCAGGCCCTGCAAAACTGTTCAAAGTCCCGCAGGGCCCGCACTTCTTCCGGGAGCTGGTTCCATAGGCGTGGAGCTACAACAGAGAAGGCCCGCATGCGAGTGCTCTGTAGTTTTGCTTCCTTCGGCCCGGGGATGGTCAGTTGGTTCTTCCCTGCTGACCTCAGTGCTCTTTGGGGTTCATATGGGGAAAGACGGTCCCTCAGGTAGGCAGGTCCTCGGCCGTATAGGGCTTTAAAGGTAATAACCAGCACTTTGTAACGAATCCGGTATGTAACTGGCAACCAGTGCAGTCCGCGCAGCCCTTGCTATATGTGATCCCATTTTGGGAGCCCCAATAACAGCCTAGCCACTGTGTTCTGCACCAGCTGCAGCCTCCGGGTTCGGCACAGAGGCAGCCCCATGTAGAGGGCATTACAGTAATCCAGTCTCGAGGTGACCGTTGCATGAATCACTGTTGCTAGGTCCTGATGCTCTAGGAAGGGGGCCAACTGCCTTGCCCACCTTAGGTGAAAAAAGGCTGACTTAGAAGTGGCTGCTATCTGGGCCTCCATTGATAGTGAAGGCTCCAGTAGAACTCCCAAGCTCTTGACCCAGGAGAGGTATTTCCCTCCCCAGAGCGCCCCGACCCACGCAAAGGACTTCTGTCTTCGCTGGATTCAGCTTCAACCCACTCAGCCTCAGCCAAGTTGCCACAGCCTGCAGTGCCAGGTCCAAATTCCCTGGGACACAGTCAGGCCGGCCATCCATTAGCAGATAGAGCTGGGTGTCATCTGCATATTGGTGACACCCAAGCCCATGCCTCCAGGCAATCTGGGCAAGGGGGCACATATAGATATTAAAAAGCATCGGTGAGAGAACTGCTCCCTGAGGCACCCCACAATCTAGTGTGCGCCTCTGGGACAGCTCACCCCCGATTGCCACCCTTTGTCCCCGACCCTCAAGGAAGGAGGAGAGCCATTGTAAAGCCGACCCCCTAACCCCTACGTCGGCGAGGCGGCGGGTCAGTAGCCGATGGTCGACCATGTCAAATGCAGCCGACAGATCTAACAGCATCAGCACCGCCACACCACTTCGATCCAGATGTCGCTGGAGGTCATCTGCCAAGGTGACCAGCACTGTCTCCGTCCCGTGACCTGGACGAAAGCCGGACTGGCAAGGGTCTACTACAATCACAAATCCCACTCCCCCACACCTAAATTATTCAATCTGGGGTAAAATGTATAATTTACTTAGGCAAGTGGAAAAGCAAAGGAGAGGCCAGAGAAACTAGTCTGAAGACTGATTCCGATATATGAATAGATAAAAGGAATGAGGACGTGTCTTTTCCATTTTCTGCCATTCCTTAGCAAGTCTTGGGATCACAAACAGAACACCCCTACTGCAGATTTTTCCCTCTTAGGTTGCTGTATCAGCATCAGATTGACAGTCTTGCATAAAGCAATTCAAGAGAGCAAGTGAAATCAGGATTTGAGCTCTAGTGCATTACTATCCAGTGAATCACTTTCTTCCAGTGAATCTCTTTCTTCCCTCCTTTTCTTCATTTTTGAGTCCACATTAACTTGCACTATCTTTTCAGGGGGAGCATTTGCTACTGACTGCTTGCAAAATCTATTTACATCACTCACTCAGCAATATCTTCTACCTTAGCATTACTGTCATTAGCAACACAGCAGGGATGTTAGAATGAGTGACATTTTATAGTAAATCTAAAGAGATCAATTTGAAGTAATCATGGCTTGGTATTTAAGCATATGTTCTGTGCACTTTAAAAGAACAAGGACCAAAACTGAAATGATTTTATTGCTTCTAAATGTCTTTATGCCTGTGTAAAGACCATAAACAAATTTCAAAATGCTAACAAACTTATGTTAAAACTAGCTTTAAAAATTCATTTTAAAACTAGCTTTAAAAACTAGGATACAGTCCCTGAGCTTCTTAGCCAGATGCGATCTCCAAGGCACAGAGATAGATAGATAGATAGATAGATAGATAGATAGATAGATAGATAGATAGATAGATAGATAGATAGATAGATAGATAGATAGATAGATAGACAGAGAGAGAGAGAGAGAGAGAGAGAGAGAGAGAGAGAGAGAGAGAGAACTAGAATTGCATGATATGGCTTCTGCTAACCTCCATTTTGGATTAGTATAAATGTGGGCTACATGAGGGCTACCTTTAAAGATGCTTTTAAATAAATAAATATATATATATATATATATATATATATATATATATTTCAAACTATAGCAACAGGATTTCTGCCAAAGGTTGACTACTGCAGCATATCTTGCTGCTGTTTAAAGAACCTGTTTTTGCATTAAGTGCTGTCAAGTCACTTCTGGCTTATGGTGACCTTATGAATTAAAGAATTTAGCTGGCTGCTAACGCATTTCCAGGCTCAGATCAATCTGCTGGTGTTGACTTTTTGAAGCTCTAAAAGATCTGGAACAGTGGTACTTTGAGTAACACTTGGTCATTGTCCTGGATGAAGTTTCCCAAACTTTTGAGATCTTCTCAAGGCCCTGCTTAATGTCCCTTTGCTTTGGAGATAAGATTGGTGGCAGTGAAAGATGCAGTGTTTACTGTTGTGGAAACTCATTTGTAGAATATCCGCTTCCTGGTTCTAAAAGTGCAACCATAAACAGAATACACCCTTCTAATCCCAGTGGATTTAGAAGGGTGTGTGTCTGTTTATGAATTTACTGTATTTGTTAACCTTTCAGGGCCAGGCCAAACTATTTTTATTCTCCAAAGCATCTTAAACTATGACTCTATTATTGTTTCTGGGCCTTCTGTTTTGCTATTTTTATAAAGATTATACATTTATTTATTCACTTCTGTGACGGAACGGCCCTGGTTTGCCTACCAGACCTCGTTCCCCTTTTTGGAGGGAGCTATTTCTCCTCCAGCCACTTGGGCTCGCTGCCACCACCTGCTCAGTCTAGGGGTTCGGATTGAGAGGAACAGGACTCCCAATCCCCCTCTCCAGCATTGAGGCTAGGCCTCAAGGTCCTCTGCCACCCTGTACTTGGGTATCACAGAGACCACAGCACTTCTTCGGGGAACCCCTGGAGGATTGGCACCTTATCCAACTACAGGCCTTCCCCCTTTCCCCGGGGCCCCCTTCATAAAGCGTGGTCTAAAGCGGTTGGGGATCTATGTGGTACAAAGTTTGACTGCCAGCATTCAAAACAGTAAAAATATTTAATTAGAAGAGAAAAAGAAAAGGAAAAAAAAAACCCCAAAAGCAGTTGCATGTAAAAGTTTAGCACAGCACCCGAGCAGCAACCAGAATAACAAATAAAAGGTGGATTTAAACACATCCTCCCGTCCCTGGCCTAACTTGCCCTGCCTTGTGGATGACTTCCTCGGTCTGACTGCCTGTTGTCCACTCTTCCTCTGCCTTTTGAGAAGGCCTCTTCCACAGTCAGGAGCCCACAGACTAACAACCTCTCTCCTTGAGGGCCAGCCGAGAACTGAACTTTTCCCGCCTCACTCCAATAAAAAAAAAAGAACTTCCTGCCCCTCTAGAGTTGATGGTTTAACTCCAGAAGGGAGGAGGGAGTGAAGGGAAGACTAGGCCACAAGGCCTGCCTTAGCAGTTTCATGTTCCCTCCCAACCAAGCACCACCATTAACTAAGATGGCGTTTCTCCACAGCTTCATTTATATTTCAACTTTCTCCCCAGCAGGGACACAAAGTGGCTCACATAATTCTCCTGTCCTCCATTCTGTTCTTGTTACAACAACCCCCTGAGAGTATGTAACTGTCCCAAGGCCACCAAGCCAGCTTCCATGATGGATGACAGATTCAAACCTGGGTCACTCAGATCCTAGAACGACACTCTAACTGCTATACCACCCTGCCTCTCAATGCTTAGTGTTGCATTTATATTTTTATTCTGATTGTACTGCTTAACTGTATTACTGTTTTAGTCTGGAAACTTCCTTAGACAATTGTTGAATAGTACAGTGTAAATATATTTTAATAGTAATAATAATAAGGATTCTATGATCTGGGATTTATTCCTGGAATGAGTAAGCAAAATGTAGCCAAAGTTGTATTTGTTTGAGTCTGAGGCCATATCCATCCACTGCTGGATACTGCACCAGTATTTTGCTATAACAAAATTTTGCAGCTGGATTTTCCTGTGAAGAAGAAGAGCTGGTTTTCTACCTCACCCTTCACTACTTGAAGGAGTCTCGGAGCAGCTTACAATCATCTTCCCTTCCTCTCTCTGCAACAGACACCCTGTGAGGTTAGTGGGGCTGAGAGAACTGTGACTGACTCAAGGTCACCCAGCTGGCTTCAGGTGAAGGAGTGATGAATCAAACCAGATTAGAGTCTGCTGGTCTTAACCACTACACCAAACTGGCTCTCCAGTTTGAGGACAAGACAATCCAGTTGTGAATCCAGTGTTGCAGTACTCTGTGATGTGTTGCTATACAGCCAGAAGGAACTTTAGTAAAGTGTACTGCCATTTATATCTACTACAATTCAGGTATACTACCACTGACGTCCATGGTAGAAGATATGAAATGCAGCATCCTTGCTGAAGCAGGCTGGGCTTTAATCTGGTGATCCATTATTTGTGTACTGGGATATCTTAAAGACATTGTTGACTTGGATGACTGAGAGCTGAAGATAAGCTAGCTAATTGCAGTAAACATGGTTATTGAAAAAACATGGAAGAGCCATTCCACCCTTTCTACAGAAGATTAACATTTTAGATTGTTGCATTTAGATTAAGCTAATACATATGCAAGGAATAAGAAAAGGAAGGCAAATAGATAACCCATTTATTAGAACTGGGATTTGTTGTCCCAATACCTCTAAAATAAAGTGGTGGTGGAAAATGCCATCGAGTCACAGCAAACTTATGGCAACCTGTTGTGATGCTTTCAAGACAAGATACATCCAGAGGTAGTTTCCATTGCCTGGCTCCATTGTCATGAGCCTGGTATTCCTTCGAAGTCTCCCATCCAAATACTAGCCAGGACCAAACTTGCTTAGCTTTCAAGATCTGACAAAATTGGGCTATCCTGGGCTATCCAGGGCAGGTAAAATAAAGAGCCAAATAATATGCACTTATCTTTATTGCTGAGAGCATTATAATTGGGGAAAGATAGTTAAGTAGCTTTTGATTAACTTTTTTTTTTAATTAAAGAAAAGAATGGTTGATGCCCTTCAGCAAAGTCCCAACTCTGTGTGGATAACCTCCAGCTCCCTATGTTTTATCTCTTGATCTTATTGCTGTGACAATTAGATGGAACTGATGGTCTATATCAGGGCCGGATCTTTGGGAGGGGGGCAGAGGGGGGTGCTTGCCCCAGGTGCCACTGGAGGGAGGTGTGCCAAATTGGGTATGGAGTCCATTCTATTTTATGGACCCATAAAGCAGAACGGGCCCATAAAGGGGTGCCATTTTTAAATGTTGCCCCCCCCTCAAAAAACATGTTGATCCAGTCCTGGTCTATATACGAATATATTAGTAATGATTAACATTATGAATGTAGACTTAGGATGTCTGCATATAAATGAAACATTAAAAATAGCAGTTGCTGGGTTTTTTTCCTACCATGCTGAGAACTTCACATCCTTCCAGTTTTCTTATGTAAAATACAGATGTACATATCAGTGATTCCATTGCTGAGTCCAATGCCAGTCTTAACCCTCTCTACTGCTTTAGGTGAACTGTGGCCTTTTAAAAAATTAAGTGCCATATGCTCTTTTATTCAATTAAATGTCAGTTGTTCTTTTTAGGAAACACTGTTCATTGTAACAAAGTTGCAAAGATGCTCCAGAAATGGGTGGGTGGGAAAGAGATTCTTATGATGCCATAGGTATCAGCTGACCACTTCCTGCCACAGACTTCCAGAATCAGTTTTTACTGAGCTTAAAGCTAGAGGAAGTGATTCATGTAACTACAACACAAGGAATACAGTTTCAACCTTTGAATAATGTTCTATCTGTATGTACCCAACATCCCAATTCTAACCAACCGTGTGCTCATTTCACAAGAAGCCTGCCTCCAGTGTCTTGGAATTCAAATTTATTTTCTGAATTGGCTGATCTGGTTACTTTCTAAGTTGGCCAAGTAAACATTTTGGCTGCTTGAGCGAGCACTGAAGCTTCCCAGCAGCTGGGCCTCAGGCAAGTCTGATTAATAAATCTAGGTCATCTGCCCAGAGCATTAAAGATCCAAGGTTGAGACCTGAATCTGGCCAAGTTCTGTCCTAATGTCATTATATCATTATATCAATATATCGTTAGCGCTCTGTCTTGAGCAGCAACAGACACTGCAGTCTGTCTTGAGGACAAATGTAATGTTGACCTTTATTGTGGTAACAGGAGTTTGAATGCATGTTTGCTATGTACTATACAATGAATAAATTACATAGTCTTTTTCTCTATGTGTATATAATACTCAGTTTACCTATACAAATAAAAAATTAATTACACTAATCCTGAAACAAAAAAAGTTCCTGCTTGAATAAAAGAACACTGAAGTTACCTTTTAGTATCAACTCCCTTTCTGTGATTAAACAAAGCAATGTTACTAGTTAAGGTTAAAAAAATCTACATTGTGCAAAGCAGATCAAGTAACAGGAGAAGGGGACCCTTTGGGCCATCCAAAAATGCTATGCTGGGGATTACATGGCTTACTTAGACAAAAGCTACATAGAACGGGGGTTGTAGTAAGGGGCAAGATAACTGGGCAAGATTAAATGAAAAAGCTGGTTGGACCCAACTCAAAATCTTTGCATTAATTACTCTAGGGAGAATGTAGACATACTAAGATACTGGTATTCTCTTACACAGTAGATGCAGACTGGAACCAGCATGCTCACTGCCCTTGGAAATTCTGTAAAAAGAGATCTTAGTGCTTTCCTTTAAAAACCAGATATATGAAGGCTCAATTCAAATCTGTGCCAAAGTTCTGAGGAGAGGGGTTAAGCCATTGTCCTTATGTTATTTTCCTGGCGAGAAACAGCCCCCAGGAGCTGTTGTTTGACCTGCTGGAGAAGCATATTAAGAACCTAGTCACATGACAGCAAGAAGCCAACTCTGACTCTTTGGGCTTCTGTGGCGAAATCTGAAGGAACAGACTAGCAGGGATGTCAGCCTCCAGGTGGAAGCTGAGGATTTCCCACAATTATAGCTTATCTTCATACTACAGAGATCAGTTCCCCTGGAGAAAATGGCTGCTTTGGAGGGTGGACTGTGTGGCATTGTACCCCACTAAGGTCCTTGTCCTCCCCAGGCTCCATCCCCAAATCTCCAGAAGTTTCCCAACCTGGATCTGGCAATCCTACCCCTCTACTTCCCCCCCCCCCCCCACAGACATGTAGCACAATTTGGTATTCTGGGAGGGAATTCAGGCATACAGGGAGGGGAGAAGAGAAGGAATGGGAGGGAAAACCCAGAAACCATCAAATAGCTGGAAGACAGGGGTATAATATCATCTTATACGGGTTATAGAGGGGGTATAGCATCGGTTACCAACTCATAGACGAGAACAGACGATTTTGGTACACTGAGAAAGCATATTGTCTTAAAATATGTTTTCAACAATTCAGAACAGATTCCTTAGCAGCAGCAGATTCCTTAGCAGCAGTGAAATGGCAGTATGTTCACTGCTTGCAGTATTAGAGTTCATGAGCATGCATGTGGCATGAATATGCCCTATAGCCAAGATACATCTATCCAACTGTGAAAGGATTTAACTTCTACAGCGCCTGTGAGACAACTGAATCGGTAAGAACAACCATGCTAGCAATTCACATAAAAATTTTAACAAGGGGAAAATAGAGGGGAAAATATGGACCATGATTTACCAGAAACCAGAAAAACAGATTTTCCCTGATTTAAAAAAAAAACTGTCTGCAAAATTCATCTGATCTGAAATGTGGCATCCAAGTTATTGCTTGGGGACTGATGCGGAATGTGTACCACCCGTGTGTTGAAGGATCTGCACTGGATGCCCATTTGTTTCCAAACGCAGTTGAAAGTGCTGGATCTTACCTTCAAGTCCTTAAATGGCTTGGAGCCTCCTGAAGGCCTGCCTTTTCCTGTATTATCCAGCCCTCCATTTAAGGCCTCTTTACAAGCCCTATGTGGTGTTGTGACAACTTTGGTCCTTCAATCCAGGCCAGTGTTTTAGACTACTACAGGCCTCTCCAGGACTTTGTTTGGACAGGAACGAGTTAAAAGGAAGTTGTACTTACTGTAGCTCCAGACAGAGATAGCAGTGGCCTTATTAAACCGTGCTCCTGTTTGAAACCATCCTACCTCCTTACTTTGATACCTAGCATTAAGAACACAACACCCTACTCTCTGTTTCCCACCTTGGGTGATGACAGGGCTTTTTCAGTGATGGCTCCTTGCCCATAGAATGTCCTTCCTCTTGAAGCTTGCCTGGCATCTTATTATACTGTCTTCCAGGTATCCATCCAAAACATTGACTGCGGCCAAACGAGCTGTTTGATTTTATGTCTGTAGAGTATTGGAATCAGCACAGCGCCGCGCAACCCGAGCCGCCCGCGGGTCGCCTTGCGCAGCGCGGGAAAGCCACCCCAATCAGCTCCAAGGGCGGGAAGTTCAACTGGCCAGGATTGGGCTGGCCAGCAAAGGGGATGTTCCGGGATGCTTGTATATATTAGCGGACCCGACCGCGTGTTAACCAGTTCGGTAGTGTGCTAGCTATTAAATACTTATGCCTTCACCACGACTCGTCTCTCAGTACACTACACTGGCGACGAAGGTGGGATCTAGCTAGGCCAGGCCACCCCACGGGGAACCAGCCCTGGCCGGAGACGAGGAAGGTGAGAGACCGACGACCGAGCAGCCCGCCGCCACCATGGCGAACTCTAGCGTAACGACGGGCCACCTTGCTGAATTCAACCCAGAGCACCCCGAGAGATGGGAGACCTACACCGAACGGGTCGAGTGCTACCTGAGGGCGAACTTGATCACTGATGATGACCGGAAGAGAGACGTCCTGCTGAGCGTCTGTGGGGAAGAGACTTTCGAAATCGCACGAAACCTCTCCGCTCCAGAAAGGCTGACCGAGAGATCCTACGGGGAGATCGTGAGACTCCTCACGGGCCACTTTGCGCCCCAACCCTCCATCGTCGCCCGCCGATTCCTCTTCCACAAGAGGGACCAGAAGTCGGGGGAGACAGCGGCGGTCTACCTGGCGGCACTTCGGCAAATCGCCGGGAACTGCAGTTTTGATAAGAGGGACGAAGCCCTGAGGGACCGTTTCGTCTGGGGCCTCCGAGACGAACGGCTGCAACAGAAGCTCTTCGCAAAAGAAGAGCTCACCCTACAACAAGCCTTCAACGAGGCGACGGCGTTTGAGAGGGCCACCAAGGCGTACGGCCAGCAACGCGGGGAGGCAGTACACCAGGGTGAAGCAGAGCCAGAGGTCCGAGCAGAGGGAGACGCGTTCCAGCTCCGACGACCGCAAAGAACCGACACACGGGCCCCCGCGAGGCCACGAGCAACGGAGAGGCCCACCGCCACCACCGGTTCCAGGTGCGCCAGCTGCGGCGACCCCCACGAGCGAAGGGACTGCCCGTACCGCCACCTGGACTGCCGCAGCTGTGGGAAGACGGGCCACATCGCCCGGGCTTGCCGGGCCAAAAACAGCCGCCGCCAACCGTCAGCGCATCACGACTCCTTGGATGCCTACACGACGGCTTCCACCAGTCTACAGGTACTAAACCTGCCCCTTGCAGCCCCCGACAAGGTCAAAATGTCGGTCCTGATCGAGGGCGCCCCATGCCTCATGGAAGTAGACTCGGGTTCCTCCATCTCGATCATTTCGGAGGAAACCCTCAAGAGACTATGCCCCCGCCGCCGCCTCCATACGAGGCCAGCGGACTTCGTATTAAGGGACTTTCAAAAAAACCCGGTACACATCGTGGGGTGGGCCCGGGTGAATGTGGAACGAGGGAGTTTTAGAGGACCCCTAGACATCCTGGTGGTCAAGCGCCAACTGACCACACTCCTAGGGCTGGCTTGGTTCCAGCCTCTGGGAATCCAGCTAGTGGGGGTAGACCACATGCGGACCAGCAATTTCGACGGGGTCTGCCGGGAGTTCCCAGAGGTCTTCGACGGGTCCCTGGGGAGCTACAAGGGGCCGCCCATCACCCTACCGATCGACCCAACGGTCCGGCCCATAAGGCTCAAGGCGAGACGCGTCCCGTTCGCCCTAAAACCGAAAATAGAGGCGGAACTGGACCGCCTCACGGCCCAAGGCGTCCTAGAGCCAGTCACATACGCCGACTGGGAGACCCCTATAGTGACACCCGTAAAACCCAACGGGGAGGTGAGGATCTGCGCTGATTACAAGTGCACGATCAACAAGGCTCTACAGGACAATCCCTACCCAGTCCCGGTGGTCAGCCATGTCCTCGCAGCGCTAGCCGGGGCGAAGGTTTTTGGGAAGCTGGACTTAGCTCAGGCATACCAGCAACTGCCGGTCGACGCTAAGACAGCAGAGGCACAGACAATCGTGACCCACAGGGGGGCGTTCAGGGTTAAACGGCTGCAGTTCGGGGTGAGCGTGGCTCCGGGGATTTTCCAAAGCATAATGGACTCTCTCCTTAAAGGGATCCCCGGAGTCCAGCCCTTCTTCGACGACGTTTTGATCGCCGCCCCCACCGAAGGAGAGTTCAGCCGCCGCCTGCGAGAGGTCCTCAGACGGTTCCAGGCGGCGGGGCTGAAGGTGAAAAAGGAAAAATGCTTGTTGGGTGTTCCGCGAGTGGAGTTCCTGGGCTTCGCAGTGGACGCAGCGGGAATCCACCCAACCGCGGACAAGACCAAGGCCATTGTCCAGGCCCCTGCCCCCAAATGCAAAGCAGAACTACAGAGTTTTCTCGGATTGTTGAATTTTTACCACTCATTCCTGCCGCACAAAGCCGCGGTGGCGGAACCATTACACCGTTTGCTCGATAAACAAGCCCCATGGGTCTGGGGAAAGCGCCAAGCCGCGGCGTTCCAGGCGGTCAAAGACCTCTTAGTCTCAAACGCGGTTCTTCATCACTACGATGAAAACCTTCCCCTGATCCTGGCTTGCGACGCCTCTCCCTACGGGGTGGGAGCGGTCCTGGGGCACCAACTCCCGGACGGGAGGGAAGTGCCGGTCGCCTATTACTCCAGGACTCTGTCCCCAGCCGAGAGGAACTACGCCCAGATCGATAAAGAGGCCCTGGCGATCGTGGCGGGAGTCCACAAGTTCAACGACTACCTCTACGGTAGGCGCTTCACCATTGCCACGGACCACAAGCCACTCCTCGGCCTCCTAGCCCCCGACCGGCAAACCCCCCAAATCCTTTCACAGAGGGTTTTACGGTGGAACCAGTTCCTGAACTCGTACACCTACACGTTGGTCCACCGCCCAGGGAAAGCAATGGGGCACGCCGATGCCCTCAGCCGCCTGCCGCTGCCCGCCACAGACCCAGATCCCGCCCCGGCCCACGGGGTGATGCTTATAGAGTCCCTCCCCGAGCGCCCACTACACGCCGAAGAGGTGGCTCGAGCTACGGGCAGAGACCGCATCCTAGCGCGGGTCAGGGACTGGGTGGGAAGGGGGTGGCCAGCGGGCAAGGTGGAAGATGCATTCAGGCCATTCACGTCCAGGAAGGACGAGCTATCGACCCACAAGGGGTGCATACTCTGGGGGAGCCGGGTGGTGGTTCCCCCCCCCTTGCGCAGACAGGTGTTGGAAGATCTCCACGAGACCCACCCGGGCATCGTGAGGATGAAAGCCCTGGCCCGGAGTTACGTGTGGTGGCCAGGCATGGACGAGGAAATAGAGGGGTGGGTTAGGAGGTGCCAACCCTGCCAGGAGTCCAGGCCCAATCCGCCGTCCGCCCCGGTCCACAGGTGGGAGTCAAACGGGCGGCCGTGGTCCCGCCTCCATTTAGACTTCGCGGGGCCGCATCAGGGGCAACTCTTCTTTATACTGGTAGATGCTCACACAAAATGGTTGGAGGTGATCCCGGTCACCTCGACCTCCACCGCAGCAGCCGTCCGGGCGCTCAGAAGGGTTCTCTGCACACACGGGATCCCTGACACCCTAGTGACGGACAACGGCACGGCCTTCACCTCCCGGGAATTCCGAGAGTTCACCGAGAGGTACCTGATAAGGCACATAAGATCCGCTCCCTTCCATCCAGCCACCAACGGCCAGGCGGAGCGGATGGTGCGGACCACCAAGGAAGCCCTAGGGCGCATTGTCCAGGGGGATTGGGACCACCGCCTCTCCGCGTTCCTGTTCCACAACAGGATCACCCCAAACCCCACAACTGGTTTCAGCCCCGCCGAGCTGCTCATGGGGAGGAAACTGACCACCCGGTTAGATAGGCTCCACCCGGACAGGGCGCCGGAGGTCCGCGGGTCCCCCGAGGTTCGCGAGGCAGTAAGGGGATTCTTTCCGGGCGACCCGGTGTACGCGAAAAACTTCGCAAGCGGCCCGGAGTGGGTAGCCGGGAGGGTCCTGAGAGTAACCGGCTCCCGATCCTACGAAGTGACCACAGCAGGGGGCCAAGTACTGCGGCGACACATCGATCAGCTGCGCCGCCGCACCCTGCCCGAAGAGCCGGAGGCAGCCGGGATCAGGGAACTGCCGGAAACGGAGTCCCCAGAAGGGGCCCCGCCGACTCAAGAACAGCCCATATACGAGGTCCCCGGGGCCGCGGAACCCGTACCAGAGCCGCTACCCGACCCGGACCATCCACCGCCAGAAACGGAGCCACCCGCAGCTGGGTCGGGCTCCACACCAATAGCAACCCCGAGGAGATCAACCCGGGAACGCAGGGCACCAACGTACCTACAGGATTATGTAGTTTAAACTAGGAGGGGAGGAGTGTAGAGTATTGGAATCAGCACAGCGCCGCGCAACCCGAGCCGCCCGCGGGTCGCCTTGCGCAGCGCGGGAAAGCCACCCCAATCAGCTCCAAGGGCGGGAAGTTCAACTGGCCAGGATTGGGCTGGCCAGCAAAGGGGATGTTCCGGGATGCTTGTATATATTAGCGGACCCGACCGCGTGTTAACCAGTTCGGTAGTGTGCTAGCTATTAAATACTTATGCCTTCACCACGACTCGTCTCTCAGTACACTACAATGTCATTGCTGCTACCCCGTGTATTTAAAAAAGCAACATGTGTATTTAAAAAGCAGCATGTTCAAGCAGCATGATCAGTATTCTGTTCCCCAGTCATCACCCTTCCACCCCCTTCGCAGTCTCATCACTTCTCAATTGTGAGTTTTTCAACACTGGGGAAGGTCCAGGGTTTATGAATGTAGGTGGTTTCACCCCACATTTCCAGATGTCTGAACTCCCCTGTTGTGAAGTCAAGCCACTTGGGAAGTCTGAACCTTCCCTTCTATTTTTGCCGTTTTTAAAAAAGCAGTTAGCAATGAACACATCATCAAATCTTTGTGCGAGGGTTTTGAATCACCCTTGCACACTTCTTCACTTCAATATTTTGTTGGGATAAGGAGCCCATGGAGGAGTTGTTTTAAAGTGACAAATTCAAGAAAAATGACCCTTTCTGCCATTTCTTGGGGTGGAACAGTGATTGTTTAGGCTCCCATTTTGGCAGCTAGGATTCTATCCCTGGAGCTACTCCAAGTCACTTCATAATATTTCTCCAGCAGAAAAGCTCTATGGGGAGAAGAAAATGTACAGGATGCACTCAGGTAGTGCCAGAGAAATATATAGAGTCCCATGAAATGAGTGGGAAAAGGAGTACGATCAGATGGGAAAGGGAGTTCTGGTGGGAAAATACAACTGTATAGGAACCAATGATCACGGAACTTGGAAGAGGAAGCTGTCAGAAAGGAGCTGGTGCTTTGAATACACACTTATGCGGATGCATGAAAAGCAACAACTGCCTGCTCTGTGGTTACTGCGCAGCAGTAATCTGAATGGTCAACCATGGGGTGAGTACGCGGACCAGCAAGTTATGGGTGAATATTTAGACAATATTCTCCAGCACAAAAAAAATAAGAATAAAATTAGAAGCACGGCCAAAACACACTAAGCCTGTTGTCTGACCGCAGCCATAGTTTGTTCTCCAGATTAAAAGGTTTGCTCTTTTAAAACTGATTTTTACAGTCTGCTTCTAATCTGAGAACTGCTTTACAAAGATCATTTAGGGCTGCTAAATGCTTTATGATGTTTTTATGCTCTGACTTTTTAAATGGGTTGTTAATTTCAACTATTTCATGCTGCTTTATGGTTTTATCATGCTTTATCAAGCCCGTGTCTGGCAAAATAACATATAACATTTTTGAAGCAATGAATTAAAATAATAGGGACAGTTGGGTCATACATTTTTGCTGCCGACAGATAAGGTGTTCTAAGAGCATACTTGAAAACAGCTTGAAGTTGAAAACTTTTGGCAGAATTTCAGCCTTAGAAGCTACATTCTGTAAAAACAGCAAGACATTAAAAAGAAGCATGAACTGCATGGAATACCCTTATGGAATCAAATATTTGCAGTAAAAAAACCCCGACATGGTGAAACTGGAGTATTATCATAACTGTTTCTAGTAATTTCCTCACCAAAGGTCCCAAATTAAATTCTTGCTAGAAGTGGAAAGGTCAATCTTGATGTCTTCTGCTATTGTTACTTGGGTTTTTTTAGTTCTGCTAGGTCTTATAATAAATATTTATTTTAAAACCTTTATAGGAGCATATGGATAAAATTAAGCAATCATTTGGAAGATGTAAACAAAGCCGAACCTGGGATTCTCTTGCTTGAGAATAAAGCATTGGGTCAGAATGAGTTTGTGGAGTGTGTGTGTGGAGCAAAGAAATAGCAGGAATTCCATTAAAGGCTAATTGCACTCATGTGCTGCTCTCCTTCCAATGAGCTCAAGGTAGCATATATGGATGTGACAATGGGGGATGCTCAAAAACCTGTTGACTCTACTTATGTCCTTTTCACCAGTTGCCAATCAGACAGCAAGATTTTTGATGGAATGTTTGTCTGTTGACCCATTTGTGGCTGTTTGGCAGGTTGCTTCAGTGCATTCCTTCCTAACAGCGCAACTCACTTTGAGCACAGTCACAGAGACTGGTGGATGTCTCCATCCCTCCTATTTTTGCTACACTGCTGCTCCATTGGTAGACAGTTATTTAAATAGACAATTAACAGCACAATGCTAAGTAGAATCACAGCTTTTTGAGCCCATTGATTTCAATGGATTTAGAAGGGTGTGGTTAAATTGCACTGCTAATGGCACAATTAAGACCCTCAGTTTATGTGGTACTTGTGAAACCTTGGGATAGGATGTAAATAATACTGGACTCGAAAAACTCTTTCACAAATACAGTACAGAGGCAGTTTGCACTTTTAGACATAATTACGAACAGCAAGGTTTGATAAAACAAATAAGGATATATATTTAGACATCTGACCTGTAAAATTTCTTAGTCTGAACACTTCCCACTGCAATGGTGCTTGAGTGGAAATGCTTTCTGCTTGTGCAAGTAGCTCTTTGGATTCAAACCATCAGAAACTCCAGCTGTTTGGTTTTTGGGGGTTTTTCTTCAGATACAAAAATCTCCTTTAATTTCTGTGGTTTCACACAAACTTTTTACCTCATGAGCTACAGTCTTTTTGGGCTCCTCCAGGCAATCATCTAAATGCATCTTGGTTTTGTGAACTGTTATATTATGACTGTCCTCCTAGGAGTTTCAAGATAGCATACACTGGGAATTCTACATTTTATCCTCCCCCAAAGCCTCTGAAGTAGGTTTTTCCCCCCTTCTCACCCATTTTTATCTTTTTGCGTCTTAGCTGAAAAAGTCACTTTCCCCTCAGTTTTAGGCAAGTTTTGCTCCAAGTAGTTCAATAACTCTTCTCTTTTATTCAAGAGAGAGCAAGTATTTCAGTGCTTTCATCTCCTCAGGAGCTGAGGCAATATCTTTAAAGGCAACTGTCTTCTCCCACTTCTCCCACTGTCAATATTTCCAGAGAGGAGCAGATGTTAGGTTCTTCATATGATTAAATGCTTGAACTGTGTTCTGACAGAAAAGCCTCTCTTTTCTTGCCTTCTTCATCTTATAAATGTTGACCCAGGTCAACTGGGAGTCTCCCTTGACATCTGGACTGTGGGGAGCTCTGATCTGAATAAGGTTTTTCTTTTCTTTACTTCATGCCCATTTGATGGGGGTGAGAGACCAGATTAAGTAGAACACAGAGAGGTCCTGCCCTCTCTCAGAAGGGAAGGGATCATTCAAATGCGGCAACTCTGGTTTTGGTTGTAAGTACCCATGAAGAAATCATTTTGCAATACATTGGGAGAATTTGGGCTTCAACATATGCCTTCCAACATATAAATAATAATAATGGAGGATCCACAAGGAACTTGCAAGAAGAGGCACCCTAATTCCCACTGCTTCCTCCCCCTCACCTCTGACACCCCATACCACTTCTGTTAATACCACCATTAAGAGCAGCAGAGTCTAATCTGGGAGAACCGGGTTTGATTCCCCCTCTTCCACATGCACCTGCTGGTGTGACCTTGGGTCAGCTACAAGTTCCCAGTAGAGCTGTTCTCTCAGTCCCACCTACCTCACAGGGTGTCTGTTGTGGGGTAGGGCAAGGAAGGAGATTGTAAGCCACTCTGGAACTCTTAGTGAAGGGCGAGGTATAAATCCGATCTCCTCCTCCTCCTCTATAAGTTATTTTGCTTTCTGACCTGCAGTTTGGCAGAAGGGAGCAATAACACATTTAGGCCTCCCTGGCCGTCTCCAGTTTAGTTGCCTCAGTGGCTAGCAGGTAGAGAGCAATGCCTCCTGCTCCTTCCACTGCCTTCCTTCTCCTTGTATACTGGAAGTGTCACCCAGCTGCCTTCCCCAGCTGCCTCAATGGAGGCAGTGGAAGCAAATGCCCTTCCCAGCTTCACCACTTCAACAACGATGGGGGTGACCTCCCATAACTGTATTAGAACTTTATTTCCCTCCAGTCCTCCCAACCCCAACTGTTGTGATGACAGAGGGGGTGGAGTTATGCCCTCCTCTACTCCACCCCCAAGGTTTCAGATTTTTCTGCAAACCTGAGTGTTTCCCCAAGTTTGTAGAAAAATCTTCCTTCTATTTAAATGGGCCGGATCTGCAGAATTAAGTATCCAAAGGAGGGCCCATGCATTACTATCAGATATAAGATTCCTTGTGATTTCCTTAGTTCTTTGGTACTCGGACTCCCACTTTATTTCGTCCGCTCCTAAGCCTAGTGCTCAAGCCTGGTTTAAATGTGATGCTGGGACTTTGCATTTCCACAACTCATTTAAACTTGACTGCCACTGGTGCATGCTTAGGTAGCTCAATCACACAACACCCACTCAGGCGACCAGGCTCTGATGTAGAGTTGCCATCCTTCAGGTGGGACCTGGAGATCTCCTGCTTTTACAATTGATCTCCAGCAGGCAGAGATCAGTTCCCTTAGAGAAAATGGCTGTTTTGAAGGATGGACTCTATGGCATTGTACCCTGCTGAAGACCTACCCCACCCCAAACCCCTCCCTCTCCAAGATCCACCTCCAAAGTCTCCAGCTATTTTCCAACACAGACCTGGCAACCCTATGAGCACATGTAGCTGCTCTGCATGGGTGACAGCCCAGTTTAAATGAGATGCTACATGAGCTAGAGCCCAACAGGTAAGTGCTTCTGACCTGCAGCATCATGTTCAGATTAGGCCTCACAAGTAGTAAATGAGGTGGAAAAATAGATTGTGCAGACTCTAGGCGGGGTCCTGCATGATGCCTGAATGCTCCTCCAAACAAACAAACAGAAAATCCCCTGCATATAAAAAATTAAACATCAAGAAGAAAAGTTCTAGCCCAGCCTTCTTCTTGACAGCCTAATTTTCTATGGATAGGAATTCCATCATGTGAGCTATAATTCATGATCTGCACAATTAAGACCCTCAGTTTATGTGGTACTTCTGAGACCTTGGGATAGGATGCTTAATTGAGATCTCTCTCTCTCTTCCTCTCTCCAACATGTTCATAATAAAAAAATACTTGTGAAGTATAACTGTAATGGGGAAAAGGTATGAATGTTAGGGGAACACAAATGCAAATATGATCACGAAAGGGATTCTCCATATTGTACCTTTGCTCAGGGCTTTTAAGGATGTAGTGTTTGAGGATTTGTGCTGCCTTTACTCCTTCAAACTGTTTTACAAGATATTGCCATTCCGTTCATGGGCAAAAGAGTGGCACAGCTTTGCAAATCTGCATTCATTTTCCTCCTGTCCTTGTCAGCCTAGATCAATTAAGACAACAACAATGAAGCTCTTCGGGACATTTGAACAGGCCAATGCCATTTGTTTATAAATAATACAGCATTTCTTAAAAGATTGTTTTTGAGTAGCAAAAAGAAAGAAGACTATGATTGATATGTCTTTTTTCTTTTAAAGTGTAGACTGCTGTCCCCTGCTCCCCCCCCCCCACACATTGTTTGAAAAGCCTCTATTTGGGGTTTGCTATTACAGGAATGCCCAGAATTTAGGTTACTGAGTCCTAAAATCTGGCCTGTAGCTGTTTTTGTCCTGTATGTACAATGGGTCAATCCTAGCTGACCCAGTGAAGATATCTGAATACTGATGAACTCCATAAATCAGTTGCAAAAGCAATGCTTCTCTGCAGGAAAAATAAAAATAGTTATGCATAGATTATTATTCAGAAATGTTCATCTTTCAAGCTCAGTCTCCTGGATACTGTGGCTGGGAGGGACAGACCATGACTCTCTTTGGTTCCAGTAATCTGCTGCTCATGGAATTCTATTTTGCTCTTTCAATACAATTTTGTCTTTTGGTGCTATGATAGAGTCATTGGGTTAATATAGTTATCAATCTCTATGTTGCAGGGGGAAGGACATTTATAGCAATCCATGTCTGAAGCATCTTTTCCTTACTTGTGAGGGCTACATTGTCTTTGCATCCCAAACTCTAGGAATGAAGGATTCTGGTTGGTACTCATGTCTTGAGTTACAGTGCCTGTTAATGCCAATTCACACATTACAAAGTCCTCATATCTCTACTTCTGGAGTTCCATGCTTGGTACCTAATTCTCCAATGTGTGTGAACCCAATGTGGATTGGGGTATTTGCCATTTGCTTAACCTGCAGTGGTTCTGGGAGTTGCTATTTGCCTATCAGTCCATGTAACTTCCCCCCATGGGGCAATTAATGGCTCCCCAGGGCCTTTTCAGGTCAAGAAAAGGGCACAGAGGGAAGGTTTAAGTTCGTTCTCTCCATGCACCATGATCCCAGTCTGATTTGGGCCCCTATGCAGATGGGAATTAATTTAGCAGCATGGAACCCCATAGAGCATGTTGGTTGACAGGTCCCATAGCTGCAGGTCCCTTGGCAGACATGTGCAGGAAAGGGCTTTGTGAACTGCAAATTGATCCAGTGTGCCCAATATGAGGCCAGAGGGACATAGTCTCATGTCATGCATCCTATCACCTGTAACATCATATTGGTAAGCTGTTTGTGAGTATATAATGCCTAAGAGAGCTGCATATGGCTGCCTACAGAGTCAGTAAGTGCTGCGGCTGTGTAAGCATGGTACTGTGTAGGCATGATGAGAGGCTGGTGGAGGAAATCTGCTCTCTCTCCTATTGAATTCCCTGAAAGTGTTAGTCAGCTTTTTCACTGGTGTCACATTATTCTGGGTCTGGGACCTGGGCCTGGGGAATATTGCATGCCAATAGGATAGGATACTGCATGCCAATAGCGCAGTGTTAGAGGCGTTTTCAAAACTCTAGCATAATTCCCACCCACCCCTTTCCTGAGTTCTATCTAGGAGAGAAAACTATTCACTCAAGGCTTTAGGCTATCAGAGCATGCAGTTTTAATAGAATGATCATTCTGATGCTAGCAAGAGAGCTGGCATACTGAACAAGATACAAAATTCTTCTTTTGTAGGGTAAAACAGACAAAGGGTCAGGGTCTAGAATTCCAAAAGAAAGTCCGCCAATTCCATCTTAAATATGATTCACTTTTACTTTTTTTTTCAAAATACATCTTGGATGCTTTCTAGGAAGAAAAAGAAAACAAGTTCTTTTCACATTTTTCATGGGAAATAAGGACAGAACAGACCTTTGACTGAGATAAGGCTGCTTAGACACCAGCAGGTCAAAGAACAGATTTTTAAGCAAGGGTGGGAGGAAGGAAGAAGCATCCTAAAATATTGCAGATTAACTTGAGGCTCACAAATCAAAAGTCATTGTAAGAATCCTAAATCTTTACTTAAATCTTAGCAGTGGAACAAAATACTTTAGCATCCCCCTATTTGAACCTAAGGTTAGCTCATTAAAAAATCATAGACCACAGACCGCCTCTTTGCTAAGGGCCTTCATGTAAATCTTATTTGTGGAGTGGCTGAGGGTTTGAGTAATAATGCTGGTGTAGGTTTCACAGAGTACAGGGAGACAGCAAACAGAAAGAAACAGCAGGTAAGCAAACATATCTTGAGTCTCTGGCTGAGTCATTTGTATTGGGTTTCAGTGTGATGTGTGAGGATGTAAAGTCTTTGATATGCCACTTCTGGCCTCTGGAAACAGGAACCCGTGTAGTCTGGGAATGCTGAGCTCCCTCCTCCAGGACAAGGTCTGGCTTGAAGGGCTAGAAATCCCTCTGAATCAAGTTGCTCTGTTTCCCTTGTCGCAGCTTCCCATTCCTGCATTTACCTTGGGTGTTGGTCTTTTGGTTCTGTATCAGGTGCCTTTTGTGTGTGGGATGCATAGATCCAAAACTCCTCTCTGCCACTCAGATAGCTGTGTTGGTGATGAGCAAGGCCTGGTACAGGCTTTTCCACTTGGGCTCCAAGGCTGCTTTTTTTCTGTATGGCTTCACCCAGAAGTAGTCTCCAGGGTGTTGTCATCTGTGGGAACAGCCTGAGATTGTAAAACCTGGTACACAATGCTTTCAATGCTCCACACCTTTGTAATACACATTTAGTCATATCTGTTGAAAATTCTGTGAGGTGGTTCATTCCCTATAGGCAAAGATCTTCCAAACAGGATTTTAAAGGGTGTCAGTTGGTGTCAACCCTCTATATGATGGCAGTTCAATGAAATCAAATTGCAATTGTTTAAATGGAACATAAACCCATGGATGTGCATTGAGACGTTAGGGAGGGTGCATATTTTTGACTATGATTTTAACATTTGACTAGCTATTCCCCTTATCCCTGTAGAGAGACTGCACATCAGGCAACAAATACAAGACTGCATGGTTGGAGAATGAATATACGGTTGTGCCAGCACAAGCCCACCAATCTTTTCCCAGGTGTGGGCATGCTGTTCCAGTTCAGAGAGACCCATGAAGATCAAGGGAAGGTGGTGGGACACATGAATGCAGGGGCAGAGGTGGGCAGGGTTTAGGAGTATTCCAGGCAGACCCATGAGGTAGGTCAATCAGGTTAATCAGTATTCCCTCTTATAATAACACTTTGATGACCAAGGTGATCCCCTTAATCTGTTTTTTTAAATAAAGGGTATTAGGCAATTTTGGGGAAATTCACATTGGGCCAGATTAAAATTTTAGCAGGATCTGCTTCTCACAAGCTTCTGACATCATGAGGTTTGGAAGCCCACAAGGAGACAGGCAAGGTATTCAGAAGATCCCTTGCAGGTTCCTCTGAAGCCTTCACTTCTATTGCAGTCAGCATAAAAAAATTCCCAAGTGAAATCAGATGGTGGCAAGATAAGAGGCTTCCACAAGCCCTCTAACTGCAAACGAACACCCAGTCAGAACTGCCATCAGCCAGCCAATCTTCCTTTGGGTCTAATCAGCAGGTATACAAAGGCCAACAGTCCTGATAGAGATATAAAAATCTCTGCTTTAGTAAGCTCAAGTCTCCAGTTTCTTCAGGATGGCCAGCAACTGGCCCAGATTCACCTTTTGTTTGGAGGACTGACCTCCCATAATACCAGTTTAAAAATCACACTATCACAACAAAACCCTCTTCTCTTCAAAACAATCCCTTTTCTTCCAAGCATACAGTATTCCACCAGTCACTTTCTATGCCTTCTTTCCAGAACAGAATCCATCCTTATTTCCCTTTTTTCCTATATCCAGTATCCCACCAAGAACCAGTCGAGAGCTCTTTTTTCACAAAACAATTCTTCTTTCTTCATATAAATGCACACTCTCAGAATTTTCCCAGTGCAAACAGTTTCCAACACTCTCATCTGAGCCTTTAAACCTCTAGGGGAGAGATCTCCTTTTGAGGTGGGCAGCCTACTTGACCCAACAGATGCCCCAAGTTATCATTCATGTCCCAGTCACCTAGGTCATGGTTTCAGGTTGGATCTCCTTAGCAAACTTCAGTTTCATACGCTCCACTTGTGTCTTTAACCTCTAGGGAGAAGAGTCTCCCTTATGAGGCGGGCAGCTGCTCTCCTGGTAGCTGACAAATGTCCCCTATGGAGTTTGCCACATGATCCTCCTTCCTCTGTCAGTTGCCAGCAAGGTGACTGCAAAAAAGCCCTCCCCCAAACACATCCACTCAGTCACACAATCACCTGCCAAAACAGATCTCTGCGGAACCTCCAATTCTGTCAGGGAAGTTTCAAAACTCTAGTATAACATCCCTTTGTCACCATTATTATAATATATTATATTATTTGTATCCCCTATGCTGGCATAGTTATGCCAGTGCACCATTGGGGGGTGACATGCCAGTGTCTCTCTATATGAGCCAGCATGTCTCTGTGTTATACTGAAGTGCATGAAGCTGCCTCATACTGAATCAGACCTTCAGTCCCTCAAGGTCAGTATTGTTTACTCAAACTGGGAGCAGCTCTCCAGGGTCTCAGGAAGAGGTCTTTCGCATTACCTTGTACTTGATACATGTATCTGGAGATGCTGAGGATTGAACCTAAGACCTTCTAGTTGAAAAGTAGATACTATTCCAGTAAGCCACCACCCATTCCAAAGGGCCCAGCCAAAGGGCATAGTTGCTATCCTAAACACTTTGCAAACTGACCTTCTTGTTAATTGTCTATAAAATAGAGATGCTTTCTCCTATCTCCCTATAATTTGGAAGAGATGTTGTTTGGGACCTTATCCCAAGAAAGGATGAGATTACAGGGGGAAAGTGTGTTTTTTATGGATGTCAGTGCAAATCATTTTCAAATTGATTCCATAATATGGCAAGTTTTACTCCTAATATTAAAAAATCCAATTCATGTTTTTAAAATGGCATATGACCCCATTTCCGCTCTGCCTTTCATTTTGCACACTCCTACTATTTAAGTTATCTGACACATTCTTAACACACCATGAAGCAACATTTGTCAGAATACCAGTGGCATTAGCTGTTTCTAGGTTTGAATTGTGTTCATGAGTAATGAAGTGGTGCTAACATTACTGTCCGTTCATTTATTTCTGAGAATTATGGTGACTTGTGCATAACATCACTCTTACATTTCCCCTGTGGAAACAAACACCAGCCTTTGACTTTTAGAAATGGGTTGTGGTTGGACTCATCAGAGCTCCATAGGGGCAGAATGCAATTTCTGTGCAGGTCATTCACAGTTGCTGTAAGTTTTGATAGCACCACTCTGTATGAACCAATTCCTTAAATGATTAGTTAACTTCCATTGATTTTGACAGGCAGGCCAGGCTCTTTGACAAATTAAGCCTGAAGGTTGCTATGTTACAGAAGAAGTAAGAAAAACATTTCTCTCTGATGAGTGAAAGCTCGATCCAAGACCTCTTCTAGGCAGCTCTGTTGGGAAGGACTCCCATGAATTTCTGCCTGATTTTGAAAGCTGTTTTTATGTTGCCAAGTCTCTAAATGTTACTGAAGTTGCACAACATTTGGTGCTTTTTCTCCATAGGACTTCTCAACGGCAGTCCTAAGCGTGTGTACTTTGAGATATATTCTGCTGAAATCAAAAGGATTTTTTGACAAGTAGAAGTGTTTAGGATTGGGATGTTAAGGATCAGGTGACTGATTTTCACATCAGACCTGTATGCATTTGACATCTGAATAGATTTTATTTAGTCTAGCTTCCTGTGGTACAGTCAGTTGTCTGCCTGTTTGTTGTCTCCTTGCCTGCATTAAGCCACAGATGGGAATTTTAACATCAGATTTTATTCTTTTGTCTCCCTTACAGCCTCTACTTGCTCCTTCATCTTTCTTTCTATTTTCCTTTGGTATAGATGGGTCTATAAACTGACCAAACTAAGGTGTTTGTATTTTGGTTATATTATGGGAAGATGAGACTCATTGGAAAAGATAATAATGCTAGAAAAAGTTGAAGACAACAGGAAAAAAGGAAGACCCGGCATGAAATGGATTGACTCAATAAAGGAAGCTACTGTCCTTAGTTTGGAAGAACAGAGCAAAGCTGTTAATGATAGGATGTTTTGGGGGTCATTAATTCATAGGGTCCCATAAGCTGGAAGCAACTTGACGGCATATAACACACACAACAGCAACAGCCTACTATCTTCCTAATAGGGCCAGTTCTAAACTCAAAGGGCGTTTTCGCACTCACGTTCAGCCGGCGCGACCTCCCTCTTCACCGCGCAGGATCTGCGCAGATTTCGCACTAAATGCCGCGGAGCAGCCGGAAGAGCCGGAAACTCCTGTCGCAAAAGCCGCGCAAACGGAAACTGCTTTTTGGCGGTTTACGTTTGAGCGGCTTTTGCGCCGGGAGTTTCCGGCGCAAAAGGCTGCTCCGCGGCATTTAGTGCGAAATCCGCGCAGATCCTGCGCGGTGAAGAGGGGGGTCGCGCCGGCTGAAGGTGAGTGCGAAAACGCCCAAAATGAAAGAACTTACAAACCAGCTATTAAACCACACTGTTTCCATCAATTCTTTCCCGAACTATTGCACTAATTTGCACTAGAACTGTATCATTCAAATTCCCCTAGAATCCAGCCACAAGAGATACTCAGAGGTCACTGTGGGCCCATTAGCCAAGGATATCAAGAGTAGAGCAGAAGATGGCCATCTAAAAAGAACTTTGAGGGGGGAAATAAAAATAGGCTAGTCCTGAACCAGTGAACTTATATTTAATATTGATTGACATCTGTGGGGTTTTTGTGTGTGCTTAGGGCTGAAGGACACATTACAGTTTTTTGAGCCAGCTTGGTGTAGTGGTAAAGTGTGCAGACTCTTATCTGGGAGAACCGAGTTTGATTCCCCACTCCTTCACATGCACCTGCTGGGAGACCTTGAATCACAAGTTCTTGCAGAGCTGTTCCTCTCAAGAGAAGTTTCTGTTAGAGCTCACTCAGCTCCACCTACCTCACAGGGTTTCTGTTGTGGGAAGGGGAAGAGAAAGGAGATTATAAACCGCTCTGAGATGCCTTCAGATAGTGGAGTCCAAAACAGCCTTCAAAACAGCCATTTTCTCCAGGTGAACTGATTTCTGTTGACAAGATCAGTTGTAATGCCAGGAGATCTCCAGCCACTACCAGGAAGTTGGCAGCCCTAATCAGGACCATGGTGCAGAGTAAGGAGAAGGGGCATCAGCCCAAAATGGGCATGGGGATGCTATTTGTCACATTGGGTGCCTGCATATGTAGCCTACCAATACATGTGTACCCACATGCAGCTCCCAGTAGGACAAATATTGCCCCTCCTCTGGGACTGTTTTGGGTTGGGAAAATAGCATAGGGTTTTCAGGTCTTACTCAGAAAATATCTAGGGACTTTGGGGATGGAGCTTGAAGACTTTGGGAGTATAGCCAGCAGAGCTTTTTGCAGTCCCTAGAGCTTTTTGCACCCTAGGCAAAAGTTAAAGTTGGGCTCTTAGGCAAAGAAAACCTCCAGATTACGTGTTAATGTTAAATTGTCCATCTGGTCCTTGAAATATAGATTTGTTGATGGCATGTTGGCTATTCCTGTTTGATTGAATCCAGCAAGGCCTTTCAGCCATAAGACACAGAACTTCTCAAGCAGTCAGACTTTCTTGTAGCAACTTCTGTTTAAGAATGAAGCACAAACAAATCATGAAAAGCCATTACTGTTTCCCAGTATTTTATGACAGTGAGAAGGTCTTCCTCCACTGGAAGAAGCTTCCTACCTGTGCTTGCAAAAAAAAAAAAAAAACCTTCCTTGTTATCAAAGCCTCCCCCTGCCCCGCAAGCTACTTTGGGTTGGCTATTTTAGTGAATTCCATATTGACTGTTTGATTATGACATTTATAGCTTTTGTATGTTATTGGATTTCATCTGAAATGTTATGTCTTAGGCAGATAGCATGGTAGCAATGTGAGAGATAACTAACACCTATTTGAATATTAATCCATTTTAAATTCCCAGTCATTCCTTCCAACCTACCAAATTTATCATATTTTGCTTTCCTTATTGTGTAAAAATGATTATTTATATTTTAAATGGCTTTTCAACAATGAATTTAAACACCAGCTTTCTAAGCATAACTGGAAGGAAACTTCTCTACGTGTTCAAGTAACTTTAGCCAACATTACCTCTTATATGTTTTCAGTATTTGAGTGAAATATAAATCTTTTAACGTGCTAGTATGCTATTGTTACAACTTAAAATAATGAGTGTGTTTATAAAAGTGTGATTGTTTGCTTTTATTTAATGTTAGGCAATATGTCTAGATAGAAATAGCTGTCGAAGGTCTGTCACCTACTGAAAAATTCAGGAGTAATTCATAATGCAATGCTTTGAAGAATTGCTGAAATATCTTCACTTGTGTTGGCGTATCATTGCTTCTCTATTGGCTGTGTATTGCTTCTAATCTTCAGAGAGCCCAAATATTATAATACTGCATAAATTGGCCTCCTGGAGACATGGAATTAGCTAACATACAACACATTTTCTCTCTTTCAGTTTGCTTTTCAGCAAGTTTGGATTTAGATGTTTTCTTTATTTCCCCCCCGCCTAGCTATATTAAAACCTGTACTGTGGGATCTATGAAAAGGGAGTACATTTGCTAGCCAAATAATTACCTTCTACATATTTGCTTTCTTTTGCTTTTAAGTGTGCTTTTGACCTTCCCCTCACTCTTCTGGTAAAGTAAACAAAAAACTGGAGCCTGTTAAGGGTAGTCAACAGACAAATGTATGTACATAAGGAAAGCTAAACAATGACCACTTCTCTCCTGAATGAATAGTTGGTGTTCAGTCGATGTGAAGATTGGAAGTAGGGTTGCCAATCTCCTGTTGGGCAGCCAACGGGAAAACACGGTAAGGTGGAGGTCCTGGAGAAAACCGTGTGTGAACAATTATACAAACATCCATTTCATGTGCTCTATTAATATTGAATGTTTGTACTAATCTCCAAATGGATGAATGGAACAAATTACTGGTCCTGAATAAACGCAAGGTGCAACTCCAGTTGCATGCATCCTCCCTGGTCGACTACTGTAAAGCTTCCCACATACCTAGGGGCTTACGGTTCCAAAAAGCACCTGCTATGTTTTTAGGCAGCGAGGATTTCAAACAAAAATGGATCTCCATAGTTAACAAGTGCTCTAATGATCTAATGCTTTTGATCATTCAAAGACTGAAGGAGGTTTTGGTTAAACTTGAAACTGAAATTAATGAATTACAAACCTCTATTAAGAGCAACTTTGACACATTTGAGTTTGATTCTAAACTTACAGAATTGAAAAATAATATCAACGATTTCGAGAATAAAAACAAAGAAATAAAAATTAAAAAGTTTAAAAGAGACTATGAAACATTTAGAGTATACCGATGGTGTTCCAATTCTGGTTTTAACACCAACCAGTTTACAAATAAAAAACGTGCCTCATGGGCTGACTTAACTTTGAGTAACTCAGAAGGAGAACAGAAGAAACAGTAGATCAGTCAGGTGATGAAGGTAATTCAAATAATAGAAAAGGACATCCTTTTTTAGAAAAGGGCACAAAAAAGACCTATGAATTTCAATCCCCAACAAGGCGTCAAAAAGAGCAGAGGCAGTTTTTAGTTGTTAATCTCTCTTCCAGGGAGCTTTCTGAGATAGAGATGGAGGTGTTAAATTTAGGTTTAGGTTTTGTGCCAGTCAGTAATTACAATTCATTTACAACAAAGGTAGACCTGTTTAAGTTTTTCAGAACCATTAAACTACGATTGTTGTTTGGAAATGAAGTGGACATACCTAGAGATAAATTTAAATATAAATCCACCTTTATGCCTAATGTTTCTGATCCCCTGATTTTAAGCTATGAGAAGTTGGTATTGACGGATTTGGATACTATGGAAAAATCTAACTATGTACAACACTACAATTTAACCCATAAACAAAATGTTGTACTTAGATGTTTAATGTCTGACAAGGATATTGTGCTTAAGCCTGCTGACAAAGGGGGTGCAACAGTAATTATGGATGTTTCTAAATACTGTTCTATGGTGTATGAATTACTAAATGTGTCTGAGCATTATAAAAAGTGACAGAAGAAGGAGAAGAAGAATTGGAGATTTATACCCCGCCCTTCTCTCTGAATCAGAGACTCGGAGTGGCTTACAATCTCCCATATCTTCTCCCCCCACAACAGACACCCTGTGATATGGGAGGGGCTGAGAGGGCTCTCCCATCAGCTGCCCTCTCAGAGCTCTCAGAGCTATGGCTAACCCAATGCCATTCCAGCAGGTGCAAGTGGAGGAGTGGGGAATCAAACCTGGTTCTCCCAGATAAGAGTCCACGCACTTAACCACTACACCAAACTGGCTCTCTAAGTGACATCAGCAGGCTGCATGCCACCCAGGCTGAGCACACTTGCGCGCGAGCACTCTTTCCGGCCCGGGTCTCCCCTGCTTCAAAGGGAGCCAGCCAGCTCCCATTGAAGCAGGAGCACCCGGGCTGAGTGCACTCATATGCAAGTGTCATCGGCCAGCGCCGTGGACACAGGGCGATGGATGGCGGCGGGCAGGCGGACAGTAGCGGGGAGGCGGACAGCAGCGGGGCGGGGAGGCAGGTGGTAGCGGGTGCACAGGGAGATGGACAGCAGCGGGGGAGACAGACAGCAGTGGGCGTGGGAGAGGGGCCAAATGGCACCTGAGGCAGCTGTCTACTTGGCCTACTCCCATGCGCCAACCCTGGATATAGCAGATGTTCTTTTTGAACATAATTATTTCAGATTTCAAACAGAATTTTTTCTTCAAGTGAGTGGGGTAGCAATGGGTAGCCCGGAAGCTCCTTCCATTGCAAATTTGTTCATGGGAATTCCTGAACCTGAAAGTCACTGAAAGCCAGTTGGGTGTAGTGGTTAAGTGCACGGACTCTTTCCTGGGAGAACAGGGTTTGATTCCCTACTCCTCCACATGCAGCTGCTGGAATGGCCTTGAGTTAGCCATAGCTATTGCTGGAATGGCCTTGAGTTAGCCTTAGCTATCCTTGAAAGGACAGCTGCTGTGAGAGCCCTCTCAGCCCCACCCACCTCACAGGGTGTCCGTTGTGGGGGAAGAAGATATAGGAGATTGTAAGCTGCTCTGAGTCTCTGATTCAGAGAGAAGGGCGGGGTATAAATCTGCAGACTTTTCCTTCTTCTTGCCCTGGAGAAAATGGATGTTTTGGATGGCATGCTGTATGGCGCCATACTCTGCTGTGGTTGCTCCCCTCCTCAAACTCCACCCACCCCAGATCTCTGAGACTTTCCCAATTTGGAGTTGGAACCTTAATTGGGAGGTTATAGCCTAACACTGTAAAAAGCCCTGCATCCCAAAGTTTATGTGAGTTGTTTTTGTTCTTTTAAATATTTTAATGATTACTTAAAGTTGTTAGCACCGATTGTCTGATTATCATACATCACAGAGTATAGAATAAGAGTGGTTACACATTTTAAAAGAAAAGCAGTGTGTGCAATTCAGCATTTGTGGCTTTCTTTCTTGATTCACAGATTGTTCTCTGTCTCTCTTCTCCTGCCCTAGTGCTGTGAACTTATATAAAAAGATGAAAAGATGCCTGGTGACTATCTAATCTAGCATCCTGCTTCCAGCAATGACTGCTGCTTCCAGCAATGACTGAACTGATGTCTCCTAGAAAGTCTACAGGCAACATCTTTTCCTCACTGCTGCTTCCCAGTATCTGCCATTCAGAGGTATACTGCCTCTGAGCGTGGGAGTTTCATTTAGACTTCACTGGTAATCAAATTGTGGCTAAACCTACCTTCCATGAAGGAAGTAAAGTGAATGAAGGATTCTACATCAACAGAAAGCCTGCCACAGCCAACTTCCATGGAAAATTCATTAAGGTATTTGAATTTTGGCCAACTGTGGTTGCCTTTCCAGTCTTCCAGCATTTCTTTCCATTGCTTTATAGCGGCTTTCTTTAACTAGGTTGGTTTAGTGGTTAAAATGCTGGAGGAGGACAGGGATCCCAAGCATTTTTGAGCCTCCAGGACCTTTGAGAGGAAATCCATTATTAAAGATAGAATTAGTAGGCACACTGATGAACAAAAGCGGAAGAATCAGCATGGATTCTGTAAGGGAAGATCACTAACTTTTCAGAGTTCTTTGAGGGGGTGAACAAACATGTAGACAAAGGTGACCCACAGATGCCATGGCACCCACATGTGCCATGTTTGGGGATTCTGGATTAAGATCTGAGAGACCCAAATTCAAATCCCTGCTGTGCTATTTAAGCTCACAGAATGACCTTGAACCAAGTCATTAACCTCTTATGATGACCCCTTTCTCTTTTTTTCCCCTCAGAGGCAAGATTTTCCCTCCATTTCTATTCGCCTTTCAGATTGAGCAGCCCTAGTGGTTTGTTTTCTTCTTTTGTGAAGAACTTTGGCTGTCCTATCCTGTGTCAGTAGGATATTTAACTGCTGTCTCAGCCCAGGAAACTGAGGGAAAGGTCAAGATTGCTCTTTAATTTATTAAACCATTGAAAATGGCACTTGAGATGTTTTGAAATTTTAAATTATGAAAATATTTTATTCAGCATAGAGGGGAAAGTTCAGGTGAAACCAGGGGTTGAAAGTTCTGAGGTAACTCAATATAGATAATTCTGAAATAAAACCAGCATATGCACAGACTTTAATTCTTATGTTTAGTTCAGACTAATAGAGTTTCTTAAGCTATTCAGAGTTACTTAAAATTTTTATGTCAAGAGGCTTTTGTTCCAATTTTTTTCAAACACTTTAGTACACTTTCTTTGAGTATTCTCTGAAGGCTGGTACACTCTTCTTTTCAGAAGGTCAGTACACTCTTTCCAGTACCCAAACCCCTTCTATTGAAACACCAGTGCTCATCTTGAGTTTTTAGGGATCTCTGCACTTTTCAAAGCTCTGCTGTTTGATTGGATAGGGAAATTCTCCTCTCATTAGAAGATCTATCCCCTTTCTTTGGCTGAAATGGGAGTCTTTGCCTAATTCCCAGACTTCCTTGTCAACTTTCCCCCAATTCTCCATCTGTGTTAAATTGATCTCAGCTAAGGCTGAAATCAGAAGCAGCTCAGGCCCATTACACATCTTACCACATATTTTCAGAGCTCACCTTATGCACCATTCTTTTCCCTCCATTGTATTTATTCAGCAGCTACAATGGTTTAAAACATACTTTTCTCTCTTTTTTTTTTTTTGGAGTTTAAACTTTTTATTAATTAAAAACAAAAATACATTCCAACAAATATCAACTATAATACTAATAACCATAGAATCTACCTTACAAGCCATCCTGTTATGAATACAATATGCAGAGTGTATTTCTAATATAAAGCAAAAGTTAAATACTTATCCGGTAATTTACACAAAGTTTTTTGTTCAGATTGTACATAAGCAAAAAAGTGAAACCATTTCTCTACAAACATGTTTTTATCTAGACCTTTATTTGATGCTTCAGAATTTTTTATGGTAGTAGCCAGCTTATCCATTACTACTAGGTCCCAAATTTTTAGAAACCAATTACGTTTAGAAGGCAAGACAGGGGCTTTCCAATGATGAGCTATTAATAATTTTGCGGCTAAAATAAGCATTGAAGCCAATTCATGTTTATGCTTAGGCATTTCCCCATTTTTCCAAAGGTTAAGCAAAATGGAGTCGGGGGTGAAGGGTACTTTGTGATCAATTATACGTTCAACAGTGGGCAAAATTTTCCTCCAGAATTCCATCACAACAGGGCATTCCCACCAGCAATGAATAAATGAGCCCTGGAAGCCACACCCTCTCCAGCATTTGGCATCTTTTGATCTTTTGGCATAGAAAATCTGTAGTGGTGTCAGGTACCATCTGGAGAAAATTTTAAAGTTTTGTAGCCTCAAATTCAATATGGGGGTATGAAATAAATAAGATGACCAGAGTTTAGACCAACATTCTAAACTGATAGTAGTCCCACAATCCTTGTTCCAAGCCTTCATAATTGAGCTGTCTAAAGGCATGTTTAAATTACTTAGTTCTTTATAGATAACAGCAGTCTTTCCTTTCATTTTGGGTATCGGGTCCATTATGGCTTCTTCAAATGCTTTCAAAGGTCTATTTAATTGAGACAAAATATTTGGGTTGTGCAATAAATGATGTAACTGATTGTATTGCAACCAGTCGGCCCGAAAGAGATATTTTCTTTCCAGGTTCTTTAATGGTCTCATTGAATTATTTATAATTAGGTGTTTAAATCTGAGTATACCTGCCACTCTCCAGTTCTTAAAACTTGAATTGTCTTTTGCTGCAGGGAACCAGTCCTGCCCCAAGAAAACTGTTGCTGGAGAGGGATGGGGTGCTAATAAATTTCTATATCTGTCCCAAATATTCAGGGTTAATTTCAGAAAAGGATTCAATTGAAGACTAGAATTACGTGGATTAGGCTTGTTCCAAATTATTTCATACAATAAATTTGGTTCAATAAAGGATTGCTCTATACGTACCCAATCCTTATCAATTTGAGGAACAGCGTATAGCAAAACATATTTTAGTTGAGCCGCCAAATAATATTTCTCTAAATCTGGAAGTGCTAGCCCACCTTGTGACAAAGGTTTCACTAAGGTCGAGTAGGCCATCCTATGTTTTTTCTTTGCCCATATAAAATCCAAAAATAATGATTTCCATTTTTGAAAAATCTCTGGTTTAATGACAATGGGGAGGTTCTGAAATAAGAATAAAAATTTTGGTAGGACAAAAACCTTAATTTGTTCTATTTTTTCTAATAAACTCAATGAAAGTTTCTCACAATCTTTAAAAGTTGTTGTTATAGATTTTAACAGAGGATCGAAATTATCTCTAAAAAGATTTTGCAGGTCCAGAGGAATTAAAATACCTAGGTGTCTAAAGTGAGATTTCACCTAAAACATACTTTTCTAAATCAGGGTGGAATGACACATGACATGTGGGGAGCTGAGTCCAAAGGTTTAAAAAAAAAATATGCAATTGCCCTATTGCAGCTGTGCAGTAATGTCCAGCAAACAACTTCCATATAAATTCTCATGGTTCAGGTTTTGTGCATACATTTTAGTGTTAGTTCATTGATTGAAAGGGAACAGAAAGGAATGCAGGCAAAGGGGGGGAAAGCCACTGTTGAAACTGACCAGACTTTTTCTAAAACTGACAAGTATCTGCAAAGCCTCATTTTCCGTATTGCCAAACATTAGGGGATTCTCTACTGTGTTATCTGCCACTGTGAAAAAGTAAAAATTGTCTCACAATCCCATAATATGGGGAAATATGTTGAGTGTACAGAATGCATGGTAGAATTCGCTAACACTGGCATTGCAATCTGTGATCATTATCAGAGTGTGTGTGTGTGTGCGCACGCATGATCCTGCTTTGGCGGGGAGGGCGGGGTATAAATAAAAAATTATTATTATTATTATTATTACATACCTGTGCAAAGTCTGATGCAACTCACCATATTTTGCAGAGGACTGCAGCTTGTGTGGGAGAGGAGTCCTCTGTCAGAAGCTCTGGAGAGTTTTTTTAGTCTTGTGTCACTAAACCAGGGAGGGGGGTATTTTTGCCAATGCCCAGTGCAGCTGCATAGTGACGCTAATTTCTTGCCTTTCCTTGCAAATTTGCCTGGTTTTCTGTTTGTGATTTCCAAATTTGATCCTGCACACTGGTCATGATCTTGGCAGATTTTTAAAACCTTTCCTGTGCTGATTGCACTCTGTCCTCCAAATTGATTGATCCCAAGCGATTCTTAAGTTTGGTAATTTGCAGAAGGTCCATGTGGCTCAGCCATCATTTTAATGTTAGGCTTCCAGAGACTGCCAAAATGCCCCCCCCCCCCAAAAAAAACAACTTTGTTCACTAAAGCATGAAAGGGAAAAATGTTTTCAAAGCTTAAGGCTTCCCATCCAGTGTGTCTCTCTCTCTATTTACTTCTCCTGTCAATTACATTCTGCACTGATGATTTCCCACCCCCCTTTATTTTGTATACATGTGCTTTTTTTGCACTGGGGACACCACTGTTTGCCTCCTCTCCAATCCCCCTTTCAAGTCAATACCAGCAGGGAACTAAACCTCACACAGCTCCTTTTAAACTTTCCCCCATCATTTAACTTTTTTTATATCAGTGATCTGAGACTAGTGAAACTCTCATTTCATTAGACCATGGCACTTGTTAAAAAATGAAAAAAATGGAGCTTGTACACTGATAAAGTGGGGAGGATGGCAGAAAGTGCAGAGTGGGCAGAATGACTTCAATGTGAGTGGGAGAGTGGCCTTCAAGGGTTGCAAAAGGGCAAGGGGGGAATCCAAGGGAATCTATATGCTTTTGAATTACCTTCAGCTTAGAGGTGAAACAAGGGGGAAATTGGCATAAAAGCACTCTCAGAAAACCCAGAGAAAGAGCAACCAGAAAACAAACTGAGCACTCAGGGGAGGAAAATCAATGTAGAACGACAAAGAAAACCTGATGGACATGCAAGGTGAAAGTGAGGGAAAACCCCAGTGGATAATATGCTTCAGTCAAGGCAGAAATCTGATTGAATCTCTAGAGCATCCATTTCAGAATCTTTCTCTATTCAGCTGATGCTAACCAATCAGATTTCTTGGAGCATTCTGTCACTCAAGGCTCTCAGGCTCTGGCCGTCACAGTCCTTTACCTGTTTGTACAGCACACCTAAGCTTATAAAAGTGCAGTCCATCACACTTCCCCCACAGTGTTGCTGTGAGGGTAAAATGAAAGGAAGGCATATGCATCCAGTCTTCCTTCCTTGGAGAAAAGGTGGTGGGAATGTAGTGCAAGTCCAAATAAATAAAACCAATGCATCAGTTCTTTTGTTTGCCTTGGATTGCTTTCTTGGATATTTTAATATGCCCCGTCTTCACTATATATAGGTTCATAGATTCCTCTGTACCTTTGTATATGCCAATAACTTTACTGGAGCACTCAAAATGTTTGCATTAGGCCCAGCCTGAGTAAATCAACAAATCATTGTGCTTTATGGACTATTTTATAAAGAATAAAAACTGCAACTCTGCATTTTCAAAGTACATGTTTCTATGAAGTGTTGGGTGGAGTCAAAAATTGTAAATCTGCAAATGGGTGATCATACAATTAAAGGTAAAGGTAGTCCCCTATGCAAGCACCAGTCATTTCCGACTCTGGGTTGATGTTGTGTCATGATGTTTTCATGACGGACTTTTTACGGGGTAATTCACCATTGCCTTTCCCAGTCACCTACACAATATACAATGCACAAGTACTATTTCAGATTAATGTGGGAAGGGATTAATAGATTCCTGTAGACAGCCTATGACTTTCATAGCAAGATTCAACAGCCCACTTAGATACATTTTAAGAGCACTTATACCTTATAATAACTGTAATAATGTTCTACATATAAATAACAAAAAGATACACACAGAACTTTTCCATATTTCCTTTTTAGCATATAGGCTTATTTGGTTTCATATGAAAATAGCCACTCTAAAGAAGAATGGTTGCATTGGCTAGGTTTATGGGTGAACTCAAGATGTGGGCTGAACCATTGCATGGGGAGACAAAATGGTATTGTGGGTCTCAAAGAATTTTTTCAGAAGTCGTAAGAAAAACAGGTAGGGAGTAAGAATGTCAAATACATCATGTGTCATACTGAGCAAAGGTTGGTATGTATTTAAGGAAGCAGTAAATGCTACACAGGAGGGAAAATCAGAAATGGAATGGGATTGTGGCTTTGCATTTCAGGGCCTAGCAGTGAGACTTGATGAAGATGGTGACTTTGAGATGTTTTACTTCCTTAAACAGAAACTTGCATTCTTAGTTTTCATTAACCATTACCGTCCCACCAAAACCTCTGCTTAATGTCTGGACTTTCCTTCCTATAATACAATGGGTTAAAAAATAATCCCACATTCCCTGCTCTGCCTCTGTGCCCATAGTACCTCATTGCATTTCCCCCCTTATTATATTTAGGGCCCCATGTGATTGCATTAAAAAAAGGAACACAAAACATGAGGAGATCTGAGCACAGATGTCTTCTATACCAGGGATGGCCAACGGTAGCTCTCCAGATGTTTTTTGCCCATAACTCCCATCAGCCCCAGCCATTGGCCATGCTGGCTGGGGCTGATGGGAGTTGTAGGCAAAAACATCTGGAGAGCTGCCGTTGGCCACCCCTGCTCTATACCATGTAGCTTGACTCTTAAGTTTTAGTTAAGCTAACATTTTCATGGAAAAAGTGGTTTGGTGTGGAGGGATTTGACAGAAGGTGTTTTGGAAAGAAAAGGCAACAAGAGGAAAAATAGATGCAAAACAGATCTTAATGGCTGGAACCCTCAGAAACCAGAGTGGAAGCATTTTAGTCTCCTAGGTCACTTCTCAGAAGGTCTTAAAGGCAAATCCAAAGAGAAGTGTTGGTGTTGGAATTCATTAGCTATTTTGACATTGCGGAGTTTGACCTCAACACAGCTTGGGAATGGCGAGTTTGGAACACAAAGTGACTGTTTCTTTAAGTGTTTGTTTATTTTTTAAAATGTTGCTAAGGATTCGTCACCAGCAGCCACCAGTTGGGTGTGGGTCCATTCCACACTGATTAAGTCACGTTTGTTTGCTTAGATTCCCATATTCATTTGTTCTCTGCATGATCTGTGACACACCTACAGCTATCTTTTGGGCTGCTTGATCTTTTTTCACCACTTAGTAAAATAAAAATCCTTCTTTTTCTTCTGCTCCCAGTCAGAGTACATGTACCTGTCTACCTGGGTGATTTGGAATGCTATGCTAAGTAGACTGACACTTGTCTTAAGTCCCCTGAAGTTAGCAGGCTTAGATGGGAGTAACTCTGTTTAGGATGGCACTGTAAAGTCCTATTCAGATGTTAGAGTTGTTCATACCAAGAGCCTACCAACAATGTGTGTTGGGATCACATACTTCCTGTGATCCTCCTCATGACTGGATGTCATGTCTCTTGAAAGGGGCAACATATAGATTTTGCATGCATGAACAGCATCTGGGCCTGCTACACAAAACCCTGTTTTTTTCAGGGCTCTGATTTGATTCCAAGCTGTGTATTGTTTCCCTTTTTAATCTACATGGTGACTGTGCATACTGGGACGCTCTATGTGTTTGCCATTCTCCTGGTATATGTAAGTCTAACAATGTCTGAAAAGAACCCCTGTTATGCATCTTATGAAGAGGACTCCATCCTTTGGAAGCTAATAAAAGGTGCCAGAAGACAGATGTTTTTCGCTGCAACAGACTACCCCCTCCTAAGGTGGAATGGGTCTAAGCATAAGACCTTAGGGCAGCTGCGGGTGGTAAAGAAAGCATTTTTAGCTCTAGACGTAGTGCATTTTCCCACGATGAGCCTCTTAGCTTTTGAGTATTACTGGCAAGATAATCCTTTGGCTAGCAATAAAGAGGATCAGTTATTTTGTTTCAACCAAAAAAAACCCAGATGCCACATCTATTTTCATTACTATCTCTTTTTTAAATCCTGACATGATGTGACATTTCTTCCATTACCTGTGCAGGGCAAAAGCTAAATAAGTCTCTTGTTGAAACTGTGTCTACCGCTGTGTTTTAGGGATCTCATTTTCCATTTGCAACAAGGAAATACTGTTTCTTGTGCACTGTTCTTATCCAAGTTCTGGTTGTGTAATGAAAAGGAAGGAAATCCAGCAACGTTTATGATTTATGATAGCAGCTGGAACTTGCTTGTTTAGCCAAGGGAAGGGAGTGAAATAGAGTGTAGAAGCGTCAAGACAAGAGTGGCCCAGCAGTGTCACGATCAGCACTGTCAGAGCAAGAAAGCAGACTCAATTGGCTATTGTGTCCAAACTCAATATAGGCGACATTTGCCTTCTTGGCTAAATAATGCCTCAAGTGACAAAGTGACATGTCAGGGAAGAGATGCTCAAGGCTGAGAGCAGTTACTGCTGTTTCTTCATACGGGATTTCATTGATGGTATTCTTGCACAGAGTTTGAATTGACAATTGTCACAACCCACCCCTCCTCAGTACTTGCGTCACCCCTTTCACCTGTCCACTACTGGGCTGTGTGCCTGATCCAAGGTAGCACTTGTGGGGGAAACCTTAACTAGTTTGGACTCCTTCCTTTTGCCTCTTTCCCCTGTGTGTTTGTGTGTGCGAGAAAGGGTGTTTGGCTCACCTCATCTATCTCACCCTCCCCTTCCTTCGATAGATAGATAATTTAGATAGATAGATAGATAGATAGATAGATAGATAGATAGATAGATAGATAGATAGATAGATAGATAGATAGATGATAGATAATTTTATTTGTATCCCGCCCTCCCCGCCGGAGCAGGCTCAGGGCGGCTAACAGCATCATTTAAATTCCAACTATACAAAGAAAGGCAAAGAAAACAAATTACATTTAAACATTAAAATTCTGATTAAGTTTAAAAATTAATTAATTAAATTAATAAAAGTGCTAATGCTATTTGTTCTTTTATGATGGCGGTTATCATTAGCAATTTCTTTCTTCGTCAGCGAAAGCCAGTCGGAAGAGGAAGGTCTTGCAGGCCCTGCGGAATTGTTCAAGATCCCGCAGGGCCCACATTTCCTCTGGAAGTTGGTTCCATAGGTTCGGGGCTACAGAGGAGAAGGCCCGGTTGCGGGTGCATTGCAGCTTCACCTCTCTCGGTCCGGGAGTAGTCAACAAGTTTTTTCCGGCTGACCTCAGTGCTCTCTGGGGTTCATATGGGGAGAGACGGTCCCTAAGCTTCCTTGTGTTTCTCTTCTCAGCTTAAGATGGAGCTGACTTTCAGAACTTCTTATGTTTCAGTGGCATGTGCTGTCTTGGGGCATGAGGACCTTATCTTCCATAATAAGGTCCCCTCTAAGGTACCCAGCTTACTGGGGGTAAAGTGTAGGTGACTGGGGAAGGCAATGGCAAACCACCCCATGAAAAGTCTGCCATGGAAATTCCATGATGCGCTGTCACCCCAGAGTTGGAATCAACTGGTGCTTGCACAGGGAACTACTTTTACCTTTTATAAAGGATCAGTCATTCTGGGTTTCTCAAAGAACTTTATCTTACTAAACCTATATTTAAGCAGGAAGCCTAGATCATTAGGAAATACGGTACCAAGAAGGGTAGATATAAATATTGCTAGAGAAACAAACATAAAAAGCAGTGACAGCTAGAGTTAACTTTTGCTCTATTGAACATCCCTGGTCCTCATTTTCTGAGAGGGGATTGGACTGGCCTTCCATTTTATTAGGTGAGTTTATTGAGGACTGCTCCCCTAAGTCTTCCAAGACTAGACAAAGGACACATGGTTGAATGCCCCTTTTACCTGACTGCAGACTGGGAGTTTCCACCATTAGAGCCAACATCAACTTTGGGTCTTGTTTTCCAATTATAACCACAAAACTATTAACCAATAATATTCTCAGGTATAGATTAGCACTGATTGACTCTGGAAACTGTGACTGTTAGACAATTCAATAGGCAAATCTGAGCAACAGTATGAAAAAGAAGCTCCAATTCTTTAGATGCTACCCAGTAATACGAACTTTTCAATACAACAGTTTTCCTTCACCAGCAACAAAAAAGCAAGGCACACTTCTCTAGTAAGGCTAGTCCCGTTAAAAACCTGGGAGCCATATTCTGGACCAAATGAAGTTTCCAAATTCCAGTTTCAATTGCCCAGATAGTATATTACACTTGTCCAGTCTGGAGATTATCAGAGCATAACTAACTGTGACTAGAGATACTATAAGACTTTAGTTAATTAGTGGCTGGATTCTGCACTAAGGAGACTATAAAATCATTCCATCCAGAGGCTAAAATTACCTAGCTGAGCTACTCAATTTATACAAAATCAGGGCTGCATTATAACATAGTGAGGTGCTAAGCTTTGTCATGTTTAAGGGGCCCCATAGCATTACTAAAAATGGCAATTTAGGACTTTTTATTTACTTTTCTGTATTTATAGGCTCCTCATAATCTGAATTCCTACACTGTAGTTTACTTAGCTTGTGCATAAATACAGCTTTGCACAAAATCCTAAAACACAAAAGGCAGATTTTCAGGGGAAAAATTATGAATGACCTTCCCAGTCTTTGAAATAATATTGCCATCTGAGCCACAGATCTCTAAGGCAAATGCCCCTCCCTACCACATCAACAATACATTTGTCACATCAGACTAAAACAGCTCAATGGTGAGCTCTTTTTTTTTCCCTTAGCAGTTTGTGAACTGCAACGTCTATATATGACTTTGGCTGTTTGCAACATTTGAACAAAAGACTTTCACAAAAGAAAACTATTTCTTATTGCCAAGAGCCAATCTGTCTTTAAGTACTTTAGAGTAATGGCAACTATTGTGCCAGTAGCGAGAGGGGGGAAATAGCACAACACACTCATTTCTGGCTGTTGTCAATTAAACACAGCAGCAAAAAAAAAGGGGGGGGGCGGGAGGCTGTCAGCTAGCCTTCTTAAAATAAAAACAGTCAATTTGTGGGCCAGTTTATGTAACCACATTATACAGTGCTGGGATGAGAAGGCTCATTGCTGGCAAAACAGAATGCGAACATTCAGAAATGTCAACTAATAGCTTCTGTTTTAAATGTGATCCAGTATACAAGAATGGGAAAGAGCTACCCTGTTTTATTCATTTTAATTTTTCATGTGTTGGTATCCTTGAAGCTGCTGGTAGACTAGGGAAGAAAAAAATGGAGGTCAAGACATCTTTAAATGTCTGCAAGCTTTAAAGAAGTTGCATGTGGTTTGAGAGAAGTTTCACTGCTTTTACAGATTTCTTCCTCTGTTGTCATATCTGCTCAACAGGTTTTGCAGGTATTGCTAGAGGTGCAACTGAGACTAGTGTATCTACCATGAGTCTTTCTTTCAAGCAGTCTTCCTTCCACTCTCTGAAACTAGGATGGCATGGACTCCTGGGAGAAAGGCCAGTGACTGTGGGGAACAGTCATTGCATAGGAGCATGGGTCATAATCAGTGTTCCCTCTAAACTGAGTTAGAATGAGCTAACTCACAGATTTTTAACCCCCAGCTCACACATTTTTGTCTTAGCTCAGGAAAAATGGCCTCAGAGCACAATGATTTATGCAGTAGCTCACAACTTTAATGCCAGTAGCTCACAAAGTAGAATTTTTGCTCACAAGACTTTGCAGCTTAGAGGGAACATTGGTCATAATGTTCTGAATTTAGACATGCTCATTCTCCCAGCAGTTCAGTTCCCCTCAGGACTGTGTGCCGCAATCACAGGAACAAAATAATCAGTGGAATGTTTGGCTGCATTCAGATAATTCAAACATGTTCGGTGTTTTGTTCTGTTTCTATTTAAACCTTTGACTGATCATGCACAGCAGATATCAATTGTGGCTCCTATTCCTGAACGCCTTGGATTGGCAGCCAGTATTGAAAAGGCACATGGGTAAAAATAAAAATGTAGGGAAAATCATCTACATCCTTTAACATCACATGTCCTCTATATCCTTTAACATCACATGCCTGGTTCTTTGTGTCTTAGACAGCTGACTTGCTGTCTGTAACTGGCAGCCAACTGTTTGGATCCAGAATAGCTCTCACATGTGTATCCCTGCACAGCTTCATGGGAGTTGTGGTTTATTTCCTCCTCTCCCCATGTCCACTAAAATAAAAGGTGTTTTACACATTTAAAACTATAAAACCAGTAAAGGGAAGCTTTGCAATGAAACATGCACTGACTACTGAAGGAAAAAACCCTTAAGAGTCCTAGTCAGCACCAGAAGCCAAAAGTTAGCAATGTATTCACTGCAGGTCATTTAAATAATGTGCAGGAGCAAAGATAGTGATCATTTTTAAGACCCCATCATTACTCTGGGGGTAAAGACTGGTTTCTCTTCCTGAGCAAGTGCAAAAGTGGCAACAAAATGCAACACATAAGGGTAAGTTGTGACTCTAGATTGCTGTGCAAGGCTCAAAATTCTAATGGGACAGCAAACAACAATACTGAGATGATCTGCTGACAGCCAGCGTGGTGTAGTGGTTAAGAGCAGTGAACTCCAAGCTAGACAACCGGGTTTGATTCCCCACTCCTCCACATGCAGCAGCTGGGAGTCCTTGGGCCAGTCACAGTTCTCTCAGAACTGTCTCAGCCCCACCTACCTCACAAGGTTTCTGTTGTGGGGAGAAGAAGGAAGGGAGGTTGTAAGCTGCTTTCAAAGGCTGCAGTCACACACCCTATATTATGCATTTTCAATCCATTTTCCAACTGGATTTTGCTCGTTCATGCAGTAAAATCCAGTTGGAAAATGATTTGAAAGTGGATTGAAAATGCATGATTTAGGGTGTGTGATCACAGAGTCTGTAAAGTAAATAGGGTATAAAATACAACTCTTCTTCTTCTAACTTGAATGTGGTGTTTGAATGATGTAAGCCTGATTGATGATTGTGTTTGTTGTGAAGTCCTCCATATGCCTAATTTGCTTGTGTTTATCTCCTCTTTCATGGAAAGCTCAGAGTGGTTTGCAGGTGATCTGCTTCCAGTGACAATGTTCAGGCATCAATCGTAGCAACCCCTGCATAACTGGTGTTGTGGTTGCCACAGCATATGTTCCAAGATCATTTAATGGCCCTCAGAGGGTCAAATTAATTATCTTAAAATTGCAACCTATATCCACATTTTTTCAGTGGAATTTATTTCCACATGTATGTCATTCGTGTTACATTCTGTGCTTGTTAGTGATATAAATATCAATGGAATTGACTTTCCAAAAAATGTGTTTCAGACTAAAGTGTAAATGAATGGGGAACTCAGTTCTATTGCCTTTATAAATTGGGTGCTGATTACTGCTGGGTCCTATTTCCTGGATTAAATCTTAAAATAGGGCAGTTCTTACTGCTCAAAATCAGGTATCTGAAGAACATTTTCCTGATAGAACTGTCTTGTTCTCCAGTTTGTCCACAATGGTAAGTACTTAGCTCTGAGAATGGAACTGTTACGGTTCCCTGGGAACAGAAATCAGTACCATTGATAAAGGGGGGGGGGGGGGAGGGGGAGGAATGGCTCATTTGAATTTTTTTCCTTATAATTATGCTGCATTCATGGGATTAACTTTCACCTGAGTTGATTTAAACAATGATCCTTCAGTAGCAGATATACAGTGAATGGAAAGCAGTGAATTGTCTTGTACTTGTATTTCAAAACCTTCATTATTTGAAATGGCTTTTCAGCTATTTGATACAATAAAATTTGTTTTCCTATTGAAGCTGTGCATTTTTTGTGATACTACAAAAGCCAATTAACTTTTGTCTCCTCTTGATTTTCGTATGAAACAAATTCAACAATACTATTTAAGGGATGCACTTAAAAGGGTATAATCTGTTCAGGATTGTGGAAGGGGCTCTCTGAGGAGAATAGAGGATGCCAGCCTTAGCAATTTTCAGGAAGTACTGCAAAACCAGGGCTTTTAATGGATGTGTGTATGTGTGTAAAGTGCTGTCAAATTGCAGGCAACTTAGGGTGTGAATAAATGATTCCCTAGAAACTCTAGTCATTTTGAAAAGCCTTGGTTCCTCAAACATGGTCTAATGTGAGATCTCAGATATAGGGACACTGCTAACAAAGCAAGCTAACCTTGCTATTCTTAGATAACACACACAGTTGTGCAGAGGAGTGCAGTTGTGCACTAACTTCCAGTTAACACATTCCAACCAATTGAGGTCTATGGGTTTTACCTGTGGGAAAGGGGTTGCGACAATCTGCAATAAGTTTTGATTCCTTTCACCCTGGTCAAGTCATTTGCCCAAAAGCAGGGGATTACATCACTATTAAAGGTTCCTATTTGTTCTTCAGGCCTGAAATCATGTTGGACCCTTACCCATAAAGAAGTTAGATTTTCATCTTAGAGTGTGCTTGATAGTGACTGTGTGCTACCACACCATGCAGTTGCTGTTATGCTTCTGGCAGCCATTTTGATTGCTTGCATAACAGTTTGTTGGCCCTGACTGTCTCTGGAGCCACCTTGGTGCTGAGAACCTTCAGCCTGAGATAGAATAACATCTGGTAACTTGGAACCATTATATTACTATGTTAGTTAGCATTTTAATTCTTAGATTTCTTGTTTTCCCTCATAGTCTAGTTCTTTAAAAAATATTCTTGCACCTTAACAAAAATAATTGTATTTTTATTTGCTTCTGGGATTGTTTGTTTTTTGCCTTCAGCTGACCTCAGTCTAATTCCAGTATTTTAGATCCAGTGACCACCTACCAGGTAACTTGACTGTGTTGGGAACTTGTTCTGCAGGTCTACTCTGCAAGGTCAACTTTCCCATTAAATCCCAGAAAGGCTAAGAGCACCCTTTTGCTTCTAAGTCATTGAGAAGGAAGGGCTGGTGGTAGCCTACCAGACTAGTGTGTGGGCAGCCAAACACTAGGATTTTGTAATTTTGTTGTGCTGCAGCCCTTTCACCAAAGGTCCTTCGCCCAGGCTAGATTGGGGAGCTTTGACAAAGGGATTTCAAGGCAACAGGTGGTTTGTCATTGTTTTCATCTCCAGTCTTCTTGGTGGTTTCCCATCCAAGTACTGACCCTGTTAGCAGTCAGACCCCTCCTCCTGCAGAGGGTGCAGCTGGAGCTTAGAGAGAGGTAAATATCCTTCTGAAGTGTCACCCCAAAATCATATGTGCAGGGGACTGCTTGGCCAAGAAATGAAAAATGAAATAAAATAGATCAGATTCACACAAAATGGAGACTGGCCAGGTAAGCACCTGAGAAAGTATTTGGGAAGGTGAACTAATGTGGCTGACCAGCTAAGGCCTTTCTTCCCCACCCTCAGGAGATGCATTACCTCACCTTGAACTAATCTCCTCCACTCCCTGGTCATATTTCCTGTTGCCTATTAATCTTAATTATGCAATATTTAACACTATTCCATAAACCTGGTCGTTTTCCCATCCAGTAATCAAGGGCCATCAAAGAGCCATTAACACCTATAGTCTTTCTTTGGGAAAGCCATTAAGCTTCTCCCAAAATATTGTTCACACTCAGAAAAGCCCATCGAGGTATTGTTTTTGGACTGGCCCAGGGGGAACTTTTCTATAACTGTAAGCACCCTGCATCATAGCAGTTTGTGTGTATTCCTGGCCACACACCTCCATTCTATAGGTTCTCTTCTCTTCATTCTGTGAAATGTTGGCCATTCTTCTGCTGCTTCTGTGGACCTCTAAAAGATATGGTAATTATTATAGCTCTTTTTCCTTCTCTCTTCCCGCTGCTCCCTGACTTCCTTTTATGTTATGTGTTTTTCAGTAGGTTTGTGTTTGTATGTTTACGCTTTATTTCTTTTTCAATAAAATCCTTTCCAGTTTCACATCAGACTGTTTCATGTTAAGAATTCTCTAAGGGAAAGATCCTGGTATATATAGACAGATAGTGTAGTGGTGTAAAAAATGTAACTCCCCCAAGCATGACATAAAAATCAAGCACAACTTGATTGCAGCAGTGTGCCACCAAGTCATAAAAACAGGCAGCAGCACCACTAATTAACTGATTTTGGCTGCTTCTGAGTAAGGTATTACTCACATGTGTTTGAAAGGTCTACTGTCCAATGTCCATGATACCTTTTCTCTGAGGTTGCTGAATTTTACGTTTTGTACTTTGGGTACAGGTACCCAAAGAAGTCATCACACAAGTCTTGAATCATGCACATCTGTTTAAACTGGAGCTGTCAAGTTACTTCCATGCTTCTTCTTTGGGAATATGTACGCCAGAATTTGTTTTGAAAGCACATGACTTACTGCATGCACATGATTACACATATATGTTTATTTCATGTCAGTGTTTGGGTTTGTAGGGGGGTATTTTTAAAAAAAGAAAAAAAAAACACATTTTGGTGTATCTCAAGAGTCTTCACATTTGTAATGGCTGAACAGGAAACAGACTTCAGGTCATGGTGGCTAGTTCAATGAAAACATCTGCTCAGTATATGGGGGCAGTGAAAAAAGTAAAACCCATTCAGTATCATAATTTCCTATAGTGTTAGAATATATAGGCACCCAATAAAATCAGCAATTCAGAACAGGAAAAAAATCACTCTGTACATAGCAAATAGCTTGTTCTATTTATATATTTAAAATTTTATCAAAAGATCAAAGCAGAATCCAGCCAGTCATATTCTCCCAGAAGATATTTAAAGACTCATGTCCAGATATTTAAACACTCACGTGGGATAGACAGAGTTACCAGATCCAAGTTGGGAACTTCCTGGAGATTTGGGGACAGAGCCTGGGGAGAACTGGATCTACATGTTTTTTGAGGAGGGGGGAATTAAAAAATGATGCTCTCTTATGGGCCATTCTATCTTATGGTCCCATAGAATACAATGGACTCCATACCCAATTTGGTGCCCCCCCTCCATTGGCACCCAGGGCAAGCACCCCCCTCTGCCCCTCCCTAGATTTGGCCCTGGGACTGAGACCTCAGTGAGGTACAATACCTCATCCTCCAAAGCATCCATTTTTACCAGGGGAAGTGTCCTCTATCTATATGTAATTCTGGGAATCCCCAGGGCCCACCTGGAGGCTGGCATCCCTATGCAGATGTAAAAATGAACTTTTTAGAAGGGCTTTTGACTTGTCTTCAACACGCTAGCTTTGAATAGCAATTTCTTTGAGTTCATTTTTAATTGGATTGATTATATGATGTGATGATGCTATTGTCAGTTGCCTTGGGCCCCACGTTTGTGGGAGAAAGACTGCTCTATAACAGCAGCTAAAATTATTCTGGCACAGAAATGGAAACTTCAGGAAATCCCCATGAGATTGGACTTGATTGGGAAAATACTGGAAACAGCTGAGATGGACTATCTTTCCCAGTTGATGGCTGGGAAATCTAAGGAAGAAGCAAGAAAACACTGGGTGGAGTTATATGTTTGGTTAGACACTCAAGACTCTTAAGATTCTTTGGTGTGAATTTCTATCTCCTATCTCCTGTAATGTGTATTATAATATCATTTATATTGGAAATGTAAGCTTAAATAGATATCTTAAAAGAAGACTTACGATCGCTAAAACATACTATCTAGATGTTAATGATTTAACATAAAGAGATAACAACATGTGATTATATTTGTACCTTAAGAAAGTACTTTACATGCAGATTAGATTATTACAGTATTGATATTTGTAATTCTAGTTTTCTATTCCTCTCTTACCCGTTCCCCCCAACTTTCTGGAAAACTAATAAAAACATTTTCACACACACAAAAAGACTGCTCTATAAATGTTCGAAACCGAATAAATCTAAATACAGCAATAAAGCATTGAAACGCTCTAGTAAAAAAATCAATGTGTGGAATTTTCTTTCTCTTGTGGAATGCGTTGCCAAATGCAGTGATGCCCAGTGGCGAATACAACTGTAAAAGAGGATCTGCCAAGTTCATGGAGCAGAGGTCTGTAAGTGGTTATTAGTAATGACAACTACGCAAATAGAACCACCTCCGGCGCGCCTATTGATGAGAGGCAAATGGAGCAGGTGGGGGGGAGACCTGTGGGCTTTGGTTCTGGCCACTGTTGGATACTTGACTAGGTGGGCGCTTGTTCTGATCTACTACTGGCGGGCTCATGCATTTGAGGCGGGAAAAGCATGCATTTGCTCGAGGAGGGAATAGGGCAAGCAGGTTTCGACGTCCCCCTTCGCTCCCTCCGTCTGAGGCGAGATCCCGAGTCCGGACGAGTCGCTCCCGGGATGGGTCCCCAACATGCCCACGAGCCTGGCAAGTGACCTATTGAAGGGCTCTCTGGGAGCCTCGGCGCGGTTGCTACGACAACCAATGCTCTCTTTTGGTTTGCATCGAGCCATGTGACAGTGACTTTGACGTCAGCCGGGAGGCTGGCTCTGTGCTCGGCGTCTTCCGAGCCCAAGGCTTGTGTGAGAATCTGGCGGTGGATGCTGGGCTGCTTTCTCTGCCGCCGCCGCCGCCGCTTCCTCCCGGGCTCGCCGGAGCATGGAGTATTAAAGCCACGCGTCTTCTGCAGTGCGAGGTAAGCAGGCAGCTTCAGACTCCGGGGGCCGGGGCTGCCCATCTGCCGCCGCCCTCGCCCTGGCTGCAGTGCAGGCTGCTGAGAGGGGTTGTTGTGGTGTCGCCTTCCCGCCCTCTCTCCCCGCGCGCTGCCCCGCGCGTGTTTGTTTTGGCGCCGCTGCAAGTTTCCCTCCAGGAGCAAAAGCCGCTTCAGGGCGCGACGAGGGAGCCAACGCCAGCAGCCGCTGCTTCCCCGGACTGGAAGCCGCGCTCGTGTGCAGGGCAGGCAGGCAGGCAGGCAGGGGCGGCGGGGGAAAAGCTTGCCGACGGCGGGGTTAAGGGGAAGAAAGTCCGGGCGTGACAAGGGAGTGCGCGAGCCGTGCCCAGACCACGGTCGGTGCAACAGCCTGGTCGCTTGGGGATCTGAAAGGCGCGTTTCCTAAACCGAGTCTGACTCGAGTCGGGGGTGGGGAGGATGGCTCCGTTAGTTTTCGCTCCCGCTGGGCTTAATCCCCTTCTTGAACGTTTACTTAGAAGCAAGTGCCATTCATATCAATGCGGCTATCCCCCTCCCCCCCGGTGAGTTTGTTAGCTGGACTTCCCAATGCGAAAGCAAGCTTTTTTGGGGGGGGGGGGGTGGTGGTGTGAAAATGACTCTTCCGGACTTCAGTGGAACTGAAGTTCTGCGTAAGTGGTGGTACAAGAAGCCGCCAGCCCCCCGAGGAGGAATACAGTTAAGTGAGGGGGAAAAGCCTGCGCTTGCATCTTTCTCCCTCCTTCCTGCATTCGCTTGAGCGTCTCCTGTGAGTGGGGTGAACTGAACGGACGCCTTATTGGAAGTAGCGGAAAGGGTCCGGATCTGAACTATGCCAAGACAGCTAGGTTAAAAACACAGCGGATGCTTCTTCGCTTTTCCCACTCCGCCCCCTTCCTCCAGTCTCTGTTTTTCATTTCTACTTATCCTGAGGAGGAAAAAGAAAATTGCAGTAGCTAAAAAAAGATTTCTGGCTTGAACAGTATATTCCCAGGTGGAAAGAAAAGGGCTGCTGGACACCATGGTGGCTGGGGGAGAGAGGAGGGAAAGAACACGATGAAAAGAGATGGTTATCATGTACAGAAAGTCAAAGGTTATGAACAACTTCGATGCCCTTAGCTATGTTTTCAGGTACTTTGTAGGGATGGGTGCCCACCTGCCTATATTGCTCTTCTCTGGCTTCAGAGCTGGTATGATTCATCATATACATTCAGCCCAAAGTGTAGGGCTTTAGTGTTGATTGTAATAGTCAGGTGGAACGTACTGTTGACATTTTTCTGGATCTGTGTTGTGCATTTAAAACTCAACTATTAATTTTAAACATACCATTTAAAACTGAACTGTGAAAGCAATCTGGTTTGTACCTTGACAGCATAGTCCTGTGCAGGTTTCCTTGAAAGTACCATTGACTCTCAGGTAAGTGTGCATAGGATTGCAGTCTTGACTTTGAAAAATTAGGTGTGAAAAACCTCAGCCTGAGACCCTGGAGAGCTGCTGCCAGTCTGAGAAGACAATGCTGACTTTGATGGACCGAGGGTCTGATTCAGTATAAGGCAGTTTCATATGTTCATATGTTGCAAACAGGCTTTCTTTGTCTAAATCTGATGGGCTTGGTATGTGAGAAGGCATCTGCAGATCTGATACTCACTGGGGTGGGGTGAGAGGAAGAGAAATAATACATCTTAGACAAGAAATCTTGTGCTTAGATTTGGGCAGGTCTCTGTATTATTTCATATTAACTTGTGTGCAGTTAACATGCAGGATTTCCAAACCTTTCTAGTTTTTTACCACTGAGTAAACATTTAGATTGTACTGTGCATCTTATTTGCTTAGGTAAAATGTATAGCAGTCTAACAGGTTGCAGCAACTTTAAAAAGACTGATACAGGCAATGCAATGTTATTAGTCTATTGAAATTCTATGTGAAATCACTCTTGGTTGAAACAAAGCACCCCATTGTATATATTAATGAGCCTTTAGGCTTGATGGTTGGACTTGGAACCCCACATGCCCCTGAACAGTAGAAAAGTGTATATTGTATTCAAGAGAAGTATTTCTTGGGATAATTGCAGTGAACTGTATCATGTTCATACAGTGCTATAGCCTTTTAAATGTCTGGAAGCCACAGTAGTTGCAATTCAGAACCCATTATTTACTTCAGAATAGTCATGTTTACTGGCATCCACAACCCATTATTTACTCTGAAGTTCTCCCGTCATAAAGCAGTGGATTTTGCATTGCAACCCATATTGAGGCCACGGCAAGATGCAGGCTGTAATTTCTTGATTCTGAGGTCAGATCTTGCAAACTCACCCAGCTGAATCAAGTCCCACTGCAAAAGCTTCTGAGGTTCAGGCGAGGAGAAAGGGAGCTTTCTTTAAATATGTATCTTTGTAGTTGGCCAATGTATGTCCTGTGGAAAGCAAGGAATTTCCTGGAGAAAATATCCTTCAAATCCACAAAAAGAGGTATAGAGCAGAATACTGTAACCGATTGTCCACCCTCTGAGACCAGAGTGACACTTTGGTTTTGTGGCCTGAGACCTTAACAATTTAGACTGCTGCTGTTGCCCAAAAGTCTTAGGTTTGGTGGTCAGGAGCTGGGAAGTTTTAGTTCTAAAGTCAAAATTAGCTTTTAGGCCACTGATCCTTCTCAGTCTGATGAATAATGGTTATGTAGGGGGTGGAGGGAGCCAGTGGTATTTTACAAATTAATAGAATTATAGCCTTCTGAACATGGGAATGTGATGCAGTGAAACTTCATTGAACCTGTTGCATTTCTGTCTGCTTTGCAAGAAAAATCAACAACCTTCCTTTCCACTTCATTGTATAGCAAGGTTTACTTGTTTGAGCCATCTCTGGTTGTCCCATTAAGAGGAAATAAAAGTCCCAAGGCACTTTAATAACATTTATTTCAGTAGGACCTTTTGTGAATCACACTTACTTCCTTAGATACTGAAGAAGAGAGCTGTGACTCATAAAAGCTCATATTGAAGTAAATGTTGTTAGTCTTAAAGGTGCCACTGGACTTTTGTTTTATTTTTCTATAACAGATGAATATGGCTACCCCTTTGATATTATCCTATGTATTCAAATTTGCAAGTGGTTGTATGAATTAGTTGCCACCCCCACCCCTGTTTCTGCACATTGGGGACCCTGTGAAAATGCCATAGTGTACATCATCTGCTTCTCAAGTAGATCTACCTGATTGTATAGTATGTCTCCATGCCAGTGTGCCAACTGCTCTGGGCTGCTAAGATGGAGACTTCGCTTGTGATTGAGCAGTCCTGAAGGCTAGCTAATCATCTGCACTGAGCATCCACATGAAGACTGCATCGCACAAAAGCATTTTTCGGTAGCATCATTGTTACTATGTACAAAGATGCCCTGGACCTTATCTGATCTGATGTGTGTGATGTTAGAGTGTGAAGGCAGGAGACCTTGGATCTATGTGCCCTCTGCTTGTAGCACATAAGTGCGTTTAATATATGCTACCTTGGTATGCACGTTTCAGCCAGTTTCAGTGTGGTTGAGTCTGCTTGGTGGTTGTTATTTCCAAAGAATGGGGTGCTTATAACAGTGGATGATATAAGAGATATTGGAATTGCGAGTTTCTTCTAGACCCCTCCTTGATAAAGATCTTCTTGGAAATGGCGTTCTACTGAAGCTGGTGTCTCCGTTGGAGGGGGTGGAGTCTCTCTACCCAGTGAAAAAAGGAAGTTTGAATGTTACAAGCACTTTTGTGCAAGCACCTTTTATCTTTGAAGTATGGAGTTTAAGAAAATAAACAGTATATAATAATTTGACACAGAGTGGTAAACTGCAGTACTGCAGTCTAAGTTCTGTTCACGACTTGAGTTCAATCCCAGAGGAGGCTGGGTTCAGGTAGCTGGCTCATGGTTGACTCAAACTTCCATCCCTCTGAGGTCGGTAAAATAGGTAACCAACTTGCTGGGGGGGGGGGAGTGTAAATGACTGGAGAAGGCAATGGCAGATCACCCCATAAAAAGTCTGCCATGAAAACATGGTGAAAACAATGTTACCTCAGAGTCAGAAATGACTGGTGCTTACACAGAGGTTTTTGTTTAACCATAGTATTGTGTAGTAGTTTTGGTGTAGTGGCGTATGATGAGTGTGTGATTTGCTTAATTGTGCTTTTAAGACATAAGTGACTTTTGGTGAAATGTAACCCACAATGTAACAAGGCATCATATTTAAAAATGATTTGAAAGCAGGCTAGTTGACTAGAGATGGAGGTTTCAACCAGCCAGATGATATACAGCTTTCATTCACTTTTCTGAATCTTTTTGATGTGTCCCATTGAAATGGAGGCTGTGCAGCTGCTGTACTAGTTGGATACAACCCAAAGACTGAGCTATTAAGCTTGTCCTGGGAAGTCACACTGATAATTTTTGCAATTCCACCAGCACCAAGTGTGCTTAGAATTTCAACCTAACTCGTGCCAGTTATGCTGTTGGTTACTTCTTCCTATTGATCCCATATAAACTAAGCAATATCAATCCAATAGTGATCCTGGCAGGGCTGGGACAATCCTGGGCATGTGATTATCCTCACAACTCACCTTTTGATGCTGGTGCCTTGGAATCAGAAACATTCATTCCACAGGAGACAGGGTTCAGCGTTAAAAACATTCAGTTCTGGCTCTCAGGACTCTAAAGAGTGCAACTTCGGTAAAGATTACTGTCAACAGACAGCAGTGCTTGCCAGGAGATACAAGTACTGGCCATAACAGGAATCCTTGAGGTAGAAGCATCAGTGCTGCAAGGGTCTCATTTATCTTAGTGACTTAACAGTGTCATCTTACAAAGAGCTACATCCATCTAAGTCAATTCACTCCATTGGATGTACAATGGATGTTACAAATGGTAGAGGATTAGGGCTGTACTGTTCAGCAGCTTGTGAAAGTAAGGAACAAGAGACATTCTTAGCTTTAGTTAAGAACCTGTTGTGGATCTGCCCTTGTCTCCTTTTGAACGTATGTTCAGACTTCCAAATTAAATCAAGCCCGACACTTAACAGGCTCTTTCTTGTTCTTGGAGAATCCAGTTATGCAGAGTGCTAATTGGCTAGCCTTTGTGACCATCCCAACTCAGCCTCCCTGAGCCCGTTAGGAGAGGGCGGAATATAAATTTAATAAAATAAATTAACAAATAAATGCATTTGTAGCGGTAGATTGTCTGGCCCTCGATTCCCAAATCAGTGCCTCCAGTTTAAACAACAAAAGATGTGCCTTTAAAAAAACACTACTTAAATGGATGAAGATGGTGGATCCAGAGAAAAAAAACAAAGATTATCCCTTCCAAATATGCTTGAAGCATGGAGACAGATGACAATCTATAGTGAAATTGGAGCCAGGGGGACATATGACAGGTAGATCTCTCTACAGCAGAAAAACCTTTCCTAGCTATTGAAGGGAATTACATCTCTCAAGCACAGATTTGCCCACATTGTTGATTCCTGCAATTCTGGTATAGGAGAATGGCCGTAGGACAAATCGTGTTGGTGGTGCTTGGGATAGGAAACAGACAGCTCCAACCACTAGTCCCCCTGTAGGGCATAAGATTTTGCTTTTTCTTTGAGGGGAATTTTGCCACCCTTCACTCCCCCCCCCCCCCAGTTTTCCTGCAAATTTGAGCGTTCCTCTGAGTTTGCAAAACATTGCTCTATCAGAAAAAAATATACAGCTCTGTTGAATGCTCTGTATTCACAAACTGGTGTTCAGTCATGGTTTTGTGATTATGGAAACCAATGTGAGAGATTCTTAGGATTGCATGTAATCAACTTCTGGGTGCATAGCTAACTATAGTTCATCATAACTTTGGTTTATGCTCTTCTCCCCAATCTAGGATTCCAGGCTAAGCTGAAATTTGGAAGGAAGATTGTAAGTCTTATTGTATGGTTCAAAAATAATTACAAAATATACTTGTGAAACTGAAAGTCTGTTATTAATTGGTCCCACATAAGGTGAGGAGAAAGGATATGAATCCGAAGTAGTTTGATTCTAAGTGTAAATCTGTGGTGGCAAACATTTTTGATAGAGGTATTCAGCACCAAACAAGTCGTCCTCTTGTACTTTAAGACCAATATGACTCCCCAAAAGAGACGTCTACAAAGGTGGTAAGCTTGAAGGACAAAATTGCTTTTACCTGAATGCAAATCAGAGATTATATGCATGTATGTATAGATATAGGCTGCAATCACACACACTAAATAATCCACTTTCAAAGCACTTTCCAACTGGATTTTATCAGTTCACGCAGTAAAATCCAGTTGGAAAGAGTGTTGAAAGTGCATTATTAAGTGTGTGTGATTGCAGCGATAGATGGATAGAGAGATAGAGATAGATTGATAAAAGACATTCTTTTCCATCTTTATATACAGTTTCCTTGGCATTATTCTCTCCTGGGGTTATATAGGGATTTGGCATGTGTAACTCCCATTAGTCTTAATGCGAGATGCACATGTCAATCCTTTGCACGCAGTCCTGGATGAAACTGTCTGCCTCACGGACAGCCTTCTCTTTCATCCAGTGAGATGACTGGCTCTCAGCCATGGTTTTAAGAGAATAAGAATACTGTATGCAGTCATTTTTTTGCAAACAAAAACTTGGCTAAAAAATTAGTATTAAAGCTCACTAGGGCCCTATTGATTGAATTGTTGCAAATGGTTGAATTTAACAACCATGTTCAGATTTTTTGTATTGCTGTTATTTGATAACTGCAATACTTTTTTTAATGCAAATGTTGTGACTGTTGCCTGACAGTTGAGGCCAGTAGATTAAACACCCATCTATTCTCATGTCGATCTAGTCCTCACAACAAATTAATTTGACACCCCTGCTTGTAGGCTGTCTCCCCTAGTCTCTGTGGGCTTTACTGTGGAGACTAAGGAAAATTCCTGGAGTGTCACTATATGGAGGCCATCTTTTCCTGCTGCTTCTCAGTTTTTTAGGGGCAGCAAATTGGAGCTGGGGGTTGGTAATTCCCTGCCCTGGGTAAATAAGTGAGAGGCCTAGCAACTGTTGCAAAATGATATTCAAAACTGCATCTTGAGGGGAATTTGGCACAAAGGAATGGGATATGTCACAGAGATAAAGACTCTTGAACTGGAGTTGCACAAGAGCAAAGGAAAATTAAAATAGGGATTTTCAAGTCAAAATAGATGGGGTGAGATGGGATAGCATCTCTAGTGCATCACAGTGTGCCTGGGTGTATCAAATGCCTTGCTGAAGGTTATATCTGGGAAAGTCTCAATAGCTTTCTTTCAGGATCTGTTCCTGTGTCAAAATAACAAATTGTGCTCAGAGTTGGGATTCTTCTTTTATGCATTGGGTCAGGCAATTTGTAGCATGAATTTGAAATGCCTTCAAGTATCTTGTCATTAAGTATATAAAAGGCGATTGATTTTAAGACTGTGTGATTCTGGTTTTGGTTGCCCATCTTTCAGATAAGTGTAACTATGCAGGTATAAGCTGATTAAGGAAACCCAACGGAGTCAGACAGTAAACCACACTTTTGGAGTGAGCTGTAAAAAGGCAGCTGTTTAATGCCTTCTACTAACATAAGCAAGAACTAGTGTAAATCACAAGAAGACCTGTGCAGAACCTTTGGAACCACCGAGACTTGTTTTATAAATCAATCCAAATGCCATGCATGTGGTATTCTTGATGCTGATTCACTCGCTGCCCTGTGTGAACCTTAAGCACAAATATCCAGCTTCAGAATGTTTTTTGTATCCATTTTCTCAAGAGATCACTTTGCAGGGGTCTAAACAAGTCTTGACTGCAGTTGCAACAGCATATCGGGTGGAAGGAATCTGTTTGGGTTATGTTCTTACTGCTGTTTAAAATTATCTTCCTAAATAGCAGGGAGTAAAAGTTGAGAAATGAAGAACAGTAATTTTGTAATTATTTTACACAGATCAAATCACTTCTGTAGCCAGATTTGCATTTCAGTCAGAAATAGGTTTGTGAAATATAATTAGAAACTGGAGTTCAGGAATTATGGAATGCAGCATTTCCCAAAGGAACCCTTGTGAAGAAGCATCTCATTCAAACGTGAACTGAAATCCTATCAGATGAAAAAGAATGTACTCCTCTGGAATTCCTTTCATTTGCCTTTCTACTTTATCTTCATCCTTTTGGCAAACATCAATTCCTCACAGAAAGTATACATATATACATTGTTTAATCATTGAAGTATGTCTTCTCAGAAGGCATTTGACTTGCTGTTTGTGACTGATAGATTTGCCCATGAATTAAGCTGCCTAGAAGTTAAATTCTGTTGGTACGTCTTTTTGTATGTGCCTGTCCTAAGCAAGGTAATGTTTGTCAGCATACAGAAGAGGGTGTCTTGATGATGATGATATTGGATTTATATTCTGCCCTCCACTCTGAATCTTAGAGTCTCGGAGCGGCTCACAATCTCCTTTATCTTCCTCCCTCACAACAGACACCCTGTGAGGTGGGTGGGGCTGAGAGAGCTCTCACAGCAGCTGCCCTTTCAAGGACAACTCTTGCGAGCTATGGCTAACCCAAGGCCATTCCAGAAGCTGCAAGTGGGGGAGTGGGGAATCTAACCTGGTTCTCCCAGGTAAGAGTCCATGCTCTTAACCACTACACCCAACTGGCTTTCAGTGACTTCCAGGTTCTGGAATTCCCACACAGCTCTCTAAGTCATGGTTGGTCATCCAAAATTTCTTAGAGGTAATTGGTTGGCAACTGTGTGAGCAGAATGCAGGACTAGATGGCCCTTTGATTTGATCCAGCATGGCTAGTCTTATGTTCTCTGAACCTGGTGAAGACTGTTCTTTTCTGAAGGGCCTTTGAAGAGCAGGAAGTGAAGGTTAACACCAACCTGTTTTTGTTGTGGAAAATTAAAATGCTTTATTTTATAAACCTCAATCATGTCCTCTTCTAGTCTCCTTTTCTTCTAAGCTAAATAGCCATGAACATTTTAACCAGTCCTCATAGGGCAGCTACTCTAGTCCCCTGATTATTTGAGTTGCTCTTTTTTTAACACCTTTTCAAACTCTACACTCAGTATCGTTTTTCAGGTGACCAGAACTATACACAGTATTCCAAGTGTGATCTCACCACAGATAAGTGCAGTATAATAGTGACATTTTAATTCTCTATTTTGTTCTAATTGTGGCCAGCATAGAATTTCCTTTTTTCCAGAGCAGCTGTGCACTGGGTTACATTTTCATTGAGCAATTCACTACCACCTCAAGGTCCCTTTTCTTGGTCTCTTGCTGCAGCCAGTGTCTAGCCTGTGTAACTATGATAAAACCAGAATATAATAAACATAATTTTAATGACAGTCAAGGGAAGCCAAAAAACCCCCAGTGCAATAAAAGCATTCTAATTAGCCCTCCAGATGTACCGTTAGGCAGAACACCTGCTTGTTCGCTTTCATTCTAATCCACAAGGAATCACATGCAATGGACCTATGTTTATATGACAGGCAGGAAGCACAGTTTAAAGAAAATGGATGTATATAAAGCAGACCTTCACAACTGCATGTAGCCCACCAGTTATGTATTGTGTTTTTTTCCCATTTGCTTAACAACCCACTACATTTTGCTACTATTCCTGTTGTGAAACAAAAAATGCATTAAACTCCTGGTTTACTACACTCCTGTAGGCTTGCTGATGGGTTCGATGGTTCAAAAGTTTTGTAGGTCAGATTTGGACCCCCTGAAAAACACCGCCTTGAGTGTGCATGCCACAGAATCTTGAGCAGATAGCAGATAGATGTAAAAGTCTCTTGGATGCAAGTGGCATGCCAGGATGGGATGCTGTTCATGTTTCTATAGTCTCACTGTGTTATTTTACTGTGTGAAGGGTCTGCTGAAATCCCATGCGAAACATAAGGCTGACTGCAAGCCACAGGAAAACTTCCCAAACTAGTAAACTTTTATAGCTTTTTACCAAGTTGTAAATTTAGAAATAGCTCAGTGGTATCTTGCTGGGAATGTTTAAAATAGCAATGTGAGCATTTGTTCCAGAGCTCGAGAAACACTCGTGAACTCTTGAACATAATAGCTCTAGCAGGTGCTCTGGAAGAGTCAAGAATCTTTCTTTACTTCTTGCTTGCTTTTTTTTAAAGGAAAAGAAAAAAGATTGTGCATCACTTCATATTAGAGGAACCTATAAAATAGTTTTATCGCTGGCCCTTGTGTCAGTGAATAGGAAATAAATGGAGTTGGAGATGTTGAACTGAAACTGTCGCAGGTTTTTTTTTTCTTTCCATTTTTGTTTTTAGGATTCCTCTGACACACAAAAGCAGAAATGTGAAACAATGCTCCCAGCTTTTTAAGACATTCCAGCGGTTCTCATGTAAGTTGAACCCTGGAAATGTTGTCTTTCAAAAGATATTCTGCATGAACTTGTGTTGCATAAGAAGTTCAAACAATGGGGGGAAAAGAGATACTGCAGCCATTGACTCATTCTTCATCTCCATTTTGCTTCTCTCGGGGCACTGTTCTTACATGCTGAGCGGCAGCATGATGGCTGAGTTCTCACTAACTTTGTCATTTCGGTTAGCACAGGTCCAATTAGAGCAATTACATTTCAACAGTGAAACTAGACTTGGTTTTCTGTCAAGTCCAGGTCTTATCATAGCTGTTTATTTCCCTGCTATGTGATAAAGTATTTTGCTCTGATAATTTATTCTCATGGACAAATTTGCTTAAGCCATTATGCATGGTCTGCTGTTGCCAAAATCCTTTCTATTGATCCAGTTTGCTCAGTATTCTCTGGCTGATCGGCAAAAGCTTGCCAAAGTTTCAAGCAAAGATCTTTATAGCACCTTTTTCCTGAGATCCTTTCCCTGGAGATTCCAAGGTCTATGTCTTTATTTGTGCAAAAGAGTTGCATCTGGAGAAAGAATAATTTTGGGGAACAACCCTAAGAAAGCCTACACTGAAGTAAGTCCTATCCCAAGTTGTTCAATGGGAAATGGACTAAGGATTGCAACCTTCTGGTTGCCATCTGAATAACACTTTCTTGGGAATAAATAGACCTGAGAAGGATCCTGAGTAGATCTGCTTAAGACCGCACTCAGTATCCTACTGAAGCCAGTTCACATAGCTTTGGGCTTCGTCCAGACCAGCTGATTTTGGTTGTCAGTCTGGTTTGAATTGAATTGAATTGACTGGACATTGTGATTAGACTTCCCAGGTATTCATATTCATAGAATTTTGCACATGACTACTGAGGGATCCTTCCAAGGTCGGTAAAATGAATAGCCAGCTTGCTGGGGGGTAAAGTGTAGATGACTGGGGAAAGCAGTGGCAAACCACCTTGTAAAAAGTCTGCCAAGAAAACATCATGATGTGACATCACCCCATGGGTCCGTGCTTGCATAGGGGACTACCTTTACCTTTTCTGAGGGCTATTCCGTTGACCTGGTCATCTGATAAACCTATTCACATGATTGTAAAGTAGATTTGAACAAGTCCATGGCATACAATGAAAACCAGACTAGTATAAAATTAGCCTTTTCACACAGTTCCTAAAATTTGTTGTAATGAGTAACAGAGCATTCCTTGATCATGAGCAGATTCTTTGAAATGCAGCTAAATATTGCATCCTTTTATTTCTTTGTTTTAATTTCTATCCTGCCCTCCCTGTGAACGAGCTCAGGGCAGGTCACAACACAAAGTATAAAAATAATCAAATCAAAACTTTAAAAACATCCAATCTAATAAAAAAATAAAGAAGGCAGTCTACAAAAACACAGTATCTTAGGTCTTTGTCAGAGTTGTTTTATCATCTTGCTTGGCTGAAAATAATGCTATTGAGAGAGAAATTGTTTGCAGTAAATTGTAGCTAGAAAAAATAGAGTTCTTTGACAGGTAGAATCCCTTTTGTATATTTCCAAATGCACATGGGTACTGAAGAGCTTTGTAAAATTCATATAACTTACAACCGTCTGTCTCATGAAGAGCCACATGGAGTCCCTGAAGCACGTTTTCACACCCTGGTGGGAATGACGCATTTTTCCATTCTTTTGTAAGAGTCATCTAAACACTGCCTTTTTGTTGTTGTTGTTAAGCTGTATCTTTGACAGCAATGTCATCATTTTCTCTGTTAGCTTAATCTTATGAAGATGCATGGCTCTGTTTATGGCTGATGACTAACTCTTATAATAAAGTTTTCCTGGATATACTGTTCCTTTTTACCCATTATATTGTCTTGGGGCAATGTGTGGTGTAGTGGTGAGGAGAATTGTAGTGGTTAGGCTAGGACTGAGATTCAAACTTCTGCTGTGCTGTGCTGGGTAACCTTGGGCCAGTTGCACCCTCTTAGTCTAAACCCACCTTACAAGGCTGGTTCAAGAACAGAATGAAGAAGGGAGGACAATGTACATGGTTCTGAGATCGGAAGAAGGGCAGGATAAAATGTACTAAACAGTGAAACAGGAATTTCTTATGGAACTACAATTTAGTTTGTATTGTGCTTGCTTGTGGTGGTACAGCCTGGTTGGTCTGCTGGTGCAATTCCACAGGTTAGCTGGTACAACCCCACAGCATTGACAGCACTGTTAATAGCATAATAAAATCTTGCAGCTCTGTAGCTTTTCCAATCCTTGCTGTGTAAGCTAACCTAATTGCCCTTTAGAAAGTGCATCTGATTGTTTTGCAGTCGATCAATACCATGAAAATAAATGCCATAAATATCATGGTGGGGTTTTTTTTTACCTTTAGCCTATAATTTGTAGTCAAAGCAGGATTGGGCAGGATAAAACATTAAAAAAAGAAACAGAATGGGGAAAGAGTACAAAATCAGGGATGGCCAACGGTAGCTCTCCAGATATTTTTTGCCTACAACTCGTATCAGCCCCAGCCAGCATGGCCAATGGCTGGGGCTGATGGGAGTTGTAGGCAAAAAACATCTGGAGAGCTACCATTAGCCACCCCTGCATTGGCATAATTAGTGTCATTAAAGGGTATATTTATCATGTAAATGAGTTGGCTTCTTGTACTTTCAAGCCAAGCTCATACAAGATAATTTTATTGATGTTGTATGAAGATAATTATTTTTTCGCTGCCTAATATCAAAGGGGATCTTTCAATGAACAGCTGTTCTTGTTTATCATTGAAGCATCACATTCTTTATGCTTTATAAATGGTCCAAAGCCAACTATTTTTTACAGACTCCCAAAATACAGGAATATTCCATACAGAAGGGGTTTTGTGCTGATGCAGTATAATCCTAGAGCACTATGCCAGAACTTGTTTTAACATACTTTACAGCACACAGTGCTGTGACATGTATAGTCTACTGCACTAGATTAGTGGACCTTCTTCATGTCTTTCTCGTATCAGTGGTTCAGTTCAGAGTGAGGTGCTGTGTTGATGCCCAGACATTCTGTTAGTTAGTCTTAAAACCAGAATTCTAATTGACTGGCAAAATATGGACCTCCCTAGCCACAGGCAAATCCTGTCTAATAGCTGAGGCTGGCCTGATGAAAAGAGGCAAATCAGCACAGTGGGGCCAGCCGACAACTACAAAATATAGGATTTTACAAACCTGGAAGGAGGTTCTCGGATTTGTAGAAGATATATTTCTAAGTCCCCACCTCCATCATGTTAATGGCAACGCTTGCACAATGGTAAGCACTGGAAAAAGAAACTGCTGGATTTTGTGTCATATTTGGGGTTGCTGCAGCAATATGACATAATCATCTGTTTCAGCTGAATAATATTGTTAAAGTTATATGGTACATTGCGTGACAAAAAGAACCAAAAAAGGGGGGAGATGAGTTTGTCGTCATAGCAGCTATGGTAACTATGCTCCCCAAGAGCCAATGCAGAATGAATGTGGCGTTTGTATGGAAGGGAAGAGTTCTGGGGGGTGGGGGTGGGAAGGAAAGTGCTTCTACAGCAACTTCAGTTTCCCAAGTGCTTATATTCAAAGCATGCTTGTAATTTCTGTTTCTCTTCTGTCAGTTTTCCTTCACTCATTCTATTGCCTATCAGTTAAATTCTTGTCCCCATCCCTGTTTCTTTTCTCCTGCTGCTGCAATTGCACCATTTCTGTCTCTGTCTTTCTGTATGTCCTGGGACAACCATCTCCTCTTGCAGTCTTGTCCAATACCTGCATCTTCTCTATCAAATATCAGCTTAAACCTACTTGTTTCTTAAATCTTCCTTTCCCCTAGCACAGACTGACCCTTTCTGCTCTATTCTTAATTCTCCCTCCCTGTTTGTTCTTCATCAAACCTTCATCCCTTGTCATTATTGCCCTATTAATTTTACACAGAATTACAGACCTTGTAGGCATGATTCTTGGATTGCTATGTAAAAATAAACAGAATATTTATGACACCATAGAGACTGACACATTTTACTTCAGTGTAAGCTTTCAGGGACTAGAATCTACTTGGATGTCGCCCAAAATTTTCATGTATGGAAGGGTTTCCACCTGCAGAGCACAGCTTTCCCATTTCCTTCTCCTGCTACGGCCCCAATGTCCTCCCCCACCCAAATGCTGCTCCTGGGGATCTGGGAGATCCCCTGCCCCCTCCCTCTCTCTCACACACAAATACTTACTGGGTCTTGATCCTACAGAACTTGACTTCATCTGAAAACGAAAGCAAAACAAAGGGAGGGGGCCGTTCTCCGAAGCTCTTCCTGTTTCCTGCTTCCTGCTCAGCCTTAAAGGCACATATTTTAAAAACGGACCTGCAGGAGCTCTAAAACTACATGGTGATTGTGGGGGCAGGGCTTCCCCCGCTGGCCAGCTGGCTGGGGGCGGGGAGAAGCCTGTGAAAACGGGAGATCCCCCGCTGTGACCTGGGGATTGGGAAGCCTACTGCGAGCTCTACTAATGCAGTATGAAGATCCATTACAAGAGACCCGAGCGCTGACAACCCTGTGAGACCTACAACAGGGGTCCAAGGCCATGAGAGAGTACGTGGCAGACTTTTGGGCCAACACCGCTAAAGTACGGGGATGGAACGAGCAGATGAAAATTGAGCAGTTCCAGAGAGGCCTGAATGCCAGCATGCTGGGTTGAGCCCTCCAACAAGCTCGCCCTACCTCACTGATGGGGTGGGTGCAACTGCTGGGAGAAGTAGAGACCAACATGAAGAGAGTGGCTCTCCAGCACCAACTGCAACAAGAGAGTAAGGGGGGACGTGAATCTCAGCCAGGGGCAAAGGTGGAGGGGCAGAAGGCAGGCCAGCTGGGGGGGGCAACTAAACCACCCCCCGCAGCACTGCTTTTGATGCAGAGACCCTAACCACATGGCAGCAAACTGCCCTGAGCAGCCTTGAGGCCCCCCCTCACTCCGAAATCCAGTGCACTCAAAGCAAAGAAGGCGGAGAGGCGAGCAAAGGAACCAGTGAAGGGCAGCTTGGCGTCTGCAACCCCACAAAAAGAGGAGATCATCGTCATCGACGAACTAGGAGAAGAAGCCTGCGAAGAAGAACCGGGGGGTTGATGAAATTGCTGAGCAGACAGGTTAAAACGGATAAAAGGAAGTACTTCACCCAAAGGGTGATTAACATGTGGAATTCACTGCCACAGGAGGTGGTGGCGGCCACAAGCATAGCCACCTTCAAGAGGGGGTTAGATAAAAATATGGAGCAGAGGTCCATCAGTGGCTATTAGCCACAGCGTGTATATGTGCGCGCGTGTGAGTGTGTGTGTGTGTGTATATATATATATATATATAATTTTGGGGGGCCACTATGTGACACAGAGTGTTGGACTGGATGGGCCATTGGCCTGATCTAACATGGCTTCTCTTATGTTCTTAAACAAGGGCGACCTGCACTGAGCAGTGCCGAGCAGCAGGTTGTAGAACTAACGGTTCCACTGAGGGTGAGAATTACGGGGACTTTGTTTTTCATCCCACTGGCTTTACTGAACCCTAATCTTAAGCGTTTTATACACGCCCGAGTGCTACTAGATTCTGGATGCATGAGAGACATAATCACACCCAAACTAGTGGAGGCTCTTGGACTCCCTACTAGTCCCCTGCAGAACCCCAAACAATTTGAGCAAATGGATGGGACGGTGATGATGGGGAAACCCTGCACGGAACAAACCCAAGGGGTGCCGGTAGGGATAGAAGATCACTGGGACACAGAGATCTTTGTCGTAGCCCCCTCATCATTGTTTGACATCGTATTGGGGGTGGGGTGGCTGGCCAAACATGGGGGAAACATAAGATGGGGGAACAAATCATAGACTTTAGAGATAGAGGAAGCGAGCCTTACTGATGGAACAAAGAGTGGGGCCCTGAACCTCCCCCCGAACGAGAAACTATGCCTCACCATAGAGGAAGTGAGATCGATCCCGAAGGAGTATAGAGACGTAAAACAAGTTCTTAATGAAGAAGACGCTAACGAGCTTCCCCCCCACTGGGACACTGACTGTGCCATAGAACTAATCCTGGGGCAGAGCCTCCCCAGAGCCAGATTATACTCCATGAGGTGGGCCGAAAAGGCAGAGCTCCGCAAGTTTTTAGACAAGAACCTAAAACGGGGGTTCATATGGCCGGCACCACCCCCCCATGCCACCCCAGTGCTCTTTAGGAAGAAAAAAGACAGGGGGCTGAGGCTATACACGGATTTTAGGGGGATCAACGTGATTTCGACATCCAGTGCATACGCCATACACTCATAAAAGACCTATTAAGCACTGTGTTGGAGGGAAAGATTTTTACCAAGCTGGATCTGCAAAACGCTTACTTCCAGGTGCGCATAAAAGAGGGAACAAATGGAAAATGGTGTTTAACACGCTGATGGGACAGTTGAAATACTTAGTCATGCTATTCGGGTTGCAGGGGGCCCCCAGGGTCTTCATGAGTTTGATAAACGAAGTGCTGTGAAAGTATTTGTTCCAAGGGGTAGTGGTGTACCTGGATGATATAATTATTTACTCAAAAGGCCTCCCCTCACACGTGAAATTGGTGAGGGAAGTGTTAGTAACCCTTTATGAGAATCAACTGTATGTGAAACTATCCAAAGTGTGAGTTCCATAAGATGGAACTGGATTACCTGGGCTACAGAGTGTCGGGGAAGGATTTGGCAATGGACCCAACCAAAATACAAGTGGTGCTAGAGTAGGAACCCCCAAGGACATGTAGACAGCTCCAATCCTTCATCAGATTTGCAAATTTTTATCGTAATTTTATATGAGGGTTCGCCCACACAATGCTCCCCTTGACGGGCCTCCTTAAAACGAAAGGGGAAGGTCCCAAGGCCAAGCAGCCTGGAGCCAAACTGAATTGGACGGAAAGCTGTCAAGAGGCGTTCACCAAATTAAAAAGACTGTTTACCAGTGAACCCATCCTGATCCCCAATGAATTAAAACCCTTTGTGGTCCAATGTGATGCCAACAATGTCACTGTGGGGGCAATCCTAATGCAACCCGATGGGGGGGGAGGGGTCCCTAAAACCCTGTGCTTATATCTCCCAAAAATTTTCCCAAGACCAAAGGAACTGGTCAGTGTGGAACAAAGAAGCATTTGCGGTAACCTTCATGTTAAAGACATGGAGATCTTGGCTAGAAGGAGCAAGGGTCCCGTTTGAGATATGGACAGACCATAAAATTTGGAAGCCCTAACAGGGCGTTGAAAACTAACTGAGAAGCAAATCAGGTGGGCGGGGTTCTTCGCCAAATTCGATTTCAGGCTGAAACACATCCCGGGGTCTAAGAATTTCCTAGTGGACACTCTATCATGCCTCCCCCAGCACAACAGCCAAAGAGAGGAAGTGATTGATTCGTTAATCTCCCCCAGCCACTTGGGAGCTGTGATCACCCGCTCACAGTTAAAGTGCGAAAAACTCGAAGAGCAGTGGGGGGGGGGGCAAAGACTGATTAAAGAGGTAGAAAAAGAAGGGGATGCAGTACCAGAGGGGGTGAAAAAAGGGGAGGGAGGCTTCTGGTACAAGGACAATAAACTTTACGTACCAGAGAGCCTCTGAAAAAAAGTACTGCAATCCTGCCATGACAACAAGATAGCTGGGCATTTTGGTGCACCTAGTAACAAAACCCTGCACCTAGTAAACAGGCAATTTTGGTGGCCATTTATGAAAAAAGACATCTGTGTATGTAGCCTCTTGCCAAATGTGTTTAATGGCTAAAAGGTGAGGGGGGGAGAACCGCTGGAACTACTACAACCACTGGAGACAGCAGCCTGACCTTGGTCACTGGTGTCACTGGATTTTATCGTGGAACTCCCTCCTTCCCAGGGAAAAAACGTAATTCTCATAGTAGTGGACAACTTTTCTAAACAAGCGCACTTCATCCCATGCTCCCAAATACCCACGGCTAAGAAACTAGCTCAATTATTCTTCCAACACGTGGTGAAATTACACTCCTTTCCTGATAAATTAATTAGTGACAGAGGAGTACAGTTTGTTGCCAACTTCTGTTGGGAGTTCTGCAAGTTAACCGGAATCGAGCAGGGATTGAGCTCCGCGTATCACCCTTGGACTGATGGGCAGACTGAGAGGGTGAACACGTTGCTAGAGCAATATTTAAGGTGCTTTGTGAACTATCAGCAGTTGAATTGGGCAGAGTTTCTCCCTTTTGCGGAATATGATTATAATAATAGCATGCACAACTCCACTAAGTCCTCCCCCTTCCTGGTGGTAAATGATTATGAAGGGAAGCCCTTTCCACATTTGCCAGGAGGACCAATAGCAGAAACTCCATCCACTTTTGAACAATAATGGGGAAAGTTGGGGAAAATTTGGAACAACATCCAAGAAAATCTAGAATTGACTAAAGAGACATACAAAAAAAAAAACATTATGACAAGCATCACTTGCCTGCTTGGGATTTTAAAGTGGGAGATACAGTATACCTGTCCACCAAGAACTTGCCATTACCACAAACCTTTAAAAAACTAGCCTACAAATTTTTGGCATCGTTTCGTATAAAATGTGTAATCAATAAAGTGACTGTGGAACTAGAATTACCAAAGTTGTTTAGTAAGATACACCCAGTCTTTCATTGCAGCTTACTTCGAAGAGATCCCGGAGTGACGCCCTGGCACCCTAGACCCAAAGCCCCAGATCCTATCCCGGTAGGAGATCAGAATCACCATGAAGTAAAAGAAATACTAGATGCTAAGTTGAAGTGGGGTGTATTGTACTTTCTGATTAAATGGAAACATTTCTCAACGGCCCATGATGAATGGGTAATTAGTTCAAATGTAAGAGACCCAACCTTAATTAAACAATTCTATGCTAAATATCCTTCAAAGCCCAAAAGAGGGGCTTGGGGGGGGGCAGTATGTCAAGCGCGCTCATTTCTGGACTGCATTTTTCTAAGTAGAGAGCAGGTCATCAGCTCTCCATCTCTTCCCCCTTATTTACAACCAGTGGGCAAGTAGTAAACCATCAGGCCCTGAGATGTTTATGTTACAGACTGGCCGTTAGTATGTTCACGTCGCCTCTCCCACAGTTTCACACAGACAGTCCTTATCTCTCCCCAAAGAAGTGAGAAGGTTTGATGTTTCCAATAGACTAAAATTCCTTAGTAATAAAATAGATAGTTGCTTAGTAACCATTGAACCCGTGACTCAAGTATGCATCTGTAGTGTAACCTTTGATGATATCCTATATAGCAACTGTGTAACTGTTTGTACCCCATTACTCCCAAGGCTTGTGTCCTTGGTACAGCTCCTGAGTTTCTAACAATAAACCTATTTTTGATTCAAAACAAAGGACTTGGTTATTGAGAAATATCGGCGCTTGACATAATAATTGCTCTCCATTTTTATTGAAATTGTATGCATTAATTCTTGTGGTAATGAAGAATGTACTGGAAAGAGCTTGATGTCCACCATGCTGTGCTTAATAAATGGCAATGATACATTTGCATATCAGTTCTGAGCAGAGTTACACCCATCCAAATCCATTGAAGTTAATGGGCTTTGAAGGGATAATTCTATTTAGGATTGCAGTGCTGGCCACCCAACTGGTTCCTCTGTCTTTATATTTAATTTCTGCTAGTATTCTGTTCTTTTAGGCATTTCATTTTGCTGAAGTCTTTTTGTTGTCAGATATATCCAACTGGCAAATGATTGCCTTTCCACAATTCACTGTTCCTTCCTTAATTATCTGATTTTGCTGATGGGTAATTTTGTTCAAAAATGTATACCATTGCTAAATTTGGGCATGTGAACAAATCAATGATGTCCTGCCACTGCACATGTGAAGATAAAATTAGAAAACAATTTGCTTCTTTTCTCAGTATATCTGAGACAAAATAGTGGCACCTTGGTAAGGAAGAATTGGTTCCTCATCAAAGGCTCCTTAGTAAGCTTGAGTGCCATGGAGTAAAAGGACAGGTCCTCTTGTGGATCAAAAACTGGCTAATTAATAGGAAGCAAAGAGTGAGTATAAATGGGCAGTCTTCGCAGTGGAGGACGGTAAGCAGTGGAGTGCCGCAGGGCTCAGTACTGGGTCCCATGCTCTTTAACTTGTTCATAAATGATTTGGAGTTGGGAGTGAGCAGTGAAGTGGCCAAGTTGCAGATGACACTAAATTGTTCAGGGTGGTGAGAACCAGAGAGGATTGTGAGGAACTCCAAAGAGATCTGTTGAGGCTGGGTGAGTGGGCGTCAACGTGGCAGATGAGGTTCAATGTGGCCAAGTGCAAAGTAATGCACATTGAGGCCAAGAATCCCAGCTACAAATACAAGTTGATGGGGTGTGAACTGGCAGAGACTGACCAAGAGAGAGATCTTGGGGTCGTGGTAGATAACTCACTGAAAATGTCAAGACAGTGTGCATTTGCAATAAAAAAGGCCAACGCCATGCTGGGAATTATTAGGAAGGGAATTGAAAACAAATCAGCCAGTATCATAATGCCCCTGTATAAATCGATGGTGCGGTCTCATTTGGAGTACTGTGTGCAGTTCTGGTCACCGCACCTCAAAAAGGATATTATAGCATTGGAGAAAGTCCAGAGAAGGGCAACTAGAATGATTAAAGGGCTGGAGCACTTTCCCTATGAAGAAAGGTTGAAACGCTTGGGACTCTTTAGCTTGGAGAAACGTCGACTGCGGGGTGACATGATAGAGGTTTACAAGATAATGCATGGGATGGAGAAAGTAGAGAAAGAAGTACTTTTCTCCCTTTCTCACAATACAAGAACTTGTGGGCATTCGATGGAATTGCTGAGCAGACAGGTTAAAAGGGATAAAAGGAAGTACTTCTTCACCCAAAGGGTGATTAACATGTGGAATTCACTGCCACAGGAGGTGGTGGCGGCCACAAGTATAGCCACCTTCAAGAAGGGTTTAGATAAAAATATGGAGCACAGGTCCATCAGTGGCTATTAGCTACAGTGTATGTGTGTATATAAATTTTTTTGCCACTGTGTGACACAGAGTGTTGGACTGGATGGGCCGTTGGCCTGATCCAACATGGCTTCTCTTATGTTCTTATTAGGAAGGGAATTGAAAACAAATCGGCCAGTATCATAATGCCCCTGTATAAATCGATGGTGTGGTCTCATTTTGAATACTGTGTGCAATTCTGGTCACCGCATCTCAAAAAGGATATTATAGCATTGGAAAAAGTGCAGAAAAGGGCAACTAGAATGATTAAAGGTTTGGAACACTTTCCCGATGAAGAAAGGTTAAAACGCTTGGGGCTCTTTAGCTTGGAGAAACATCGACTGCGGGGTGACACGATGGAGGTTTACAAGATTATGCATGGGATGGAGAAGGTAGAGAAAGAAGTACTTTTCTCCCTTTCTCACAATACAAGAACTTGTGGGCATTCAATGAAATTGCTGAGCAGTCGGGTTAGAATGGATAAAAGGAGGTACATATAAATTTTTTGGCCACTGTGTGACACAGAGTGTTGGACTGGATGGGCCATTGGCCTGATCCAACATGGCTTCTCTTATGTTCTTAAGAATCTGCAGTTGCCGTGCGAGGCTGTGGAAAAGGATCACCCCACAGGCTATAATCCTGCTTATTTTTGTGAGTGCTAAGACAAGTTTCTGTGCATGAGATTGCTTTATGTATTTTAACTATTTTGCCCTACGTTTCCATAATGCAAGGCAGTTTCCAATCCAATATTAAAGCCACATTTTAAAAAAATAGTTAAATAAAGAAGAAATCTATGCTATATAACAGCAGTAGAACATCCCCAGTTACACTGCTTCTGGGAGTCATCAGAGACCTACAGATCTTTACCATTGTTTTAGCCTTTCTGAACAAATGGGCCCCACATTGCTGCCTAAAGGCCAGAAGAGTGAAGCAAAACAGACATATTGTCTTATCGGAGGCTTGCTACTGACAAATTGCGGGAGTCTTTACTTCCCAAATGGATAGATGTAGGAACATAATCATAACAAGAATGGAGACAGAAATGGGGGAAGGACAGGTTTCAGTCCATAAAGGTCAAAACCAACATTGACCTTAGAAAAGTTTTTCTCCCAGTCTGCCTCTGGCATTAGCTCTCTTCTAGGGAGAACTGGTTTTACCACAGTTACCTGTGATTCCAAGAGTAGTCTGGTGTCACTTGAAGATAAAAAACCATCATACTAAGAGTGATTATTTAATTTTTTTTTCTCCTGCCTGCCACCGGAGTGGCAGTGGGAAACAGAAGCAGAGAGTGGGAGGTACCCCACCCCACTGGGAAATTGCCATTGCTAAGCCTGCCTGAAAGTCAGTTTGGTGTAGTGGTTATCTGGGAGAACTGGGTTTGATTCCCCACTCCTCCACATGCACCTGCTGGAATGACCTTGGGTCAGTCATAACTCTCTTAGAGCTGTTCTGCTCATGAGCAGTTTCTGTCAAAGCTCTTAGCTCCACCTACCTCACAGGGTGTCTGTTGCAGGGAGGGGAAGGGAAAGGAGATTGTAAACCATTCTGAGACTTCTTTGGGTAGTGAAGGGTGGGGTATAAATCCAATCTCCTCTTCTTCCTTTTCATTATTTCACAAGGTGGGGTGCACAACAGAATCCATATGTTCTAATTTTTCCCTTATCCCACTACAAGAAACAGGTGCTAATAAAGCTGCGTTTTAAACCCTTCAATATGTAAATGTTATTGTCTCAGTTTTTATTGAACAACAGAGACATTTTTTCCATGAAGCATGCTTCTTGAAATTAATTGTATTTAGGTTATCTAATGAGGACACTGGATAATTGAATTACAGCTCTGCCTGAGAGACATTGGTATTGGCTCTGTTCATTTACTTTTTCATAACTGCTCTTTAGTTAACAGTTGCCAATGGTTTTTTTAATGCCCTGCAGAAGTTCATAAATTATACCATTGAAGATGTTTGGTGGCATAACTACTGCTGTCATCCTCAGCGTGGTTTAATGCACATCCTCAGCGTGGTTTAATGCAAATACTTGGATTGATATTAATTCTCCTTTATGTCAATAGGACTGAATTCCCTCAAATGCACAAATTTGGTTCATGCCCTGTTGGCCAGTTGTCACCAGAGGCCTGATTTTTTTATGGCAATTCGATAGATTGCTCATGGGTGTTTGACAGGTTGTTTCACTGTATTCCTTCTTCACTGTGGAGTACAGTGCAGTTGGCTTTTCATACATGTGTGTTCTCACACAGTCAGGTTAAGTTCTAGCCTTCCATCCTTGCTGCATAACTGCTCTGCTCAGTTATGTTTAAACAGACAATTAGATAATTCTCAAATTATGTAAATCAATCATCAATAAATGTTGCATTTCAAAATTGAACCCTTTAGTGTTCGTTTCAGTAGTTCTTAGTGGTGTTAATGGCTACCTCTCAGTTTGAAACAGCAGCATTTTTGCACAGTTTTGAGGAAACTCGAGGCTTTTTTGTAGGAAAAGCCCAGTGGGAACTCATTTGCATATTAGACCACACCCCCTGATATCACCATTGTTTCATACAAGGCTTTTTAGAGAAAAAGCCCATCAGGAACTCATTTGCATATTAGGCCACTCCCCCTGATGCCAAGCCAGATGGAACTGTGTTTCTGCTCAAAAAAAGCCCTGAGAAAACCCAATTAAACTGGTTTGGAAGACGTTTGCAGCTGGTTAGCATGAACTGAACAGACCAGGTGATCCATTGACATCAAATAGCCATCTTCCAACACAGTGAGTTCAACCATCAAATGTATTTGTGTTGAAATTTGCAGTATCCCCATAAAATACTGGTAACTTCTTTCAAAGGTTGTCTCCATTGCGGTATGTTGGCTCCATATCTTTGTAAAATGACGGTATGCGTCATCTGTTTACATTATATGATTTTTTTTGTGAGCTTGGGAAAGAATGCCAAGGCTGAGTGAGAGTAGTTTGCTGCCTAATTAACTCATGGAAGATTTGAACCAGAGACTTCCTGTTCTGTAGTGTTTTATAACTATTCTGTTACTTTATTTGTGGATATTTCAGATTCAAAGAATGAGGTTTCTGGGAAACATATAACAATGCATTTCTAGTACAGTACATTGAACTGGTTACTGCCTGTAAATAATGTTCTGTCCTCTGTTATTTTGACAGATGAACACCAAGAAAAGCATTGGTTTCTAATTATTTGTATATCTAGTTCTATATAAAATGTTCGGTTGACTGAATATGCTGGATCTGACAAGAGTTTATAACTAACACAGTCTTGGTTAGAATCATGATTTGCCACATCATCCTCCAAGATAGTGTTGCTTTTTGGCCGTTGGAAAGCAGATTGGCATGGTGACCAGAAGAACCTTCTATCAGTTGCATTTGATTTGCCAGCTCTGGGTTTTTCTGCATGTTCAAGATACTCTTGATTTTCTTGGGAGTCAATCCACATGTATTGGAATTGGTTTGGGCCTGGCAGTTTCACACATCTCCCCTCCCTGTGCATTTTCACAATAGTGAATTCAGTTTATTTTTTCTGCATGTGCTTTCAGTAGTGAGGATTTTCATTTGTTGTCATCAGTGGTGTCATTAGTATTGTCACAGATCCCCACTTTAAAGGCACTAAAATATATTGGAGTGGTATAACAATAGGCTTAGGCTTAGGAGCTTTCATTTCTAAAAAAGTAAGTCACTGGTTCTTTTCCTCATAGAGGTATTCCTTTTTCCTTATAACTCCACAAAGGAAAGTGATAAAAGGTTACTTTAAAAAAAATGAAAGCTGGGAATTCAGAGAACCTCCTGAGAGTTCAGAGAACCTTATAAGTGTTACAGCAGTCCAGCGACATATCTATATTTTAGTGCCACTTTTTTTTTTTTTAAAAAAAAAGAAAAAGATATCACTCATCTTCGGGGGAGAGGAGATGGAGCAGTTTGACTACAACAGTCCAGTCATTGAACAGGGGACTGAAGGTGGGTGGGAGTGGGCAAGACAAAGAAAACCAACCAAAGGCATAAAAATGCATGTGGAAATCAGTAAACCGAAGCAGTATGGGGCTAGAACCAAGGGGGGGGGGATGTGGGGAAGCCTTTGCTGTTACCTAGACTCAGCTGATCTGGCCACATTGATCCATGCTCTTGTAACCTCAAGGTTGGATTACTGCAATGCATTCTACATGGGGCTGCCCTTGAAGACAACCTGGAAACTACAACTGGTCCAGAATGTCACAACCTGGCTATTATCAGGAGCTAGCCACTGGGAATATATGTTGCCCATTTTGAAACAACTACATTGACCACCAGTTTGAAGAAGCAGAAGAAGATATTGGCTTTATATTCTGAATCTCAAAGTCTCAGATTGGCTTACAATCTCTTTTATCTCCCCCCCCCCCCACACACACAACAGACACAATGTGAGATAGGTAGGGCTGAGAGAACTCTCCCAGAAGCTGCCCTTTCAAGGATAGCCCTGCAAAAGCTATGGCTGACCCAAGGCCATTCCAGCAGCTGCAAGTGGAGGAGTGGGGAACCAAACCGGTTCTCCCAGATAAGAGTTAGTGTACTTAACCACTACACCAAACTGGCTCTTGGACTTGTTTCGAAGTCCAATTCAAAATACTGATTATGACCTTTAAAGGGGTCTAAACCCAAATATCTAATGGACCATCTCCTCCCATATGACTCTGCACCAACTGTAATCTTTGGGCTGCCACCTACTGGCTGTTCCTCTACTCAAGGGTGCCTACCTGACATCAATCAGAGCTTGCTCCAGTTCCCACTCTTTGGAATGTGGCTCCTTGAGGAGATGAGGGGAGCTCTGGCATTAAAAATCTTCAAGAGATGCAGCAGTTATTTGCCAGTGCTTTTAATGGGGCATAAATGACCGATAGGAAGTAAGGAGGCATGATGTCACCTGATTTGTCAGATCTTAGAAGTTAAGCAGGGTTGGTACTTGGAAGGGAGACTCTGCCTGTGAAGACAATGGCAAATCACTGCTGCTTCTCACTTGCTTCTCACAGCATCTTGTTGGGGATGCTGTACATCTGCTATGACTTGACATCACTTCACGCACACAAAAACTGTAGATATCTTTTTTGGAGGAGGTGGATATCTGGGGTTTTATTCTGTTGAATACTGGCCCAGCATAAAGTATGTAGTACTGAATTGTGAATATTATAGAGGCTGTAAGGCTCCAGAGATAAGCAATATTAAAATAAATATTTTTGAAGCTGACATGGTTTAGAGAGCCTCAGAGTAAAGGCTTCTAGTTATTCATATGTGCATCTCTCGACAAAGATATTAACTGAAACGGGAAACATAATGATCGAAATTCCGTTGAGGACATACTTTATGCACAGTTGGAGAATATATTTTTTATCACCTTTGAGTGTTGCATAAGTCTTTACATATTCATTGGAAGCCTGGAACTGTAATGGAACTTGGTGGTTTGGTTTATGTTATTCTGTATTGTATTTATTGGCAACAGTGTGTGTATTTTGAATTTTTCTCATAAGTAATACTAGTGTTTTATGTATTATTTATGTGTTGGAGATATTTAGTACATTGTTTTCATTATACAAGGGAGATATTTGGTGTTTTCTAACAGTAATGAAAGCAACCTTGAGTCACAAGGAAAAGCAAGATATAAATATTTAAATTGATAAATACTATTTCCAGGGTGGTTGGATCCAAGTGGGCAGCCGTGTTGGTCTGAAGCAATAGAACAAAGCAGTAGACAAGTTGTACCTTTAAGACGAGCTAAGTTTTATTCAGAATGTAAGCTCCTCCACTTGCACCTGCTAGCATGGCCTTGGGTCAGCCACAGCTCTGGCAGAGGTTGTCCTTGAAAGGGCAGCTGCTGTGAGAGCCCTCTCCAGCCCCACCCACCTCACAGGGTGTCTGTTGTGGGGGAGGAAGGTAAAGGAGATTGTGAGCCGCTCTGAGACTCTTCGGAGTGGAGGGCGGGATATAAATCCAATATCTTCTTCTTCTTCTTCTTTTGTATGCTCTAAGCAGACTTCATCAGACAAAAATGGAATGGCAAGCAGTCCTTATTATAGAGAAAGTGGGCAGTGTGTTGGTATGTAAAGTCATGGGAATGTTTTTAGCAGATTAAAAGAATCACAAATTGGCGTCTGTGTTTGTTAGTTCGTGTTGAACTAGGCTGAAACAACAGCGGAGGGTGATAAAAAGCAGATTGATGTCGTAGGTGTGAAGTGCCATAAATCTGGGTATCATTCTGACTTTGTTCTCGGTTTAAATAGAAGGCATAGTTTCTCAAGAGGTTATAACATCATTATAGTTTGCCATTAGAAAAAAAAAGGAATACATTAAAATATCGTTGAAGATGGGTTAGTATATGTAATAAGATAAACAGCCAATATCCCTTATTTGAGTATGTCAATACAACCCCCCCCCCAAATATTCTGATACACTGTTCCAGGGTGTTTTTTGTAGAAAAAGCCCAGCAGGAACTCATTTGCATATTAGGCCACACACCCTGATGCCAAGCCAACCGGAACTGCATTCCTGCTCAAAAAAATTCCTGACTATTTCTATTCTCTCTCATCTTTTTGGATACAAGGCAGCATAATGGATAAATAAAACAATGTAAATACAGATAATAGGACCTGCATAAACAAACAAAAAAATGTGATGGGGGATTGGGTGAGATGGAACAAAAAGTTTGGCTGGATCTGATCTGTTTTTAAAATTCTGCCCCATAGACAAGAAACAAATCACAGTTCTTTAAAGCATTTGATTCTAACAAACCACGAAGTCTTCAGTCTTGGTGCAGCAATTACAAGGAAGAGGTAGGCATTGTGCAGACCAGAGGATTTGGGTGCTCATTCCTACCATGACTTCAGTTTCTGCGTTCCATTGACTTGAAAGGAAACTGAAGTACCCAGGTGGTTTAGCTGCAATCTTAGCTTTAGCCAATTACTGCCCAGTGTTAGATTTATGGTTCCTGGGAAAAGTGACGGAGAGAGCAGTGGTTGAACTGCTTCAGGTCTTTTTGGATGAGACTGTTGCATTCAATCTGTTCTAGCCTAGTCTAGCCTTGGGACAAAGACAGCCCTTGTAGACAGGGCCGGCTTGCCCACTAGACAAACTAGGTGGTTGTCTAGGGTGCCAGGAGGGTGGGGCGCCAAATCGGGCTCCCCATCCCCTCACGGTGCCCCAAGCAAACACTTAGTTTGCCTGCCTCCTCTGGCCGCTACCGCTGCCTGCCACCACCATTGCTGCCACCCGCCCCTCCATTCCCCTCCCTTCACCTCCCCCTCACGGCTCTCCACCCCCTGCGCCTCCGCCCCTCCCTGCCAGGCCTCCTCCCTCCCCCCACCCCATGTCGATTTCAAAGCCGGAACCAGAGAATCTTAAAAGTCTTGAATGTCTAACCAGGCATAAAATTTCATCCAATATTTTCTTGCTTCTTTAGATTTCCCAAACAGCTGAGATAGAAAATCCAGCTCTGCTGTTTCCAGAACTTTTCCCACCAAGTCCATTTTTGTGGGAATTTCCTGAGATTTCCATCTCTGCGCCAAAAGAATCCTAGCTGCTGCGTTAAAATGTGCCAACAGATGTCTCATTTCTTTGGAATATTCCTCAGGAAATATGTTCAATAAAAATAGTTCTGGTTTGCAATGAATCTGTGTCTTCATATTCTTCTGTAACATTTCATCCACCATTTTCCAAAAGCCTTTCACCATCTCACATGTCCACCACATATGGTAAAAAGAACCAATCTGTTTAGTGCATTTCCAACATTTGTTAGACATATTAGTATAAATCTTACACAGTTTCTGTGTGGTCAAATACCATCTATAAAACATCTTATACAAATTTTCTTTAAAAGTTACTGACCTAGTTAATTTAGCATTAAGCTTCCACAATCTCTCCCATTCTTCTAATGTGATATTATAACATTTTTTTTTTGCCCATTGGACCATAAAGTCTTTTATAACTTCATCTTGTGTCTTCATTTGAAGTAAGCATGCATATAATTTGGAGATTAGCTTTTCTTGTGGACCCAAAAAAATTTCGTCAAATATTATATATTAAAACCTGTCGCCTTGTCTTTGGCATATCTGGATTCAACTTGCATTGTCTGTCACCAATTCATTTTAATATCCATATTTTCCAGCTCTTTTTTGGTTTTCAATTGATTATCTTTTCCCAACAAGTCATCATACCTATAATTCTGGTTTGATTTTAAAAGATTTGGATGGGTAAATGCTTCTACTGGGGAAACCCATCTTGGAATTTTTTGGTAAATTCTGGTCTTTAACCATGACCACGTATGGTACAAGGATTTTCGAAACCAGTGATTCTTAAAATAGGAATGGCCTTCAAGTCTTTGATACCACAAATATGCAAGCCACCCCATAGTCAAATCATGTCCTTCTAACAACAATTGTCTCTTGTCATTCAGCAGTATCCAGTCTCTTACCCATAGAAGTACAGAAGCTTTATAATACAATTGCCAGTCTGGAAGGCCCATACCTGCTCTTAATTTAGAGTCCTGAAATGTCTTTAATTTAATTCTAGATTTTTTGCCTTGCCAAACATATTTGGTGACCATCCTGTTCAGTTCTTGAAAAAATCCACTTTGTAAAAATATTGGAATAGTTTGAAACAGGAATAATAACCTTGGAAGGATATTCATCTTTATTAGAGCTATTCTTCCCATTAAAGATAGATTCAAATCATGCCATTTTTCCAAATCTTTTTTAATTTCTTTGTAATTTGTCATAATTATCTGCTTTTAAGTTACTACACTTATTTGAAATAACACCTAGATATTTAATTCTTTTTTCATACAAAAACCCTGATTTTTGCTGGAAGGATTGAATTTGTTCCATTGTCGTATTCTTTGTCAAAAATTTTGTTTTATGGTAATTAATCTTTAATCCTGCCCAGTAGCCAAATTGTTTAATCTTATTCCTGAGACAGTCTTCCATCGGTTGTTCTAGTATAAAGACCAAGTCATCTGTGAAGGCTCTGAGTTTATATTGTTCATCTTTTATCACAGCTCCCTTTATATTTGTATCTTCCCTTATTTGATTATTCAATACCTCTAAAGATAAGATAAAAAGTAGAGGTAACAATGGGCAACTTTGTCTTGTACCTTTTTGAATGTTGATTACATCTGTTAGTTCACTGTTCACTGTCACTCTTGCATTTTGTGAGGAGTATATTGCTTCTACTGCTCTCAAAAAGTTTTCACTGCATTCTCAGCGTCTAAACAAATTAAAGCCAGTTGTTTCTCTGGATGAGTCTCATAATATTCCAAGATATTACAAACTGTTCTAATATTATCTTTCAAATATCTTTTAGGAATCCTGCATGATCATAATGTATTATAGACTGTAAAACTTTCTTCAGATGTTGTGGCAGTATAGCAGCAAACTTTTTATAATCCATATTTAAAAGGGAAATTGGACGGTAGTTTTTGATACCTTTCAAATCATTGTTTTCTTTTGGAATCAAGGATATTGTAGCTTCTTGCCATGAAACTAGTATTTGGCCTTCCTCTTGAATCTTTTCAATAAGGTGCTTAAATGGTAAAAGTAAAGACTCTTCATACGCTTTGTAGAATTCTGCAGGTAATCCATCTGGACCTGGAGTTTTACCATTCTTTTGAGATGCCATTGCCTCTCCAAGTTCCCTTATCATTATTGACTAATTTAAAATTTTTTGTTGTTCTTCTGTAAATTTATTGAGATTATTTTGATTGATATATTCTTCTAAATCTGTTTTATGAACTTGCTTATCTTCATATAATTTTTTATAGAACTGTAAAGTACTGGGGTTGGCGCAGTAAGAGACCAGAGTCGGAGAGTGATTTCAGCAAGCTTTACTTCAGGAACACACACACAGACTGAGCTCTATTCAAACTTCCCGCTCTTTTATACAATTCTTGCCCCCTTCTGATTGGTCCTTAACGATCTACATGGATTGGCTATTTACAGGGCCCTAAGGGCCTATCAGGGTACAGTATGAGCATAGAAGTTGATTGGCTACTTATGTTTCAATCCTTCCCCTGATTGGGCATGCTTAGGCCTTCTCTGGAACCCTGGTGTGGAGTACAAGCTTTGGCTTGTTCAGCTTCCCTCCAAAAGTAACAGTTCCCTCCAAAAGTAACAGTTCTCCCATTTAAGCCTAGGACACAACACCCCTCCCCCCATAGTTCCAGCTATCAGGTGACATAGTCCTGGAGATATGCCGGAGGGCGGCGGTCTCGTGTCGAGCGTCGGAGCGCCGAGGGGACTGGGCGTTCTGACTCGGTTGGTGGTTCCACGGCTGCAGAGCTGGAGACATCTGGGACGGCGGCCCCGGGAGACCTGGGTTCAGCTGCGCGGTCGGGGGTCTCCTCCTGCTGGGCAGAAGCGGGCTCCACGGAACCCTGTTCTGTGTCAGGCTCTCGGGGACTTACGTTGTCCGGATCTGGAGCCTCTGACCTTGGCTCCCCGGCAGGCAGGTGACCTCGGAGTTGGTCGATGTGTCGCCTCAGGAGATGTCCACCCTCCAAGGTCACTGCATAGGAGACCGGTTTGGTGACGTGGTCCACCTTTCCTGGGAGCCAGGCGGGGCCAGTGGTGGCATAGTTCCGTGCCCACACTGTCTCACCTGGGTAGAACCCTCTGGGGGCTTTAAGGTGTTCCGGCGCCGGTCGCCTGTCTGGGGCTTGGTCAGGGTGCAGCTTGTCCAGCAGGGTGCAGATGAGGCGGCCCATGAGGAGTTCTGCTGGACTGCGACCTGTGGAGGCGGTAGGTGTGGTCCGGTAGGCCATTAGGAAACACGCCATGTCTTTTGGACAGTCTGAGGGGCCCAGACGGTTCAAGGCCTCCTTTGCCGTGCGCACCATCCGCTCTGCCTGGCCGTTGGTGGCTGGATGAAACGGGGCAGAGCGAATGTGCCTGATAAGGTTCTTGGCCAAGAAGTCCTGGAACACTGCGGACGTGAATGCTGTGCCGTTGTCGGTGACGATGGTCTCCGGCAACCCGTGGGTTGCAAAGATGGCCCTCAGAGCCGTGATGGTCGCCTGCGATGATGGCGAGGGCACCTGGACCACCTCCAACCACTTGGAGTATGAATCCACTAGTATGAGTAGAGTCCGCCCATGGAAGGGGCCAGCAAAGTCCATATGCAGTCTTGACCAGGGGGTTTTGGTGGATTCCCATGATTGCACTGGGCCACGTGGGGGGTCAGGCCTTGACACCTGGCATGTCGGGCACCTTTTAACCCAAGCCTCAATTTCTGCATCGAGGCCGGGCCACCAGACATAGCTCCGTGCGAGAGCCTTCATGCGGACTATGCCCGGGTGTGCCTCGTGCAGGGCTCTCAGCACTTGGTCTTGCAAGGGTTTGGGGATGACGACTCTGTTGCCCCATAGTAGGCAGCCTTTGTGGGTGGATAGTTCGTCTTTCCGGGCTGCAAACGGAGTAAATTCCGGCCCAGTCGAGCCCTTGGGCCACCCCCTCCCCACTCAGTCCAAGACACGCGAGAGGACTGGATTACGAGCGGAGCGGGCAGCAACGTCGCGGGCGAGCAATGGCCTGTCCGGAAGCATGTCCATCAGTAGGATCTGATGAGCCGGGGCTGGATCGGGATCCACGTCAGGCAAGGGCAAGCGGCTCAGGGCGTCAGCATGGCCCATTGCCTTGCCCGGGCGATGCACTAGGGTGTAGGTGTAGCCGGCTAGAAAAATGGACCAACGGAGGACCCGTGGGGACAACACCTGAGGGGTCTGCCGGTCCGATGCAAAGAGGCCCAAGAGGGTTTTGTGGTCCGTATAGAGGGTAAAGGGCCGGCCGTAGATGTAATCATGAAATATTTTGACGCCGGCCACAACTGCCAACCCTTCTTTGTCGATTTGGGCGTAGTTCCGCTCCGCCGACGAGAGGGTCCGCGAGTAGTACGCGATAGGGACTTCGGTCCCATCAGGGAGTCGGTGGCCCAGAACTGCCCCCACGCCATAAGGGGATGCGTCGCATGCAAGGACCAAGGGCAGGGTCTCGTCGAAATGGGCAAGGACGGAGTTGGACATCAGGAGGCCCTTAATATCCTGGAAGGCTTTAGCGTGCTGGCGGCCCCATGCCCAGGGTCGGTTCTTGTCTAGAAGTCGGTGCAGGGGTTCGGCCACTGCTGCCTTGTGGGGGAGAAAAGCATGATAAAAGTTTAGGAGGCCGAGGAAGGCCTGGAGTTCTTGCTTGTTGGTGGGCGCTGGAGCATCTCTGATGGCACGCAGCTTGGCATCGGAGGGGTGGACCCCCTGGGCATCGATGGAGAACCCCAGGAATTCCACCCGATCCACGCCCAGGAGGCACTTCTCCCGTATGACCTTGAGGCCGGCTGTTTCAAAACGTTGTAGGACTCCTCTAAGGCAGGCGGCGAATTCTTCAGGCGAGGCTGCCGCGATCAGCACATCATCGAAGAATGGAGTGACTCCGGGAAGTCCTTTTAAAAGAGAGTCCATGAGTTCCTGGAACAACCCCGGAGCCACACTCACGCCAAATTGCAACCGCTTTACTCTAAAGGCCCCCCGGTGGGTCACAATTGTTTGGGCGTTGGCCGTGGCCTCATCCACCGGCAGCTGTTGGTAAGCTTGGGCCAAGTCCAACTTGCCAAAAAATTTTGTGCCGGCTAGGGTGGCTAAAACATGGCTGACGATGGGCACAGGGTATGCGTGGGCCTGAAGAGCCTTGTTGAGGGTGCACTTATAGTCTGCACAAATCCACACCTCCCCACTGGGCTTGACTGGAGTCACGATGGGAGTTTTCCAGGTTGCGTGGGTGACAGGCTCTAGTATTCCCTGTGCAATCAGTTTATCCAGTTCCTCCTCAATTTTAGGCTTGAGCGCGAATGGAACTCGCCGCGCTTTAAGCCTAATAGGCCACACTGTGGGGTCGAGGTGTAGTGTAACCGGGGGACCCGTGTAGCAGCCCAAGGTGCCATCGAAAACGGCCGGGAACTCTTCGCAATCCTTGTTAAAGTCCACTCCGACAGTCTTATTGACCCCCCTGATCTCTATTCCCAGGGGCTTGAACCAGTCGAGACCCAAAAGGTTTGTAAGGTGGTTCTTGACCACTAGCACTTGTAGCTGGCCCTTGAACCCCTTGTATTGGACTGGGACCGGGCCCACTCCCAAGATAGGCACCTTATTCTTCTGGAAGTCCACTAAGGTGAACCCCGGGTCCCTGAGACGAGGCCTCAGCCTGGTGGGGATTTTAAAAAATGTCTCTGCCGCTATAACAGATGATGCTGACCCAGAGTCCACCTCCATTTGGCAGGGCACCCCCCCGATCCCTACATTGACCCGGATTTTGGAGGGCCTGACTGGCGAGGGTAGGTACTGTACCGGGTATGGGTGGGCGTGGAGAGCGTCGGTCTCGAAGTCTGGCTGGCCTTCGGAGTGCGCAGATCTTTGCGGGGCGCGTGCTCGGGATTTGGATCTGCAGGCGCAGGCGATGTGGCCTTCCTTGTTGCAGAATCGACAGGTGGCATTCCGGAATCGGCAGGTCTTCCGCTCGTGCTGGCCCCCGCAACTTGCACATGCAGGTAGTGTCTTGTGTCTCATGCCCTGTGGGACATGGGTGGTCTTCCTTCCTGCTGAACGATAGCCGGTTTGTAGAGCTTTGTCCTCGTCTGAGTCCTCTGTAGATGGTTCAGGGTTGATCTGGTGTGCCGCAGCCTGTCTTGTCAGCCGTGGCTCTGCTGATCTGCCCTTCTCCCAGCTGGTGGCCACATCGATTGCCTTTGTTAGGTCGCACTCGGAGAGGGACAGGAGTTTCTGTACTAGTTTTTCATCCCTCAAGCCCCATACAAACTGGTCGAGAAGGGCTTTGTTGAGGTCTGCGAAACTGTATCGGCTTGCCACCCGGCGCAGGCTTGTCAAGAACGCCATCGTGGTTTCGCCTGCCTTCTGTGTCCTTTGTCGGAAGTCCCAGTGCCGGGTGAGCTTGGTTGGCTGGGGCTGGAAATACTTCTCCAGAGCGCTGATGATGTCGTCCACCGGCATCTCTGAGAGCTTCCTGGGTTGGAGAAGAGCCCTGGCTAAGTCCACGGTCTCCGTGCCACACGTACTGATAAGCAGAGCTCTCTGCATGGTAGTCTCTGTAATCTTCCGGAAGGTCAGGTATGACTGGAAGCCTTCGACCCACGAGTCCCACAGCTCGGGGCGATTGATGCTGAAGGGCTGTAGGAGGTTGGCTGGAGCCTCCATTCTTGGCAGCGTGTCTGGGCGGCTTGCGAGCTGGGGTGTGCGCAGAACGGAGGTGCGGACCCAGATGGCTTGGATTTAGCCACCTTTCCGTGTTCCTGGTTCTGTTGCTGGTTCTTACTGGCATCCCATCCTCGTCGCCAGTGTAAAGTACTGGGGTTGGCGCAGTAAGAGACCAGAGTCGGAGAGTGATTTCAGCAAGCTTTACTTCAGGAACACACACACACAGACTGAGCTCTATTCAAACTTCCCGCTCTTTTATACAATTCTTGCCCCCTTCTGATTGGTCCTTAACTATCTACATGGATTGGCTATTTACAGGGCCCTAAGGGCCTATCAGGGTACAGTATGAGCCTGGATGTTGATTGGCTACTTATGTTTCAATCCTTCCCCTGATTGGGCACGCTTAGGCCTTCTCTGGAACCCTGGTGTGGAGTACAAGCTTTGGCTTGTTCAGCTTCCCTCCAAAAGTAACAGTTCCCTCCAAAAGTAACAGTTCTCCCATTTAAGCCTAGGACACAACAAGAACTGTTCCACAATTTGACGTATTTCTTGCTTTTGAGCTTTCTCTTTGTTGTTCTCATCTTTCAAAGTCGTAATTATTCTTTTGGACTTTTCTTTTCTCATCCTATAAGCCAACCACCTTCCAGCTTGTTGGCATGTTCAAAAATTTTTTGTCTAGCATGCCTCAATTAACATAAGAACATAAGAGAAGCCATGTTGGATCAGACCAATGGCCCATCCAGTCCAACATTCACACACACACACACATATATATACTGTGGCTAATAGCCACTGATGGACCTCTGCTCCATATTTTTATCTAATCCCCTCTTAAAGCTGGCTATGCTTGTAGCCACCACCACCTCCTGCGGCAGTGAATTCCACATGTTAATCACCCTTTGAGTGAAGAAGTACTTCCTTTTATCCATTTTAACCTGACGGCTCAGCAATTTCATTGAATGCCCATGAGTTCTTGTATTGTGAGAAAGGGAGAAAAGTTCTTCTTTCTCTACTTTCTCCATCCCATGCATTATCTTGTAAACCTCTATCATGTCACCCCGCAGTCGACATTTCTCCAAGCTAAAGAGCCCCAAGCATTTTAACCTTTCTTCATAGGGAAATAGGCTCAATTCCGCAGGGCCTGTAAGACGACCCTCTTCCGGCTAGCTTACACCTAGCCGGGATGGAACCTGACGTAACTGGCCTGCCATCTGTTTATATAAAATGACAAGTTATTGGTTTTAAGCTGCATTGTTTTTATGAATTGAAATGTATTGGTTTTAATGTTTAAATGTGTAGTATTTAATTGTTTATATTTAAATTGTTAAATTGTTAACTGTTGGAAGCCGCCCTGAGCCACTTGTGGGAAGGGCGGGATACAAATCCCGAATAAATAAATAAATAAATAAATAGGGGAAGTTTTCCAAACCTTTCATCATTCTAGTTGCCCTTTTCTGGACTTTTTCCAATGCTATAATATCCTTTTTGAGATGCGGTGACCAGAATTGCACACAGTATTCAAAATGAGACCACACCATCGATTTATACAGGGGCATTATGATACTGGCTGATTTGTTTTCAATTCCCTTCCTAATAAGCATGGTGTTGACCTTTTTTATTGCAGTCACACATTGTCTTGACATTTTCAGTAAGTTATCTACCAGGACCCCAAGATCTCTCTCTTGGTCAATCTCTGCCAGTTCACAACCCATCAACTTGTATTTGTAGCTGGGATTCTTGGCCCCAATGTGCATTACTTTGCACTTGGCCACATTGAACCTCATCTGCCACGTTGACGCCCACTCACCCAGCCTCAACAGATCCCTTTGGAGTGCCTCACAATCCTCTCTGGTTCTTACCGCCCTGAACAATTTAGTATCATCTGCAAACTTGGCCACTTCACTGCTTACTCCCAATTCCAGATTATTAATGAACAAGTTAAAGAGCATGGGACCCAGTACTGAGCCCTGAGGCACCCCACTGCTTACCATCCTCCACTGTGAAGACTGCCCATTTATACTCACTCTTTGCTTCCTATTAATTAGCCAGTTTTTGATCCACAAGAGGACCTGTCCTTTTACTCCATGACTCTCGAGCTTACTAAGGAGCCTTTGATAAGGAACTTTATCAAAAACTTTCTGGAAGTCAAAGTAAACAACATCTATTGGGTACCCTTTGTCCACATGTTTGTTCACCCCCTCAAAGAACTGTAACAGGTTAGTGAGACAAGATCTTCCCTTACAGAACCCATGCTGAGTATTCCTCAATAACTTGCATTCATCAATGTGCCTACTCATTCTGTCCTTGATAATGCTTTTTACCAAATTTTCCAGTATTGAAATCAGACTGACTGGCTTGTAATTTCCCGGATCTCCTCTGGAACCCTTTTTAAAGATGGGGGTGACATTTGCTACCTTCCAGACCTCAGGAACGGAGGCAGATTTCAATGAAAGATTACATAGTTTTGTCAGGAGATCCACAAGTTTAACTTTGAGTTCTAGCAGAACTCTTGGATGTATGCCATCTGGACCTAGTGACTTATTAGTTTTTAATTCGTCTATCAGTTGTAGGACCTCCTCTCTTGTCACCTCAATTTAACTCAGGTCTTTCAACACCCCTTCCAATAAAAGTGGTTCTGGAGCAGGCAAACACTTCTCATCTTCCACAGTGAAGACGGAGGCAAAAAATGCATTCAGCTTCTCAGCCATTTCCCTATCCTCCTTCAGTTATCCTTTCACCCCTTGGTCATCCAAGGGCCCCACTGCCTCCCTGGCTTAATCTCCACCTCCTCCATAAAAATCAAGTTAAATTTGTGTTGCATTTCTTTCACCTTTTTAAAAAATTCATATTGTGTTGGCTGTTTTTTTAAGATCCTTTTCAGCTTCTCCAGCTTGTGACATTAAATTTTGAAAATATTCAGTTCTTTTTTTCTTTTTCTTGATACTATATCTAATTGTAAGGCCCCTATAATAAGCTTTAGCAGTGTCCCAAACTACTTGCATCTTAACCTCTTGTGTTGTGTTCTGTTTAAAAAAAGACTCCATTTTGACCTTGGATTCTTTAAGAAAGTCTTTATCTTTCAAAATTGAAATATTTAATCTCCATGATCTTCTCATCCGTGGGCCTTTAAGCTTTATCATTACAGGGCTATGATCAGAAATAACTCTTGTTTGAATTTCTGCATCAACTAAGTCTTTAATCAAGCTTGCAGAGAGCCAACACATATAGATTCTTGACCAAGTTTGATGACTAGAGGAATAATAAGTAAAGTCTTTGGAGTTGGGATATCTTGTTCTCCATGCATCCACCAAATCCATTTCTTCTGCTAATTTCCAAAAACTTATTGGCAGTTGGGGACCTTTACTTTTAGTCCGTTTGTGCATTTTTTTTGTCCAGTTGTCTATCAGAAACGGCATTGAAATCTCTTATTGGGCAGTATTCTAAATACTCCAAATTTAAGACGCAAATCTTGAAAAAAATTCTCTTGATGATCATTTGGGGCATAGATATTTGCAAGTAATTTTTTTTTTATCCCCTGTAATTTCCACTAATAAAATTCTTCCATCTTCAGAAGCATACTGCAGTTGTGGGTTAAATTTATTTTTAATATATGCTGCCACTCCCCTTTTCTTTTTGTACAAGTCTGTTGCTGTGAATAAATTACCAAGTTTTTTATTTTTCAAAAAATGTTGACCTTTAGTTAGAATATGAGTTTCTTGTAAGCAAATTATGTCCATTTCCATTTTTGTCAAGTATCTAAAAGACTTCCTCCTTTTGGCAGGAGAGTTAAGTCCATTCACATTAATTGAAACTATTGAAGCCATTATGGGTTTTGCTTATCATTATCTTTTTTGGAATGCTGTCTTGTCTGGTATCTCCGTGGTTCATTTGGATTTTCTTCACCAGAACTGTTCCAGCTATCTAAGGCCCCTCCCTCGGCTGATCACTTGCTCTCAGCAGGTAAAACTGCACCATGGGGCCGCACTGCACTCACAGTCTGTCAGGACCAGCATCCTGAAAGGGCAGCCCCCTGTCGCTGACCTCTCTCCCATCCAGAAAGTGGGGAGGGAAGGAGTCAGTGGCAGTGGGGCTGCCCTTTCAGGACACTGGTCCTGACAGACTGTGAGCGAGGCCCCGTTTTACCCGCCGAGTGAGTCATCACCGGCGGGAGGGAGGCTTTAGATAGCCAGAACACGGTGCTAGAGCCAGTTCCGACAATGAAATTGACATGGGGTGGGGAAGGGAGGGGGAGGAGGCACGGCAGGGAGGAGAGGAGGCATGGGGAGCCATGGGGGGGGAGCATGGAGCCATGGGGGGAGGCGCGGGGGTGCCTTGGGGGGTGCTCCAGGCAACAAGTCTACCTAGGGCACCATGGGGTGTTGGGGCGCCCCTGCTTGTAGATCTTCTGAATGACATCCACGTGCAGTTGTATCAAGGCATTTCAGCACTTCTGATCTTGTTGGATCTTTCTGCATTATTTGATGGCCACTTGATTTTGGTTCAGTGCTTGAACTTCCTTGGAATTCGTGGTAAAGTAGGGTTGCCATGTCCCCTTGATGCTCCAAAAGGGAAATTTGGGGGGGGGGGCATGATGTCACACAGTGCTCTGGTTTTGGGGCAAACTCTGTTGTAAAATTGGGCTTAAACCATAGAGTTTTCCCTCCAAACCAGAATGTTCCTCCTCAGCATCCCCAATGTGATAATGTCACATCTGGCTAATGACATCACTTTGTGAGATGACTTTCCTGTTTAGGGATGGGGTTTTTCCCACTGGCCAGCTGGTCTGTGGTGGGGATAAACCTCAGAAATTGGGAATCCCTTGCTGGGACCTGGAGGCTGGCAAGCCTATGGCACAGCCTTATCTTGATTTGCCTCATTTCAGAGGGTGTTATTTGGGGCAAGGGGTCTTCTGGGTGGCCTTTGGTCTACGGGGTATCCCAGGGATTGGTCCAGTCCTCAGTGCTGTTTAACTTGCAAGGGTGGAATTCTAGCAGGAGCTCCGTTGCATATTAGGTCACACGTTCCTGATGTAGCCAAACCTCCAAGAGCTTACAAGGCTCTTTTTTGTAAACTCTTGGAGGATTGGCTACATCAGGGGTGTGTGGCCTAATATTCAAAGGAGCTCCTGCTAGAATTACACCCCTGTTAACATGTATATATGTCCTCTAGTGGAGCTTGTCAGGAGGTTTGGGGTTGGTTGCCACCAGTATGCTGATGACATCTCTGTTTTCCCCCAACATGACATATCTCAATGGCTGACAGCACCCTCCCCTTCCTCACCTTCCAGACCTCTGCTGGTTTCCAGGCTGTGCTTGGCAACCCTAACATAACCCTTCAACGGTGAGTGGTGTCAGGTCACCCACAGAGCTTCAGTTAGCAGAATGGGGATTCAAACCTGCGTCTCCCAGATCCTAGTCTGACACTCTAACCAGTGAACCACACTGGCTTTTTTTGGAATGTCTGTTTTGGCAGCATTGTACTTACTGATAGACATGGACAAAATCTAGCTGAAAGCAAGCACTTTAAGATCCTGTCAATGTCAGAATTAAGCATGCATTCAGCTCTCTGTCATTGCATTCAATGAGAATCAAAAGTGTTTGAACATTGGGTGGATGGGGCCCATTTTCTTCTTTATAGATTTGGACAGTTGCCTCACACAAGCTGTGTTAGTGCCAAGGTTAAAGCCAGCCTGGCTGTGTTTTTATTTGAGATTATTTTAAATCCTAATTTCAATTACATTTTGTACTAATGGCATTGCTGCCTGTAATGCTCCCTAATGCTTGAATTGACACAACATGCTGACTCTTTTGACCTTTCCACTTCAGTTCTGGCATGCAGTCATCCCATTACATAATCCTGTTTCTGCACTTCCAGTGCAAAGCTGCATCCATTGACTGGTAGTAATTAAAAGCCTATCCATTGCAGGAATGGGTGAAAACAGAAACTGAAAAAAATTGCTAGTGCTGGGGAAGGATATTGGCAACCATTTACATGGTTAATATTAGATAATTCAGGAAGCATTGCATAAGTTGCCCCATGTTTAAACCCTGGCTCTTTTGTAGATAACAGTGCCTCTTGTTAGTCTCCCTTTGGTTTTGTGACCTCAAAAAGAAGACAAACTATTAAGGATTATTGGCCAAGTTATCTTCCAACACAAGACTCAATTTCTTGAAGTTGTATGCGATTTCGTTTTAAATCATAGGAGCTGGGGCTCTAAATTTATTACTGCTAATGCAAACTACTGTTTCTATCCAGCTTTTGTTCTCTGCCCACCATTTACCAAATGTTGCATTTTTATTATAGAAACCTTTTTTTAAGGGTTTTTTTTACGATAAAACTTTTAAAGCCAAACTGAATCTGTCACTGATTCATTAGGTATCTAAGTTCCAGGCATAAGTATTGGGACTGGGCAATTCAAAAACTAGTTTCTGATACCTAGGTAAATCTGAAACCAAATTGGGTTCAATTTTGTAGACCTATTGACTGCCGAACTCCTAGATTTTTACCTCTAGAAGCTGAAGTATACCAGCTATGGCCATTATTCAGTAATCATTAAGTGTAACAATGATCTGTTATCTCAGAGCTAGAGTGGCGTATTGTGTTGGAACTGGGAGATGCAGGCTGAAATCCCCCCTCAGTCATAAAGCAGAGTGGACCAGTCAATTCACTTTCTTGTTCAGTATTACATACCTCATAGGGTAGTTCTGCAGATAACATGGGTACAGGAGAATAATGTACACTCTCTGATCCGCCTTGGAAAATAGGTGGGATTTAAAATGCACTAGACAGAAATGTGAAAGCCTGCTTATTTTATTTACATATTTTTAGCCCACCTCTGTCCCCATAGGGACCTGCATTGGCCAACAGCTATTTAAAAAAGAGGTGGTATCAACATTGGATCATCCTAAACCATGCTTTCCCCTTTGTTTTTAACAAGGGGATACAGCTCCAGAACATTCTTTGTTGATAGGGTTGTGAAGTCCAATTCAAGAAATATCGGGAGACTTTGGGGGTGGAGCCAGGAGACATTGGGGGTGGAGCCAGGAGTAAGGCTGTGACAAGCATAATTGAACTCTGAAGGGAATTCTGGCCATCACATTTAAAGGGACTGCACACCTTTTAAATGCCTTCCCTCCAGCATTGATGTAAGATAGGGGCACCTCCTTTTGGGGCTCTTAGAACTGGACTCCCTAGTGCAATCTTTTGGAAACCTGAGGGATATTTTGAGGAGAGGAACAGGATGATATGCTGAAATTTTGGTGCCTCTATCTCAAAAAACAGCCCCTCCAGAGACCCATGGATCAATTCTCTATTATTCCCTATGGGAATTGGTTTCCATAGGGAATAATGGAGTGCCCAGCAGACATTTCCCCTCCCCCCCGCTTTCTGATGACCCTGAAGCGGGGGGAGGGCCTCCAAACCGGGGGATCCCCTGCCCCCACCTGGGGATTGGCAACCCTATTTGTTGGGCATATGATATTGAATTTTGCTGCTGCTACTTCATTTGCCAATGCAAGGCATCAGCATAGAGGTGAAGAGGTAAAGCATAATGGATAATAGAGTCTTTCTGTGAAACCAGACATTCAAGCTCTGTGTATGTGTGACTGCAGCCTCTCTTTGGTTTCCAAGACAGAGTAGTGTTCCAAGATAGAGTACTATACAGCTGGTCCTCCCACTTCCTGTTATGTTGGCAGAAAGAGAAAATGTAGGCACAATCTAATGGCTTTATGCAAAGCAGACAACAAAACGTTGTTGTCTCTTGTTTTAAGAATAAAAAACCATCAAGGACTTAGTTACAGATCTTGTAGCACGTAACAGACTTCCATTAGTGTGTGGTCTTATCCAGTGAATAAAAGTCATCTTGTTCCCTGTAAACTAAACAAAATGGCCGCAAGGCTTCCTAAAGCTGCTGCGCCTTGACAGCTGAGCTGATGCATTCAGGGAGAAGCACATCATTTCTGCAAAATCCCTTTCTTACTCCCTCAGGACTGACTGACTGACTTGGGTCTTAGAAGAACCAAACCATAAACCTGGCTTCACTTTTGAAGAAGAGTTGCAATATTGTTTAGACACATAAACACATGAATGATATTTTTAAAATATGGTTAAATATAAAGTTGTCAAAAAATCACTATCTGTTGACAGAATGAGTTCATGTTTCAGTCCATTATAAGCATAGTTACAAAATTCAGCTGCTCAGCCAATACATTTGCTGACCTAATTTTTAGTCACAAAAGCTTCAATTAAGGGAGGGGATGGGGGCAGGGATCATTCATGGCCCACAACTTCCCTGATTCCTCATGCTTCAGAAGAGCAGTAAATCCAGGCTTCTTCCAGGTAGATGTTAAGTCATTCAGCTGTTCTCTTTGCTGTACTGAGAACAGTAAGCAGACCTTGAAAGAGGAAATAAATAGAGCAGCAATAAAAACTTCTCTCCCTTCACATCTAAACATCTGTTCTAACTTCTGAAAACTAGTCCATTGCAAAAATAAAATGCCATGCAAGGATATTGGTGGCAGCCCTGGCAACGATAAAAGCTATCCCCAACTGCTGTTAATTCAAGTTAACTGAGATGCAGGTTTCTCTCCCTCCCCCAGGTTTTGGTGATTACAAGATGGCCCTGCAACTAGTAAATGAACACTGTCCACTTTTGCATCTGGTCAGCCTCCCTAGTCTTGGGTCTCCTCTTGAATGGACATAGTGGTCTGTCTGAGTTGCTGGTGTCTTCAGTCATTCCAATACATTTTCTCCATTTGAGTGCGGAGAAACAACACTCCCCTCTGAGAACTCCCCTCTGTGATAGGGAACCTACAGGTGGGGCCTGGATATCTCCAGGAATCACAACCGATCGTCAGATGGCATGGATCCATTCCCTTGGAGAAAATAACTGCTTTGGAGGATGGACTCTATAGCATTATGCTCCATGGAGGTCCTCCCCTCCCCTTCCTAGGCTCCACCCCCAATATCTCCAGAAATTTTCCAACCCAAAGTTGGCACCACTGCTTTGTTAATAGATGTGGTTAACAAATTAATGGCTTCACCACAGTTTAAGGACTTTTTTATTGCTGCTCAGACTTGACTACTGTAGGTAATTGAGGTTTGCATCACTTTTCTACCTGCTATCTCTTCCTAAAGCTGCTGCTGAATGAACCTTGTATTTATATAGCAGTGGAACCCATGCCAAAAAAGCTCTCTCTAAGGCTTTTGCTGAAAATGCTTTCTAAAATACAGGCATAGAATTGCATACAAATCTCCAGAGAAATCTTGTTAAAATGCAGTCCCCCCTGCCAATCAGCTCAATACACAAACAGAGGGTATCAGTCCAACCAATACATGGTCAATTTTTCTGCAACAATGTTTAATAGAGTTGGATGGGTGAAAAGCAAGGCTAATTTGGCCAGGATGAAAAAATAGTGATGGGGGGTGGAGTTCCTGCCTCCACATATGCATTGTTAATTTTTATTGTGCATATTTTGATCTTCCTCAAACAGTAAATAGTTTATTGTGATGGTAAAGGAAGCAGATATTTACAGCTAAGTATAGCCACCAAGGAGTAAGAAGAGCCACACTGGGTAGCTACTATTTATCTGTAGTGGAACAAAGTTGGAATCCGGTAGCACCTCTATGACTAGCAAAGTTTTATTCAGAATGTAAGCTTTTGTGTTCATGCACACTTCAGACAATTAAATGGGGTACAATGTCTGATGAAGTCTGCATGCACACCAAAGCTTACATTTTGAATATACTTTGTTGGTCTTAAAGGTGCTACTAGACTATGTTCTATTGCTTCAGACCAACACAGCTGCCCTCCCGGATCTATCTGGGGGAGGGACGGTGGCTCAGTGGTAGAGCATCTGCTTGGTAAGCAGAAGGTCCCAGGTTCAATCCCTGGCATCTCCAAAAAATGGTCCAGGCAAATAGGTGTGAAAAACCTCAGCTTGAGACCCTGGAGAGCCGCTGCCAGTCTGAGTAGACAATACTGACTTTGATGGAACAAGGGTCTGATTCAGTATAAGGCAGCTTCATATGTCCATATGTCATATGTCCATCTATTCATTCGTAGTACTATATCACTGCCTATATGTCTCCTGGCATCTGCTGTGGCAACTGCTGATTTCTCTGCTCTGCTTCCTGACCCCTTCCACGACCCTTCCTTATTCCTTTTTTGTTTGCTCCTTCTTTGTTCTCCTTTGCACCCATTCACAGTCTCTCCATACTTCATCTGTACTCCATGCCATTTTTCCAGCCATCTTCAATGTGTTTTAAAAGTAATGGAAGGATTAAAAGTCTGTGGCTAGAGCTTAAAGGGGAAAAAGAAAAGCATGGCATACCGTTGTCTCACCAGTATGCCTACAGAAGTGACGCAGGACACTCTAATGTTCTGCAAAACCTCTGTGATAAAACCACAGTGTTTTTGCACAAATGCTAGAAGATGCCTAGCGATGCACTGACATTACTTTTGAGCACGGAGAGTGAGGTCAGCATGTTGCTGGCAACATCATTATATTGCCAGCAAGGCCCCCCCACCTGGTAAGTCTCCTGCCAGGAGCCAGACTGTGCTTGACAGCTGTAAGCATGAGCTCTTTTACTCGCTTGGCATATAAAATTTAGATTCTGGGGAGTGGTTTGCATATACAGTGCCACCATATTTATGGTAGTCTTTTTTTTTAAATTCTACATTTTTATACTTTGGTGTCTGTTTTCTGTTTGCTTGCCTGTTTGCTTGCCAACCTCTTTTGGATAGAACATTACAAATAAATAAATGAGGGTTTTGAGAAAGAGATTAACTTACTTTCTTTCAAACTGCTCTCTTGCAACATCCATTAGGGTTGCCAAGTCCAATTCAAGAAATATCTGGGGACTTTGGGGGTGGAGCCAGGAGACTTTGGGGGTGGAGCCAGGAGACATTGGGGTGGAGCCAAGATCAAGGCTGTGACAAGCATAATTGAACTCCAAAGGGAGTTCTGGCCATCACATTTAAAGGGACGGCACACAATTCCTTCCTTCCATAGGAAATAATGAAGGATAGGGGCACCTTATTTTGGGGCTCATAGAATTGGACCCCCTGGTCCAATCTTTTTGAAACTTGGGGGGTATTTTGGGGAGAGGCACTAGATGCTATACTGAAAATTTGGTGCCTCTACCCCAAAAAACAGCCCTCCCAGAGCCCCAGATACCCGTGGATCAATTCTCCCATGATTTTCTATGGGAATAAATCTCCATAGGGAATAACAGAATTCTCAGCAGACATTTCCCTCCCCTCCCCCCGCTTTCTGACAACCCTGGAGCGGGGGGAGGGCCTCCAAACCAGGGGATCCCCTGCCCCCACCTGGGGATTGGCAACCCTAACATCCATTGATTTCAGTGTTTTTATTTTTTTATTAATATGGGTGGCTGTACTTAAACAAGAAAAAGTTTCTAACTTATAGGCTTTCAAAATGAATTGGTAAACATTTGAAATATTGGCTTTATTTTAAAGAAATCTCAATACTTTCCATACTATGAATAATATAATTTTTGGGAAATGCTAGGTTTGTCAACCCTGTGCCGTGATATCACTTCTAAGTTACACCAAATGTGATGTCACTACATTACTGCCAACATCACAGTGTCTCTAAAGTGGCTCCCCTTGCACTAGTAAAGTCTCCTGCTGTATCTGTATGTGTACCTGAGGAAAGTGTTGCATCTAATTAGGCCTTAAATCAGCACATGAAGCTGTTTTATACTGAGTCAGACAAATGGTCCATCAGAGGCCATATTGTCTACCCTCCAGGCACTCAGATAGAGGCCTTTCTCATCACCTATCAATTGCCTGATACTTTTAACTGGAAATGCTGGGAACTGAACTTGGGACCTTCTGCATGCCAAGCTGATGTTCTACCACTGAGCCATGGCTCCCTCGCTGCAATTGATAAGGGTGAAGTCTGTAGCACATCATTTAATTTGATGGTTGCACCCAGGGCTTTTTTTGTAGCAGGAACTCCTTTGCATATTAGGCCACCTCTCCCCCCCCCCCCCGCCCCGATGTAACCAATTCTCCAAGAGCTTACAGTAGGTCCTGTAAGAAGAATCCTGCAAGCTCTTGGAAGATTGGCTACATCAGAGGTGTGTGGCCTAATATGCAAAGGAGTTCCTGCTACAAAAAAAGCCCTGGTTGCACTTGCTGGTTTCTTGAAATCTGTCTACATAAAGTATCCAAAAAGCATCTATATTAGCTACAACATAGTTTTGGACTGTCCCAAGTGAACTGTTTTTTTCCTTTTGAAACAGGAACTTTTTGTTCTAATTTTATGCATAATTTTCTCTTCGTTTATTTTTTTATTCAGTGTGATTCTCTGGGATAATGAAAAATGATTGTTAACTACTAATACTTTTTTTTTACATTGTGTTACAAAGAAAGGTGTGTATGTATTTATTCTTCAATTCTTTTCCATACCTGGGGGAAACGTAAAATTTTTCCCCTTGAATTGTAATTGCAGCTTTCCCCCTCGCTATTACTAGGCTCGTGTGTCTGTTACTATGACGACAACCTTCAGCATATTGTGCTTATTTTACAGTCACTAATAGGAGTAAAAGAGCAGATGCATAATTATGCTATTCTTGCTCAATCCATTAGATTGCAGATGGTATTATAAAACCCTTTCATTTAGAAGAATACATTTTGACTGTTTGTTTATTAATTTCCCTACAGACAGATGATTCACTGAGAGCCGCAGATACTTGTGGAGAAATTTATGTGTGCTGTATATAGATGAGAGGGTCATAGAACCTACATTTACTATCCAGAAAGTTAAAGTGTAAGGATTCTTTAAAAATCAAAAGACAATTAAACCTTAGAATTTACAAACAAATATTAACTGTACAGCTGGTCTTACTGCTTTGGAGACAAAGACTGAATCCTAAGAACACTTTCCTAGAAGTAGGCCCCATTGAATCAAATGGGCTTACTTCTGAGCAGATGTGTTCTTGAGGTCACAATTTGAGCAGTCTCTCCAAATCTAGTGGATGGATAAGTAATGTTATTCCTCCATTCCAGGTGTAGTTGCAGGTGTTTAGTAGAGTTCAGTAGAGTTCATATGTGGTTTGCACATGTGGACTGATTCTGTTTCTTTGGACCAAAACTCTACAGTTTATGGACTGAAAATGAAGCAATCCCATGACCCCAGTGTAAATTATTGTTAGAATTTGTGGACATACATTCATTCAGAATTGTATCCAAAATCTAGACCAGAATCTTTAATCATAGATGAGATCATGCCATACAGACAAGCAGTGGCTAGGGTTGCCAAGTCCAATTCAAGAAATATCTGGGGACTTTGGGGGTGGAGTCTGGAGACTTTGGGGGTGGGGCCAGGAAACATGGGGGCGGAGCCAGGAGCAAGGGTGTGACAAGCATAATTGAACTCCAAGGGAGTTCTGGCCATCATATTTAAAGAGACAGCACACCTTTTAAAATGCCTTCTTTCCATAGAAAATAATGAAGGATAGGGGCACCTTCTTTTGGGGCTCATAAAATTGGACCCCCTGGTCCAATCCTTTTGAAACTTGGGAGGTATTTTGGGGAGTGGCACTAGATGCTATACTGAAAATTTGGCACCTCTACCTAAAAAAACAGCCCCCCCCCAGAGCCCCCAATACCCGCAGATCAATTCCCCATCATTCCCTATGGGAATTGTTCATGGAGGTGCATGATGGCTGTGGGGGTGGGGCTTCCCCCGCCGGCCAGCTGGCTGGGGGAGGGGGGAAGCCTGTAAAACCAGGGGATCCCCCGCTGGGACCTGGGGGTTGGGAAGCCCAGCAGTGGCAGGTTATATCCTTGTCGAGTCAAAGGTCAGGAGCCAGAGGGTCAGAGCTAGGTAGAGTGTTGGAAGACAGGCATGACAAGTACTGAGAAATCAATGACATTGTAATAGAGAGAAATCTGGTAATTCAGTCATGATTGTCCAACTTAAATCTTCACAACAAGTGGTTATGAATTGGCCTCCACATGACAATCACAATGAAAAGCCTCTTGGGATGTCCCACCTGTGGTAGATGATCCACAGAGCAGCTGTTACATTTATAGTGGCTTGCAGTGTGGAGCACTGCATTCATAGGGTGAGTTTCTGCATCAATTTCCCTCCTCGGCTGTTGCTATAATGTCTGTCCATACAATAGGTATGATATGTGTGTGTGCCATCAAATCACAACCAACATTTCAGAACCCCAGTAAGGGGATTTCAATGCCAGTGAGAAGCAGAGGTGGTTGGCCATTGCCTTCCTCTCAGAGTCTTCCTTTGTGGTCTCCCAACTAAGTATCAACCCTGTTTGGCTTCCAACACTGGACTATTCCATACCATTCCACATCCCAATAGATGTGATATAGGAAAAAAAAACTAGCTATGATTCTGGGCTGTGCCTCAGCATTCTCCCCATGTAAAATGGTTTTGCATGTGCCATTTTGGTTCATGTTCTTCTCTCTATAGGGTGTTCCCCACCACCCAGCAGAGTCTGTGTGCAATAGTATGCTAATGATAACTGACTCCGTAGCAGTGTGCTCTAGAAAACAGATCTGGGATTAGGTCTCATGAAACTTTTCTATGTACATGAAACAAAATACAAGGCATTTTTTCTGATACAATCGCAAAACTAACTGAAATTGTGTATGTACAAAATATTTGTAAATTCCGGTGCTCCATATACACATTCTTACTGCATAAAGATGCAAATGTGCTATGCACTGCTGCAGCTGTTGCACGACTGCTTGCGTAAACAGAACTGCTCTAAGTACATTCTCCTTTCTGTTCATGCATTGCTGGATTCAGCCCCTGACATTGTCCTTGCTTGTGCATCTGTAATGTTCATTATACCTCCTAGCAGTTTTTTTTTTCTTGACATAGTTTTGGCTTCATTCATTCATCTCTCAGTGTTGTCTGATAGCTTAGCAGAAGCCAGATGTAGGAGGAATCATTTAAGCATATAAAACAAACAAATATCGGTGCAGCTAGTGTAATACAATAGTTTCCTATGTAAAAAATCTGAAACTGAAACAAATAATCCATCCATCTGGCTATGCAGAAAATCGTAACTGGACAATTAAATTTGTGCAGGGCTCTCCGCTCATGACTCATTCTCTAGTAATTGCTCTACTAAAAGTGCATTCCGTCATAATTAGTCTAATCTGGGATGGCGCTACCATTAGGTAGAATATGATGGCCGCCTTGGGCTGAAGATTTCAGTTTCCATTAAAAGGCATGGAATAGTCTCTTCTAACTGGGTGATGGGTGGGACTGTTGCCCTTTGGATTCTTCTGCGTCAAGAAACCAGATATATCAGTCACTTCCACTGAAAGTAATAGGAGATTTCCACACACACACACACACACACACACACCCAGCCTTCTAGTTCCCTGAGATCATCTGGATGGGCACCCAGGGTCTATTCATTAAGGAGGTAAGATCTGTAAGTACTTTTTAATGGTGGTACCTCTTTCCCAAGGATTTTAGTCCTTTTTTTTCCCCACTCTAATATGTTGGTTTTATATTATTCATACTCTGTGCCTTTGCCTGTAAAAAGTTCTCAACATGCCTTGCAAAGCCATGAAGTGCTAATAATACAAAAACAATCAACTAAATCATTTCCAATATAAAGCCAATTAAATCATAATGAGTAACAGAAAGTTAAAAATAAGCCATGCCATAGCATCAAATCTTCATTCCCAATCTTTCACAAAAGCTTTCTGGAACAGGAACCTGTTTCCTAAAAGGAGGATGGAGAATCTCAAATGGTTATCCTCCATTGATGACAACACTATACTGTGGAGGCCTACTAACCTAGTCTCAGTAGGAGTCAGATGATGACCTCAGGAATCAGGGAGTTTCCTGTGGAAGTAAATAATCTGGATCTTTCAGGTCAAAACTAGTGCCTTGAGTTACACCTGAAAACCAACTAACAGCCAATGTAGTTGTCTAAGGGTGACCCATATATGTGCTCCAATTAGCTGGAATTAGTAGTTTATGCCACATTCTTCACCAATAGGGTTTTGGAAAGGGCTTCAAGGCTCAGTGCCTCAAGAATAATCTAATAATCTAGACCAAAAGCCTTTGCAAACACACACTTCCCATAAAGGGAAATTCTGTTTAGAATTGCCCCAATAACAAGTTTTTAGCATTGCCTTTTCAGAGGCACCATTCCAAATACCTGTCACTTTCACTGACAAAGGTACCTTTTCAACCAAAGAGAGAACATTTGGATACAGGCAACTAGTCACTCATGTGATCTAGCAAGGAAAAAGTGCACCCACTGAAACCTTGAAAGGGATAAGATTCCATTCTCCTATGCCATTTCTTCACTATTGCTTCCCAGGAATGCAGCTAAGTGTTCACTTCCATCATCCTCTCATTCATGGCTAACGAATTCTCTCTGCAATTGCCATGGATTTTATGCTCTGCAGATCTGTGGCTTGAAGGTTATGTCAAGGCTCATTCAGTTCTGAAGAAAGCAGCTTTAACGGTTAACCTCAAATCTGCCCTCTTCCATGAAATTTATAAAAGCTTCCTGGGCTTCTCTTCTCACACTGGCATGGCATGACTTCCAGCACTTGGCACCCAGTCAGGAATCACAGGCAGCACAGAACAGATTTTGACAGCTACTGTTCAAGTTCTCTTGCCCTCTAAAGTGTCACTAATGTCAATTATTTCTTTTCTTTTCTTTTCCTGTTCCTTTGTTGTTTTAAGTTGTCAAACTGGGATGGGCAGTGCTTCCCTTCCCATGAAGAACATGCCCTGGGCTTAATTTTGTGGCAAGGGGAATTGGCACAATTAATGTGAAGAGTTTTTTCTACTATATAACTGCTGCTGCTGCTGCTGCTGTTGTTGTGATGATGATGATAATGACAACAATTAAGGGAGGTCCAACAATGGTGGCTTTTTTCTGGAAAAAAGGTGCCAGAACTCTCGAGGAAAATGAAGAAGAAACACAGGAGATTCTTTGAAACTATTATTTTCATGCACTACAGACTTACCTCTACTTTAAAACAATTTTAGACATGTCACCAACTTCTTCAGTTCTTTTCAGGTCTTGTTTTTGATTCCTAAGGCTGAATGATGACTTTGAAGCTGCCATGTTTTAACATACTTTGTTGGATCAAAGACAGTTAAGGGAGGTCTAACAATTTTTATAAACAATAAAGATGTTATGGTTTTGACTGACAAGGAGGACCTTAGAGTGACAATCAGGCTCATCTGGGAAAATTCCCTTCAACACACACTGGAGGAAATAACTAGTGTATTGGAGAGCCAAGTCCCCTGCATCATCTGACTACTTCCCCGCAGCTGCTACTAGGCATCCCTACATTTAAATCTAATTTTTAAAATTTCATTTTAATATTTTCATGATGTTACAAGTGATGTCATGCTCCCCTGGTACCCCTCATGAACTTTTAAATATTTTTTGAGAATTTTCTTTCCACAGGGGGGTTCCAGAATTCCGTTCTGCTGTGTTCCCTCAGGAAAAAAAGCCATGATGATAATGGGCTTTTTTTTTTTTTTAGCAGGAGCACACAGGAACACAGTTCTGGTTGGCTTGGCACCAGGGGGTGTGGCCTAATAGGCAAATAAGTTCCTGCTGGGATTTTTCTACAAAAAAGCCCTGATGATGATGATGGGTCAACTAGAACTCTAGTTTTCCCATTCAGCTAGAGTATGATGCCCTTCATTCCATGTGTGCTCTTTATTTGGGGGTACACTATCACTGAGATTATGCGAAATAAAACAGGTGGTGCAGCCACTTGTCCAGGTGCACATGCTTCCTCCTGCACCACTGCTTTTATAATATGCAGCAGAAACATGTATGAAATTTACAGTGCAATCCTAAACAGAATTATGCATTTCTAAATCAGTGGATTTAGATGGGCATAAATAAATCCCAGATATTACACAGCAAACAATCATGCGTCATATAGAGAATCAGCAGAAAGACTCTTCTAGAACAGGGTTGCTTTATTTAATATTCATTCTAAGACAACCTAATTATTTGGGTTATATGGCTGTATTTAGGTTGCCTATTAGGCCACACCACCTGATGTAGCCAATCCTCTTGGAGCTTACAGTAGGCCCTATACTAAGAGCCCTGTAAACTCTTGGAGGATTGGCTACATCAGGGAGGGGTATGTGACCTAATATGCAAAGGAGCTTCTGCTATAAAGAAAGCCCTGATGATATGCCATTAAAGGTCTGGATTATGATGACTTTTCTCTTCTTGATTTCAGCCTTGCTCCCGTTGAACCCTCTGAGCAGTCCACGCAGTGGCAACCAGCCTGCAAGCATCTTGAGGAGAGCTCCTTCCCTTGCCATACCAAGGCAAGCATAGACTGCTGCTACCCTGTGTGGTGACAGTGGATTTAGGTGGGCATAACACTGCTCAGGGTTGTACTATGAAACAGGTAGAATCTGTATACTGTAGGAGTTTAGGACTTCTATATTGGTATGCAGATGATGACAATTTTGTATAGTGAATGCATGGAGGGTGGGACTAGAAGTGCTCCTACTAGCCAGCCCTGCTTCCAGCCTCCCTGTGTTGATGGGCTCTATTATCTGCGTATAAATAGGCTTTGTACACAGGATATGTACTCTGCAAAAATACAGGGTACAGGTCATACGGTGAGTTCAGGGCAATATAGCATAGGTTTTATGCAGGAGAGTCCGTCAACATGCAGATGTGTGAGATGCAGAGTGAGTGGAATAAATCCTATTTATTTAAAATACACTTAATAAAGAGTAACAGTTATATGCTGGCTTTAGGTTGTATTAGGATGAAAGTTCAATAAGGCAACCCTGTTCTAGAAGAGTCATTCTGCTGATTCTCTGTATGATGCATGATTGTTTGCTATGTAAGAAGATCTGGGTATCATCCAGACCTTTAATGGCATATCATCAGGGCTTTTTTTTGTAGCAGGAACTCCTTTGCATATTAAGTCACACACCCCTGATGTAGCCAATCCTCCAAGAGCTTACAGGGCTCTTAGTACAGGACCTACTGTAAGCTCTTGGAGGATTGGCTACATCAGGGTGTGTGGCCTAATATGTAAAGGAATTCCTGCTACAAAAAAGCCCTGCATATCATATACATTTAAACATGGAGTGGGAAAAAAGTCAAGAAAGTTCTTTGCAGCAGATAATCAACCCAAGCTAGCATGTGCTTAGAGTTATGTACTTGTGTGGGCTGGAGAAAGAAAAGGCGGGTAGATTAACCCAGCTATACTACTTCAGCATAGGGGTCAAAGTGACCCCACATTTCAGAAATGCAGGACAAAGGATAGACAAATTTGGAATTGGGGTCAAAAATGCCCCTCACGGAAAACATCAAAAACTCACAAAAATGTAAATGGGGTCAAATTGACCCCACCATTTTTAAAGCAGAAGTGTTTATGTAGAAAGGTAACCTGTAATCAGCCTAGATCAGGGTTTCTCAAACTTTTCTTTCCCATGGCCCGATTATTTTTACACTTCTCTTTCATGGCCCACTAAAATTTGGGGGTGGAGCAAGGAGACTTTGGGGGTGGAGCCGGGAGACAGGAATTATGTCATTTCCTGTGGTGTCAAGGAACAAGTGATGTCACTTCTGGGGCACACTGAACCAAAATTCCACCTTTTCCTGTGATGTCACTTCCACGGCACTCCCCCAAATCTGCCTCTTCTTCTGAAGTAAATTCATTTTCAGGAAAATCTCTCTGAAACTCATGCTGAGCCAAAATGGGGGTGGAAAGTGGGTGGTCTTCTCTTTTCACCCTCACACCTGCAAGCACCTGTCTGTTTGCGTATTCTTCTCCAGCTTGCAAGCACTCCTAATGCCCATGTTCAATTGCCTGCACCACCTACACATCCCTTCCTCAACAGCACTGGCCAGTGTATGCAGTTGGGTGTGCTGTTGCCATTGCCATCAGGAATGCCAGCACTATGTACCACCCACACTGGGCCCTGGCAGCTGCTGTACCTTAAAATATACTGACACATTTAGTAGGCCCTTCCTTCAGCTGCTACTACTGAAACCCTGCTTCAAGCTACAACCAAGCTTGCACGGTTTCAAGAAAAACTTTTGACAGTTGTTTTTCATACTTTTCTTTAGTTGAAACATGGGAAAATTGCTGTGAAAGGTAGCAGAGAATTGTACCGCAATTAATGAATTAATTTCAAGTTATATGAAGTTCATACAAGCTTTTCTGCAGTTATCCCAAAAAGGATATTTATGAGGGACTTGCTGCTTTTTACTGGCTGTGTTTCCCATGCCTTTAAAAGCAACTTGTTGTGCAGATACTTAGCCAGTGAACTACTTTCATCCTTTTTAATATCTACAGGAGGAGTTTAATTTTGGTGTCAGACAGCTGTTAAAATCAGGACCAGTAAAATGGTGCCAGGTTCATAGTATTATCTCTTCCAGTGCTGTTGAGATATACCGCAGTAATCTCCAATAATCTCTTTCTGCCCCACACCTCTTACTCTCACTCACTCACACAGAAATCTCATAGAAAGCCACCAGGCTACAACTGGGGGTGCCAACTTTTCATTGGCAGAGCTTCTATGTCTGCAACAACAGTATGATGAACAGAAAAGTTTCATTCAGTAAAAATGGAAGGAAAGAAAGAAAGAGAAAGAGAAGGAAAGGGAAAGAATTAAATGGCAGGAAAGGAAAGGAAAATAAATACATGGAAAGAAAGAACATAAACATAAGAGGAGCCATGTTGGATCAGGCCAGTGGACTATCCAGTCCAAAATTCCCTCATACAATAACCCCAAAGCACCAGAATGTCCACCAGTGGGGCCAGGGCACTAGAAGCTTCCCCCAGCACTAAGAATACAGACAGAGTATCACTTGCAGGGAAAAAAGGAAAGAAAGAAAGAAGGGGGGGGCAAAGAAAAAAAAAAGCCTTCCTCACCATCAGATGACCCCAGCCAGCAAAAATTCTGCCCAGGGGTCATTTGGTAAAAAAAATAGCTACTGAAATGCCCACTCCCCGCTCCTCCCGGCTGAAAAAAACACACACACCGTTCTTTGCCGCCTCTTGGGAAAATCTCCTCAAAAGATCATACAGCAAGGCACATGAAAGCTCATACCTTGAAGAACACTTCATGGGTCTAAAGTGCCAGTGGATGCTAGCTTTTCTCTCAAAAAAGCAGGGGAAAAGGAAGGAGAGGCAGCCCAGCTCCTCTCTGCACAACACAGAAATGGGGCGGGGCTAACTTTGCTGGGGGCGGGGCTAGCTTTGGCTTTTCTTGTGACCCAGTAGTGAGGCTTCCGTGGCTCACTACCGGGTTACAACCCTGCAAATGGGAAACACTGGCCTAGATAAGTAGCCAATATATGGGCAGGACATTGCCAGCAGAAGGGACAAAGTGGCTAGAGCTGATGAGAAAGAAGAAATATTGGCACTTAATCAGAATCATGTATTTTCTCAAGGATTGGTTCTGTCCCCCACGCCCACTAGCTTTCATAAGAAGAGCAGGAATACGTTTTTAAATATACCATTGGATTCATTGTGTAGCCTGATGGAACTATCCTGTTCCATCTCAGCTCTCTGTCCTTGTATTGGAGGATAGGATTTTACTGACTCCACAGCCATTCATAGTACATCACCAGGAGGATATAAGTGGGGAGCCAGGAATTCCTACATGAGGGATCCATTTTGGTTGCTGATTCTGTGCATATCCTAAGTGCATCTCAGTAGAAAAAGAGCCGCAGTATCCAGAAAGAGGACAACTGATGAAGAAAAATGCACTTTACAGTCTACTGTGGGTCTTTCGGAAACACGAGTACTCTGCAAGGCTGACAACTCTTCGTTTGTGAGATGTTGTTGGAATTCATTTCACAATTACGTAATATCATTCAATAAAAGCTGTGAAATTATCAGCTGTGTTTTATTTCTCCTGATTGAAGATTAGAAATCTGCACCATGTATGTTACACACCTCAGGTATCTTCATGATGATCATATAATGAGCCAAATCCAGCCAGCTTTTTCACTTAATCTAACCCAGTTCTCCTCCTTATTACATCTCCTGTCCCATATGATTTGTTTCATCAGAAAATCTGGGTGAATCCAACCCACTGGAAGGCAGGCATTGGATTCTCAGTTGCGTCCAAGCTGCATTTCATCCCTTAGCCTTGCTTCTAGAGCACCAAGCACAGTAAAAGAAGGTCCTAGCAGTGAACAAACCTGCAAATGAGTAGCTGTGAATGGATGTTTGTTGTAGGGAAATATTTCCCTCGGTATGTATACCTTAATGCAGTATGAATGGCATAGACTGGCACAGAAGTGTAAGAAGACTCTCATCTGTCTGCATTAAAAGGGTGAAGGAAATCCATCATTTGGCAACCTAGAGTTTGTCAATCATGCGGTAATTAAGAGGTGATGAAACCTCACTGGAATGTAGCTCAGGGTCTAAAGTGGTGATTCTAATTTGTATCTGTGATTTTAAATATTCCTTCTTTTTCTAAAAAGTTGGCATTGCTTACAAACTCAGGGATTCTGTTTATCATGTGTATCTGTTTATGCCCTTGTAAGCAGCTGTGTAATCTTTTTGTTAAAATTAGGTTTCTTGCAGAGTTGCTGTGTGTCTGATTAATGTTAATACAGTGACTCATCTGTTTTGTTAACACTATGAATCCTAATGTCTAAAGGCATCATGTTGTTGAAAACTAAATCTGTGGGACTCTATGTGATTGAAGTACATGATTCTGGTGTTCTCATAATCTTAGGAGATTCAAAGAATTATAAACATGATATTACTTCAAACCACTACTTATATTTCAAAGAGAGAATTTGCACTGAATAGCAGTAAGATGCCTGCCCCTGTAGGCCTGAATGAACTAAATGCATTACTGATCACCCTTGTAAATCATATTCAGAACAGAAACTTTATGGGACTTGCAGACTGTGTCACATTCTGGAAAGATTCATATTTTTCCTTCCAAGGAAACTTGAAAATTGAAGTTTAAGCTTTGACTTGCAAACAAGTTTAGCTGTTTTCCAATCCTGCTAAAGCAATGAGCCCGCCTATGGCGGGGGAGGGCGGGATACAAAAATAAATTTATTATTATTATTATTAACCTTGAATTTCCGCAACTTTAGGCCTGTACAAGGTAAGGCCCATGGGCCAATTGCAGCCTCCTTCATTTAAGTCTGCTGCCAGCCATGGGAATTCCTTTTACCTATTCTTTGTGCTCTTTTCCTAAGTGCTACTCAAAGCCCATAAAAACAAGAATGGAGAAATAGGTGTGTCAGTACCTCTGTATTGTCCTCATCTATCTAAATGTCAGAGGAGTGTAGTGGTGGAATTTGCACCATTTTTTCAAGCCTTTTGAAGCCAGCCAGCAATGGGTCATGGCCCATTTTGTGTCTGGGATTCCTTCACTGGTGTGAATTGTAGGAGAAGTGACAGTTATTGCTGAACTCAGCCACGAGGAGCGGAAGTGGTGAGGATTGATAGATAAAGAGGGGAAACAGAGATTTAGGGAGGGACCTGGTATGGTGGAGAGAAGAGAGGGAGCATTTCAAGATGCAGAGATGAAACAGGTGATCATGTGTGGTACAGAATGAAACCTGTGGGATGGGGAAGGAAAGAGCAATGGAGCATAGAGATTTGTGTGATGTACAAGGAAAGGAAGGCGGTGGCTCAGTGATAGAGCATGTAGACGGTCCCAAATTCAATCCAGTGTTTCTAGTTGAAAGGGTCAAAGATGTGAAAACCTGAGGCCTTTGAGACCCACTGCCAGTCAGAAAAGATAATACTGACATCGATAGACCATTGATGAAATGTAGTAGAAAGCAGCTTCATATGTTCACATGTGTGTTCAAGGGTACTATGGAATGCAGAGAGACAATATGAAAAAGTGCCTGAAAAGGGGCTTCCAAAAGAATGCCAGGTCACATGACACTAGCAGTCAGGTCATGCGGCTGGGTTGACGCAGGTGCAGGGAGGCCGCTGCCAACAAGCCAAGTCAATCCTGGTGGACTGCTCACTCTGGCTGTGGGGAGACAGTGCCAACTCGGTCACTCCAGGCTCCCAGGGGAAGCAAGCAGCAAGTCAGTCCTTGTGGTCTGCTAGCTGCGGGCTTGCTGCTTGCTACTGACTATGAGGGCAGCACTTAGGAGAACCAGGCTGCAAAAAAGAGACGCAGCAGCTCTTGTGGCCTCGGGAGGGGTGGGGAAGGGAGGGGAACCAGGAAGGAGAGGCATGGCACATCTGGGAGGGGGCAAAACCATCAAATGCCCTCACTATGGCCCTGGGGTAAGGTAAGCAGAAAAAGAGTGGGGGAATCAAGAGAGAGGCTTGTGGGCCTGCAGAAGAGGGTATATAGAACACAGAAAGAGAAGACTATGAAACAGGGAGGTTAATCAAGAGAGTTGTTCTGAGAGACCTCTAGCAGAGAGGGAAAAGAGCATGTGCTATGGCAGTGATCTTCAACTTGTGGGCCAAAAGTCTCATGTGGGTCATGAAGCTGTAGTTTTCTTGGCCACCCATAGAGAAAGCATTTTTTTTGTATTTTTGAAGGTCTTGCTGCTTGTGTGAATGCATAGGGAATAAGGGCACCACATCTCATGCCTTTTCACACATAATGAGAGGAGCAGCAGGATAATGAGGCAGAGTCACTTTGATGAAGTAAGGACAGTCTGTGGTGGAACTCCCTTAGCTTTTTCCCTTGTGTGGCTCACCTCATGGCTGGCTTGTGTTTCTTATCTCTTGGTCTGCTTATCAGAGTTTTGGCCCAGACATCAGCGAGATCGTAACTCTTGCTCCCTCCTCTTCCTATCACGTGACTCTGAAGTGATGCAAATTTATGTCACATGTTTGCAGCACAACAGGTATCATGTTGCTAACTGGGGAGGGGTTAGAGGTGGATTACTGGTCTCAAATGTTGAAGACTACTACAATATGGGAGCCCTGATCTGGATAACCCAAGCTAGCCAAATCTCATTAGATCTCAGAAGCTGAGAAGGGTTGTTCCTGGCTGGTGTTTAGATGGGAGACCACCAAGGAATACCAAGGTCATAATGTGGAGGCAAGCAGTGGCAAACCACCTCTGAATAATGTATCTTGCCTTGAAAACTCTACAGGTTTCCCATAAGTCAGCTGTGACTTGGTGGCACTTTTCACCACTACAGAGAAAAAGAGGAGTAACAGAAATTGGGTTAAAAAGAAAACAGGGTTAAAATTATTTTTTAAAAATGTGTCCTGCCCTTGAAGTAGCTCCCAGTCTTTTTGCATTAGAATAGAATATGAATGTGGTGTTTGAGTGATTTTGAGCCTGTGTGTCTCCCCCATAGTAATAGGAACTTAAGGGCACTAACCAGACAGTCTGCCCTTGTCATTACCAAAGACCATGCTTTTGTCTTTGCTAAAGCAAATGGATTGTATTGTCAGAACTCCAATTTTCCTGCTTCAGTAATGCCATGAAATTGTTAAAAGAATGCTGATCAATATTTTCAAAAGTCAGAACCATCATGAACTAATGATTTCCATTGAATAATTCCTTACTTATGCAAGCAATTTTCAGAAAAGTAGTTATGTTTCTCTGTCAGCCAGAGCTTTTTTGGATCTTAAAGTTTAAAAACCTGTATTTTGGCATGAGCTTTCTAGTTAAACTGGGTGCCTGAGGGGGCATGGGAGGTTCACAGGTTTGCATACCATGAAGGACAAGGAGTTTATACACTTCTTAGCTAAAGATGGAGCTAGATGTTAGAAGGGGAAGCCTGACAGAGCCCTGTGCTGCCTGGGCATTGTTAATGGGGGGATGGGGAAGCATTGCTGGGTAAAGTCAGCAAGGGAAACTGCCCTCCACCTGCTGTCTTTTTCTTGGACATGTCCCCACACCCTATTTTTAAAAGGTTCACCTCACTCTTCTAAGCTGTGCAGCTGAGAGCAGCCCTGGCTGGAGAACAACAGCTGTGGTGGTAGAGGGAAGAGATTTTGGGAGCAAAAATATGGGACAGGTCAAGCCCCTTCCTTTCCCCTTCTTTCATTCCCATTACCTTGGCAGTTGCATATTTGGCAACAGGCATTTACTCAAGTATCATCAGGATTTGTTTTAAAGGATGATAAAACTGTGAGATGTTGCATTCTTGTTCAGGGTTGTGATACGTTCCTTTTTCATTCAACCCTTCTAAGTCTTCATTAGACTCAAAAGGATATAAAACTGCTTAGGATTGGACTATTTGTTGTTGATTGGGCAAAATTTTTCAGCCTGGCATATCATAAAACTTGGCCTAAAATGCTATAGGATCCATTCAGCACTGCCTTTTCTCCTGAAGGCTTCAAGATAGATCCCCCTGGCTTAGCTCATACTAGGTCAGGTACATATTTCAGTGGATTTGACTTGGCTTCAGTTGATGTATACATACTCACTTGAAAACAATACTTGCAAATACATTGTTGGCTATCAGAATGAAAATTCAATATCTGAAAGGCAGTGAGCGATGAGTTGGTTATAAAATTTTACAGCGGGGAGGGTGGAAATGCCTTATCTGTGGTAGAGCTAGGAATGTTAAGAAATCCAGTCCCAGTGTCGGGTGCTGAACTTCTATGTATCATTTGAGATTTCCCCCCCTAAACCTCTTTAAGTTGGTTCCCAAGTTTTTCCCATAAGAGAATCCAGAAGAAATCACATGTTAAAAAAAGCATCTGTCCCTGTAGCCTTGATATATAGCCTTCTTTTGAAAGAATGGCAGCACATAAAGTCACCGCCAGCTGGAACGGACAGCGATTTTGTCAGCTCCCCTGCTGCGATCTTAACACTCATGCCTGCCTGCACTTGGTTGGAAAGACAGATGACAGTACAAAAGTTGTGCAAGTTCCCATAATACATACTGTTCGGGTTTGCCAGTTTCCTTGTTCTGCATAATTATCTGGCTGTAAGAAAGGGTTCTGTATTTTTAAAAATCTGATTCCCCGCCATCTAAAATTATTTATTATTAGTGAAATTTATATTCTTTCTGCCCTCACAAGAGCTGCCAAATGCAGCTGTTCAGGAGGCGGAAAAAATATCTAAACTTATGGTTACATGGAGACTCTTCAGTATTACAGCTTGGGGTGGGACCCACTTTTCAGTGGGTTCATGCCACAGGGCTGCTGTGATGTTAAAAGCCTGCTACCCACTGAGCAGAGCTAATCAATTGGGTCACCCCCTGATCTCAGCTGCATGACAAGTACATAGCAAAGAGCTGGGCATTTTGCTTGTCTGCATTGTAGCAGCCTTTTAAATGCTGTACTGGCAGCAGCATTCTGTGATCCCACAGCAAAGTAGCTTATATTCTCCTGCTGTAATGTCTGAAGTGCACCACAATTTATTAGTACTCACAGGGCTTTTTAGTAGCAGGAACACCTTTGCATATTAGGCCACACACCCCTAATGTAGACAATCCTCCTGGACCTTACAGGAGGCCCTGTAAGCCCTTGGAGGCTACATCAGAGGGGTGTGGCCTAATATGCAAAGGCATTTCTGCTACAAAAAAAGCCCTGGGTACTCACTAGCTCTTTTAACAAGATAGCTTCACACAGGCATCTTCCCTTATACTGCATCTCTACAAGCAGCTTTTACAAGTTAGATGGTCATCTGACCACTGAAGTCCCTGCTATCCTAGTTGTCTGCCTTCAGTCTTCTGATGCCTTCTATACACTGGGAACAGCACTTCCAGCACAGTCTATCAGGAATGATGCCATTTTTGATAACGTCAGTTAATTGATCCGGCAATTATCTCCTGGATTACTCTGGCAATTTCCTCGCATTTCTGCTATACAAAGTGATATATCTGAAGCCAAAACCATAACGTTGATGGTAACAGAAGACCATCTTAACCAAAGACTCTGTAGATTACACTGTTATTACAATATTGAGAGGACTTCTGTGTGACAGAAACTTTGTTCCTGGTGGAGGCATTCCATCACATTGACCTGGGAAACATTTCTTTCCATTCCTTTGTAAAAGGATGACTCAAGGTTCTGAGAATGAGTAATAATGGTGAGAGTAGAAACATGCACACTTTCACTCTGGAAAATTATATCCCAGGGCCGCGGTTACACTCACCATTAAATCCATACCTAGCCCGTCGCTATTATACCCCGCAGCTTTTTTACAACGAATTTCCTGATCAGACATTTCTCCATCCTTCAGTACTAAGCAGCGTTGGTCCCATCACTGGTTGATCAGAGGTCTCAACCGGACCTCATTTTTTGAGATGGCATTCCACACTCGCACAAGCGCAGTACTTGGAATATTGTGCTTGGCTTTTTTTTTTTTAAGTGCCAGAAAAGGTGGGCGAACTGCCCCCCCCCCATTTAAACACCCAGAAAGGAAGGGGAAGCCCAGGAGTTCTCTTTGCTGTCTCTCCGCCTGGCGGGGAGACAGCAAAGGTGGGTGATCTTCCTCCCCCCCCATTTAAACACCCCAACGTGGTGTTTAAATGGGGGGGAGCACGGCAACTCTCTTTGCTGTCTCTCCGCCTGGCGGGGAGACAGCAAAGGTGGGTGATCTTCCTCCCCCCTCCATTTAAACACCCCGACGTGGTGTTTAAATGGGGGGGGGGAGCATGGCAACTCTCTTTGCTGTCTCTCCGCCTGGCGGGGAGATGGCAAAGGTGGGTCATCTTCCTCCCCTGGCAGGGAGACAGCAAAGGTGGGCGATCTGCCTCCCCCCCCATTTAGGAAAGGTCCCCTGTGCAAGCACCAGTCGTTTTGACTCTGGGGTGTTGCTGCTTTCACAAAGTTTTCATGGCAGACCTTTTACGGGGTGGTTTGCCATTGCCTTCCCCAGTCATCTATACTTCCCCCTCCCCCAGCAAGCTGGGTGCATATTTTACCGACCTCGGAAGGTTGGAAGGCTGAGTCAACAATTGCTGGCGCAATGATATCATTTGGAGTGGGCTCTCGCAGGGAAGCGGATGTGCGCTTGCGACGAGTCGGCTACAATGGAGCGTTCAAACATAGAAAGTACGCCCGGGAGTCGTCGGAAGCATTCTTATTCCGGATTTAATGTACTATCAAAAAAGTCCACGTCTCAGTTGTGGCAGTTCGGGACACGAACGAGCCAACGACCATTGCCAGATGCTGATGTTTGGACAACCGCATAAAATCCAGCATGCATCTGGCTTTCATCCATGCCCATCTCATCAGTTTATGTGCGTCTGACCTCGGCCCAGGTGATGTATCCAGAACATTTTTTTATCAGTTTATTGCAGTGATGTCATTGAGCTGTATCCACACACAGAAGGCTATCATGGTTTATAGTGGTGCAGAAACTTCCCAAACAGGAACCAACTGGATTACAGTAAGACCAAGTTTTGTGCTACTTTGCCAGAGGTGAAATCATAAATCCAACCAATTATTGGTGAAAAGGAGCTCTCAAAAGAAGAAGACAAAGAAGCTACACTGAGCATTATAGGACGTGCATAGGCAAAAGGCATGTGCAACAGGAGCTTTAGTAAGGATAAATAGGTGAAATCAAATGAAAAAGCTGGGTGTCTCTAATGCTTGGTATTTTGCACCTTGGTCTAGCCACAGCATGCTGAGAGACAACAGAAGTTTGCTTATGTACATAGATTACGTCAATACCTCTTCCTGGGGAACTCTGGAAACACTAGGACAAGTAGGCATACTCCAAACAAATTTGGCACTGTCAATTCTATTGATATCTCTGTGCGAGAAGTGAGCACGTGATGGGGAATCAATGGGACTTCCTTGTTATGCTCTTTCTCAAGCTGACATTTTGTTGTTCCTTTTCTTGGTGGGGGGTGGGAGCAAGGCAACTAGGGATCTCTAAAGAAAATTTTCAGAAGCATGCACAAAAGTACAGTTCTTTGAAGTAGCCATGGATAACTGTGATGTAAAAGTCATATAAATGTGTACAAAAGAGTGACTTGGCTGATTCTTAATCAGTTGTACAGGGTATTGTTCCACTAGTATGCAGAACAGAATTATTTTTCAGCTTTCCTCCTGTTTTCATAATGAGGAAATTAAAGCACCAAAGCCATGTCTGAAGGGTAACACTAAGTCATTATCTCCATATGTTTGAGAGAAGACCAGATTTTCATGAAATCTGCCTGAACCTTGTGTTGGGGATATCAGGCTATGCTTTGAGCTCTGATAGTGGCAATATGTTTGGACTTTTCTCTTGGTTGATTTTGTTTTCATTAGAGAATTGTAAACCCACATGTCTAAGTATCCCAATTTAAGCTCCAAAAACTAATTAGATTTGCTTAGAAATCCTGAAAATAGATACGCATTAAAGCCTGTTGCTGTCTTTGACTTTCTGCTTTCTCAGCAGAATTTTTTTCTTGGTAGCCTAGCAAAAAATGATTATTTCCCAGAATTATGTTCTGGAAGAGTTGTTGCAATAAGGCTGCGGCAGTAAGGAAACAATAAGGCCTATATGTTGATCAGCACATTATAGTGTATATAGTGTGGGTCTGTGGTCCCTACCCTGTGTCTTGAGTAACACAAACGTGAGTTACAGGTTTAAGAGAGGGGCATGGCTCAGTGGTGGAGCATCTCCTTTGCATGTAGAAGGTCATAGGTTCATTCTCTTGCATCTTCTATTTAAAAGATTGTGTGATATGAACGACTTCTACTTGAGACCACGGAGAGCCTTTGCCAGTCAGATTAGTCAACATGACAGAGGTGTCTTCCACACAGGGACAGGATTTAGTGTCTTCCCTGTTGCTGGTGTGGCTGCACATAAAACACAGCGGCAATGGAGCCTTTATGTGGCAAGTTTCCCTACCATTTCCTGGCCCAGACCCCAAGAAGTGGCTTCCCCGTTTCCCCGGGAACAACAGGGCTTTTGCAACATTTTCCTTTTAAATCAACACAAGAATATCATTCTATCAGTATACTATGGTAATGGTAGGGTTAGCCAGCTTTCGTAAAAAATCCCCTTCTCTTGAAAATATATGCTTTCCCCCTTATATCTTCACAAGGGAAGAGCCTAGAGAATTCTCTGTGCCCATGTATATATGTGTGGGTGGGTATCTGCCAACTGGCACATCGTTTATCAGATAAAGCTGGTCCCAGTCCATGAAAGCTTAGGTCAATTAGTCTGGCCCTGACAGTAATATCATTTGCAATTCAGAAATGTACGCAAAGCTGTGAAGTTATAACAAGATCTATCTGACAAATTTCAGAAACAAATTCCCTCTTCAATGCTTAGAATAGCTGGATGTGCAGACAGTCTCATGAGTTTGTCCTGAACCCAGGAGGAGGAGGAGGAAGAGGAGGAAGAAGAAGTCTCCTTGAGGTCTGTGTCTATGAAACATGCTGGGATAGACAGAGTTGCATTTGTATAGTGAAGGTTTGGATTCACTGCAGCTGCAAAAGCAGAGGCATTCGCATTTGTAATAGAGATTCCACAATTAATTTTTCTGTACACTCTCCTCTATTGGCTCCCATTTCCCCTGATTCACCACCACCACCACCACTAGTAGACTTTTGGAAGGATTGTTTCAGAGATCTATAATTGCTACCATTACCATTCTTTCTAAAGTCCTCAAAGTCCTCCAGTGACACAGTGTGGAAAACGTTAGCTAAAGAGAAAAGGTGCCAAAATGGTGAACACCTTCTTGTCTAGAGAGCTGATAATGCACTTGGACTATGTTCCCCCCCCCACCCTCACGCCCCACCAAAAAAAAGAACAACAAAATCCCAGCTGGAGAAAGAGCATAACAAGGAAGTCCCATTGATTCCCCATCACATGCTCACTTCTCGCACAGTGATATCAATAGAATTGACAGTGCCAAATTTGTTTGGAGCATGTCAACTGTACTACTCATATGAGGGTGCACTTGTATTGTACGGCAGGTCCACAACTATCTTGTCTAATCAAGACAAAGCACTTGAGCTGTCAGCAACACCTGAAAGAATGGAAAGCTCCTGAGACCTCATTGCAGCTTTGCTGTTAGCAATGCTGATGCTAATTCCACACACTCTTATTGAGGGGAGCGTGGCTGCCTCTTCCCCCTCCCTAGCCTCCCATCGGGAGAGCACAAAGGAATGGCAAAGAGAAGTGGGAGTCGGCACGGCGCAGCTGTAGCACGCCTAAGCCAGAGTAAATATAAAGGGACAGAGTAAATCTAAAGGGACAGAGTTTTCTTCTTTTGATGCTGAAAACCATAAACATCTCCAAACTTGTAAAACATTCCCTGCATGCAGCTGCTCCTGTTTGAATCTGTCCTCCTTTTTCTAGGACAAAGATGTGAGGATAAGGTGGGAGGAAAAAGTTTGCTTGGGGGCTGTACAACACAAGCAAATGGTTAGCAGATAAGGTACCATTTCATAGCTACTCCATATGATGTATGTAGGGAAAGTAACAAAGACACTGTTGGAAGGCCTGAAAATCTTGGGAATGTTGCTGCATACATTTTCCTTATTGAAGTTTGGTTTACTAAAATCTCTTGAATGTTGTAAGAAACATTTTTCCATTTGCATTTTGTGGATTATTGCTGGTAAGATAAATGTTTAAAATGTATTTTATTTTTCAATGTCTTGCATTAATGCTACAGGGAAGGGGGTCCCAACTGGTACCAAAAAAAGGGGGTGGGAGAGGTAGATGTTCTGGTAATGTTTAAAGTCCCATTGGTAATTTTGCTGCTTGGCATTGCCGTCTGCTGAATATTTAGGGTAGGAATCCCTGGGTAGATTTATAACATTTTCAAGTGGGTAACTGGGTTGGTCTGTGGTAAAACAGCCAGATTTGAATCCAGTAGCACCTTGGAGACCAACAAGATTTTCACATCATGAGCAAAGCTCCCTCTAAGCTGTAGAGCAAAAATTCTACTTTGTGAGCCACTGGCATTAAAGTTGTGAGTGAGCAGTTTGTCTACTGCATAGATTAGTGTGCTCTGGGGCCATCCTTCCTGAGCTAAGACAAAAATGTGTGAGCTGGAGGCTAGAAAACTCTGAGGTAGCTCACACTAACTGAGCTTAGAGCAGGGGTGTCAAACTCATTTGTTATGAGGGCTGGATCTGACATAAATGATACCTTGTTGGGCCAGACCATGTCAGATTGGGCTGGGCCATGTTGGGCTGTGCCATGTTTGTTCTATTTAAGTTTAGGTAGCAGAGATATAAACTTTATAAAGGACACAAACACAAAGATTTTTTTTTACAAAAATATTAAAATAAAACATGTTTAGAACATTAGCGCTCATTGGTCTTAAAGGTGCTTTCTTTGTATTTCTGTCATGGGATCTAGGGAATTGGGCAAAGGAAGCTCTGGCTCTTTCCTTCCCCAGGGGACTGGGGAAGGAGGAGTGTCAGCCAATAGAAGGAAGAGAGGTTTGGCTCAGTAGCTCTGCTCTGTGATTGAGAGAGCCTAGAAACAAGAAACAAGCTCTGCCTCCCCCCTTCTTCCCCAAGGGAGGAGCCTTAGCCAATGGAGAAAATAAAGGTTTTGCTCCATAGCTCCTGTGCGATTGAGCAAGCCTGTCAAAGCAAGCTTTATGCAGAAGGAAGCAAGAGAGAGGGAGAAGGAAGCAGATGAGAGCCAGTTGCTCAGGAGCCTGATAGGAGCCCTCCGGGGGCCTGATTCGACCCCTGAACTGCATGTTTGACACCCTTGGCTTAAAGGGAACACTAATCTCCCTTGGTCAGAGCTTTGACTCTCAAAAGTTTATACTTTGGAAATCTTGTTGGACTCTGAGGTGATGCTGGACTCCAGTCTAGCTCATTTAGAGCATAGTAAGATTTGACCACACTTGATCAGAAATATGGAGTAACTGGCAATACGACAAAATGATACAGAAGACTGGTTTACCAAATAGTTGCACGCACTGCTTGGTGAATGGATATTGGTTTCCCCACCCTGACCAGAGCACTGCCTGAAACCATAACAATGATAAAGAAGGTCTGCCATTTCCACAGGCAGATGCACAGAAACAAATGTTTCCAATTGGAAGGTTTATATTTCTTGTAACAAAGCTGCCCTGGTGGGGTCCCAAATATTATTCTGATTTCCTCTGGTGTTTGAAAATACATTGTTGTTTTCAGTATGCTCATTTTTATCCAAAACAAATGCTTCTGCAATGCCAAATGTCTCTTGTAAGGGATATGTGAGCATCACGAGTGCAATTAGCAGCATAAAGGCAACTTAAAAATAGAACATTTGATAGAAAGGCTTCCAGTACAATGTGGAATTTTGCTTTTGTTGTCATTAAAAGGACCATTTCTGTAATAGACTAACAGTACAATCCTATGAAGAGTTACACCTTTCTAAACCTATTGAAGTCAGTGGATTTAGACAGGTTTAACTCTGCATAGGATTGCAGTGTCGGTTGAACCAGAGATGAGGACTTAATGGAGATTCCAGGATAGCTTTGAACAGACTGTGTCTAGGAGGTCTCTGTGGACTTCATTTGTAGTTTGTTAGCTACGCTTTAGTTCAATGACTTCTGAAAGAGCAGCTGGAAAACATAATAATATCCTGAGATTACTAACAGGGAGAAGCTAAAAATAACAGAAACGGGAGAGCTTGAAATTGACTCTGGGAACCTGTTGCAAATTATTTACCTGCATTCTTTTGTATTGGTTCACAGTCTTAATTGTTGACTACAGCTTTCTACCTAGGAAACCAAGAGCTCATAGGGCACATCTGCCTGTTGTACAACATGGTACACGGCATATCAGCTGCACCCTACGGGGCTGGGCTTGCATTAATGATCAAGCCCTGCATTCAAAGGCATTGGGAGAGAACAGAAAGAATGGTTGAAGTGCTTCATCTAGACATGAAAGGCTTATTGAGCACCATGGAGCAACTGAAAGCAATTAAGCAGAAAAGAGTTAACCCTAAAATGAAAATGTGTGTTTCACAGGGCAATGGGCCAGTTATCGTAGAAAGGGTTTTACAAAGGAGGAATGAAGGTAATGGACAAGATGGATTCAAGATTAACAAAAGGTGGTACTTCTTTCCACAATAAGTAATTAATAGTGCCCTTGTAAGCGGAGTTACAAGAGTCCTGTGGCGCAGGGTGGTAAAGCTGCAGTACTGCAGTCGGAGCCCTCTGCTCACGACCTGAGTTCGATCCCAGCAGAAGCTGGTTCAGGTAGCCGGCTCCAGGTCGACTCAGCCTTCCATCCTTCCGAGGTCAGTAAAATGAGTACCCAGCTTGCTGGGGGAAAAGTGTAGATGACTGGGGAAGGCCATGGCAAACCACCCCGTAAAAAGTCTGCCGTGAAAAGGCTGTGAAAGCAGTGTCACCCCAGAGTCGAAAATGATTGGTGCTTGCACAGGGGACTACCTTTACCTTTTTAAGCAGAGTTACATGCTTTAAAATTCATTGAAGTCAACAACCTTAGAACAGTATCGCTCTGTTTAGGATGGCACTGTAAATTGTAGAATTCACTACAAGGGGTTGTAACGATGGCTACTAGCATGGAAGGCTTTAAAAGGGAGTTACTTGATTGGTCCATTAATGGCTAATAGTCATGGCAAGTAAGGGGGACCTCCACCTCTGTAGACAGTGGGGAGGAGGCAACATAGGGGAAGTCTTGCCCTCTATGCCTTGTTTGTTGGCCCTTCAGGTCAGCTGTTTGGCCACTTCATGAAACAGGATGCTGGACTTGATGGAACACTGGTCTGATCTAGCAGGGCAGTTTGACTCCTAGCCTATGTAATCTGGGATTCTTGGATTAAACAAATGCCAAGAAGTACTGGTAGGTAACAGTTACCTTACATTTCTTCTGACTGTTGGGGTCATGTGTCCATTGTTTTGTTTCTTAACTTGTGTTGAAGGTTATCTGAGCTCTCAGTGTTACTTGGTTAATCATACTCTGCTATTAGTTACCTCATCTTGTTCCCTTGCTGCTTTACTGCCTTTCTGAAAGTTGAGGCCTTTGTGGACATTGTCTGTATAACAACCAGACCGGAATCAAGAGTGTTTGATTTGTGGTTAATCTAGTTGTAAATACGAATTGTGGTGGTAGTTGAGTCAAAGTTCATGATGTATACTATTAAGATAACAGAAGAGTTAGAGCGCTGTGGGAGTTTAGATGCAGGGAGGAAAGGCCAAGGCAGAACAGAGAGAATTTAAATGCACAAGTCACATTCTTTGGCCTACTCTAGTGTATTAAATCCTCTTTAAACCTTATCAGACTAAAACCAGTTAAAGCAAAAATCCATTGAGTGTTTGGGGACAATCTAGTGGTTTTGCTTTCAGTGTCACGTGTACAACTTGGTGTATTAGATTGCATATAGTTGTGGATTTTCTGACCGCTTACTTTGATTGATTTGCAGAGTTGCCAGCTCTGGATTGGGAAATACCTGGAGATTTGGGGGTGGAGCCTAAGGAGGGCAGGGTTTGGGGTTTAGGGGAGGGGAGGGACCTCAGCAGGGCACAATGCCATAGATTCCACCCTCCAAAGCAGCCAATTTTCCAGGGGAGCTGATCTCTATAATCTGGAGATCCATTGTAAAAGCGGAAGATCTCCAGGATCCATCTGGAGCCTGGCAGCCCTAATTGATTGGTCTACTTGTTCATCTGTGAGGGAAGTATTACAGAGCTCCACAGAGTTCAGTTTTATATCTCATGCTATTTAATCTTTATATAAGCTGTTGAGAGAGATCAGCCATGGTTTTGGAGAGGAGGGTCATCAATAGGCTGTGCTGGACCTCCATTCTTATGTTTCTTCAGATACACCAGCTGATACTTTTGTATGTAGCTGTCCTGAACTAATGTCTGGCCACTGTGTTCAAGGGACTAAGGCTGAATAAAATGAAATTAAATCCTGAGAGGATAAAGGTGATCCTAGTTGGTAAGGCTGATATCTTAAAGGGTTTTAGCTTCACACATCTGATGGGATTCAGCCTATCCTGACTGATGAACTTAAGAAGAAGAAATTGGATTTATATCCTGCCCTCCACTCTGAAGAGTCTCAGAGTGGCTCACAATCTCCTTTACCTTCCTCCCCCACAACAGACACCCTGTGAGGTGGGTGGGGCTGGAGAGGGCTCTCACAGCAGCTTGCCCTTTCAAGGACAACCTCTGCCAGAGCTATGGCTGACCCAAGGCCATGCCAGCAGCTGCAAGTGGAGGAGTGGGGAATCAAACCTGGTTCTCCCAGATAAGAGTCCGCACACTTAACCACTACACCAAACTGGTGTAAGGAAGTGGTTTCCAATATGTAGGCTGAAGACACCTGGGGTCTGTGGAGTTATCTAAAGGAGTCCATGAATCCATGCAGCTTGAGTAGATTTCCACTTCAAGTGTGCACTGACCCAGAAGGGTTGCTTGTCACCTCACAAGGAGAACCACTTCTTGTGAGAGGCTTGAGTGGGAATGTATCATCTTCTATTGCCCACCCTTCCCGTCTCTGATGACAACTGGAAATGACCACACCTTGAATGGAGACAGGGGCTACAGCACTTTAAGGAGCCACTGTTTAGGTGGCAGCTTCCATTGGTTGGTTTCTTTGGCTCCTTCCATATTTCTGTCAGCCTGAGAAGGATCTGAGCTGCATCAGGCAGCCATTGGAGGCTAGCCCCCTCCACACATTCATGTGCACACCCTTCCTCCTTTCCTGACTGTATGTACTGTGCATGTCCTACAAAGCACACAGGGAGCCATGTTTTGTGTCTCACAGAGCATCTTGCAGTGGAGAACACAGCAGAGGATCTTGGGACAATGACCACAGCAAATGCTTCCAAAAAAGAGAAGCACTGTGGCTCACTGGCAGAGCATTTGCTTGGCATGCAGAAGGTCCCAGGTTCAATACTCGGCATCTCCAGTTAAAAGGATCAGGTAGTGTGAAAGACTTCAGCCTGAGACTCTGAGGAGCTGCTACCAGTCTGAGTAGGCAGTACTGACTTTGATGGATCAAAGGTCTGTTTCAGTATAAGGTAGCTTCATGTGTTCATCTTATATGAAGCTTTTGGGAGAAATCAGGGAGTGCAGACATCAATTAAGCCACCAGGCCAGAAGACAAAGATGCCTTTTCCTTTATTGTCTTTTACATGATATGCAATCACTGTCCATTAACACCATTGGGACGTAAAGTGCCCTGTGACAGTCTGGAATCTGCATTTCAAATCTTCCCGTTGTCCTCAAAGCTCCCACTGAATATATGACTCAGCTTCATGTCTCCAGTTTTGCAATCCTGAATTACAATTCAATCAAAAACTTCCCTTCCTGTTACCCTCCCCAATGCCATTTAGTCAGTTTTATAGTTTTCTCCTGATAAGCTGCCCAACTCGCAAGTATTCCTTTATCCTCTGTTGTAAATCTTTTGTTTTTTTGAAAAGAACTCACTTTATGCTAAGCACCAATAGCAGTATAACTAGCCTGGTTTTAGAGCCAGTAATGAGAGTCTCATCCTGGATACCAACTGAACTGCAACAGAGGCTTCCAACACACACTCCTTCTTGCATTTGATTTCTTCAAGGAATAGGACAGGTAATCTTTGATCTCTCTCTTGAACTATTCTTCCCCCCTCCCTGGCCATTTTCCAGTCTACACTTGGACTACACAGATAGCTGACTCTTTATTCCTCTCTGCTCTGGCCCTCACATCTGGAAGACTGGACGCCTCTATCCCTACTAATGTCACTTCTTCTCTGTCTTATTCCCCATTTCCTCACATGTCTGTACACTTTTAGCTCAAAGAGTAACTCCTGCTCTAAGTTGGAGTAGATCTGCTGGTTGTTGTTTTTAATCAGGATAAGAAATGTGTCTGGCTTTGATTTAGAAGCCCTAGCAATATGTTTAGGACAAACCTACTCCACCCCACTGCATGCACACACTGTTGTACCAAATCTCTCAAGAAACTCCTTTAAGATTCTCAAGAATCTTCCTTTAAAATCAGGCCTCTGTTATCCTTTTCCTACTGAAAACTTGCTGCTCACAGCCACCTCTGCATAAACATGCAAGCTAATTCCCCATGTTAACCAGAATGTAATGTTCCAATGTTGTGGGGGTGTGGTAACAGGTATTGCACCATAGCTGCTACCACCACATGAATTGAAAAGATACAGAGCCATGTACAGTGTCTTGCTCCATCTTTTGCTCCCCAAGACAAGCTTTCTGTTGTCTCACAAGAGAGCCTCAGTACACAATTAATCATATGCCATATTTCCAGCTCCCAAGAAACCCTAGAAGTGTTCTTTTAGGTCTCAGTTCAGATTAATTTTTTTAAAAAGAAGAATTTACATATATGGTGTTAGATCTTATATTAGCAACCAAAATACAAATAGTGCAGAACTGGAAATTTGTGGTAAACATTTGATTGACTAATAGCTTAAAAGTCCAAGCTTAAATGAAATTATTCATTTGAATGACAGAAGCAGTTAAAAGCCTTCATTTCTGACAACCTGGAAACACTTTCTTGCTTTCTAGCAGCTAAAACTGAAATTGAATTTAAATGTGTTTGTTACCTTCTTTTTAAAAAAGAGACCTGATATAAATGTTCTCTTTAATTGCTTGCTTTAGTATCTGGAATTGTTGGATGGGTTTCCTTTATTCCTTTTTATTGTTGCTTACTATTGCATAAATGTTTGCATAATTTCTTAAAAAATAGTGGGGGGGGGGGGAGAGAGAGCCTTAGGAAACCCTGGTATGAGCTAAAGGGGTCAGGCAAAGAGATGTTTGCTGTTATCCTTCCCCAATTTTCTTTCTTTTGGGGGGGCGGGGTTCTGGTGGTTAATAGAAGGAAGTAGATAACATGTGCTTGGTTTGCATAAACAGCAAACAATGGCTGTACTATACAAAGTATGCTACCTAGATATGGGGAACTAATATTAAATGCACTACTTCCTTGCAAAATTTACTTTATTTGCAAATGAAGAAATCATCTCAAGAAAACCAAACCTCAGGAGTACTATCCTTGGAATTTCTCATGGCTCAGGGAAATTGGAAGGGTGTAACATTGCAGAGTATATTATCAGTTTGTGTTGTGTTCTTCGTTTGCTCAAGGAGTTCTATTCGCATTCAGTACTTTTCATAAAAACGAATTTCCATGCTGCAGGAAATTTCAGGCCTGAGAAATAACTGTCATCTGGAGGAACCATTAAGCTAGGAGTTCTTTTGTGAAGAGGCACCTTCAGAACTTCTTCTAGAGAGCCTAATTAAACTTCTCTAACAGTTACAACTGAGCTTTCAGCTTTTGAAATGTTTAATAGCCAAAAGGCACTAATCTTTGCTAGACTTGTAGTGCAATGGAGGATAGAGCAATTTTCTTTCGACAAAAGTAACTGTGGTAGTTGAATTGAAAAACTGCACATAAAAGCTGTATTCAGATATATTGTCTGATGAGTAATTTAAAGAGGACAGACTTTCCAGTGTTATAAATACTCTACTGTGGTGGATTTTTTTTTCTTCTTGCAAAGATATTTTCAAAGGATCTTGGCTAAACCAATTTATAACTACTAATTGGTTTTGATACCTGGCCATGAAGATATTAAAAGTGTTGCAAAAATAATTTTCTTTTTAAGCTTTAAGATGCTATCTTAATGCCATGTTCTATTTCTTTTTTTTTTTTACCTAAAAAGAACTAGTTTAATTTTTAAAAAGTTTCTCATGACCTGCTCACTATGTACAGTTAAAGTTTCTCTAACTTTCTCTAACTATATAGAGTTACATTCTGATTACAGCCTGTGTCTAACCACTAGGGTTGCCAAGTCCAATTAAAGAAAAATCTGGGGACTTTGGGGGCGGAGCCAGGAGACTTTGGGGGTGGAGCCAGGAGACACTGGGGGTGGAGCCAGGAACAAGGGTGTGACAAGCATAATTGAACTCCAAGGGAGTTCTGGCCATCACATTTAAAGGGGCAGCACACCTTTTCAAATGCCTTTCTTCCATAGGAAATAATTAAGGATAGGGGCACCATCTTTTGGGGCTCATAGAATTGGACCCTCTGGTCCAATCGTTTTGAAACTTGGGGGGTATTTTGGGGAGAGCCACTAGATGCTATACTAAAAATCTGGTGCCTCTACCTCAAAAAATAGCCCCCCCAGGGCCCCCAATACCCACGGATCAATTCCCTATTATTCCCTATGGGAATCATTCTCCATAGGGAATAATAGAGTGCCCAGTAGACATTTCCCTCCCCCCCCCACACTTTCTAAAGGGAGGGAGGGCCTCCATACCAGGGAATCCCCCTCCCTCTCTCACACACACACAAATACTTACTTGGTCTTCTTCCGGAGAACTGTGCCTGCTGAGAAAACGAAAGCAAAGAAGGGAGGGGCCGTTCTCCGAAGCCCTTCCTGTTTCCTCCTTCCTGCCCAGCCTTAAAGGGACAGGGATTTTACAAACTGCTCAGGAGCTCTACAACAGGAGCTCTATAGGTATGTTCTCCCCCCCTCCACCCCCGCTTCTCAATTTTTGAAGACCGGAAGATTAAGCTGGGAACCCAGAAGTCTCCCGCTAAAGCGGGGGGATTGGGAACCCTACTAACCACACAGGTTGGAAGACTTAAGGGTACTTGCATTTACAGAAGAGGAAATGACACTTCCTCCCTCCTGCTGTAGCTTTAGGATTGCCAGATCCAATTCAACAAATATCTGGGGACTTTGGGGGTGGAGCCAGGTTACATTGCAGGTGGAGCCAGGAGCAAGGTTGTGACAAGCATAATTGAACTGCAAAGGGAGTTCTGGACATCACATTTAAAAGAACCACACACTTTTTAAATGCCTTCCCTCTATTGGAAATAATGAAAGACAGGGGCACCTTCTTTGGGGGCTCATAGAATTGGACCCCGTGGTCCAAACCTTTTTGAAACTTGGGGAGTGTTTTGAGGAGAGGCACCAAATGCTATGCTGCAATTTTGGTGCATCTACCTCAAAAAACAGGCTCCCCCAGAACCCCAGATTCCCACAGATCAATTCTCCATTATACCCGATGGGAATCAATCTCCATAGGGAATAATGGAATGCCCAGCAGAAGAAGAAGAAGAAGAAGATATTGGATTTATATCCCGCCCTCCGCTCCAAAGAGTCTCAGAGCGGCTCACAATCTCCTTTACTTTCCTCCCCCACAACAGACACCCTGTGAGGTGGGTGGGGCTGGAGAGGGCTCTCACAGCAGCTGCCCTTTCAAGGACAACCTCTGCCACAGCTATGGTTGACCCAAGGCCATTCCAGCAGGTGCAAGTGGAGAAGTGGGGAATCAAACCCGGTTCTCCCAGATAAGAGTCCACACACTTAACCACTACACCAAACTGGCTCTCCAGCAGATGTTTCCTCCCCCCCACTTTCTGATGACCCTGAAGTGGAGGGAGGGCCTCCAAACTGAGGGATCCCCTGCCCCCACCTGGGGATTGGCAATCTTATGTAGCTTTCTGTGTGATGTTTAATGGCTCCTCAAGATCAACGTAAGGGGCAAAGTGGGTGTGTGTGGCAGGAGGGAGAAGCAGCAGAAATTGTCACCCTCCTTCCATAAATGTAAGTACCCTTAAGTCTTTGGAATATGTTGGGCCTAAGTCTACATACTTACATACAATCAGGTAATCTCTCTAGAATCAGTCAATATCTAATATGATTTTACAATAATTTATATTCTTCTACTGACCTCTGAAGACTTGTGAAGCCAGTAGATGGGCCTTTGATCTGTAGATGGGTTGATTGTAGCTAAAGGTGAGAGAGGACAGGGGAACACAGAACGCAAGAAATTGGGCTGGATCCAGACTACATTATCCAACTGCAGAACGGAACTTCCCTGCCTTCCCCCTCCCACCTCATCTTACTGATTTCCCAAAAAAATGCTGCTCCTGAGGAAGCTCAGACCCTGCAGAATAGGGTTGCCAAGTCTGACTCAAGAAATATCTGGGGACTTTGGGGGTGGAGTCAGGAGCAAGGTGTGGCATCACATTTAAAGAGTTCTGGCCATCACATTTAAAGAGAGCACCACCTTCTAAATGCCTTTCCTCCATTTGGAATAATGAAGGATAGGGGCACCTTTTGAGGCTCATAGAATTGGACTCCCTGGCCCAATCTTTTTGAAACATGGGTATTTTGAGGAGAGTAAGAAGAAGAAGATGATATTGGATTTATATCCTGCCCTCCACTCCGAAGAGTCTCAGAGCGGCTCACAATCTCCTTTACCTTCCTCCCTCACAACAGACACCCTGTGAGGTGGGTGGGGCTGGAGAGGGCTCTCACAGCAGCTGCCCTTTCAAGGACAACCTCTGCCAGAGCTATGGCTGACCCAAGGCCATGCCAGCAGGTGCAAGTGGAGGAGTGGGGGATCAAACCCGGTTCTCCCAGATAAGAGTCCGCACACTTAACCACTACACCAAACTGGCTCTATGCTATACTGAAAATGTGGTGCATGTACCTCAAAAAACAGCCCCCTCAGAGCCCCAGATACTCATCGATCAATTTTCCATTATACCCTATGGGAATCCGTCTCCATAGGGAATAATGGAATGCCCTGCAGACATTCCCTCCCCCGCACCAGCGTTCTGATGACCCTAAAGTAGGGAGAGGGCCTCCAAACCAGGGGATCTCCTGCTCCCACCTGGGGATTGGCAGCCCTATTGCAGAATGACTGGTGGGTTGCTGTGGGAAACTGCCATTTTAGTCTCACTCCAACCCAACGTTTGTTGTTAATCTGGTAGACATTATATATTTGACTGCCCCCTAAAAGTCAATCATCAAAGGATCTTAAGTAAATTTAGCAGTTACTGGGTAACAAAAACAGGTTCTCCTATGGGTTAGTAACTGATTAAAGAATAGGGCACAGAGTAGGAAATAGTGTGGGTGTCAGTAAGCTAGTATCCATGAAGGCAGTAAAGTACCCATGAAAGATAGGGCAGGTGCTGTTTAACGTTCATATATGATCTGGAGTCAGATATGGGCAGCAGGGTAGACCAAGCAGCAGAGAGCATCAAATTATTCAAGATGGTGAAAATCCATACAACTGTAAAGAGCTCCAAAAGCATCCCCATAAACTGGTGAATATGAAGCTAAAGGCAAATTCCAAAGAGGGAGCCAGGTAATTCTGTTGCAGCCAGCAATTTAAAGATGAGTCTGTTGTGTGAGCTTGTGCGTATTTTTTTCCTAAGTGTTTTTTTCACTGCAGCCCAGTTTTCTTATGCCATATAAGTAAACAAAGTGAAAGGACACTGAAGTATACTCCCGTACGCCATTTATAGTCTTCAAGCCTCCTCCAGAAGGTGCCTTTCCTTAGGATTGTCTGTAGTGCCTCAGCAAGATCATGGTGTCAGTTGTGTCAGTTTGGTGGGACCAGTCCTTTGGAATGGCCTCTCAGAGAGAGTGAGGAGTGCACCTTCTTTTCCAACATTTAGGAAAACATGTATGGTAGTTCTCTTTCAAACAGCATTTGGTAGAGGGTGACTTTCCCCCAATGAAGTGGACTGTGTGTGTTCTGATCCAGTGTGTTTTAAACTTTTGCGTGTTTTAAGTCTGAATGATTGCTTTTAAATTGGCAAATTGTGTACTTTATTCTTTTTAAATTTTTGTTAATTGGATTATTATTGCTACATGGTTCCCTGCCTTGAGTCCAAGGAGATACAATGGGATAGAATTGTTTTAAATAATTACAAAATATCCTGTTCTGCACAAAACTGACACAAAGAGCTATATATGATGTCCCAAGAATGAAGAAGGATATTTCAGGCTTCCTTGCTAACATGTGACCTCCAAAGGCTGCTCTTCAGAGTTGGGGGACTGCCTAGAGTGTGATTTGAAATGGAATAAAGGCTACAGGCAGAAATAGGCCTGCCAAACCCCCGATTAGGACAGGGGATTCCGTCACTGAGAGGGAAACCCTGAAACAGTGGTAGATGATGATTTTATTAGAGTTACTGGCAATTCCTAGAGCTACTGTTGTCACTTCCAGGTTTCCCCTGGAAATAATATCATGTTTGTGATGCCGTGCCCCCCACCCCCACTGCTTCTCTGGTTACCAGGGTAGTCCTGGAAACTGTAGGAAAATTAGCTATTTACATACACAGCATTCTTTTGGATCGTAGTTTGAGTCTGAATTCCAGATGGAACTAATCCAACGAAAATGTTAACAATAAATTCATCCTTTATAAGATTGCTACAAAGCCTAAAGTGTTCTCTATCAGTCTCTAGTTTTGCATATAAGAAATAAACTTTTTTCCCTCCCTTCTTTAGATAATTTCCTGACACCAACATGGGAAAACAGAATAGCAAGCTACGCCCTGAAGTCATGCAAGATTTGCTAGAAAGCACGGACTTTACAGAACACGAGATCCAGGAATGGTACAAAGGTTTCCTGAGAGACTGTCCAAGTGGACATTTGTCCATGGAGGAGTTTAAAAAAATCTATGGGAACTTTTTTCCATATGGGGACGCTTCTAAATTTGCTGAACACGTGTTCCGTACTTTTGACGCTAATGGTGATGGAACGATAGACTTCAGAGAATTTATCATAGCCTTGAGTGTAACTTCCCGAGGAAAACTGGAGCAAAAGCTGAAGTGGGCATTCAGCATGTATGACCTGGATGGAAATGGATACATCAGCAAGGCAGAAATGTTGGAAATAGTCCAGGTATATATCATTTCAAATAACTCTTCCCCTCCCCAATACAGATTGATTGAGTTCTGGTTTTATGAACAATGAATGAGCCATAAATCCTTCAGCATGAGCCATAAATCCTCCAGCATTCTTGGCCTCCCATGTTTTCTCTTAAATAGAAAAACACATAACATTATAACCTGTCTAAAGTTTAACTACTGGTTGGAATGGAACAGAAATTTCTGGGTGTGCTTCATTTCTGAATCCCCATATGTTAATGCAAACAAGGGCTGTGTCTTATGCGGAGGGTTTCCTGGTTCTGATTTACCACATCAAACTTATGAATGGTGAGGCTCTGCCAGCAGGGATTCTTATCTCTGTGACCTGAGGACAGATTTCCCAACCAAGGGAATAGATTTTAAAAACCTGTACTATTAATGGCACCTGGGCCATGCCCTTCATTGGTTATTGCGTGGAACTAGACACTGATGGTATTTCCACATGGGAGCGCATCAGCACTGTAATTCTCAACATGGCCAAATCTATGGATACATAAATCCAGAGACTGGAGCTTTGAACAGATAAGACATATATTTCTACAGACCTGAAAAAAAAGGCCCCAGGTTTACAGAAAATTTTGAAATCTTAAAAAAAATGATCTTAAAAGTGCCACTGAACTTGAATTCTGTTCTGCAGTAGAACGGTTAGATTGAAATCTAGTAGCAACCAACAAGATTTTCAGGGTATAAAAAGCTTACAAGAGGCAAAGCTCCCTTCATCTGAAAATCATGTTCATCTAAGGAGCTGCTGGACTTGAATCTAATTGTGAAGAAAGGCAGCATATAAATAAAATGTATAAATCGATGGTGCGGTCTCATTTGGAATACTGTGTGCAATTCTGGTCACCGCACCTCAAAAAGGATATTATAGCACTGGAAAAAGTGCAGAAAAGGGCAACTAGAATGATTACAGGTTTGGAACACTTTCCCTATGAAGAAAGGTTAAAACACTTGGGGCTCTTTATCTTGGAGAAACGTCAACTGTGGGGTGACATGATAGAGGTTTACAAGATTATGCATGGGATGGAGAAGGTAGAGAAAGAAGTACTTTTCTCCCTTTCTCACAATACAAGAACTCGTGGGCATTCAATGAAATTGCTGAGCAGTCAAGTTAGAACCGATAAAAGGAAGTACTTCTTCACCCAAAGGGTGATTAACATGTGGAATTCTCTGCCACAGGAGGTGGTAGCGGCTACAAGCATAGCCAGCTTCAAGAGGGGATTGGATAAAAATATGGAGCTGAGGTCCATCAGTGGCTATTAGCCACAGTGTGTGTGTATATATGTATATAAATTTTTGGCCACTGTGTGATACAGAGTGTTGGACTGTATGGGCCATTGGCCTGATCCAACATGGCTTCTCTTATGTTCTTAAAGATGGGGAGAAGATAAAAAGGTAGGTGAATGGGTTAGTGGTAAGGAGAGAAAGAAGCTGGTAAAGGAGAGGATATGGGGGTTTCCAGGAGAAGGGAAAGGGGAAATATAGTGTGGGTAGAGGGATACAGGGAAAGTCTTTTCATGTCACCTACCATCAGCAGGGCCTGGTGTCTGGCACTGCACAGTTGGCTCTGGCCCAGTTTCTGGTACTGCTCAGTTTAGTCATAGTCCCTGCATAGAGGCTGCCAGGGGAAGTGAAAGCTGAAGACAGGGGAGCATCTAACTGTAGGCTGGCTGGTGGATAGAAAGATGGAAGCAGAAAAAAGGGAGAACTTATAGAGGCTTTCAAGGAAGAAAAAGAGGAAGTAGTGTTTGGGAGGGATTAATGAGATGCTTCCTGCAAGGCCTTGTGCTAGGGATTACACCGTGTGTGTGGTGTGTTTGTTAAGTGTGCACTTTGTCATTGAATTATAGTGACTCATGTGCAACCTGTTCTTCCTTTCCCACACAACAAAATAGCAAGTTCAGGAAACAATGTCTGGAGAAACAAGCAGGGCTGGGAGGTTTTGCGCCTACTATTATTTGCCAGAAGTTGTCCACATTACACTCAAGCGCCAAATCTCCCTGTTGGCTGTTTGGGCCAGTAGGGGACTCTTTGCAAGCCCCTTGGATTACTTTTGTTTGTTTATGGGGTTTGTGTGCCACTGAAATTCCTCAGAGCCACCTGCTATATGGATAATGCATGCATAAAAGGGCTCTTTAGGGATTACTTTTCCTTCACAACTTGGAGGCTCTCCATCAGATACAGCACATATTTTATAACACCTCTCAGGTGGCTTGAGGGTTTTTTTTTTAAATGGGAAGCTAATAATATCATGACTTTCTGATATGTATATTTATGGCAGAATACTGTGTAATGGGGTGGGGACTGCCATTCCACCAGCAGTACAGTTGAGAAGTTCAGCATCTACATGCATGCTATGTGGCTCACAAGGCTTGGGTGAGTCAAACAAGCACACCCAAGAGCCACAAAGCAAAAACAAGCATGGAAGTCCTTACAAAATACCAATGGTAACCCAAGAAGCCTCACTTGAGATCCCATGTTTTATTTGTTGCTCCAAAAACAGCTCCAAAAGCAGTCGATTCTAACAAGCATTCTGAAAATTCCAGAGGTTTTGTTTGTCCTGTTTTGTTTTAATGAAGAGGTGCTGTTTGGTTCAGCTGTCGCAACCAGTCAGCTTCTCTGATTTGTTCTCATGTTGAAGAGGGAATTATAAGCTTAATGTTGAGTTTCATTACTTTTGACAGCCTGGGTCACATCCCCAGTGTTTCCTGGTGGAAGTGTATTGTATCTGAATTTCCCACAGTAATGGCAGGCTCTGGAGAGGGGAGCATCTGTTCCTGTCCAGCAGGTTATGGCCTGAACCCTCCACCCACTACTGCATTGTTATACACTCTGCAGTGTTTGATTGCCTGACTGGGTATTGCATAGCAGCTAAAACAAGCCTGTGCTTCTGAAGAAGTGCTTGTAAATCCTCTGAGTAAATAGACTCCAATATAGAGTACTCCAGTAGTTCAGTGACAGGGAAAGCGTCATCCACACCTCTATTGTTCAGGTGGGGCTACCCCTTTCCCGGAATGGAACAAAATTGCTTGTGGGGTGAAAAATTCATTAAGGTCTCTCCTACACTCAAGAAGGATCACTGCTTTTGGGGTGGTAGAGTTTTATTATGCTTAAGCATCTTCCCTGCAGTGAAGAATGGATTGTTTTTGATTGCAGTGTGTTGCTAATGGTTCTTTGCACCTGACTGTCAGCAGTTAATGCTGGCATTTGGTTTGTTCATCCCACGCTATTTTCTATAACTACTAGACAGCAGGGTAAAATGTGCTGCCGTAATGTCAATAGCAGGAAGGAGGGGGAGAGAGAGAGGGAGAGTTGATTACATTAAGCAAACATAAATATTTCATTAAACTAGCAAATGCCTTTCTGAATACAGGATTGCGTGCTCTGTTTAAAGGCTAGGAGAGCTGAAAGCTGAGCTGAGCTGAGCTTGTGAACAGAAATAACGCATCTGGAAATCTGGGGAAGCTGAATTGTCTGTGTACTGAAAACAAAATGAGAGGAGCCTCCGGTTGCCATTACAGACCTCTCTTTTATGCTCTCTCTCCCCCCATGTAAACTTAAAGTTTCCACAGTGGACCAAATTGTGTCCCATGGACCATTTCAGGTTGGGGAAATGGTGGAGCAGGGAAAATTGAAATCCCTTCTCTGTGTGCACACCACAGTTGTAATCTGAACAAGGCATCACACATGGGAACTGAGAAGGAGAATCCACGGCTCACTTGTGACAATTACATAGGACTCAGGATGCTGACCCCAGAACCAACCTGTGTACTAATTTGTTGCATTTTATCTTCCAGACAGCAGTACTTAATTGAGAGGGGTGGAGGAGAAATTATGTGGTAGTGGTAATTAATGGAGTGACATTTTCCCCAGTTTATGGCCATGAAAGCTGTCACCAAATTTTGCATAAAACTGCTTTGAGTTCTATCACAGAAAAAGATGGGATACAAATATTTTAATAGATGTTTTATATGGATGTTTCTGCCCAAGTTAAACATCAGAGGACCTTCCAGGGAAGCAAAAAGATCATCAAGGGTGTGCAGAGCACCAGTCTGCCCTCCTGTGAAATTTCAAAGTGATGTTGGAGAGTCCTGTTTCAGCTAAATGAATGAAGAATTTCAAGAGGAATTAAAAAGAATTTTATAAGACTGATACATTTCTCATTGGGGTTAGGTAGGAGTATTCACATAGCCTTAGAATTAGAACATATGCTCTTCGGTAAGCAGGACTAATACTTGCAAATGCAAGTGCTCATAATCAAAGGCCATCACCATTGTGCAAATAACAAAGTAAGTGCACCTTTCTCAAAATTCTTAAAAGCAGCATCACAATCATTCCACAATATTCCCCTACCATCCCACAAAAGCTCTCTGTGATCTCTGAAAGGGCATGATCAAGAGTTGCAGGACAAAAAGCCACCAGGTTCTTTGTGCCATGTGGTTACCATCTGGGTTCTGTCTGCAGAACAACCCAGAAAGTGATTGCAAGGCACGCCTTTAGTTATAGTCTCACACAACACAGACTGTAATCACATGACACAAACCACCTGGTTGCTTTTTGTCTTGTAACTCGTGGCTTTTCCACTTTCTGCCCTCTGCAGTGGCCCAAGGTGGCTGACAGCATTCTCCCTTTCTCTGTTTCTATCTTCAGTATGACTCCAGGAAGGATTAGGCTAAGAAAAAGTGATTAGCTCAAGGTCACCCTGCAAACTTCCAGGGCAGAGTAAGGATTTGAATCTGGGTCTTCCAGGTCCCAATCCAATACTCTAACCACTGCATCGTGCTGGCTGTCTTTACATTTTAGTAAAACATTCAATTATATAAAACCATACATGAATGAAGTATGGTTGATAAACAAGTCTCATAATTTTATCAGTAACACCTAAGTGTAAATCAGTGCTCCCTCTAAGCTGAGTAAGTGTGATCTAGCTCACAGATTTTTGGCCTCGGGCTCACACATTTTTGTTTTAGCTCAGGAAAAATTTAGCTCAAAGCAAACTAATTTATGTAGTAGCTCATGACTTGAATGCCAGTAGCTCACAAAGTAGAATTTTTGCTCACAAGACTCCATGGCTTAGAACATTGGTGTAAATCACAGCACATTAAATACAGAGTTCTCATCTACATTGTACGCAGGCAGCCCCATAGCCAGGAATTGAGCAATTGGGGGGCCCTGATTTTTTTCAGGGGACACATAGTGGTCCCAGCCTCCATGGTCTTCTCTCCTACCACCACTGAGGAGGAAAGCTGCCAGCTCGCTGCCATACAGCCTCCCCCCTCCCCACAGCTGCCCTAAGGTGATCCCTTTCCACCCCTTTCCAGCAGCTCTGGTGGGGAGCCACTCAGAGGTTTAGATACGTTCCACACAGTCTCTTGCCCTTACCTGTAGCATGATCCAGCTAGGCAAGCCCGGCGGGACAAGGGGGGGGGGTGGAAGGCGCCACCAAGTCGCAACTGACTTCTGGGGCTACAAGACCTCCAATTCGGATTTCTTCCTGTCGGAAGGCGAGCCAAGGCTGCCCAAGTGCAGCTCCCACCCTCGCTCGAGTGGCCAGCGAGACCAGGCCAGAAAACCCCTGCAGGCGAACATCACCTCTCCACTGATCCCCAGCCCGACTGCAGCCGGGACCTCCACTTTTGTGCGCCAGCCTACCCTACCCTGCCCTGTCTGGCAAAGAAAGCCTGCAATGGAGCCATCCGCTCCCTACCCCCGCTGCCCCACATGAGGGCCAGAACGGCCTCTTCTTGCAGGTGCCCTCTAGCCCAATGTCAGCCCAACATGGAGCTTAACTTCCAGTCCTGGGTGCTGAAAGTGCCCCGTTGTTTCTGTTTGCTGAGGGGGAGAGATTTCTTCCACCCCTAAGCAAGCAGAAGCAACTTGGAGCTTAACTTTCAGTCCTGGGTGCTGAAAGTGCCCCATTGTTTCTGCTTGCTAAGGGGTCAGAGATTTCTTCCAGCCCCTAAGCAAGCAGAAGCAACACAGAGATTAACTTTTAGTAATGGGCGCTGAAAGTGCCCCGTTGTTTCTGCTTGCTGAGGGGTCAGAGATTTCTTCCAGCCCCTAAGCAAGCAGAAGCAACGCGGAGCTTAACTTTCAGTCCTGGGCGCTGAAAGTGCCCCGTTGTTTCTGCTTGCTAAGGGGTCAGAGATTTCTTCCAGCCCCTAAGCAAGCAGAAGCTACTTGGAGCTTAACTTTCAGATCTTCTTCGTGGTCTCTGTGCAGTCCCACACATGGGTTTTCCCGCTGGGATGAACCAGACCTCGGAGAATTTAAAGCTCGCCTAGGCGTTTATTTTGGCACGCATTCCCTCCCGCTCTGGGGAGCAGGCATCCACTGCACATGCCTGGAGCGAGGGGAACCCACCCAGTTTCTTTCTAACCGCCACCCGGGATAGTCCTCCCTCGCTGTGTCTCCTTTGTCAACCTAGCCCATTTACCTCAGCCTTACCTTATCCGTGACTGACCTCCGTCCGATCTCGCTTCCGATCTTCACTTCTCTCTTCTACTGGTATCGTAAAAAAAAAATCTTTACCCGCTTTTCTATCGCTTTGCTTTCCTTCCCTACCCCCCCCTACCCCTCCGGGCATATGGAAGGAAAAGATCTTAAAATCACTTTTTAAAAGTGTGCTCGCTGTGGGGCGAAAATCCCATAGTTTGACAGCCATTCACAGTGTTTGTTTTGTTTGGGTGAAGCCCACAGAACGGACACTTGCATCCACTGTAACCCGTTCGGAAAGCAGGCCAGAAAAAACCACGTCGCAAGGTTGAAGAGTCACCTCTTGGAATCCTCTCTGCGACCTGCTATGTTGCATCCTTCTGGGCCCCAAAGATCGCCGCCTTCCCTAACTCCTCAGAGGGATGTGGCGAAACCGGCAGCTTCAGTGGCCTTGGCTCCCAGCAAGTCTAAGTCCGGCAAACATACAAAAAAATCCCACGAATCCAAGAAGAAACACTTGGAATCGTCATCTAAGGGGCATCAGGAACCGAGAGGTGTATCAAAGTCAACCCCACCGGATCCCAGAGCTTCTGACGCTGCGGCTCCAACGGCAACTTCCGTACCGAAATCGCCTCCAACTCCAGCCATATTAACGCAACTGTCGATACTGATGGACAGGATCAAAGAGGAAGTTATACGAATCCAATCCCGATCTCCACCATCCATTCACGCCTGAACACTTCCTAACTGAGGAGCCGACAGAATTGTCGACCCAGATGCAAGAACACCAACTCGACCTACACTCCTTCCGGGACGTGTCCGCACCAAGGAGATTCAAAGATGCCACTGTATCTCCGCTTCACATTGAATCCCCTTGACACCGGGAACCCTGGACCTATCGGTACCGAGAGAGATCCCCTAGCCAAGGGAGAGATAGAGATTTACACTGCCGTCGGTACCATGAAAGATCTGCAAGTCGAGAAAGAGATCGGTACTGTTACTACAATCGGTCTCAATCTCCATCTAGATTTCCATACAGACGTCACTACACGCCCTCGAGATCCCCTTCGGTTGATTACCATCGCCATCAAGAATACCCTCGGTACCGTACCGATTGATACCAAGAGGCGGGACCTCGGTACCGTGACAACTCTTCTCAACCACGATGCAGAGGAATGGCCCAGCCGCACCAGGATCCGACATCACCGACTCCTTCAACATCGACTTCGAAACAACCTTTTCAACGGCCGAATCAACCCAAGACGAAACCTCTGCCTACGGTACCGACACTACCCACAACACCTGATGTCCCAGAAGAGGAGTCTGAAACTGAAACCTCTGAATCATCGCATTCAGTCTCCTCCCCAGCATCACCAGCATCTAATATTACTAAGCCAGCTGAGCTGTCCCCTTCAGAAGGAGCAAAATCTTATTTGGATTTAATTTCCAATATGGCCACCACACTCAATATCAAGCTAACAACTGATTTTCCAAAAATATCCGATGTTGTCCATGACTTGGTCCATGCCGATCTACCTGCAGGATCTGTTCTACCCATGTTACCTGTCCATCTCGAAGCCCTGAAGGAAGCCTGGGACAAACCAGCCTCCATTGCTCCGACATCCAAATGCGTAGAATCACTATATAAGATTCATGCACCAGAATCCAAGTTTCTATTTAACCATTCTGCTCCAAATTCGATGATCGTGTATTCGTCATCAAAGTCTAAGCAAACATGTCATCCTGTACCACCAGAAAAAGAAGGAAGAAAGCTAGATACACTAGGCAGGAAGCTCTACTCCATCTCTACAGCCACAGCCAAAATAAATAATTATCTAGCTTATTTTGCTGCCTACTCCTATAATATCTCCTCACAACTGAGTAACCTAGTAACATCCTTCCCAGAAGCTTCCCAGAAACAAGCTTCTAAGCTCTTACAGGAGCTTAATCGCCTAAGCAAACAGCAAATCAACACTGTAAGACATGCTGTTGGCTGCTCCTCAAGGTCGATGGCTGCTTCTGTTGCACTACGCAGGCAAGCTTGGTTACGCTCATCGTCTCTTCAACCAGACATAAAGTTCAAAATTGAAGACCTTCCTTTCAATGGACAAGGCTTATTTAATGCAACCACTGATGACATCTTGACCACAGTGGACGATAGCAGGAAGAGAGCCAAGAGATTAGGGGTGAACCAGCAACAATCTCAAACTAATAGACAAAGACCATGGAAGACACCATTTTACAAACGCCCTCGCTCTCCCAGACAAACCGACTACTGGAAGCGTAAGGCCCCTCCGGTTAAACAGCCATTCCACCAACGCCAACGGCCTCAACCAACCAAGAAGACTGCCACGGCTACAAAGCAGTCTTTTTGACTTGTTCATCCTGCCACCACCACCAATACATCATTACCACCCAACTGCACCCAGACTCCTTCCCTTTTACCCAATGTGGAAGTCAATAACAACAGACTCATGGGTCCTAACAATTGTCCACAGGGGCTATTCCATAGAGTTCGCTTCGCCCCCGAAGAGCCATCACTTCATACTTACCCCTCCCTCCCTACCTCTCCAAGAAGAAATTGCCGCTTTGCTGGCCAAAGCGGCAATAGAGCTAGTTCCACCTCAATACCATCACACGGGATTCTACTCCCGATACTTTCTAGTTCCAAAAAGAGATGGAGGGCAGCGCCCGATACAGGACCTTCGCGAACTCAACAAACATATACAATACAAAAAATTCCGCATGATCACTCTGCAGACCATCCTGCCTCTCATCCCCAAGAATGCTTGGATGGCACTCATCGACCTCCAGGATGCATATTTTTATCTTACGACCAACCATTGCCACAGAAGATTCCTGAGGTTTGCTGTCAGGAATGATCACTATCAGTTCCAAGCACTCCCTTTTGGCCTATCCACAGCACCAAGAATCTTCACAAAGTGCATGGCAGTGGAAGTGGCATCCCTTCATCAGCAAAGGATTGCAGTTTACCTGTATATAGACGACTGGCTCATAGTGAGTCATTTCAAAGAACAATTGAAACAGGATATTTCAACAACTCTGGAACTTCTGTCATCTCTGGGGCTACAAGTCAACCACCAGAAATCCAATCTCGCCCCAACTCAAGATATTCAATTTATAGGAGCACGTCTATCGACTGCAGATCACAAGGCCTACCTGCCAATGGACAGAATCGCCAATATTCAATCTTTGGCCAACACTATAATATCTCAACCAACCCAGACAGCCTTCACCTTCCAACACATGCTGGGTTTGATGGCAGCCACAACTTCGGTCCTCTCTCATGCAAGACTCTGCATGAGACCCCTACAACTGTGGTTCGTTCGATCGTTCCATCCTCAGCATCAGTCTCAACGAACCCTACTGACAGTCCCACGTCACATTTTGCCAGCATTGGAGTGGTGGACAATACAGAATCATCTCCTCATAGGGATGCCATTCCTAAGACAACCTCTATCAGCCATCGTCACCACGGATGCCTCAAGATGGGGTTGGGGAACCCATTTCGACACATTAACAGTGCAAGGACAGTGGACAGCATACGAGAAATCTCTCCACATCAACTGCCTGGAACTCCTAGCAGTCCACAGAGCACTCAAGTCCTTCCTACCATCACTTCACGGTCGTCACATTCAAGTGACATCAGACAATGTGGCGACTGTGTTCTATATCAACCGACAGGGAGGGACTGCATCCACCTGTCTCTGCAAAAGAGCTCTAGCCCTCTGGTATTGGAGCATTGCACACAACATATATCTAACAGCTGTGCACTTACCAGGGGATCAGAACATCCAAGCGAACACCCTAAGTCGACAACTCGTCAACGACCATGAGTGGACACTCAAGAAGTCATATCTCCAACCAGTCTTCAAAAAATTGGAGTTCCCCTTGTCGATGTGTTTGCCTCTCCAGACAATGCCCAATGCACCCGATTCTATATGCAAGGCTCCCCTTCAATCCAATCTGCGGGGGATGCCTTTCTCCAACAATGGGACGGACCAGTTCATTTTCTGTTCCCGCCCATTCCACTAATAACAAAGACGCTCCAAAAGATCCAACTGGATCAAACCAACTGCATACTAGTCACACCATGGTGGCCCCGTCAACCTTGGTTTACAACCCTTCTCCTCCTCTCCAACAGCATATTCCACTGCTTCCCTCAGGCTCGGGATCTCCTTTCACAACAGAATGGCAAGGTCCTGCATCACGACCCAGGTCACCTCCGACTGACCGCATGGAGGATCAGTTTTTAGACTTTCCTGAGGAAGTTAGACACATCGGCCGTTTTCGCACTAGCGTTTGCTCCGTCGTAGCGCCCCATTTACCTCCGGATCTTCTCTTGGATTTCGCACATCTTGCTCCGGCGCTGCGGTTTGCTCCGGCGCTACAGGGATTTTACGCCGGAGTATGTTTTTCAGCATGTTGCCGGAGTTTCCGAAAACCTCCGGATCCACTCAGCGGAGTTTGCTGTGGGAAATCCATCCACGCCGGATCGACTGCTTTGTGGGCGGCACCCTCTCCCTTTCCGTCCTCCCACCCCATCCACCCCCTTGGCCAATCATCAGCCTTTCGCGGCGCTTCCCCGAAGTGCCGGCGCGGCCATTTTTTTTTTTAAACTTCACAGTTTTGCGTAATAGCGATATTTCGAAATTAACAAAGGGGAAAAAAAAACCCTCCTGGAATAGTTGCGTTATTTCGCTGTTGCGTTATCCCCCGCCTCTTCTCCCTTTAGGGGCCCCGGTGGGGGGACCGCGGCAGCCCCCCCCAGCAGGCCTTTTCCAGCCAGTTCGTTTCGGGTCTAGTTTGGGGAGGGCGAGCGGGAAGGAGGCGGTTTCAGCGGGCCGGCGGAGGGGCCCCGGCAGCTTCGACTCTCCCCAGCTCAAACCCCCCCACTTCACTTCCATTTGCGCCCCACTTGACACCGCCGGCTTCCCGCTGCCGCCGCCGCCTTGGCAAAGGGAGCCCAGCCGCCCAGAGACATTTGGCGGCGGCGGCGCTTCTCCATTGTTGGGGGGGTGGGGAATCTAGTGCCGGTGCGGGCCAAAGCGTTCATGTGCGTGTGTTAAAAACGGAATGCCTCCCTCAGCTGTGCCACCAGGATTTCTGGACCTGCACAAAATCGCCATGTATAAAATGGGAAGTTGGAGTCCTGCATTCTTCTCCCTGGCTACATTCCACTCGGTTAGAAAATAGACGGAGCTCGCTCTTCACACCCGCCACAGAAGGGGAAGGAGAGAATGGGGCGGGGGGGGGGAGCTCTGGCAGCAGGAATCAGTCAGGTCCCCCGTTGCAAGCGCCAGCCGGAGAGGGGAAAGAGAGCGGAGGAAATCCCAGCTTCGCCACCCGGGAGGGAGCGAAGGGAAGAAGCTGCCACACACACACACACACACACACAAACCCCTCGATTTCTCTCTCTTCGTTATTGCGATATTTCGCAAATTCAGAATTTGGGGGGGGAATATAGTGCTAGGAATGCTTCTGTTAATACATAAAGGACTGTGGAGGACTCTACAGCTGCAGCCAATCCATGAGCAGCAGCAGCACACGTGATGCGGTTTGTCCACGAAATGAAGGGGAGGGAACAGCTCGATGTTACGTTAGTACGTTAGTACGTCATTACGCAACCAGACTTGCGCTTAAAAAAAAAATGATTGACAGGGCATCGAACTCAAGCCGATGCCAGTGGGAAAACGATTTGAGCCGGGGCTTCAGGGAAGGCGACTCCGCAAAGAGTCACTAGTGGGAAAACGAGAAAAATGATCCGGAGATAATTGCGCCGGGGAATAAGGGGAGCAAACGCTAAGTGGGAAAACGGCCATCCTGTTGAATGCCAGAAAACCATCGACTAGGGAGTCTTACACCCTAAAGTGGAAGCGGTTCACTGACTACGCTACTCACCACAAATTCCATCCTGCATCATCTTCTATATCGCAAATCCTATCATACACCCTTTTCCTCTCTGAATCTGGTCTTACCTATTCCTCGCTGAAAATGCATTTAGCAGCCATTTCGGCTTTCCATCTGCATATAGAGGGACGCACAGTATTCTCCCATCCTGCTGCAAAATAATTTCTTAAGGGCATTCTACATCTTCGACCACCAATCCGTCAATTATATCCTACCTGGAGTTTATCCTTAGTCCTAAACCAACTAATGAAACCTCCCTTTGAACCAATGGCATCTATCCCACTACATCTCTTATCGTGGAAAACAACTGCTAGTGGCACTTACATCGGGCAAAAGGGCCAGTGATATATGCGCCTTTCGAGCAGACCCTCCTTACACTGTCTTCCACCATGACAGGGTAGTTCTACGACCTGACCCTGCTTTTCTTCCGAAGGTTGTGTCACCCTTCCATTTACAGAAAACGACTACGTTACCGTCCTTCTTTCAAAACCCTACTGACAGGGGTCGAAGAACTCTACACAATCTTGATGTACGTCGAGCCCTTGCTTACTACATAGACAGGACGGGTCCTTTTCGTAATGACTCGAGACTTTTTGTAGCTTACGGAACCCATAAAAAAGGGCAAAGAATTTCTACCCAGAGACTCTCTAAATGGCTGGTGGCTGTCATTGCACTATGCTATCAACTGGCTAAGCAACCTGCCCCAGAACATCTATGAGCCCATTCCACAAAAGTTCTTTCTACGTCATCTGCCTTCTCCAGAGGCATGCCTATGGAAGACATCTGTGCTGCTGCAGTTTGGTCTTCTACATCGACGTTTGCCACGCACCATGCAATAGATGTTCGTGCACGGCGAGATTCGTCCTTTGGAGAGGCTGTACTCTGCTCCATCTTTGATTGAAGCCCACAGTCTCTCCATTGGTAAGTGCATTTGTATTGTGTTACCTGAATGTTCTTGACTGATATGCATGTTTAACCTCTGAAGTTTCTTTTCAGAACCAGCACCCACCTCCGTGCAGTTCAGCTTATCAGTCACCCATATGTGGGACTGCACAGAGACCACGAAGAAGATAAACAGGTTGCTTACCTGTAACTGATGATCTTCGAGTGGTCATCTGTGCAGTCACACACGCCCACCCACCCATCCCCTCTGCTGGTTTCTTTAAGTTAGTCTACACTTATACTACTACTACTATACAGCGGCTTGAAAGAAACTGGGTGGGTGGAGTGCCTTCCCCTCACTCCAGGCATGCGCAGTGGATGCCTGCTCGCCAGAGCAGGAGGGAATGTGCGCCAAAATAAACGCCTAGGCTAGCTTTGAAATCTCCGAGGTCGGGTTCGTCCCAGAGGGAAAACCCATGTGTGTGACTGCACAGATGACCACTTGAAGATCATCAGTTACAGGTAAGCAACCTGTTTTTCTGGGCGCTGAAAGTGCCCTGTTGTTTCTGCTTGCTGAGGGGTCAGAGAATTCTTCTGGCCCCTAAGCAAGCAGAAGCAACTGTGTATGATCACGTCCTCTAAGCAAGCAGAAGCAACGGTGTATGATGATGGCAGAATGGAGGATGCAGCCGAGGCACTGGAGGCTGATTAGGAGCCCCAAGTCAGGGAGCCCTGCCTAGCAGTCAGGGAGGGGGCTGTGCCCCCACATGCCCCCTTGTAGCTACGGGCCTGTACTCAGGAGAGCTGAATTCTAAACCAACTGAGTGTACATTTATTTGTGAATGCATGAGTTGATGTACAGTATAGAAAACAAAATAACCAAAGTTTTTAAAAATAAAGGGAAGACGTAAGCTGCATGCCTGGAAAGTCACCAAAACTAAAGAAAAAGGTGTGTCTGTGCCTGCTTTGGTTTTATGGGGGGGTCTAGATATCTAACCTGAATGGCCCTGGCTAGCCAGATTTTGTCAGGTCTCAGAAGCTAATCAGGGTCAGCTCTAGTTTGTACTTGGATGGGAGACCTCTAAGGAAGCCCAAGGGGGCAATGCAGAGAAAGTCACTGGTAATCTACCTCTGTTAGTCACTTTCTTTGAAAGCCTGATAGGGTCTCCTTAAATCAAATGTGAACTGATGGTGCTTTCTATCTCTATGGGTTCTGGGTAACCCCTGTCTGCCTGTGTGCAGTGCAAGAAGCCAGATGGTCACAGTCAAACCTGAATTTAGAAGAAGACGACAGCAGATTTATACCCCATCCTTCTCTCTGACTCAGAAACGCAGAGCGACTTACAATCTCCTTTGTCTCCTTCCCCCACAACAGACACCCTTTGAGGTGGGTGGGGCTGAGAGAGCTCTCCCAGAAGCTGCCCTTGAAAGCGACTCCTATGAGAGCTATGGCTAATCCAAGGCCATTCCAGCAGGTGCAAGTGGAGGAGTGGGGAATCAAATCCGATTCTTCCAGATAAGAGTCCAGGCACTTAACCACTACACCAAACTGGCTGTAGCCATTTTGCCTGCTCGTTCACACCAAGGTGGTTCAGAGAACGTGTGGCTCACCCCTCAAACCGGTGGGTTTTGGAATCATGACAATTACAAACATTTTCTTACGTTCTACTTCTTAGGCAATCTACAAGATGGTTTCTTCAGTTATGAAGATGCCAGAAGATGAATCAACACCAGAGAAAAGAACAGAGAAAATCTTCCGTCAGATGGATACTAATCGAGACGGTAAATAATCTTTGGATGTGTTCTTTTTAACTCATTTGGTTCTGATTTTGCAAACTCTGTAAAAGGTCTAATCTGACTGAGTAAATGGAAGGATGTCACAATATGTAAATAGCAACCTGCTTCCAGGTTCCTCTGAAACACTGAGTGTTTATATTAAGATGAGATAACATATCATGACAAGCGATACTTTATTGTTAGCTTTGCAAACTTGTAGCCTGTTCTCTAACTTGGGCAGTTTGCTTTGTAGTTGATGTTAAACCCAATCTGTGGATTGGGGCTCCAATGGTATATTAGCACTCCTTGCAAAGGATGGGGAAATAAACAGAGACCTGCTTCTTCCCTGGGTCTCGAATCTTTTCTTTGCTCCCAAATCCAATAGAAGGCAGCCCTTCACTCATTGCTATGCAAAGCAGAGATAGATGTTGTTAAAAGTATGGGAGGAAAGTGGGCATTTGGCAGGCTAATTCAAGCAAGCATTTAATTTCCAAAGTCAGTAACATCGCCACTCACATACACACACACACACACAATTAAAATATGTGCCCATATGAAGATGTATGACTTAATTACTCCCCAAAATATTGTAGAGTTTTTGTAGTGCCTTGCTTGATTTGAAATATTATTTCTCCATTGGGCTATATATTTTATCTCCAGTACAACAGATCTGTGCTGTGTGTTGCTGATCCTTGTGGGAGATTCATCCATTGAAAAAAAAGGGTTTCTACATACAAATTTAACACTCCTAAGACTCTCTGTCCACAGTCACAGATGAAGAACCCCAGGCCGAGCAAAATGCCAGACTAATAGATTGATACTGTTTGCCAGTATTTAGACTAAAGTGATAGTGTTCATTATTTGCTTGGTAATGGAGAGATCTTTGCATATAGCAGTGGGCATGCCAGCCATTCTAGGGTTGCCATGTTACAGCCTAGAAGTTCCCTCTGTTCCATCCACCACTCAAGTCTTTTGGCCTGTTCCCCCCCCCCCCCCCCCGCCCACCTACTACAATAAGGAGGATACCTAGGCAAAACAGGCAGAACAGGTGATTCTGGGACAGGGGGTAAAGTGGGCCATGGGATCTCTGGATTTCAAGCTGCCAACTCTACCATGAAAACTTCACTGAACTGGATTTTTTTTTGGTGAACCAAATACTGAAAAGATCTCAGTTTTTTAAAATGTTTTTTAAATGTTTTAATAGCAGCTAAACATTGACATTAATTCTACTTAACTGAGTGGGATACATGACACTGTAATAGAATGTCATGGTACCCAGAAGATGGTTATATTCAGAATGTAAATTCTCCCTTTTTAAATAAATAATGTGAAAAATGTTAATAATTAGAAGACTGTATAATCACAAAGGTTATATTGAGAGTGACAATGGAGGGGGAATTGTACATAAGGTTAGTGAGAAGTGTTTGTGCATATGAAAAATAGACATTTGTGGAATGCTCATGCCAGATGGTGTACATTTTCTTTTTCAATGAGAGTGGGGGGAGGGGCACGATGTCAGGCAATCAGTTGTGCTCAGTGCTTACTTTGTTTTAGAATGCTGAAACCAACTTGTCTATTTATTTTTTAGGAAAACTTTCTCTGGAAGAGTTTATCCGGGGAGCCAAGAGTGATCCATCCATCGTCCGTCTCCTTCAGTGTGATCCCAGCAGTGCTGGGCAATTCTAAAGCAGCTGCTTGGATTATTTCATGTCTCTGTTTTCATTTCTTTTCTCTTTTTGCCAAACAACATTCATGGTGGTGTTGCCTCTGTGTGGCCAACTATGCCTTCTTTTGTGGCATCTTTAGCTTTCTTTGCGGCAGATCCACTAGGAGTACTACGTACTCTCTGAAATTTGACCTGGTTACAGAGAGTGCCATTTGCACAACCCAAGTCAGTTATAAAATTGTTGCAAAATCCTGTGGCCTGACCCAGGGGTAATCTCCATTTTGTTTAAACGGACTTGCTTCCTAGCATGCTTTGGACTGAAGCCTTAAGTTTTATTTCATTGTCGATTCCAAGCTTAAAAAAGAAATAGGCAAGGGCCATGAGCCCTGTTCCAAAGCTATATATGGTTCTGATGTGCATATGGAACAAAGTGGAAGAAATGTCTGCCATACACTTCAGACATTGTAGTGAGCAAAGAAATCCTGTTCATGTGGAGCTTCATTTGTGCACCAGTCATACTGGATCAGAGCACAGGTTTGCATTACAATCAGGCCCAGGATAAATTGTTTGTACCCATCATTATTTCACTGTGTTACACTAAAAGTAGACTGCAATGATTCTCTGGTAGATTCTTGCCTATCACTAATATCATTACCCCCAGCTGTTGCTTAGGAATAGACTTGCAACTACCTGGAGCTCATTGCAGCTGCTTAACACCAGAATGCAAAAATTAAAGGGTAAACAAAACATGCACAAACCCTAAGAAATCCTCCACAGTCGGTGCCTGGGAGGTCTAAAAAGTGTTGTTGTAAGAAGCATGCACAACTGTTACAACAACCCATTTAGAATAATTTTCATAGACTGTGGGACTGTTGGCACGGTGGGTACAATTTTCAGTCATCCTCAGATATGTGAATTGTTTTATAAGATGGGACCATTTAGCAAGTGATTGGCAGCAGCTACCAGCTGGTGAGGAGCGATCATTTTCACAGCTAACACACTTCATCCCTCCATGATATCATCATAACACTGTGATGCACTCACTGCTCCTATTAGGTGAATAGAGGTGGAAAAGACCTTTCAGATGTCTTGCGCAGGTGATACAATTGATCTTTCTGAAACATAGTATCCATTTGGGCATGGGGAGAATAGTAGAGAAGTTGAGGTTCTGCTATCATTTTGGATAAGGAAAGGCAATTGTGGCTCTTGGGAATGCAGGTTCAGAAAATCATACATAAGAGCAGTTCATATTTTAGTGAAGGTGATGATAGCAGACCAGGTCTTGAAGCCTGCTCTCCCACAAGGGAGTGACAAGGAAATGATGGGATTATGTCGATGAATGACAGAGAAATGGTTTGGGAAGGTGGTATTTTCCCCTTTTTTCTTTCCTGCATCATTAGGTAGACAGTTTTAAAAAAATGGTTAAGGAGAATCAGGAAGATTCACACATTAACTTTCTAAATACATGTCCTGCAAAGTTAATGTAAAAATGAGGAGGGAGGTTGGAGTAGAGAAACAGCACAAAAAAGAAAGACATTTGTCCCTTTCTGTGCCTGCCAATTCTCTCCTACAAGTATCCCTCAAGTCTCCCTCACCCCCACAAAAAATTAGGCTGCTTCTGGTCTCATAGCTTGGCTGAGAGAGAAACAGTGAAAAAAAAGACCAGAGGGGCATTTGCAGTGGGGACTCAGCAGACCAAGATCCAAGCTGCTACTTCCAATGTTGCACAGATGTTAACAGTTGACACTGAAAGAAGCCATGTCAATTTGACCATAACTTGGTATGTCCATTTTAGAAGAGGAAAGGTTGCCATGAGGTGACTTTTCTTCTCAGTTTTCATGTAGCGATATGGTTTTGTAATGGTGATTCATTTTCTGCCTGCCGTATTTCAGGTTACCGTTAGGGATGCTTCAAGGTATTTGGTTACCCCTAAAACTGGCTTCTCTGACAGTGATACTGACTGGTCGAAGCCACACCCCTGCAATATTACCATAGGAACGTGGCTTGGACCCAGCTAATGGTGGCATGGATCTAGGGAGTGACACATGTCACCTCCTGTGCTATCATGGGCTGTGTCCCTGTAGCGTTTTGGCACCATCCCCATTGTGCTCCCCCCCGGCCCTTTCTTGGATGGCTCAGTTGGAGAAACAGGCCTCACTTGCAGTTTCATACCCATTCACCATGGGATTATATTTTCACAATATTATTTGAGTCACATCTTGAAAGTGAATCAACCATGAAATGATCTTCACAATGAATTTTTCATGCTATATTTCGATCCACAGGGATAATTTTTTTAAGGGGGCAGGGAGGGGGAACACTACAATCGATACTGTTTTAGATGTAAAAGTGTAGAATTCATACTTCAGTATCGCTTGTAAGTCTGTACTGAAACACAGAAAATGGTACCATTTGTGATATATTTATACATACACACATATATATTAAATGTTTTTTTAAAAAAATATACAAAAAAGCTATAGGAGAAAGATGCTGAATGTTTTATCCTTTTGCCTCACGACAGCTTTTAATTTTTTTTAAATGTCCTGCCACGGAGCTAAGATAGTTGTATGGGCAAGACTGGAGTAAGAGAAATAGCATAACTGAGTCTCACAGACATGAATTTTTCTATTTCTGTGTAAACTTCTGCTAGGAGAATTTAGATTCAGGCTATTTGTGCACTGAAACATATTCATGTCTGCAGAGGGACTACATGTGAGCACTGCATGGAAGGAATTCCAACTTTAGGTTAGGGCTTGCATTTTTAGGAGGAAGGAAGTCGTAATGTGTCACATTCTGCAATCACTTTGAGGGTTGTAATAATGAGGAGGGCTAGGGTAGATACGCAGATGGTAGTGTCTATTCTTTAGGCTGCAACTTTAAGAATACTCTCCTGGGAGTGGGCGCGTTGAATAAAATAGAACTCACTTCTGAGCTGACTAGTTTAAGATTGTCCTCTTAGATCAGGAAAAGCAACCAAAGAACTCAGAACTTTGTGCCCTTGCTCCTGGATGTCATCGCATTGATGATAGCTAGGGAGATTCTCTGCAAGATGGAAAGGCCTTGGAAGTATTTGAGAACAGATGGTAAAACAGCCGGGCTGCTGGATTTGGTTAATTTTCTATGCCTCATAATTCCCATGGCAGTGTTATTGACTCATGTAAAACAGGCACACACTCCTTTTAAAGTGGACGTATTGCTGGCCCCATCACACCTTGGCATATAGAAGGGGAAGACATGGAAGTAGTGACAGATTTCACATTTCTGGGATCCAAGATCTCTGCAGATGGTGACTGTAGCCATGAAATTAAAAGACGTTTGCTCCTTGGGAGGACAGCTATGGCAGTATAATAAAAGTAGAGACATCACCCTGCCAACAAAAGTCCGTATAGTCAAAGTGATGGTATTCCCAGTAGTAATGTATGGCTGTGAGAGCTGGACCATAAGGAAGGCCGAGCACAGAAGAATAGATGCTTTTGAGATGTGGTGTTGGAGAAGACTCTTGAGAGTCCCTTGGACTGCAAGAAGATAAAATCAGTCAGATCAGTCAGTCTTAAGGGAAATCAACCCAGACTGTTCACTGGAATATCAGATGCTGAAGGTGAAGCTCAAATACTTTGGCCATCAAATGAGAAGGAGGCATTCCCTGGAGAAGATCCTGATGCTAGGAAAGACAGAAGGCAAAAGAAGAAGGGGATGGCAAAAGATGAGATGGCTGGACAGTGTTACTGATGTAACAAACACGAATTTGAGCAGACTTTGGAGGATGGTGGAAGACAGAAGGGCCTGGCGTGACTTTGTCCATGGGGTCGCAAAGAATCGGACTCGACTGCAACTGAACAACATTGCTGCCTTTGGCATGCATGCTTGGTACATAGGCCCATTTCATTGTTTATAGTAGGGCCACTCAGTATGTAGAAATGCTGTCCTGGGCAGAAATACAGGAGCACCAAAGGAGTAATTGCTTATGATCAGGAATGCATTAGGCAGGGCGATCCACCATTCCTTTGCTTAAATGGTGCCCCTATTTCTTCCACCTATATGTCAGGTCAGCACAGTGTCAGGATAGCATATTATTTCTCAAGCTGAGTATCTGTAAGACTGCTCCTTCAAAAAAGTGGCTGAGTGATCTTTTACAAGTGCTCTTGTAGAGGCAAAGGCCAAGTGGATCTTAATGTGATGTAAAATGTAATGTAATGATGAGAATAGCATTGTTCTGTGACTAATATGACAAGGCTGTAGTTAGAGAATAAAGGGCAGAAAGACCTGAGCAGAAGATCTCATGAGATGGCGACTAGTTGGTAGTGAATGTTTTATAAATGTAGATGGAGCAACGTATCTTCATTCATCCCCAAAGCAACTGAATTCCAAATGAAATGCCCTAATGCAATCCAATCTTTGTTGTATGTAAGAACTGCCCACTTTCTGGGTCTTCATAGTTCAACATTCTGGTTCTCAGCAGTAAGCAGCAGATGCTGCTGGAACCTCATAGACTTGGAATGAAAGTCATGTTACTTTCCCCCATCGTTTGACCTCAGCCTCTGAAATTCAGAAGAAAATCTCTCTGGACATGATGGTCCCCTCTGTAGCATGTAGGCAATACCTTCATTAATTTAATCTAGTCTTTTTATCAAACCATCTAAGCCTGGAGGCACTGGCACCTCTAGCAATAGCAGTGGATTCCATAAATGAATTGTGCATCATAGAGATATTTCCTTTTTTGGCATTTCTGAACCAGTTGCCAATCAATATCATTTTGTTCAAGCACTCTTATAGAAGAATGTACATATTTTCTTCTCTTTGTTCCATCATTTTGTACTCCTCTCTCATGTCCTTTTTTAAAAAGAAACAAACCTGAGCCTCTAACATAGTGGACCTGGTCCAGAGAATGTTATGCTTCAGCCCCTGTGAAATAAATGAGATGTTAATCATCAATAACTAGTACCTTTAAGGGGATGAAGCATGACTAGCTTTCTCTGGATTGGGTCCCTTTCTCTGCAGGATAAGTATTCCAAACCTTTGATCATTTTGATTGCCCTATTCTGCATTTTTCCCAGTGTATTTTTTAAAACCAAAAGTATTCACATAATTTTTTTAATAGTACAGCTCTACAGAGTTGTTCCAGTTTTAAGTCCATTAAAGTCAATGGGCTTAGAGCAAAGTAAATTGTGCTGGATCACCGTGTCATAGTACCAAAATTAAATTTGAGCCATAGCTCACTGACAGCTCTGCTGCCACACAGCCTTCATTCACAACAGTGGAGCTTGTCCAAAGATGACTGATGGACTATGTCAACTAATAGTCAGCAAACAGCCCTGCAAAATTTAGATGCACCACTAAGCATATTTCTTGGGTTCAATCACTGATTGATCTCCAAAATCCATTCCTATTTAATCACAAAAAAGCCAGTGGCTGTTGCTGCTGTTCTAGATGAATGGCTTGGAGATATATATAGAGTTGCCATCTATATGGCAAGTTGAAGTTGCCATCATTTTGGGAAATCCTAGGCAATAGTGACTTCCATATGCAATCAAAACACAGAGCCCTTAGTTAGACTCTCAGAGTTTGATTGAAACATGGCCTTCCTACTCTTTGTATATAAAGGCTCAGAAAACAAATCCTTTGGAGACAGATCATTTTGCTGGAAAGTGTGTTTTTCCAATGAAGACAAATCCTTGATTTTATTAACAGTTTTAATGTAAGGAGGACAACCTTTTCACCTTCAGTATCCCAGCGAAAGCTGGGTTCAGGTAGCCGGCTCAAGGTTGACTCAGCCTTCCATACTTCCAAGGTCAGTAAAATGAGTATCCAGCTTGCTGGGGGGAAAGTGTAGATGACTGGGGAAGGCAATGGCAAACCACCCCATAAAAAGTCTGCCATGAAAACGTGATGCGATGTCACTTCAGAGTCAGAAACTACCAGTGCTTGCACAAGGGACTACCTTTACCTTTATGTGTATTTCCATGTGTTTTTAGAATTTCACCAGCAAAGAAGTTGACCAAGTCTATCTTATCTGCTGGGGGGCTACAACATCAAGGATCTGTTAGTTTCATGGGACCAATTGAAATTAAGAGCTAATCTGCCTGAGGGCATACATGTCCTAGTCATATTGGGTAGTAGAATTAATTTGTTCCCTTTTCCTTACCAGCTAACACCATATTCCATAAATTGAAATAAATAAATAAATATTCTGGTGCAGATGACCTGCATGGGGAAGGAGAACAGGCCTGAACATACTGGCTGCACTCCTGCCTCCAGGAGACCACGCCACTCGCTAGGTGGTCTGCATATTAACTTGTATTAAAAGTGCCCATGTGCATGCCCCTTCCTGCGATAGGAACCTTTGGGAAGTAGTGTTGTCGATTGTGAGGAGAGAGTATGCACATGGACACTTCCTCCACACTTGCATACCACACAGACCACTTGGCAAATGTGTACGGGCAGGGGGCAGGGCAGGGCCCTCCCTTCCCCATCCAGTCATTCAGTTTGGGGATTGGTTGTCTGTACAGGGCTCACGTTGATTCATTATCTGCCACCAGTTTTCACAACAGATTCTAATACATGATATTGGTGTGTATGAAAACGCAGTTATCCTGATCACTGTTGTAAATGCCTTTTCAGAACTCTCTGCATGACTAATGCTATGATCCACTTGCTCTCCATCCAACCTTTGACTTTGGGAGGCCTCTGGAATGGCTCAGAGTACATTCTGTATTGTGCCTTGAAGGCCCCCAAAGAACACATTGGATTCTAAACTGTAAACACATTGAATGAATGACATGGCTTCATTAAACCTGGAACTGAAAACCACAGAGAACCCTTCACATCAAGCTGACCAAGATTTTAGATACATCACAGGAATCAGAGCCCTGTGGGGAATTTCTCACACACACACACATTCCTGCCAGGCACATCTTCTAGCACCATTCATAATATCAGCTGAGGCCATTTACTGAGTCAAAATGACATTTATTGAAAGGTCTGTGGGAAGTCCTTCCAGGATGGGCTCAGTTCAAACAGAGTTCTACTAGGTGAACTTGGCAGCTGACCATCTCATCAGCAAATTAGTTGTTAGCACAAGTTTAATTCTATGGAATTAACAACTCCTGGTGCTGTTGCCACAAGTACATAAGTGCTTAGGGTAGATCTAGTCAGTATCTTTGCTGATGGAATTTCCATTAAAAATGCTTATACTACTCACAGCATTAGCCAGCGGGTTAAAGTGACCTGGACAATTCCTCTTTATGGAAGCAGAAGCTGTTGAAATTCAGGTCACAAGGAAGCTTAAGAATCATTTTTAAAAATCATTTGTTTCAATCTTGCACAATTCAGGCTTTGAAGTAAAAAGTAAATGTCATGGACTCTAGACCTTCCCTTGAAGTGAAGCAAGGTATTCAGAGTAGGTTTTGCCCACCCTTCTTTCTTAAAAGCAGCATTTAGATATATTTCAGTCTTTTGAAAATTTGCCTTTTGTTTAAGCAGCTGTGTTTGCACATTTGCTGCAGTACTTGCAGAAGCTTTTGGCCTACATCTTAATTCATGGGATTTGGAAATACCACTTGTAGTTCCTTTGCTGTTTCTTAAAAGCCCAGAGTATAAAGTCTTACATTAATATTTAAATAGAGGCTGCTAGGATGTCAACTGGTGGGAGTCTGAAAACAGCTGCACCGGAAGAAACCGGTGGAGAATTCTATGTGTATATTCAAGACCAATTCCCGACTAGCCTTGTCCCTGTCTCATGCTTCTCTTCTCTGGCGCTTCCGATTTTGCAGAAGCTGCTGTGGGGCTCCAACTCATCCCATCCCTATATGGCCGAGGACCTGCCTACCTTAGGGACCGCCTCTCCCCATATGTTCCCCAGAGAGCACTGAGATCTAGTTCTCAAAACCTTTTAAAAATCCCTGGGCCAAGAGAGGCTAGATTGAAAACAACGAGGGAGCAAGCCTTTTCAGCAATGGCCCCCCCGATGGTGGAATCAACTTCCAGAGGTGGTGCGAGCCCTGCGGGACTTGAATCAGTTCCGCAGGGCTTGCAAAACCATCCTCTTTCAGCTTGCTTTCAAGATAGAACCCGGCTAAATTGACTTTTAGCCATCTAGCCATCTTATACATGACTGTGAACTGTAGCACCTTAACTATTAACATAACTGTTTTATCTATTTTAACCTAATCTATAATGGTAATTTAATTGTATTTTAATTTGTCTTTTGTCTCAATTGTATTTTATTGAAATCATGGTTGTCCCATGTCTGTGAGCCGCCCTGAGCCTGCCTTCGGTGGGGGAGGGCGGGATACAAAAATAAATTTACCTTTACCTTACCTTACCTCTTTCCCGCAGCAAGCAGAAGCCAGTTTTCAGAGGATCTTGCGGCGGGAAAGAAGGCGGAACGAGTTGCAGCCCCATGGCAGCTTGTGCGGAATTGGGCAGAAGCCCCACAGAGAAGGAACGTGAGACCAGGACAAGGCTAGTGGGGAATTGGTCCAAGTCTCACAATCCAATCTTTTACATGTTTACTCAGAAGTTAGAAGTCAGTGTGTTGCTCCCAATCAAGCATGCTTTGTAAGCACTTAGGATGGATGGCGCTGTGTCCTTATTTTGGGGTAAGAAACATAGGGTCGGATTCAATAACTTTTTTTGTTTAGTGTGCAGTCTTCTGAGGTATCATGGCTCCTCCTCATGGAACTAGGCTGAGTAGAAAGGAGATGTTTGATCCAGTCTGTAGTACTTAAGGGCCAGAGAACCAAGACTGGCTGTCTTTATTTAAAATGTAAAAACAGCCATTGGAGAAAGGGGGATTCAAATTATGGCCATGGTGCTGGGGAGGGTTCCACACGCATTTTCTCTATGCCATTTTCCTGACACAAATGACTCTGTTTGAGTGGCCTAGTGCTTGTAAATTAGAAGGGCAATTTATATTAGGGGAAAGTGAAGGAGTAAACAACTGTTTCCCCTACTGCCATGGCTCATAAGGTTGCCAGGTCCCCTATGTTCACCAGCAGGGCATGAGGGGGTAGGGTGGCAAGATCCAGGTTGGAAAACTCCAGAAGATTTGGAGCCTAGGGAGGACAGGTACCTCAGTGGGGTACAATGCTATAGAGTCCACCTTCCAAATCATTCATTTTATCCAGGGAGCCTGATCTCTTGTCTGGAGATGAGCTGTAATTCCAGGGGATTCCTAGGTCTCCCCTGGAGGCTGTTATCCCTAATGGCCCCATCCAAACGGGGGAGGGGGCTGTCAAGTGATTTAAAGTGGTATCTTTTCATTATCCAATAATGGCTCTGCCAGTGTCTTGTCTCCTTTGACCTTCCAACAGCGAAAAGCAAATTTTTGAGTTACACTAGCCTCTTCTCATACTGAAATGTTTAGTGGGTTTTATTTTGAAATAGGAGAAGCAAAATATTGCTCTCCAAGGCCATGATATTTTTCCCAATTATAAGTTAGGTGTTTAATTAGCTTTGTGGCAGAATTTTAGATGAGGTAAACAGAACTGAGATGAGGTGAACAGAAGCGGGCACTTGGGTTAGAAAGCAGAAAAGGTTCATAAATGCCTTCCCTAGATAAGTAGAAAACAAGCAATACAGGAAGAAAGCATGGCTAGGTCTCACCCTTGCAAGTCATTCCACAACTGTTACTAGCCCTCAGCATTTTAGTCACTTGCTTTCCCATATAGGCCTCTTAGTCAACTAATAGCACATTGGAAGCTTGAAAGAAAACAACCTTTTTAGAAAAGCATCTTTGCTGCTCCCATATTATAAGGCATGGTTAGTTCCAAGTAGGCTGCTTCATCAACTGCTGTGGCATTTTATAAGACTCTTGGAAGGAAATGCATAGAAGAAGAGTTCATAGTGTTAAATAAATAATATATAGTTATGGGTTTTATCCGCCTACCTTTTCTGCTGGTGAAAATGGGACTTCACTGGAAATCAAGGAAACTGCATGGATAAAAGGTGTGTACAGTTAGGGCTGAAGCAAGGCGGGACATTGGGCAAAGTGGGGTGAAAAAAGCTGGCTGGTCTCAGCCTTTTATGAAGATCTGCCTTCCTGAATTTTACACTGCATGGGCTGATTCCAGAGAGGAGAGGATTCCGTGTCCTTATCCCTGGCTTGATGAACAACCATGTTTGAAAAATGGGGTCCTGTGCACATCATTCCTAGCTCAATCCAACAACCAACAACATAGTTAGAAAACTTATTACATTTGCCAGTCAGTTGTCCATGAGAGGCAGCAATGAGCTAGCATTGATTCTAAATGGTATTTCCTCCCTCAAACAGCCCACCTGCTTCAGCAACACTTGTTTTGGCTTGGTTTTACTGAGTGTACATAGATTGCACCCATGGCTGCCCATACACATGTATAGTTGAATTAGGGCACATGTTGCTACAACATCCAAACTAAATCTATGCAATAAAAATCTCTGCATAGCCTTTTAAAATGACTCATAGCTGTATGTGACATTTTCGTTTCAAAAAATAGCTCCTTAGAGCTCAGATCTTAATATTTGTGCTTCAATACAGTAATTGATTCTACAAAAGAAGGTGGATTTAATGTGGATCCAGGGAAACAGTTTTGCTTCCAATGAACATAACTTTTAGAATCACCAAGAACTAGACAATAGCAGTGAACATCATGGAGGGCCTTTCCCCATGATTCAGGCAGCCAATACTCACTTTTGTGTACAATTTTGCAATGTGTTTGTTCTGATCACTGGAACCTTTCTGAACTGCTGTTCTATAGACTTTTGGGCCAGTTTGCATGGAGAAATTAATATGAAATGTATAGTGTATATAGCAATGTGTGATTCTGGTAAAAACACAAATGTAGGGTTGTCATGTTTTGCAGTCTGCATGTGGATTTTATGTTTGTGTCCAAAAGTATCTCCATTGTAAGAACTGGGTAATGTATGGAGGGTGTCCACTGTAATTACTTCATTAACAGGATACTGTGCTAGAGAAACCATTAATCTGATTCTGTAAAGCTATGGTTAAGGGCAATCTGGCAGAAGGCAAGCTGAGAGTGTTTTACTGCTTACTGGCACCTTCTTTGGGCTCTTTCCATACCCTCTCTTCAGGGTTCTCTTTCTACCCTGAAAGCCCCTACAGTCCTCATTCTTAAATGGAAGCTGTGGTAGTCCAGTGAAAACAGGTTGTGAATAAAATGTGAACATATAAGATGTTCTTCTACACAGCACTTGAACAGCAGCTCAATACATCTCCATCAATGATTATCTCAGAGGAAAAGGATACCTTTGTCTCAAAATGTAAAGAGATGGGGGGAAGGCTGTTCTTAAAGTCCAGTATTGTGAGCCAAGGGCAGACATCCGAATGCTCAAGCCCATCATCTTCCTTCTTGTCTCTTCCTGCATTGCTTCCACTGTCATTCTAGTGGTGCTCCTTGTTCATGTATAAAGCATAACTACATAGACATTTTCAACCTCAGTAACCCGATGCATTTCAGAACACCATGCTTGATTCATATTCATGTTCATCCTGATGTGACTGACTACCCCCACCATGAATCTTAGCTGAAGTGTGATCAAAGATGTCATTGACCTTGACCCATAGCAAATCCTGACCAAACTTTCTGTGGTGGTAGCAAGGGGCAAACAATGAGGGACAGTGTTGTGTTTTACTTTAATTTCTGCTAAGGAGACTTTCCACTGAAAACAAGCACATTCAGGTACAAGCCTGAGCAGTTTACACACATGTGCTACTGAAGACAATGAAATTGCTTTTGTATGTTTCTCTGCTGTGGTCCTTTGTAAGTGAGTGTTAAATGAAGAATACTGAGGGGATTTCACTCTTCATAGTGTTTTAGGACAACCTTTGTTTGCAATAGCACATGTAATAATGAACTAGATGTTCAGTTTGTAATTTGGAGGGGCATTCAATACTCACTCTAGTCTCCATTTTTATGAGGACCAAATGCAACAAGTGAAATCACCACACTGCAAAAGGCTTAAGGGACATTTTCACATGTCGCACTAAAGCAGGGATTCCATTGCAGAGGCGTGGGAGCATGTGCCCCCTTCCTTGATGCTGATCCAGAGAAAGTTGCTCATGATTAGCTCTCCTTGAAGACACTGAGACAGGTGAATTGTCTAGCTCTGCTTGCTCAGATTCCACCAATTTCCAGGGGATTTCTCATGCACAAATCCACATCGCAAATCAGGCATGCCTCCGTCTGCACATGACATCCTGTCTATGTGGCATGGTGCCCCATCAATCCTGGGAATCCACTCGTGAAAAGTGCTTCTATAGATGCATCCCCTTTGTTGGATCAAGGCAAAGAAGATGTAATTTTTCAGATCAATATTCAGCATGATGAGTTATGCAAACTTGTAAAACAAACTCAATCAGTTCTTGCCACGAACAGAACAGATTTGATGGACAGTGGCAAATGTGTTCCAAAGCATGGCTGCTGTTATGTCCTTTTCTAAGCTTTTTACTAGGATATTTCTAGAGTTCTCATCAATGTGAAAGAAATATACTTTTCTTATATTTACAAATGCAACTGTATTTATTATTCAGAGGATGACTTTTATCTGTACTGACTAGAGTTTCCTACTGACTGAGACCTTCCTCTCCCCTGTACATAGGACATTCAGATTTCACTGAAGTCTTACCGAAGTCAGTTTGCATTTTTAAGGCAGTGTTGATGTTTGATAAAAGTGTATGTTGGTAGTGGCAACTTTGGTGTAAAATGTAATGAAAAAAACTACTTAAATTTAATTCTTCTATTAGTGTTTGGCTTTTAAAAAGTATTGAGACATGCATGTTACCAGATCCCCCCCCCCCTCTTTGCTAGTTACATGATACAATTGATCCCCATTGTATAGGAAACTTGCATTCCTTGTTTGTTTGTTTTTACATTGAGGTTAGTTATGATCTGCCTGAACAGTCTATTTTTCTGTGTTTATCTCTGTTGGGTTATGTGTGTGTGTGTTTTTTAACCACACTAACTTGTAGTTGCTCACAGCGTTCACTGCCAGGCCCTTTCTAAGAAAGAGTTGACCCTAGAGCTGACAAATCTCATGGATTCCTACCTTGTCTATATCATATAGAGCCATTGCTTCATGCTTTCCCTTTCATAGAACAGCCAGACAAACTTACCAAGTGACATACCTTCTCTTTCCCTCTCATCTTGGTCTGGTCCCCAAGTAAACGGCCTAATTTACATAGTTCACAAATGTATACTTAAATGCCATTTTTTTTAAAAAAAAGAGAGAGTGAATTTTATCTGATGTAACAAATGAGAAGCTGTATGGCTTTAAACTAAGTTTAATCATCTTTTTTGCCATAATAGTCACCAACCATAAGAGCTTGTTTTAATAACATTCCTTCCATGCACTGATAAGAGCTGACATTGACAACAGTACAAGTCAGCCGAGGTTAAGCACCTTTGAACTTGCTTTCTTGGACACACTTATTTGGTAGCAATCCCTACTGAGTCTTATTTCATGGAAACATGCATGTGGTTACATTACAAATTCCACTGAATTCCTGCTGAGGATACTTAACTTTCCCACTGAAACCAAATCTACTTAAAACAAGGTTGTAAAATAGTGTATTACTATTTTTTCCAACAGTTTTAAGGGATGTAACCTTGTCATGCAGGGAACTGAGCAGGGAAAATGTACATAAATGTAAATGTTTTCCCCCCTCGTTATAATTCACAAATGACTCACTAATGTATGTGTGGACAAAACGGTTAACAGCATTGTTGTAAACTAGTAGTATTGATGAATATACTGGAAGAGTGGCTTTAAATGTACTTAACATTGCCTGCATTGCACTTAGAGGTTTAGATTAATGGGTTGAATCCCATGGATTTGTTGCACTAAATGCTAACCCCTTCCTCCATTGCAGGGAGCTATCCCTTGACACAGTGAAGCACCTGGTACCAGAGGAAGGTGCTACCATCAGAGGAACAGATCCATAGGATCTAACCCATAATGTTAATAAATTATTTGCTCTGTCCAAGTAGCTTCACAGCTATGAACAAGAAATGGGGCCCAAATTCATTTTATGAACCAACCTTTAGCTTATACAGTTGTTCCTCCTTAGAGACGTGACAGAGTGATCCATGTGCTGAACTCATAGAAGATTTAGAGACAGATTTGGGAGTGAGCCATGTGTTGAATTTACCTGACTGTTCCTGCATAGAAATTTTGGACAATATATCATTGCTAGCCATAATGTCTTCTTTTAAAATGTTGATACAGAAAATAGATTCTGGTGGGTAGCCATGTTGGTTTGAAGCAACGGAACAAAGTTTGAGTCCAGTGGCACCCTTAAGACCAACAAAGTTTTATTCTGGCTATTCGTTGCTGGTCTTAAAGGTGCCACTGGACTCAAATTTTGTTCTAATACAGATTGTCTTGAATATCTCTTGAGCCAGGATTCAGTTTACAGCCCTGGCTTAGGACACTAGATGATACGTTTTCACAACTAGGTGTCACTCCTGAAGATATCACCTTCTCAAATCCTTCGGACCTCGGGAAAAGGCAAATACACCTAATAACTGAGATCAATTTTATTTCATTCTGGAGTAGAGGAGGAGGCTAATTGCTCCCATTTAGCCTAGGAATTATTCCAATTGGAGACCCCTCTCATTATTTATCCACTCTGTTCCCTCAGAGTATCAGGAATTTATGCTAACATGTGGTATCGGTTAGATTTTGTCAGTGTGGTTCTAGTGAATTGCCGCTTGCTAAAAAAAGGAGAGAGCAGTGGATCCAGAGGTGGATTTCGGTGTCCAATAACATTTCACCAGATTCAGTTTCTCAACCCCTACTTTCGGATGTAAAATATGATTGTAAGGCAGCTGTTGCAAAGTTTTTGATTGCTGCTGCTTCTAGGCATAAAGGCTGAAAGTTAAATTAAAATTCTTTAGAAGTATGTCATTATCCTATGGTCTTGGGTTGTTCTATACCTTGTGTCCATGAACAAAAAGGGGATAGAAAGTTCTAATACAGAATATAGTGGGGCATAATATATAACATTTTAAAAGCAGCCAAGTGTGTTGGTTAAAAAAAAGAGACACATTTGTAATGTCTTTTTCAGTGCCAAATATATGAACAGTGTTGTTTGAAGAAAGTAAGGATTTTTTACTGTTTTACTGCTGAACAAATATTGTTTTTAAATGTTCAGTTTTGAATAATTTTGTATTGTAAACTGTTTTGTGACACGGTGCTTTTTCATACTGGAATTACTGAATGCACCTATTATTCTGTTTTCTTATAATAATCTGTAACCTCAAAAATCTTCATGAATACCAGTATATGGAAAATATCCAAGGATTGAAAATGAAGCCCCTCAATGTTCTTGCCTCCTAATAAATATTCTGCTGCAGCAAAATGATCTGGAAAATTCCACTATATTGCTTCTGAAAAAACAGGAAACATGGCTGTTATGAGGAGCCTTTTATGTATCACTTGCGATTCTGACTTTGCCAATATGTAATTCTATGCAGCTTTCTGCTCACGACCTGAGTTCGATCCCGTGGAAGCTGGGTTCAGGTAGCCAGCTCTAGGTTGACTCAGCCTTCCATCCTTCTGAGGTCGGTAAAATGAGTACCTAGCTTGCTGGGGGGGAAATGTAGATCAGCAGTCCCAACCCTTTTGGCACCAGGGACTGTTTTTGTAGAAGACAATTTTTCCACGGACCGGGGGAGGGATGGTTTCGGGATGATACAATTGTGCACTTTATTTCTATTAGTTTGGTGTGGTGGTTAAGTGTATGGACTCTTTTCTGGGAGAAGCGGGTTTGATTCTCCACTCCTCCACTTGCAGCTGCTCAAATGGCCTTGGGTCAGCCATTGCTCTCACAGAGTTGTCCTTGAAAGGGCAGCTTCTAGGGAGAGCTCTCTCAGCCCCACCCACTTCACAGGGTGTCTGTTGTGGGGGAGGAAGGCAAAGGAGATTGTGAGCCACTCTGAGACACTGACATTCAGAGTGGAGGGCAGGATATAAATCCAATATTGTCTTATCATTATTATTATTATTATTATTATTACTACTACATTGTAATATATAATGAAATAATTATACAACTCACGGCCCGGTTGCTAACAGGCCACAGACCGGGGGTTGGGACCCCTGGTGTAGATGACTGGGGATGGCAATGGTAAACCACCCTGTTAAAAAGTCTGCCGTGAAAACGTTGTGATGCGACGTCACCCCAGAGTCAGAAACAACTGGTGTTTGCACAGGGGACTACTTTTAATTCCATGCAGCAGGCAGGTAGTCCCTGGAGAACTCTGGTTATGATTAGATAGTTTACATTTTAAATAATTTTACCTTTATATTACATTTTAAATGAAATATACCCCTAAAACACAACCATTTGTAAACAATTAAATACTTTACATTTTAAAAAAAAGATACCCCTAAAACAATCATTTTCAGAACAAATAGGTATAAGTATCTAAAGGGCTTTTTTTTGTAGAAAAAGCCCATCAGGAACTCATTTGCATATTAGGCCACATCCCCCAATGCCAAGCCAGCTGGAACCGATTTACTGTGCATTCCTGCTCAAAAAAGCCCTGCACTGATCTAAACTAAATGTTGCTGTTTTTCTATATGAATTGATAATGCTGATTCTTGCTGCTTGGTGCTCTTGAGCCATGTTCTTTCCTTCAGGTCCTGCCATTGACTATGGGTTTGATGCAGTAGCTTCCCCAGTATGTTGCTGCATTGTCCAATAACTGACTTGTCCAATAGCTATACCCACAATACACACTATGTGTGTTCATTGTAAATTGTGAACAGAGCTTGTCTCCTTTTGCTACCCTACATTTGCTACCCTATTTCTTGTATTCTGTCTCCTTAACTGATATTCTAATCCTTCCCTTTTCTCTCTTTTTTGTGTCTTGCTTACTACACCAGGTATCTTACCTTCCCTAACCACCAGTGTTTCCTCTAAGCTGAGTTAGTGTGAGCTAGCTCACCATTTTTTAGCCTCCAGCTCACACATTTTTGTCTTAGCTCAGGAAGGATGGATCCAGAGCAAACTAATTTATGCAGTAACCAGATCGCTTGCTCACAACTTTGATGCCAGTAGCTCACAAAGTAGAGTTTTTGCTCACAGGACTCCACAGCTTAGAGGGAGCATTGCTCAGCACCTGCCTGACACTGCTGGCTATTCATCTTAGTTCAAACCTCAACATTTTCCTCTGCCCCCTTATAGGAATGTTGAGGAGTGCTCATGCTGGCTCATTCCAAATGAAGTCTCCCAACAGTTAATTTAGGAATTATCTACACACTGAAAGCTTCTTATAAAAACACAAATCTGTCTTTAACTGAGTTGGGCTATTGGTTCACCTGTCCCCTTGTTGCCTAGTTGGACTGGCCATGCTTCTCCCACAGTCGTAAACCAAGAAAAGCCTCTCCCAAACTCATTACTTGAGATCCTTTTAACAGGAGATAACAGGGATCTTCCACAGCTCCTCCTGTATGCACCTTCTTCTTAGCCACAGCCATTCCTCATAGTTTTCTACCTTTCACAATACAGTTGGTGCAATCTTACTAACATCTGTGGTATTAATAACTATTCATTTAGCAGCATTGTTCCATTAGAGTGAAAAGAGAAATATGTTTTTGCATTTGGTAAATCCATGTGAGTTAGCACAACTAAATGAAAAAACGGTTTCTTTAAAATCCTGAGTTTTCATGGCTTTTCATTTATAAATATCTCACTAGTGGTTGGCTTGCAATTATAAGGATGAAGCCAGACATGGTTTTTCACATGCAGAATGAACCAAAGTTTAAAATGTATGCTACAGGTGACATCTGCAATTCAGTTACTGGTTAAGTGGGATGTTTATTATGCCAAACAGGCATGTTAGCTCTCTGAACACATTTTTATGCATAACTAAATTCATTTTTAATCATCCCTACTCCAAAATATTGACAGGCATTGTAAACACTGCAAAACCACTTGGGGGGTTGTGAACAGTTTGGTGATATAAGCACTAGCCAGTATTTGGCTTTTCCCTGGTTGAAACAGAACCATCCTGAAAATACCCAGAACTGGGGCAATGACAGTGCTATCAAAACCACCTCCACCATCCTTAAAATATTTTCCGTGTTTTCATGCTATGACTCATCATGGGCCTTTATGACAAACACTATGATGTACATCACTAAAAAGTTTGAAACTGAGTAGGTGCATTGCCGCATAATGTTTCTGATCTAGAATTTTACAAGTTAAAACACCAGCCACTTTACAACATCCTGACTTTATATCATCTTTGATTTGTTAGAATTTGTTAGAACTCTAGTGGTACTCACTTCATCCATGGCTCCACCAAACACGCACATACAATTTCTTCTTCTTCTTCTTCTTCTTCTGATGATGATGGCTTGCCCAATCCCTGCTACCACACAGCTCTGGGCAATTTACAGCAATGGTAAAATCACATGTAAGATAAAATGTCTGAATAACATGAGTACTACGCATCTAAAAGACTCACATGGCGAGTTCCAAATATTTCCCAATTTCAGATTGCTGACCACTTTGTGGGTAGGGGGGAAGAGGAGCAGGGTGAGCACAGAGAGCAGAAGAGGGTGCCACCCACAATAAAAAAACGTCGCTGTCCTCAACCAAAAGCCTGGCGGAACATCTCTGCCTTATAGACCCTGCGGAATTGCATAAGGTTCCACAAGGCCCTGATGGTGGTCAATATAAATACATCAGTATTAATATTAAATATATAACTATAACCTTTTACATTACCAGTGTACTTCTGAGTATGCAAAGTGGTCTTCCACACTACTGCTGGACCCTACCCAGCCCTAGGGTATTTGGAGGGAGAGGAAGTATGATGTAGTGGTTAAGAGTGGCAGACTCTAATCTGGAAAACTGGGTTTGATTCCCCAGTCCTTCACATAAAGCCTGCTGGATGCCCTTGGGCCAGTCACAGTTCTCTCAGAACTCTCTCAGCCTCACCTACCTCACAGGGTATCTGCTGTTGGGAGAGGAAGGGAAGAAGATTGTAAGCTGCCTTGAGGCTCCTTAGGGTAAATAAAAACATGGTATAAAAATCAGCTTCTCCCTTCAGTCTTCTTGCTTTCTCCTCAACATGAAGCACAACATCAAGCAAGATTGCCATGGTGCCCAGAGGAGGACTAGCTTCCTGTGGAGAAAGGAGAATGAAGTTGCCACAACCCCACTGTGACCATACTGCTCATTTCCCTGTTGGTTGCTGTGATATTGGGTTTACTCTGAGTCTTCTCTGTGGCCAGCTTGCTCTTCTCCAGAAAGCTGCCTGGATGCTGGGATGAGAATGTGCGAGCTGGAGGCTAAAAATCTGTGAGCTAGCTCATGCTAACTCAGCTTAGAGGGAACACTGCTGCCCAGATATTGGAGAAGATGAGCCAACTTACCAGTTCTCAGATCCTCTCGTGTGTCAAGGTGGAACCACCTTCAAGCTAAAAGCCCTACCAGTAAGTGTCCTTGCCCACTTTCCTGGATCAGTGCTCAGAACAGCCACAGGTGGCTTTCAATCCAGTGAGTAAGAAATACTGCATTAGAACATCTTTAGCTCCTGGAAGCAAGAGAACAGAGACCAAAGCTTTGAGCTATTGTTGCCCCCATCCAGCACTTGGCATTGAGAACAGAGACCAAAGCTTTGAGCTATTGTTGCCACCATCCAGCACTTGGCATTGAGAGGTTCCATTTAGGCATACTCCACTCTCAAAAGTACCTAAGCTAGCAAAATCATCACAACTTCTAAAGGCAGTGATTTCCATACTGTACAAGGAGAAAGGTCTATATGAAACGTATGGATGGGACTGATGTATGTACTCAGGCTGCTATTTGCAGATTACAGGCTGTATTCAAACAAGCATGGGCAAAACTCTGTTGCACAATGGAGGGGGGAGTTTCACCTCTTTCCTGTGAGATTCAAACCCCCCCCCCCCAAACAGCACTGAGCACATAGGGGGTCTGCCATGGAGTACAAGGAATCAACAAAAATCCTCCCCCCTCTGCAGGAAGACCATCATCAAATGCAACCCTTTAAAATTCTTAGCCAACTTGCCTTAATGTGAGAAAATGTAGCTCGGGCTGCCAGCTCCCAGTTGGGAAATACCCAGAGATTTTGGGGGTGGAGTTTGAGAAGGGCAGGGTTTGGAGAGGGGGAGGGACTTCAGTGGGGTATAATGCTATTGACTCCACCTTCCAAATCAGTCATTTGCTCCAGGTGATCTGATCTTTGTTGCTTTGAGACCAGTTGTTATCCCAGGAGATCTCCAGCCGCCATGTTGTGGCTGGCCACCCTAAAAGTAACATATGATGAAATGCTGAACTTTCACTTCATCCACAAACCCTTCAGCACCTTGGTTGTAGTGAATTCTTGAGCTAGTATAGCCGGGGTGTAAAAAAGCATCAGCTCGAAATCTCATAAACTTGCTGGTGGTAGTGATGGGGGAGCTAGCACCAGGAAGGGATAGACTCTCTTTGACATGTTCAGCTTTTTCTTTTCTGTTATTGTGAGCCTTTAGCCCTTGTAAGTGGGGAGATACAGAAAGACAAGCAAATTGCTGCCCAATTGCTCAGTAAGAAATCAATCTTCTTCCACAGTTCTGACCTAGGACCACAAAAGTATTCAAATAAGGAACAATACTTTGAACACTAATGTTTCATTCATTAGATTAAAATGTTCACTGATACTTTAAATAACGGTACATGCATTTAGGCTTCTTGTTTTAAGGGTCTATGCTGTTGTGTGCCTTCCCCAACAGGTGGCTCAGGCTGTATGACCCAACTGACCACAAAGATGATTAGAAGCAGTCTCACAGCAGCTTGATCACAATTCAGGATTGCAAGAGCAAATAATGGATCACATACGGTAAGGATGGAAACTGAAGTTGCAGCCAACTTATGATGAGCCTGGATGGGATCATGCATACAGATGTCAAATATGCAGACTCCAAGAAAGAGAAGCTCTCTGCCTGCCCTTCCTCCTTTCTTGTTGAAGAGACACATCAACATGAATGGGATTGCTCCTTGCAGCTGGGCATACCGTTGCCACTCTGGGTTGGGAAATTCCTGGAGATATCAGAGTGGAGCCTTGGGAAGATGGGATTTGAGGAGAGGCCTTGGGGTGGGGGATGTAATTCCAGAGAGTCCTCCCTCCAAAGCAATTATTTTCTCCAGGGGGTGAGCTCTGTAGTCTGCAGATCACTTGTAATTCTGGGAGATCTTCAAGCCCCACTTGGAGACTGGCAACCCTAAATCTTGGGCTGTTTTTGGAGGCTTCTTGTCTGGTGCCCCTCTCTAAGTGGAGTGCATTGGGATCTACTTATGCTAGAGTGGGTCCTGAGCCGCCCTGAGCCCGCTTCGGCAGGGGAGGGCGGGATATAAGAATAAATTTATTATTATTATTATTTACCTACAATTTCTGCAGCAATGGAATAATAGTGTTTAATGTTGTGACAATATCAATTTGATCCATTTTCACATGCTAAATTAATATTATGAGCCAATCTAGACCTAAAAAATTAGGAAGTAATTTTTTAAATGGAAAGCTTGAACCAACAGAGGGATTTTTACATTAGACCAATTGATAGACTATGATCATGAGTTTTTGTCATTTTCTCAGCTGAGGTCTATATATGTCAGCTTCTGTTGAATGGCAATGTTTACAACTGCAATCTCTGTGGGTAGCAAAATATAGCCCTGCAGCATTAAGTGTTCAGAGTCCCCTTTGCTCCTGGAAACTAAGCTGAACTGAGGCAGAAAATGTAATCTACAATAATTGTCTATAAATATTTGATGTTGGTTAATAAATATGATATGCAGAGTGTCAGGAATGAATGGAATAAGGAGTTGCATAGCCTTATTTTGCCCAACAATGGGATATGGTCTTCAAGCCGCCCTGAGCCACCTGGTGGGAAGGGCGGGATACAAATTACAAATAAACTAAACTAAAAGTATATGCCTGCACTCTCCAAGAATCTTGTGGCATATTCAGCAAAAAATTATGTTTAGGATATAATGGATGCCACAATACTTCTTTAACAAAGGACTGAGTAAGGTGTCTAATTGTTGGCATTGTAACTCACGGTCCCTTAAGCATGTGCTTTGGGCATGTCCATTTGTTTGATTTTTCTGTGAAGAAGTTATTATTCATATCAATTTTGTATTAGAATGGTCATTGATTTTTGAGAATGCTTATGTACTTTTAAATTATCTACCTGTCCCTCCAAGCCCTTACTACTGTAAAAAGACTAGTATTATAACATTGGAAAGATAAAAGCCCTCCTCCGCTAAATTAATGGACTGAGAACCTTAGAACTCTATTGCTATTAACACAAGGTGTATAGACAGCAATTGCATATGGACTTATTTTTAGATATCTGGAAACATTTTGTAGAAACTTGTGTTCTACCACCACTGTTGTTAAATTGTTGTCTCTATCTTATGAATATCTTTTTTAATTAGTTGCTCTTTTTTAAATAAAGAAAGAATAAAACAAAAACCACTGAGTCAGAGCTCTGGTTTATCAATAAACTTAGACTTGTAACAGCTCTCCTGGGTCTTATGTGTATTTCTTTGTGTATTTGTGGGAGGCTCCTTTCACATCATCTACTATCTGATCCTTTCAACTGGAGATGCCAGAAAATGAACCCAGCATCTTCCACATGCCAAGCAGGTGCTCGTTCCTGAGCCAGTGGCCCCTATCCCTGTTACATTACCCAATCCAACCATTTCACTAAGAGGGAGGGAGTGCTATTTACTGATGCCTTGTCAAAACGGCCACATCAGAAATGCAGTGCTACTGCCATGAACACATATATCCAGGACCAGCAGCAAGCTGAGAATGGGAGAGCTCAGGGAGGTCTGACATCCCCATAAAGCAACAGAATCTGGATTGCAGAATGGACCCCCCCCCCTTTCAGTCTCTAGTTCCCTAATTCAGAGAACTGGATATGTACGATTTTGCTTGTTTGTTTCAGAGGCAAAAAAGTTCAAGGCTATTAATATAGCCAACTAAAAGCAGGCAAGCTGGTGCCTCACTGAGGGTGCCCAATACCCTTTGCAGAAGGCAGGTTTTCATTTCCTGTCAAAGGACCAGGTGGCAAAGGAGAGCAAAGAGTCCCCCCCCCAAAGGTAAGCTTATTCAAGCTCATGCAAATGCCCCAAAGACTCAATGCAGAGTTGAATAATCTGTTGAACATCAGCAGAAACAGAGACAGTTGTATCTTATGAACATTTATTTCTTTCCTTCTTAAAAATGTACAAAAAATAAAATAAACCTGTATTTATGTTTATAGATTCCCCTCTCCCATTTACAAAACTATTAAGTTACACGAACTATTTCCTTATAACAACACACACTGTTTACAGAGCTTCCTTGCTTTCCAGAGACGGGGACTGCTCACAGGTGTTTTTTTTTTTTTAATTTGGCACAAACATTCTTGTTTGTATCACATCACCATTTTCCAGAAGAAAGGTTGTGGGGAATGGGGAGCGGGGAGAGGAAGGGGTCAGGGTGCCCAATACTCTTCCTCGGAAGGTGGTGGGCTCTCCTTCTTTGGAGGTTTTTAAACAGAGACTGAATGGCCGTCTGACAGCAATGTGGATCCTGTGAACTGGAGGGGGGGTGGTATTTGTGAATTTCCTGCACTGTGCAGGGGGTTGGACTAAATGACCCTAGAGGTCCCTTCCAACTCTATGATTCTAGGGTTATGGAAGCTGCATACTTTCTTCATGTTCTGTGCTTTTCAAAAGCTGCAACACTTTGCTTCGTTCTCACTTCTGTGGCATAACCCTGGCTGAATCCATAACAACAGCTTTGCTGCTTCCTTTTCATAAGAAAACTGAACTGTAGCTCTTGAGCTAATCTTGGAGCTTTCTAAAGAATCAACAAAAAATAAACGGGAAAAAATGCTGGGAAAACAGCTCAATGAATAAAACAAAGAAAAGGCTTCTGTGTTCACATCAAAGTCATTTCTATTTAGCAGCGGATGCTTTGTTTGCAAAAAGAAAAAAAAACAAGATAATTGAGATTCCTGCTCTTTCAACAGAGATTCCTGCTCTTCCAAGCCCAGCTAAGGGGAAAAGGGATTTAAATTCAGTGGGCAGACTGTGGCTGTATTCAAACCTCACAACAAACTGCAGTAAATATCCCCCTCAAAAAGTCTCCTGGGGTGCTCATCAGCCCCTTTGGCTGTATCCACCTGCCTCCTCTTCTAACATTCAGAGCTTCTTCAAGCATTTCCAAGCTTGATCAAAGGGGGCAGCTGTGCCTCAAGCTACACACACTGAAGGAGAAGAGAGGTATGGGCATCAGCATGAGCACAGCACCAAATTGCGTTTGTGCCCAATCCGATCCAAGTTTCATTTCAGCTTCCTGTGAGAATGCAACCCATATGCATTATCCATATACTCCATGTGTGTACTTGTAAAATGCCTTCAAGTTTCAGGTGACTGACTTATGGTGACCCCAGCAAGGTTGTTCAAGGCAAGTGAGAAGCTGAGATGGTTCACCACTGCCTTCCTCTCAGCAGTTTTCCTTGGCGGTCCCCCTTCCAAATAGTGCCCTACTGAGAAAAGACTATGCCAAACACTCAAAAAGCCAGTTTGGTGTAGTGGTTAAGTGAGCGGACTCTTATCTGGGAGAACCGGGTTTGATTCCCCACTCCTCCACTTGCACCTGTTGGAATGGCCTTGGGTCAGCCATAGCTCTGGCAGAGGTTGTCCATGAAAGGGCAGCTGCTGTGAAAGCCCTCTCAGCCCCACACACCTCACAGGGTGTCTGTTGTGGGGGAGGAAGGTAAAGGAGATTGTGAGCTGCTCTGAGAGTCTTCGGAGTGGAGGGCGGGATATAAATCCAATATCTTCTTCTTCCAAAGAAGGCTAACCTTGACAATTATTCTAGCCAAAAATACTGGCATTTGTCATGTAACAATGGACACACAACATTTGCACCAATGTTCAGCTAATTATCTGTGAATTTGTAGGCTCAGAGGACAGCTTACTAATGTTTCAGGTTTCACTGATTTTTTTCAGAGCAAGTTTCTAGTTACATGCTAGGAATGTACAGCTGTTTTTGGAGTGTCTGACACACTAATGTAGCATCTACAGACCCAGCATCATTTGTCTACTCCTTCTCTGCAAGGCATCAAGCCAACTTCAGAATACAGACAAGGTTTTAGCAACAGAAGACCTTTCTCTGAGAAGACAACAGCAAAGGTGGATTACATTGTTTATTATATATATGGTGCTTTCAAGGACTATGTTCTATGTAAACTTGTCTACTGAGGGGGTCATCAGCCCTTGCTCATCAACTTTAGCATAATCAATTAAGTTATTTCTGAGGCATGTGGGATGACATTTACCCAACTTATGTGGAGGCACTGGCCAAGCTACTGGATCTCACCACAACCCTGCCTAGACAGATTCTGATCTAAAAAGCTGAACAAAGAAGGTTTCATGAACCTCATAATTGGGGACTCAACAATTTTTCTGCAATGACTTTCGGGATCGGAAAATGGCGAGCTGAGCTGCTTTCCTTAACGGGGGCAGGCTGGCACTTCTGTTCGGGGTAGTAAAAGGCAAACTAATGCCTTCTGCCTACTTTTCTCAGCTAGAGTTGTCCAAGATATGCACAGATACTTTGAGGAGACTTACCTTGGCTGAAAAGGTGTCCCGGAGGGGGCTCCTTTGAGGCTTTGAGGAATCTCCAGAGAGAAGCTGCATATTCATCATCTATAGAAGTTTCCAGAGTCATTTATTTGACTTAAGCTCGACAGGATCCGAGTCTTCTTTTACAACTTTAAACATCTAATCTACAAAAGACTGGTGTTGATTTGGATAAACTACAAAAAGAAGGTATCGATTGCTATCTTTTCACTCTGGGACTAATTAAAGCTAAACAAAACAAAATTAAAAGGTGGGAGTTGGCTATAATGAAAGCTTGAAAGGAGAAGAAGAAAGGGGGCTAAATTTGAACTTTGTAAATCTAAAAGACTGTGCTAAAAGGAGAAAGGAATTTATTGTTTAGTCTATCTGCGGTTGAGGAAATAGCCCCATCGTCATAGATCTGCAGCACTCACAGTCAACACAGGAAGTACATCAGACATCGTGAGATTTCTCTACCAGTAAAACGAGACTTGGTGGCAGCAAAAGCAGGAAATACCAGAGGAAGAAGAAGGAAGTAAGAGAACTAAACAGCCTACTCTAGGATTATAATATCAGAGAGAAACATCGGCGGCCATTGTTGGGAGGTCAAAGTTTTAACAACGTTTTTAAAGTGACTGGGAAAATAAAAATTGGTGGAGTTAATTGAGTTGGTAATTTTAAAATAAGGACTATTGGACAGTGGTGAAGAAGATTTGAATTGGATAAAGGGAAAAGAAGGAAAATTTTTTAAAGTGAAGCAAAAGTTGCGACCGCCATTTGGGGGAAAATAAAAACTTTAAACATTAATATCTGAGCCTGGGAGGCCCAGAGGAAATTGGGCTTATTGGAAAGGGCAAACTTCACTTTGTTAAACTTGATGGTCCAAATTTAATTTGGTGAGATAAAAATTTTCGATCTTTTTTACATGTCAGATCCGAAGCAAATTCGTACTAGGTCTGCTTCAATGGAGAAAATGCAAGCCCAATTAGATGCAATGGAAGCAAGATAATGAAGGGGGTGAAAGAAATGATAACTGCCTCTAAAAAAGAAATAAGAAAGGATATTGAGGACTCAAAAAAAGAATTAAAAAAAGAGATAGAGCATCTCAGAAATGAGACTGTAGTAATAACAAAAAAAGTACAAGAGGTGGAAGACAGAATGAAAACACATGATTCCACCTTGTTAAAATTACAAGAAAAGGTGATAATACATGACTATAAGTTGATGGAGACACAGATTCATCTGAGAGGTGTACCAGAAGATGAAGAATCCGATTTGAAAGAATACATAATAAAAATAATTGCAGAATTTTTGGAGGAAGATCCTGAAGGGAATAGAAATATGTATGACTATATGTATAGAGTGAACTCACTTTATGCAAAAAAGAACAATCTGCCAAGAGATGTGGTCATAAGATTTATGACAAAAGAAATGGTGGGAAAAATCATGAATTAAAATTTTTAAAAGACATTGATAGTGGGAGGTAGTAGAATAAGAATTATGAAAGAGTTGCCAAGACAAGTGTTAACTGACAGGAATGCATATAAAAAACTGACAGAAAAACTACGTGACAATGGAATGAGATACAGATGGATAATACCTGAAGGTTTGAGCTTTGAACTTCAAGGGGAAAGGATTACAATCACAAACACACAGGAACTGCGTAGATTTTATGGAGAAAATAAAGAATTTGCACCATGATGGATTACAAATTGATATCTTGGAATGTAAATGGACTAAATTCACAACAAAAAAGAAGGCCAACATTTTACCTAAAATAGGAGCTGATCATAACCCAATAATGTGGATTACAAAACTGTCTAAAAAGTCGAGAAGATGGAGAACAAATGAAAATTTACTACAAAATAAAGAAATAGTGACATCTTTAGAAAATGAAACTAAAGCTTATTTCCAAGTTAATGATAGAGAAGATATAGAATTTCAGACGGTATGGGATGCCTATAAGGCAGTAATGAGAGGAATAATAACAACACTGAATAACAAAGATAAGAGAGCAAAAGATAAACAGATATTGGACATTCAAAACAAAATTAAGAAAAAAGGTGAATTAAGAAAAAGGCCAGGGAAAAAGAAAATTATAAGGGAGATCACAATACTGCAAACACAAATGAGACATTTGTTAAATAAGGAGATGGAATGGAATTTGAAAAAATTACAACAGAAATCTTTTGAGGGAGCAAACAAACCTGGAAAGTACTTGGCCTGGCAATTGAAGAAAAAGAGAGAAAGTAAAATTATTAACAAAATTGTGGTTGATGGGAAAGAGATGGTGGACCAAGAAGGAATAAAGAGAGAATTTTTAAGTACTACGCTAATTTATTTAAGGGTGTTAAAGAAAGAATCAAAACATATTTGCAAAAGATTAAAATAGCGCCCTTAACTGAATATATGGAAAAAAATTTGAATGATCCAATTGAAGAAATAGAAATTGAAGCAGCGATTAATGTAATGAAAATTGGGAAGGCACCTGGACCAGATGGATATACGGCAACATTTTTTAAAATACTTAAAGAACAATTAGTACCGAAACGTCAAAAATTGATGAACGCGATAAGATTAAATGGGAAAATACCCAACACATGGAAAGAAGCTGTAATTTCGTTGATTCCAAAGGAAGATAGAGATGTCATGAATGTAAAGAATTACAGACCAATTTCATTATTAAATAATGATTATAAGATATACACAAGAATCCTGGCAGAATGGCTTAAACGATATTTAATAAATTTTATAAAGGAAGACCAAGCGGGTTTCCTCCCCAAAAGGCAAATAAGAGACAGAACTGTTGTAAATATTGTAGAATATTATGAAAAACATCCAGAGAAGGAAGTTGCATTATTTTTTGTGGATGCAGAGAAAGCTTTTGATAATCTGAACTGGGACTTTATGTTTTCAGTAATGGAAAAAATAAAGTTGGGGGAAAACTTTATAAGACTGATAAAGGCAATATATACTGAACAAACTGCAAGCCTATGTATAAATGCAGATCTTACAGATGAAATGAAAATTAGCAAAGGCACAAGACAAGGTTGTCCGCTCTCGCCATTGTTGTTTATAATGACTCTTGAAATCTTATTGACGCAAATACAAGTAGAAGGAATGAGAATTAAAGGATTTACTTATAAATACAGAACATTTGCAGATGATATGTTTATAAATGAAAATCCTATACAAGTAACACCTTTGTTGTTAGCTAAAATACAAAATTTTGGAGAATTGGCGGGACTTTATATTAATAAAGAAAAATCAAAACTTTTATGTAAAAATATGCAAGTAAATAAACAAAAGGAACTGCAGAGGCTAACGGGATGTGACTTCTAAAGTAAAATATTTGGGTGTGGAAATAACAATGAAGAACATTGATTTGTTTAAAAATAATTATTAAAAGTAAAATGGCGTAAAATGGATGAAGATATGATAAAGTGGAACACGCTTAATTTGTCATTGCTTGGGAGAATAGCTGCAATTAAGATGAACATTTTGCCGAGAATGATTGGTTTCAAATGCAACAAATAAAGTTTGGTGGAAAGTGATCTTAAAACTGAAGAAATAAGACGAGGACAAACGGAAATGGAAAAAGTTCTGTTTGGAGATAATGAAAAATTAATTTCAAAAATGTATAAGTTGCTTTTAAAATGGTCTAGGGAAGATGAAGTAGTGAAATCTCAAATGATTACGTGGGCAATTAATGTAAATACAGAAATACAAATGGATACATGGGAATATTTGTGGAAGAACTCTATGAAACTCTCAACATGTCAGAGTATTAAAGAAAACTGTTATAAGATGATGTATAGATGGTATATGACTCCTAAAAAATTGGCAAAGATGAATAACAAGACAGATGTTGGAAATGTAAAAAACATGAAGGTTCTTTCTACCATATGTGGTGGACTTGTGAAAGAGCGAAAAAGTATTGGCAGATGGTTCAACAAGAGATTTCTAAGATCTTGGGATATGAATTTAACAAAGTTGCAGAGACTTTTCTGTTGGGATTACAAATGGAAAAATTTCTAAAAGAAGATAGGACTTTAATCTGGTACTTGCTCTCAGCTGCTAGGACACTGTATGTGCAGTTGTGGAAGCAAGAAAAAATACCAGAGAAATGGGATTGGATTGTAAAAGTTATGACACGGAGTGAAATGGACAAGTTAACAAGACCCTTAAGAGACTATGATTTAGAAGTATTTAAGATGGAGTGGAAAAAGTTCAGAAGATACATAGAAAAAGTATGGAAAATAAAAGGACATTGGACAATTTTTGTTAATGACTAAGTACAAGAGGGAGGAGGATATTAATTTTGGTTCTTAATAATTAAGGGTACCTTTAATATTAATATTTTAAATATAGCACACCATCGGGGGTCAAGTAACGGGGGGAGGGATGGGTAGAAAGTAATATATGGGATAGAGGGGAAAAAGCAGTTATTAATGATGTAAGAAATTGAATATACTACCATATAGTAGTATAGTACCATATACCATATGTTTGAAAACTGAACAATTTTTCTGCAATGATCTGCTGCCTCATAGAAATCAGTTAGTTGACATTAAGAGTTTGAGCCCTGGGAGCTCCTAAATTTCTTCTTAACAGGACAGTTTTGTGGTTGTCTCAGAATTCAGGCAAATCCCCTCCCCTACCCATGACACATGTGCGTGAATGTCCCTCCAAAGTAGTGCTATTTGGATATTCTTAAGGCTATGCATCTTTTTAAAAAGTTCCTTTAGATTATTTCCCAGTTTTTAAATTCTATGCAGAGGTTGCAGCTCTTTGAAGTTAAGCTCAGAAAGAATGTCTAAGTTTCATTTCACATTCAGTGCTCATGTCTCCAAGTTCAAGTGAGCTAAAAACTAGTTCAAAAAAAGAAAAGGCACAAGAGTTTTCAAATTCTTGGCTCAACCTGCAAGGAAGGTAATGGACGACATAATATCTGCAGCCTTTACAGGAATGCTATTATGGTCTGTACAGACTTTACAAACTTCTCTTCATGTGGCAAATACCAGCAGCCCCGTCCATGGAAGTGCAATTTAAAAGACTCCTGTCTGCTAGATACTCATGAGAGAGCTTGAATAACATAATCATACCAAAAACATCTATAGCCAGGACTTATATACATTTACACCCTGTCAAGTAAAGAGCATGTACATCTTTACATTTATAGTCTAGTGTACCAATCAGGGGACACTAGAAAGTTTCCCTATGAATGAAGGACACAGGAGGATCCATTCATAACAAGATGATTCTTCCATTCCTGCCACAATTCCTGGGAAAATGTATTGACGCAGAAACTGCACAACAAAAGAAGGCGGGGGGAAACCAAAATAGCTGCACAGTGAGGAGAGTTAGAAAGGTTGTAGCAGGGACAGAAATTAATAGAAGGGGGAGGTCAAGTTGTGCCACCTTGTATGGGCACACAAGGTGCACAAAGACCACCAATGCCAATGTGGCTGCCCAGGACATTTGGCACACATCTCCCTACAACAATACCGCAGAGAGAAAGCCATTTTTCCATGCAAGCTCTATCACATTCCTATTCTGTCACATGTGGTTCCTTTCTTGGCACAATTAACACCATGTACTTTCATGCATCACAGACAATGTGCCTGAAACAAGGAAATGTGCATATTGTGCAAATGGGTCTGAGTGATCAATTGCTGCTTTCATTCAGGCGAAAGGAAATACAAAAGCAGTTGTCCTGTGCAGAGATTCAAATCTGGTCTGACCCAAATCTAATAATTTCAGACCTCAGTATAACTATACAATATTATCCAGTTTAATTCAGCTTTGGTTCTAGTTTTCGAAAGAGACCAAAGCCATGGCAAACTGAAACAGGAATCACATTTCTTCCAAAAACCTAAAGTCAGAAGCAAGCATGGTGAAAGGGCACATGAACACATGAAGTTGCTTTATACTGTCAGACCAGTGATCTACCAAGATCAGCATGAGGGGATTGGATCTAGGGACTTCACCAATAAACTCCTCCCATTATCTCCATGGATGTGCCTAAAGCTCAGCAAATGCAGGAAAGAACAGTGAAAGTCCATAGGGGTAAAGAAAGAAGACAAATAACACAGCAAATGAGAAGTCTGTGAGGAATATCACTGCACAGAGAATGGAAGCTCAAGCATAACCACAAGCATTCCAAAGCTTCCCAGGCACTACGCTTGTGGAGGATGTTACCAGAGGTGACAATAAGGAGAGATTTAGCAGTCTAGTATAGATGAGAAAGTCATGGGCAAAAGGTACAGAAATATCGATCTCTCTGCACACTGAATATCCGATGGCAGAACTTCTCTCCTGTATAAGAGATTCTGCCATCTTCTAATTCAACAGAGGGGTAGTAAACACATGCACACAGACAGGAAGAATATATTATTACATATTATAAACATTATATACAAAGGGTTAAAACGGATGGTGTTTTACTTACAAATTACAGGCCATCTGAGTGCCTTACTTAGCCAACCCCCTTTGCCACAGGTGGGGAAGCACTTGGGGATTTATGGCTAAACCACATGTTACACTCAGTTATTGGTGGGAGTTCTGCACAGGTGGACGTCATCAGCCACTTTCCCATCATTACCTCTGCATGAATGATATTACCAGACTTTCTAGCAATTTGCTTCTGAGGCTGCAGTTTTGCTTGTATTGTCCCAACTGGAAGACCACGATTCCTCAGATCCATTTTCTTCCATACTAAACAGCGGTGTTTTTTTTTTAATAAGTCACAATTTCACCCTAGTGGAGGGTGAGATGGTGAAGTCCAAAGTCCACTGATTATTTACACAATGCAGAGTGAGGAGCAATAAATAAGGAATAATCAGAAGTTGTGTTAGACTTGTTTCCTGGGGCAAAAACGAATATGGTTGTTTGCCATGAAGTTCTGTAACGCCCTCTTTCCTCAGCATTAGTCAGCAGTCAGGGCTGTAGAGGAACTGTTCCTTAAAACGAGATGCGACATGGGATTAGATCTCCGTCAATGTGACTTTGAAGCCTTCTGTCACACTCTCTATGTTCAGGATGAAAGTGTCTTCATTGGAGTAATGTTCAATTATGTTATCATCCATGTTTACCAAGATCCTGGAATTGGAAAGAGATGTGTTAGTAACACTTTCTATTTCAATTCTCAGACACACTTCAAGTAGCCCTGACCTGGATGGCCCAGGCTAGCCTGATCTTGTGGAGATCTCAGAAGTAAAGCCGTGTCAGCGCTGGTTAGTCTCTGGATGGGAGACCACCAAGGGTCATGACACAGAGACAGGCAATGGCAAACTACCTTTGAATGTCTCTTTCCCTGAAAATCCTATGGGGGTGCCATAAATCAGCTGTGACCAGGCAGTACTTTCTACCGCTAGATTCAAATAGACAAAGCTGCAAATTCCCATAGGATAAGATTGCAAATCCCTAGTGGATATCACAGATGAGGGTTTTTGTGTGTAAATACTTGGACCTGCCATCTCCTGCAATTTCATCTTCCAATGTGACTATGAGTTATACAAACAACACCCTTTGTTACAAGGTATTCCCTTCTAGGATTCCTCTCCAATGTGATGCAGCAATATCCTGTTGTGAGTTTCCTTTGTCCCACTACAAGCCACATGTTGCCCCCTAGTAAGAAAACTCATGGCATCCTTATGGAAGACTTAATATGAGGCCCAGTGGGGGAGAGGGTGAAACAGGAGATGGCAAACTGAGGTCCCACTGCTTCCTTGAAGTACATAACAGCATTCAGTAATCCAGATTCACTGTCAGTTCCCCAGGAAGGTCCATACTAGCATCGCTTAGTTAAATGTGATCCAGATCTTACCCCTTTTTACTCTTCTTGTAAAGCTTTGTAATCTTCTCAGCTGGAAGGCCGTACTTTTCAGAAATCTGAAATATTTTTTAAAAGCAAACAAGTGAAGGTTTCAGGAAAAGGATATCCAATGCAGTATTACCACATTCAATTAACAAGTGTGGCTAACACAAGACTAAAAGCACACTCAACAGGATTTTCAAGGCAGCAGGCCAAAGCATGAAGAATCATTAGATTCCATCTCTTCACAACCATCTCTGGTTGTCTGTTGCCAAAGCATCAAGGAGCCTAACATTTGTAAGCCAAACTGATCTGTTCAAACTGAAAGTCGAGGTTGCGCATCTGCATTGACATTATGGATGAGTTTTTGCATGCAAATACTTGGACTCAGCATCTGGCCCATAGGGTCCTTTGTGCCTCTTGAGTCCACATAGCTTTGCTGACATAAGAGGGAAAAGAAAGTGATTTGCCCCTTTCTCTCTCCCCTCTACAGCCTCTTAACCCTCATGTATCCATGTCAGGTCAGCAACTCAAGGCCTAACTTTCCTGGATTTGGAAAGGACAGATGAAGGGAGATAATGTGGGAAAGATCTGTGGGCCTTGCATCTGTGGATCGTTGGATCCACCCCTTTTCACACAAACTAAAATGTACCTCAGAGCACTTTATAGAGATGCTAAAGGAAAGTCCAATGTTTGCGATTATGAAACACTGTCTCTTACAAAGAAAAATGCAAAAACAACAGAATGTTTCACAACACATAAACTATGTATGGGTAGCCATGTTGGTCTGAAGCAACAGACCAGGTGGGTCTGTTCAGGTGGGTAGCCATGTTGGTCTGAAGCAACAGACCAAAGTTTGAGTCCAGTGGCACCTTTAACAGCAACAAAGTTTAATTCTGGGTATAAGATTTCATGTGCATGCACACTTCAGAAGATACATTGATACAGTTTTCCTGAAGCCTTACCTATAGCTAGAGGGTTGGGTTAGTTACAAGGAAGGAAAGTGCTCAGGGCACTCAATGGGGGAACCTCCAAGTAGCTGTTTTATTGCAAAAGAATTTTAGAAAGAGACTGGGACAAGTGATTGCTCAATTAGAAGTTATTACATTACTCAGGACATTGAAACCCCCAGGGCTTAACAGAGGTATTAGTTTCTTATCTCACTACACTTGCTACGTCACTCAGTTCTCTCTCATGTCCAGAATTGAACTTTGTTGGTCTTAAAGGTGCCACTGGACTCAAACTTAAGTTCTCATATCTGATGGTACTTTTAATTATCTTTATGCTAATTTGCTGCTATTCACAGGCCTTACCAACTGCATTATTACAATCTTAGCTGTAATGCATCTTGACTCTAAATAGTCCTTCCTGGCAACTAACCCCTCCCCCCCTTATGTAAAGCTTAAGGGAATCTGTTTCAATGTATCTGAGGAAATGTGCATCTACACATTCTAAGTCTCTCAGTTCTCACTTGTACCCAGAATTAAATTTTGTTGGTCTTGGAGATGCCACCAAATTCAAACTAAGTTCTCACATCTGTTAACTCTTGTTAACAAACCAGTTTGGTGTAGTGATTGTGCATGGACTCTTATCTGGGAGAACTGGGTTTGATCCCCCACTCCTCCACTTGCAGCAGCTGGAATGACCTTGGGTCAGCCATGGCTTTCTCAAGAGCTGTCCTTGAAAGGCCAGCTTCTGGGGAGCTCTCTCAGCCCCACCCACCTCACAGGGTGTCTGTTGTGGGGGAAGAAGATAAAGGAGATTGTAAGCCACTCTGAGACTCTGCTTCAGAGAGAAGGGCGGGGTATAAATCTACAGTCTTCTTCTTCTTGTATTTGTATACTAATTTGATGCCAATCACAGAGCTTAACAACTGTTTTAATCCAATCTCAACTACACTACATCCAGTTACTTATGAATCTTAACTCTAACTAGACCTTCCTGGAAACCATCCTTCCTTACCCTCTACCTATATACAAACTTTGAGGAAAACTCTTTCTATGTATCTGATGAAGTGTGCATGCACACCAAAAGCTGGTCTTTCACACCAAACTTTGATGGTCTTAAAAATGCTACTTGGCTCAATGTTTGTTCATAAACTATGTTTGTAAGACTGAAGCAGAAATTGAAACACACAACTGGAGAACAATTTAGATCTCAAGTGCACAGCTCAGCTTCCTTAGGCAATTCAAACAGATATGTGTCCAAATAGATGAATAACACTAACTCATTAATTAATAAACAGCAGAGATTTTGTGTGGGTGAGCGAAATCTCATAACTATTTAGGGATCTGAGCCTGGATCAAGTTTTGCAAACCAAAAGAAAAGCTACACAACCATTGTTTGAAACATTTTGATTCTCTTTCCCTTACCCCATTGTCCATATTATTACAACAGTTTTTTTCTCCCATGTAGATAATGCTATACCATTCATCTGAGTTTACGAAGATCTGGAGATGTTACTGCATACAATAGATTATTAATGTGTCTGTTTCAGAACTTTGCTGCAATTTTTTTTGAAAATCTCTGCTTTCTTCTTCCTTTTATTAAAGTAAGATATAAGAAACTTTCCAAAGGTAGACAGAATATGTCAAAAGAGACTTGTTTGTCACAGACCGTCCTTGGCAAAAGGATATGGAAATATATCAAAGCAAATGTCTCTTTCCTTTACAGGTCAGAATCCAGTTACAACACAATTGAATTACAGATCTGGAAAGGATTAAAGGATCACGTACACAGAAAAATGAGTCAATAGAGTGAAGCAAGGTATTTTCAAATTATTTTTAGCTGTGGTTGTATGTATTTTAAACCCTCCCCCCAAGCAAGATCTTTGTGACTACAAACTGTTCCCCTTTTCTCCCTACAAGGTAATGGAATGGTGGGAGAGGTGTCACTCAGGTTCAGAATTTATTTTTTATCTTATTATTTTGGCCTTTATGTGTACCACATTCATGTATTGTGGGGAAATCCTTTTGAATGTATGTATTCCATATTTTTTATGTATGACCTTGCAAATAAATCAAAATTATTGCCCTATTAAAAGTTATGTAGCTACCCTACCAATCCATACCTCTAGATTTAAAAAGAGTCAATATTTCCCAAGTCTCAGATCATAAATAAGTAAAAAACTCCATTTGTTCTGAGATACAGGAGGGCGGAGAAGGATGAAGATGACTCAGTAAGGATTTGAGAGTGACCTGGAAAAATACTTGAGATTTTTCAAAAATTACTTTGATGCAACTTGACTGGAGCGCAGAGGAACAAATAGAAAAACAAGTACTGTTTATTTATGAATTTCATTTACAGTCTATCTTTCTCCCCAATGATGACACAAAGCTGTTTACGTCATTCTACTCTCCTCCATTTTATTGTCACAATAATTCTGTGAGCTAGGTTAGGCTAAGTCAGGGGTGGTCAAACTGGCTCGGGAGCCACATGTGGCTCTTTCACACATATTGTGCAGCTCCCAGAGATCAAGCTTAATGCAGGCTTACTCTCAAGTTCACTTACTTAGCATTGGGACTTCAGTCAGCCTCTGAGGTCTGACCGATAGGTAGAGCAATATTTCCGCTGTGTGTGAAGTGGAAAAGGAAGGGAAAACAGGCAAACTTGCAAGCTCTTCTCCCTTGGGCTAAGTGATTGGCCTGAAGTCAATCAGAAGAGTGAGTATTCAAACCTGTGTCCAAGCCTTAGAAAGAACTAAAGCTCACACTGGCACACTGTTGCATAGGAATCTTTCATGGCTTGTTTCCCTAATCTAAAACTTTTGATTGAACTATTACAATTTTTCAGCCATCCATATCTTCATGGTCTCAAAGGCCTTTAATCTGATCCAGGGTTTTGTTGCCATTCCTGCTTGAATGTATTTTACTGCCTAACAACATGTGAAGTAATATGTGTTTTCTAAGTATTAGAAAAAAGTGCCTGTTTCATCCAACAAGTAAATCTAGTGACTGTTTATATATATATTTATATATATAAAAAAACAATTTCCAGGCTGTTTGCTCTTAGGGCATCGGTAGCTAATGCAAACAACTAGCTAAAGTATTCACACCTCTCAGCCCCAGGGACAAGGAAAAATGAAAAACAGGAGACAATAAATGCTCCTTCCAAACACCCACAGAAGACTGACAACACACCAACTCTGACTTATTTTAATTTATTGAGTCATGAATGGTATGTCCCTCCCCTTGGCAAACAAAGCAGAAGATCTCTGATGTGGAAGTATTGGCTTTGTAATTAATGCAGCTGCACAACTGAATTCTTTATTTTTAAAGGGGGAATGTATGGAAATCAGAAGGAAATCAGGTGCTCTGAGTCACCACACAGTAGTTTGGGGAAATTTGTAACTGCTAATGGTCTAGATGACACATTAAAGACAAGACTGAATTATCCAATTTTCTGAATTTTCTAATTGGTAAGTCATGGACAATATGGGTACAAAATTTCAGCTACCTAGAAAGTATATTAACTTTTCTGAGACACCCTCTAGTAAGTCCTAAGCAGTTTATTATAAGTAGTAATGGAATTAACAGGGTTTTTTATTGTTTGCATAGTTCTTTTATTAAGTTTTAAAAGCAAGAACATAAAAAACCCAGTCTTCGAATGTTTCATTTTCCTTGGACAAACATTTGTGACTTTAGGAGGGACTTCCAATGGAAGACTTCAGAACTGGAATCTATAAAGAAATCTGATTGCATTTTTCAGTTTACTAATAACATCTCTTGCCTTGAAAACCCTATGGGGTTGCCATAAATCAACTGTGACTTGACAGCAAAAAAGCAACAATAATGGTTGGAGGAGATCCTGTTCTACCAAAATTAAATTGTTTCTTTTTGAGCTGTACTGTAGGGATGAGATGTTTAGTACTCAGGCCCTCAGAGTGCTTTTGGAATTGTTCATGCGCACAATCCTTCTAAACATCTCTGACGGAGAACTTAGTTGCCTATGAAACCTTGTGGCACAACAAACAATTATTCTCCAAGGTGCCTTTTTGTCTCCAGGAAAAGGAAGATAAACGTACTGTTCTTTTGGGAAGAGATTATAAAAGGAAGAAGAATCTTTAAATATGAAAAAGAATATAATCAAGTGTAATGGAAAATCTGAGGGAGGCCACAGATCAGAATGTGATAAACAAGCAAAAATGTGCAACTTGTAAACACTGAAATTTTCTTTTAGTGTGTATGTACTTCTAACTTTGAAAATATTAGGACTAAGTTTAAAAAGTATAGAACTGCCAAGCTGATGTGTATAATAAACAGAGTTACTTATAATACATTGTAGGTTGTTGCCTTCAGTGGACTTCGAAAGCTGTTTGAACTATGAAACTGTGAAGACCAGTAGCCCATTATTTTAGACATAGTTTTTTTGGGGAAATAAGCATGCATCATACAATAAACAGTTTCCGGTTGAAAATCACACTATCTATGAATCCGGGGGCATTTGCTTATATAAAGAAATCCAAAACTGATTTTTTAAAAATGTTCTTGGAACCGCTTTGCTATTTCTCCTAGCATGTACTACCACATAATTAGAAGGAGGTTAGACAGATTCATGGAAGAGAGCTCTATCAATGGCTGCTAGCTATGGTGACTGAACAGAGCCTCCACATAACAATAAATACCAGTGCCAGGAGACAACATCAGGAGAAGGCTTTGGCCACTATGCTCTGTTTGTTTGGCCCTCCAGGTCAACTGGTGGGCTGCTGGGTGAAACAGGATGCTGAATTAGCCGGACCACAGGTCTGATCCAGCAGGCTGTTCTTATATTCTAGGTATGGAGATGATTACAATGTTGAAGTAAAATTCACTGTATTAGAACTGAGAATTGAAAAATGCCCATAGTATTCTGGCATGATCAACAGTTTTGGTTTTCAGTCTTAAGAACAACACAGCCATGTTCCAGATTGAGTTAAAGACTTTGCACTTGTGTATATAGATGATACTGCAATCTTTAGACAGATTTACAACCTCTAGCCATTGTGTTCCAAAGAATAAAGGAGAATAATGAAAGCCTTCAAAATGTCCAATAGCTATGTGCCAAGTAAAATATCTAGGGCAATACTTGGAGGTGGGGTAATAAAGCCAGACTGGAACAAAGTGCAAGTTATACAGGAATGACCTAAACCCACAACCCAAAAGCAAATAAAAGCCTTTATAGGATTTGTGGGATATTATCAAAGGTTCATTCTTGAACAAACTTTTATTTATTATTTCCAGACTGGAACAAAGTGCAAGTTATACAGGAATGACCTAAATCCACAACCCAAAAGCAAATAAAAGCCTTTACAGGATTTGTGGGATATTATCAAAGGTTCATTCTTAAACAAACTTTTATTTATTACAAGTAAGCACACAACAAGGTAAGTGCAAGTGATATAAATAAGTCAGACATTACAACAGTAGCCAGGTAATAAACTATCAAAGGTTCATTCTAGAGTCTAGTTCAGGTGTGGCCAAACTGCAGAACAGGAGCCACATGTGGCTCTTTTATATATATTCTGTGGCTCTCAAAGCCCCACTGCCCCATTGGCCGGCTTGGAGAAGGCATTTGTCTCTTTAAATCACTTTGCTGGCAGCTTAGAGTATGCATTGAAAATTAAAGTTGCTTTCTTTTCACCTCTTCCTCCCTCCCCGATCTATTTGCCTTCCTTTCTTGCAGCTCTCAAATATCTGACATTTGTTCTTTGTGGCTCTTACATTAAGGAAGTTTGGCCACCCCTGGTCTAGTTCCGTTGCAGCTCCACTGTGTGAACTTACCAAGACGATATTACCTGACAAGATAAAATAGACTACCTATAAACACCTCAAACAGATATTGACCACAGAGCCAGTCTTGAAGGGTCCTGACTTTATGAAGCCCTTTACTATATACTGATGCTTCCAATATTGAGATAGGGACCATGCTAAGCCAACTGGGAGGATGGAATTCAGCATCCCATTCTTTGTCTTAATAGGAAGCTAGTGGAGAGAGAACAGCATCTGTTTGCCATAGAAAAAATATGTTTAGCAATAGTGTGGGACTTGAGGAAGCAAAAATCTTATGTCTAGGGGAAGAAATTCACGCTGAACTAGGTTCTTATCCTGTAACTTTGCCAGTAGCCACCAGCTCCTTCATCTCTGAAAGTGAGCCCAGAAAGAGCTAAACGCCATGATTATTCTTGTCCGAAGTTGGCAGCCTACAGTTAAGAGGAAATAAAGGGTGAGCACACTGCTGGCGCAACAAAGAAAGGTTAACAAAGCTCTGCGCTATTTCTTGTCTGCAAAGGTCTATTACAAAATTAGATCCTCCCCCACCCCTGCTTCTGACATTTAAAGATGTGTGCTCCTCAAGAATAAGTTTTAATAAATCAGCTCTGCTAGAGCCTGGTGACCTGCAGATAACACTGAATTCAGATTCTACTTGCCTTTTGGATAAGCAAAGTTCCAATGCATTTTAAACAGAGTTGCTGTGTGGATGAAAAAGATAAGAATGGTGAAAGTTCCAATCCAGAAAGGTTCCCAGCAGGATCTGTGCATGCAGCAGAAGGAAGTGAGGAAGAACCCACTAGTCTGCTGCTGCGGCCAAACAAGATCTGGCTGAGTTTCTTTTCCTCAAGTCAGAGGTCCTCAAGTCTACCCTGAGGATACTGCTGCCATTTTAAAGTGGCTTTAAAATGCTGCAAGGGCCCAATTCTGATTAGACATACCGTGCAGCACACTTATTTTCCCTGCCTTTTCAAGGGCCCAAACAGCCATGGGAGGGGTGTGCGGCTGTTTTGGCATTTCTTAAAGTACAGTGGGGAAAAAGAGCGCCTCAGCCTGCTGCACTGCGGGCCCAATCAGCATTGTGCCCTTGTGGCATTTTGGCAGTGGCACCATGGAGGCCATGAGGATGTCATCACTTACTTTGGAGGGTGGGAGAGGGAGAGAGAGATGCTCTTAATTCAGAAGCCCTCCCCCTAAAAAAGGTGGTGGTGGTTGTTTGATACTGTAAGATGCTTTAAGTCTCCACTGGGGGGAAAACCAGGATATAAAGAAATAAAGAAATAAAATATTTGGAAACAAGGTTGTTCCTGTGCCATTCTAGTAATAGCTCTAGAACCCATCCCTTCCCCCATCTTGTCTAGGCTAAAGTCTCACAAGCAGTTCTCACTGAGAGAGCCACTGAAAACAGAAAGCAAACAGACCTACTTTGAGCTTCAAAACCTGTGATCCTGTTGGATCAGGCGCCATGAGTTATTCCCCTTTCTCTATATAGAAGGCCATATTCTGGCCCCAGCATTCCATCCCATTCCATGCTACAGTGACCACAGTATGGGATGGGGAAGGAGACTATGTAGAAGAGGAAGGGCTATGTCGAAATAAGAACTCATTTGATTCACAAGGGTTGGTATTACCAAGTGGCAAGAACCATGTTTTTGCCCGTGCTTAAGAGGAGGCTGAGTATCTTTATTTTCTCCCATGCAAAGGAATAGTTGCCATTCATGCCTATAGAGAAAAATGATGTGCTGCATTTGGAGAAACTGGATGCAAAACCTGTCTTCCATCCTTAACACTAGCTGACCCAATCATCAGCAAAGGAATGTCTGCAGAGTCATGCAATATCTACCATTGTTTATTATCATCATGATCAGTGTAGCATTACCATCAACCTTCATTTTGTTGATCTCTCCCTCCCCCCCCCCCCCCGCCTTTCTGGTGTAAGAAACCAGCTTTCCTCTGCTAATCACAAGACTAAGTAAATGAATGCTGGGCTACCTGCCGTGCAAAGGCTGATAGTCAGTAGTTGAGGTCAGGTATAACTTTGCAGAATTTCATCATGCCCACTGGGGGCAATGGGACCTTTAGAGAGAAACCACACTTCCACTTTTCCTAGCCCTCAGACCATTAACCAGGACCTCTCAGGACCTCTGGCTACTTAAGCACACAAGCCTTAGAGAGAACAAAAGCTCCACATTGTCACGGCTGGGGCCGGGTCAGGCAAAGTCCAGAGGCAGTCCGAGGTCTGTAGCCAGTAAGCAGGAGGGTCCGAGGCGCCAAATCCGAATCACTGTAGAAGTATCGCAGGTCTGAGGTCCAGAAGCCGAGGTCAGGGAGTCCAGAAGTCCAAAGCCAAAGTCAGGGAGTCAGGAACCAAAGTCAAGCCGGAGTGGATGCTAGGATGTCAGGGAGATGACTAGTTGCTTCCACAAAGCTTCCTCCCAAAGCCCACAGCTATATAGCCCTCTGCTGGCTGTTGCCCGTTTGGGCTAATTGCTGGCTCAGGGAGGCAGCCAGGATCCTGTTACCACTCAAGCATCCTTGCTCTTAGAAGGGCCAGAATCCTCTCAGAACTCAGGGCTCAGGGAGCGTCTTGCTTGTGAGCGTGCCGCCCTCCTCCGATCCCTGAGGTCCTGCCGGAGGCGGTCACGCACACGAGCCACCCGAGAGGGCGAGGCAGGGGGGCTGGGATCTTCTCCAGCAGGAGGCAGGGGCACTGGTGCAGGTGGCAGGGGCACAGTTTCCTCATCAGACTCAACTTCCTCTGAAGGGTCCCCAGCACCCATGACACTATCCCCCCCCCCAGGGCCCCCCTCCGTCGAGGGACCTGGAAGGTCGGGGTGGTCGTTGTGGAACTGGTGCACCAAGTCCGGGGCATGAAGATTGTCCTCGGGCTCCCAAGACCGGTCTTCTGGGCCGTATCCCTCCCAGTCCACCAGGTACTGGAGGCCTCCACGATGGTACCGGGAGTCCAGGATCTGGCGCACCTCATATTCTTCCTCGTCATCCACCAACACTGGTGGTGGCGGCGGTGGGGAAGGAGTCCGAGCTGGGTCAGGGGGTGCAGCCGGAACAAGGAGGGAGCGATGAAACACGGGGTGAATGCGGAGGTGGGGTGGCAACTGGAGCCTGAAGGCGACGGGGTTTATTTGTTCAACGACGGGGTAGGGTCCAATGAACCGTGCATCCAGCTTGTGAGACCGACCAGGCCGGCGCAGGTAGCGAGTTGAGAGCCACACCTGATCCCCCGGCTGCACTGGAGGGCCTTCTTGCCTCTTTCGGTCCGCAGCCCGTTTATATGCCTCCTTGGCTTGCTGTAGCTGCTCTCGGAGCAAGTCTTGGCTGGCACGGAGTTCTTGCAGGTAGGCATCGACGGCGGGGACATTCGTGGGTGGTAGGATCGCTGGGAAGAACCGAGGGTGGTACCCGTAGGTTGCGGCAAACGGGGTCATTTGGGTGGATGAATGGACCGCGTTGTTGTATGCAAACTCCGCTAGGGGCAATAGAGTGGTCCAGTCATCCTGCTGGTAACAGGTGTAACAGCGGAGATATTGCTCTAGCGTGGCATTGGTGCGCTCTGTCTGGCCATCTGTCTGTGGGTGGTAGGCCGAGGACAGGTGCACTCGAGTACCCAGGCTGGAATGGAGGGCTTGCCAGAACCGAGAGGAGAACTGAGGGCCCCGATCGGAGATCAGATGGGCTGGGAGTCCATGCAGACGAAAGATGTGTTGCAGGTAAAGCTGGGCCGTCTCCTGAGCTGTGGGGAGTTTCGGGCACGGAACAAAGTGGGCCATCTTGGTAAATAGGTCGACGACCACCCAGATACAAGTCTGACCCTTGGAGCGTGGAAGTTCCGTGATGAAGTCCATCGAGATGGTATCCCAGGGTCCTGAAGATGTGGGCAAGGGCTGCAGCAACCCTGAGGGTTTGGCTGGGATGTCTTTGGCCCGTCGGCAGACGTCACAGGAGCTGACATAGCGGGCAACATCAGCGCGAACTCGTGGCCACCAGAATTCCCTTGTCAGCAAGTGGGTGGTCTTATGCTGTCCAAAGTGCCCGGCGGGTAACGAGTCGTGGGTCAGGCGTAGCACTTCTGCCCGCAAGGGCCCGGGCGGCACATAGAGGCGTTCGCGGTGTAGCAAGAGGCCGCCTCGAGTCGTGAACTCCCCTGTTGGGTCATCTTGGAGAGCCTGGAGGTGTTGCTGGACCCAGGGATCATTGGCCTGGCTAGCCCGAATGTCCTCCACGAGTGCTGGTGAAGTGGAGGTGGCTGCAAATACTGAGGGCGGCAGGATTGGAGCAGCGGGTGCGGTCTCAGTTGAGGCAGGGGCGTATTCCGGTTTCCGGGAGAGCGCGTCTGCTTTCCGGTTCTGGGTATGGGGGATGTAGGAGATCCGGAAGTCGAAGCGAGAGAAGAATAGGGACCACCGGATCTGGCGCTGGTTGAGACGGCGGGTGGTCTGGAGGTGTTCCAAGTTCCGGTGATCGGTGAGCACTTGAACAGGGTGGCGAGCCCCTTCGAGGTAATGTCGCCAAACCTCAAACGCCGCCTTGATCGCGAGCAACTCCCTCTCCCAGATGGTATAGTTCCTCTCTGCAGCAGTGAGCTGCCGCGAGTAATAGGCGCAGGGCTGTAGTGGCTGGGACGGCTCCTCGCGCTGGGACAGCACTGCTCCCAGGGCCACGTTGGAGGCATCAGCTTCCACCGTAAAGGGAAGCTGGGGGTCGGGGTATCTCAGGAGTGGCCCGATGGCAAAGCGAGTCTTCAGGGTGGAGAAGGCGTTATCGGCCTCTGGGGACCAGTGGAAGGGTTCTTTGGGGCGGAGTAGTTGAGTCAGGGGTGTGGTCAGGGATGCGTAGGCCGGGATGAATTGCCGATAGTAGTTGGCAAAACCGAGGAACCGCTGCAGGTCTTTGCGATTCTGAGGAGCCTGCCAGGTCAGGACCGCTTCTACTTTTTTCGGGTCCATGAGGATCCCCTGCGGTGACACGATGTGCCCAAGGAACTCGACGGAGCGCAGGTCGAAGTCGCACTTCTCCAGCTTGGCGTAGAGACCATGGGCTCGTAGGCGCTGCAGGACCTGGCGGACGTGCTCGGCGTGCTGGGCAGGATTGCGGGAGTAAATTAGAATGTCATCCAGGTATATGATCGCGAAGCGGTCGAGCAGGTCCCGGAATATGTCATTCATGAACCTCTGGAAGACAGCGGGGGCATTGGTCAGTCCGAAGGGCATTACCAGGTGCTCGTACTGCCCGTATCGGGTCCCAAACGCGGTCTTCCATTCGTCTCCGGGCCGTATGCGCACCAAATTGTACGCTCCACGGAGGTCCAGCTTGGTGTAGATTTGGGCCCCCTTTAGGCGATCCAAGAGTTCAGGGATCAGTGGTAGAGGGTACCGGTCGCGGATGGTGATCTTGTTCAGGGCCCGGTAGTCATTGCACAGCCGGAGCTCCCCACTTTTCTTCTTCACGAAGAGCACTGGAGCAGATAGGGGAGAGGTTGAGGGTCGGATGAATCCGCGTTTCAGGTTCTTGTCCAGGAAGTCTCGCAGAGCTGCCAACTCCGGCTCCGACATTGGGTACAGACGCCCCACCGGGAGTGGTGCCCCAGGTACCAAATCAATGGCACAGTCGTAGGGCCGGTGAGGGGGAAGCTGATCAGCTCCTGTCTCTTCGAAGACATCAGCAAAGTCCACATACTTCCGAGGGAGCTGAGGACCACCACTCGGGATGCCAGCTGCTAGAGTGGTGGGAGGAGTCAGATGGGGGCATGGGTCTCGGAAGCGTAGTTCCTGCTGGGCCCAGTCCACGATGGGGTTGTGCAGCTTCAGCCAGGAAAGGCCTAGAATCAGCGGGAAGCGAGGCATGCGGGCGACATCAAACCGCAGCTGTTCTTGGTGCTGCTGGACGTGGAAGGTGATGGGACAGGTCTCCTGGGTGACGGGGCCAGAACGGAGGAGGCGCCCGTCAATAGCCTCCACCAGCGACGGAATCCCTTTTGTCTGCACAGGGATCTGGTGCTGCTTCACAAAGGCGGCATCTATAAAACAGTGGGCCGCTCCCGAGTCCAGCATGGCATACACGAACAGCCAGCGTTCGTCAGGCAGACGGAGTTTGACTGGTAGCAGGAATGGCCCTGGGGTATCAGCCCGCTGTTCGGAGGACCCAGCTAGTCGCCCCAGGCTGGGGGGTCCACTTACGCCTGGGGCTGCCCTTTTGGCGGCGGTGGCAGCGAAGGTCCAGGTATCCGATGCTTAGCAGGGCAGCCAGAGGCATAGTGGCCTGCCGTGCCGCAGTAGAGGCACAGATTCTGCGTGCGGCGTCTGGTCTTTTCCTCTGGGGTCAGGCGGGGTCGAGCAGCTCCAAGCTGCATAGGCTCATCCTTGGTGCTGGTACTAGCTGGGGACGGGCGAGGAGCCAGGTAGCACGGCGCAGGGAGCTGGCGCCCTCTGGTCTTGGCTTGGCGGCGACTTTCCAGGCGGCCATCGATGCGGAGGCAGAGGGTGATAAGTTCTTGGAGCGTGGGTGGCTGCTCCACCCTGGCCAGTTCATCCAGGACCTCCTCTGCCAACCCCTCAGTAAACTGGTCCATCTGGGCAGCCTCATTCCACGCCAAGTCCTGGGTCAGGAGCTTGAATTCAGTGGCATATTGAGCCACCGAGGAGTTGCCTTGTTTCAGTGCCCTGATCTTCCGGTTGGCTGTGGCTGCTTGGACTGGGTTTGAGAAAGCAGCAGACAGGTGGGCCTCAAACCCCTGGTAATCAGTCAGTAGGGGAGAGGACGCGACCATTAAGGGTGTGGCCCATTTGGCCGCCTGCCCCTTTAACAGACTGATGACGAAACACACCTTGGTTTTGTCATTGAGGAAGTCCCGTGCTCTCAGTTCAAAGTACAGCCGACACTGTGCTAGGAAGGCAGGAAATTCTTCCACGGCACCCCCAAATCTGTCAGGTGGGGGAACTGGGCACTTGGCTGGAGCACTGGCCGCAGGTTGTTGCTGCAAGTGCACTACTGCCTGTGTTAGCTGCTGTACCTGGGCTTGGAGCGCAGCCAGTAGTTCTGCGGTTTCACTTGCTTCAGCATCCATCCTGTGGAGTGGGTGTTTGTTGGTGGAAGCAATCTGTCACGGCTGGGGCCGGGTCAGGCAAAGTCCAGAGGCAGTCCGAGGTCTGTAGCCAGTAAGCAGGAGGGTCCGAGGCGCCAAATCCGAATCACTGTAGAAGTATCGCAGGTCTGAGGTCCAGAAGCCGAGGTCAGGGAGTCCAGAAGTCCAAAGCCAAAGTCAGGGAGTCAGGAACCAAAGTCAAGCCGGAGTGGATGCTAGGATGTCAGGGAGATGACTAGTTGCTTCCACAAAGCTTCCTCCCAAAGCCCACAGCTATATAGCCCTCTGCTGGCTGTTGCCCGTTTGGGCTAATTGCTGGCTCAGGGAGGCAGCCAGGATCCTGTTACCACTCAAGCATCCTTGCTCTTAGAAGGGCCAGAATCCTCTCAGAACTCAGGGCTCAGGGAGCGTCTTGCTTGTGAGCGTGCCGCCCTCCTCCGATCCCTGAGGTCCTGCCGGAGGCGGTCACGCACACGAGCCACCCGAGAGGGCGAGGCAGGGGGGCTGGGATCTTCTCCAGCAGGAGGCAGGGGCACTGGTGCAGGTGGCAGGGGCACAGTTTCCTCATCAGACTCAACTTCCTCTGAAGGGTCCCCAGCACCCATGACACACATTAGCCTTGTCTGCTAAAAATTCTTAATTCAAACTGAGCCTTCTTAGCAGCAGTTTATCATCATAAGCATATCTGTTAGCTAATCTGGATTGCTCTCCCCTTTCACCAAATGCAGGAATAAAGAAATATTTGCTTTTATTCAAACTTCTAGTCCTATTGCTGGAGCCAGAATCTGTCCCTAGGTTATGCCTGCCTACTTGGCTTTAATGGATGCACTGGTTGAATTCAGTCTTGCTATAAATTGCCTGCAGAGATCCTGTCTGCTCAAGACTTTCACTGGTGTTTGTTTGGACCACTACCTTGGACCCTGGCGGTACACACTTCTGACCTGGCGCAAGTCACCTCTGACTGTGGAGTGGCATGCTCCACCCCTGCGATGATGTTACCTGATATTTGGATTTAATGACTGCCCAGATACTTGGGACTTCTAGCCAAGGACTCAGATCAGTTCCTTATATCTGCTTGGATACCTATCTGTAAGCCTCTGCTACACTCTCCTGCCTCTTTGGCCTCTTGTCTCCCCTTCTGGAATGGCAGTTATATAGTTTGAGGGGCATGTGGAATATCTGCAACTTAACAGGGACTCTAGAATTTGGTGTGGTTACTGATACTGTGATGACTTCTAGGGGGTGCTCTAATAGTTCCCCTCAATATAGCTCTGATCTCACTATATTAATGGCCTCTGCACTTCTTCCAAATGAGCCTCATTGCTTTGTCAAATGACCCTTTGTTTGATGTTTGTGTTAGTCATTGCTCAGGCTAGGCATACAGCCAGGTGTAAAACTTAAGCTAGCAGCTCCTTGGTCATGGAAGATTTTCTTGTATAGACTCAAGCTACACTAAGCATGTTTGGGCCCTAACTGTAAACCTTCCCCTTGGTTACAAAATGTTCTTAGGGTAGCAAGTGAAAAGGCTTTGGATGTATTCCTGTGAGTTAAGTTCTGTGGTGAGCAAGAACATGGAGGTCACTGAGGAGAAGTGGTGTGTAAATAACAAAGAAGATTTACAGGATGGTTTTAAAAGAACAAATAAGCAGTACAGGTTTCCAGATAGACAAAGGAGAAGCCTGGATGAGGGGACATAACTTTAAACTAGTTATGATTTCAGGATGTGTGGCAAATTCTCTTTAATGCTTGCATGTACAAACAGGTTTCCACTGACTACACACTAGGTTGGAAGCTTTCAAACACACAGGATTCCACCGACACCAACCTGCCTTTTACAGTGCCCTGAGCTCGTTTGGGGAGGGTGGAATAAAAATCTGAAAAACAGATAAATAAAGAGTCAGACTAAATGGTACAAGGTCTGCTCATCACCAGAGGCAGGCCTCACAAGCAGATACTCTGCCCTCTCCCAGTTAAACCACTCTGCCATGCTACCAGGCAGAGCTACCCTTCAAACTAGCTGATATTTTGCAGACAAAACCAAACCCAGAGGAAGCCATGGGATGGGCAAACAATAAACAAAAAAACAAACTCATGGCGGTAATTACTGACAAAATTGAAATATAATCAATCTGATCCCTTTACTAAATGGTTAAATAGCATACATAGCAATATCAAATATTTTGAGGAAGCAGACCTGAACTTTGACTGCACTCTCCCTGAGGCACACTTGAACTAAACTGCCTCGGTGCTCCTCTCCAAAATCCAATCACCCCTCTGAAAGGTGACTGGTTGATGGAGCTGAGTGGCTTTTATTTCCTTTCAGGGGCAGGAAACCCTCCTCTCTGTCACAAGGCCAACCTGGAAAATGAGCACAATTGACAAGAACACAAAGCCTCCTGGCCCCCACACATACTAGCAAAAATATAAAATGGTCATTTGTTTGGTCTCCTGCTCTTTTTCCAGCATATACTGAAAATACACAGGCTTCAATGTAGACTGTATCAAAGTAAGAATAATCACCAAAGAGCAACTTGAAACAGATGCAAATATTTACTAGGGTGTGAAACACTATTAACCATCTATATAATGTTGTTGTGGACATAAAGTCTCTAATCACTTCCAGAAGTTCAAAGCCCAAGCATTCTATTGAGTGAAGAGAAAAAGTGCTGATAAGGAAATCCATGGAATGAAAATATCACAAAGGGAGAGAGAATGTGTATTTCTGGAACTTATAAACAATTTTGTATCTTCCTCAGCTCAATCCCCATTAACAATAATAAACATCTTTGCAGAGCCACAGATTCATACATGGATCAATGCACCAATTTCTAATCTCTGCACCCAGAAGGAGAAAGATTTTGCAAAAGGTTTTCTTCTTGCAAGTTTGGGCAATACTTTTAAAGGGATAGTGCCAAATGTAATTCCAGGGTTGTAGCTATTATGCAATCAGAATGTAAAGATTTTGGAGGTTATATTGTTTATTTGTATGAACATTATATACATGGTTAATAGCGTTTCACTAATAAAATACTTGCATCTGTTTCAAGTTGCTCTTCAGTGATTATTCTTCTTCCAGCATAGGCAGAGTATACAGAATTGCTTTAGGGGGTAAAAATAGCATAAACATAAATGAGAAAGATTTTGAGTCCAGTGGCACCTTTTGGACCAACAAAAGTTTATTCAAAGTATGAGCTTTCGTGCATATGCACAATTCCTCAGATACACTTCTTCAGATAAATGAGATAGGGATGGCAAACACTTACCGCTTCCATGAGGCCTTTTACAGTGGGAGACTTCAACATCAAAGCATCAAACACTTCATCAGCCTCTTTTCTCACATATAGCAGCACTAAAAAGGACAAGAACCAATTCTTAGAGCAGACACAACACAGCCCTACAGTTGAATTGCTTCCCATTTGGTCCAAAACCTATCCCTCTTAAAACAAATGACAAGTGAAGAAAGCCAGAAACTATTATTAAACACAAATCTATCTCACGTAATAAGGTCATTATGATGGCAGGATGAGTGTCCGCTGATCTGGAAAAATGTAGAAGGAACTGTCATTTCAATCCTCTGCAAAGTTATTCCAGCCTAAGCTTATTGAAATCCATGAGTTTAGACTGCAGTAGTTCTGTATAGGATTGCACTTTCAGTGTATTTCCCATCCCCCCCCCCAGAAAGCAATACCTGCATACTAGCAGCACCTGCAGCTCATTCCTAAACACCTGCACTGATGTTCTGTTATAACTGAATGGTAGGCCTAATTTATAACAAATGTGCTTCATAATACTTGGATTCAATTCCCTCTTTATGAAGAGAAACTCCATTTGCAAAAATAGTTACTCCTATCAAAAGTCAGCATCCTCCCTTATTAAAATACAGCAACTAGTAGAAACAAGTATGATCAAAAAAGTATGTCAGTACCTTAAAATATTACTTGCACATGGATATTCCCACTCCATACATCACTTTTATTGTAATGCTCCAAAAAGACCAACAAACTGCATATTTTGTGATGTGCAACAGTGCAGATCATATAGATTGTCTCTCAGGATGAATATATCTCAGGCAGCAAGCTTGTACCACACCCTTTTTGAGGTGCTGTCTCTGGCTGTGCATATTGTATGCTGCAGATAAGTCTGCAGATACCTACAAGAATGTCCTAATATATGCAATAGTAAGTTTTCTTCTTTAACTGGGTTTAATCCTTACGATTTAAAATGATTCCAAGTCTTTCTTATAAAATGTTAGCTATGTTTTTAAAAGAAGAGCTCTGTCACTTCCTGGCCTGAATTCAGTCTTGAAGATACCCATTTGTTCAAGATGGAGCCTGAGAGCAGTTCTGTGAAATCCAAAAGCTAGCTCACTAGTTGATTAGTTTAGTTGTTCCTAAATTGCTTAGATCAAGATGGGTAGCGACGTTAGTCTGTCTAGTAGCAGCAGAAAAAACAGAAGACCAGTAGCACCTTAAAGACTAATAAAATTTGGGGTAGGGTGTGAGCTTTCATGAGTCGCTGCTCACTTCTTCAGGTACAGCTAGAATGTGAGTCCATCTGTCCTATATATTGGAAAGTGGAGTGATTTCAGATACCAAATGACATTCACAGCCAAATGATAATAGCAGGTGAATGACAACAGCAGGCATGATTGGATTAGGTGTGATATAGGAGTAGTAGGCATTGAGAAATCAGTGTTGGTAATGATACAGGGAATCTAGGTCTTCATTAAGTCCAGGCGGATGCATTGTCTTGAGCTTCATTATAAGATGCAATTCATCAGTCTCTTTTCAATCTCCCTTTGAAATTCCTTTGTAAGAGAACTACTACTCTTAGGTCAGCAACTGAATGTCCTGGAAGATTAAAATGTTCCCCAACTGGTTTCTGAATGTTGTTGTTTCTAATGTCAGACTTATGCCCATTAGTTTTGTTGAAGGGACTGGCCTTTTAGTCCAATGTAGAGGGTGGAAGGTGACGTGTTATGCCTGACACGTGATGGCATAAATCACATTAGAGGGGGAGGAGGAGTAAGAACACAAGATGGTATGGCTGATGTTACTGGATCCAGTGATGGCGTTGCTAGGATCTATATGAGAACAAAGCTGGCATCTTGATTTGTTACCGCCCTTGGTCCATATTACTGTTGAGTGGTTTATCATTGCCAGCATGAAATTGTTTTAAGTCAGCAGGCTGTCTGTAAGCAAGAAAAGTTCCTGTACATGTGTTGGTACTGTCTTCATGATTTTGTTGAGTTCTCACTGATATTCATGTGTGGGGTCTAAGGACAGCAGCCTACAGAAACTGGTGTTTCCTCTCCCATGTCAGACTTATGGCACCCCCTTGTCTTCCAGAAGCAACATTTCAGTGAGCATTCCAGTATAAAGCAGGAGCTTGGGGAGAGATGGAAGCCACAGCAATGTTTGACTGGATCCAAACAAGTAAGCTCACAGTCTAAAATTACCTGGCTGCATCACTGTAGTTCCTTCAAGTAAACAGCAGCCTGATCCTACTCACTATTTGCTCGAGCTACACTGTAAACAACATGTTTTCAGATATGGCAATGCCCCACATGACTGACTTCACCTGCCTTTGTTTATGTCTTTCTGTATTTGCTCTCTTCTTTAAATTGTATTCTCGGGTTTTTTTCTCTGCAAGTAGTACTGTCCAGGAAGACAGTGCTGGTCGCCTTGGTGGATGACCTCCAGCGGCATCTGGATCGGGGCGGCTCTGCGGTACTGATGTTATTAGACCTGTCGGCGGCATTTGATACAGTCGACCATCAGTTACTAAAGCGCCGCCTTGCCGACATAGGGGTTAGGGGGCTGGCCTTACAGTGGCTTTCCTCCTTCCTCTCCGATCGGGGACAAAGGGTGGCCATTGGGGGCGAGCGATCCCAGAGGCACGCACTTGATTGTGGGGTGCCTCAGGGAGCAGTTCTCTCCCCAATGCTGTTTAACATTTATATGCGCCCCCTTGCCCAGATTGTCCGGAGGTTTGGGCTGGGTTGCCATCAATATGCAGATGACACCCAGCTCTATCTACTAATGGACGGCCGGCCTGGCTCCGCCCCAGGGAACCTGGATCGGGCCTTGCAGGCTGTAGCGGCGTGGCTTAGATTGAGTGGGTTGAAGTTGAACCCAGCGAAGACAGAGGTCCTTTGCGTGGGTCGCGGCGCCCAGGGAGGGGAAATAGCTCTCCCAACCTTCGACGGCGCACCATTGGAACCAGTGCGCCAGGTAAAGAGTTTGGGTGTTTTACTGGAGCCTTCATTATCAATGGAGGCCCAGATAGCAGCCACTGCCAAGTCAGCATTCTTTCATCTGAAGCGGGCAAGGCAGTTGGCCCCCTTCCTGGAACGCCGCGACCTCGCAACAGTGATCCATGCAACGGTCACCTCAAGATTGGACTACTGTAATGCCCTCTACTTGGGGCTACCTCTGTGCCGGACTCGGAAGCTGCAGCTAGTGCAGAATGCGGCGGCTAGGCTGTTACTGGGGCTCCCGAAATGGGAGCACATACAGCCGGGGCTGCGCGGACTGCACTGGCTGCCAGTTATCTACCGAGTCCAGTACAAAGTGTTGGTTATTACCTTTAAAGCCCTATATGGCCGAGGACCTGCCTACCTAAGGGACCGTCTCTCCCCGTATGAACCCCAGAGGGCACTGAGGTCAGCAAGTAAAAACAAAATGACCATCCCTGGGCCGAGAGAGGCCAGGCTCCAAAGCACCAGGGTGCGAGCCTTTTCAGTTGCGGCACCTGCACTGTGGAACCAGCTCCCGGAGGAGGTGCAGGCCCTGCGGAACCTCGACCAGTTCCGCAGGGCCTGCAAGACTGCCCTTTTTAGACGCGCCTATAATGATACGGACTGCTGAGTTGCAATGAACGAAGAACCGCCATCTTTAACACCATTTAAATTGGCAGAATCAGCGCCAGAACAGCTATTACTGCCAGATATATATATAATGTAATGTAAATTAAGTATTTTAATTGAATTAACGGGTTTTTATGTGTAATTTTAATTGTTAATCTAATGTTTTACTATTTATGTTAATATATTATTTACTGTTAGCCGCCCTGAGCCGCTTTGCGGGGAGGGCGGGGTAGAAATAAAATTTATTATTATTATTATTATTATTATTATTATTATTATTATTATTATTATTATTATTATATCAAATGACAACTCTGTTACTGATGGGATAATGGCAAACCTGACTCACTGTTATGGTTATGGAGAACGCAGATTTCTTCTACTGAATTTCTTCAGCAGGCTGAATGGACTATTGCATTGATCAGATCTCATCAATCATCCAGAATGCTATGCCCACTGGTTGTCATTTAGATTACCTCCCATCATGATTGTATCACAGAATTATAGAAAGAATGTTGAACAATAGGTCTCCGTGTAACAGACAACCAATAAATGGCTAGCTTTACATAACAGAAAACTGGGGCCAACAGAGAGAGAGACACATGATTTCACATTTTTTCTGCTATCCACTTTCCTTTGCCCTCCCCCTCAAGCAAAGCCTTCAAGATAATTCTGGATTTGAGACAAATCATAGTATATCGAACTCCATAAACTATTGGTTTGAGCTGGCCTTGCAAGTGCAGTCTAGAATTTCAAACCATGGTTTATTCTTAGCTTGGAATAAAAAGAAGCGTTCTACTAAATCCCCTGGTCTAGCACTCCATTTCCCACCAGGCCTATTCAGATCCTGCCCCCCACCCTCCAAAAGACATCAAGGAAAGCATTCTGGTTTATTGGGAAAGTGAAAACTATAGCTTGTTGGTTCAGACATAATGGGAAGCTATGATTTACCACAAAAGTTGACATTTCCAATTACTTGGTCATGTCTGGAAGGGCTGGGGGGTAGAGAAGGGAAATTATGAGCCTAATGACTCCTCAGGCTTGGCCATATAGTGGCAATCCATGGCTTGCCCTGACATCTGAACCAAACTAGCATTTTATCTCAAGCCATTCAAACTTTGACTAAACTGTAGCACCTTCCCAGTCATAGAATCAGAATGTAATTGGCCCTCACTCAGGCTTAAGTTCAAAACCTGGCTGAATGCCACTTTTGAATCATGTGATACAATAAAAGGGGGGGGAAAGAAAGACTTTCCAAAAACTAATCACATCTCTTGAGATTTCCTGAGAAGGATTTTTAGATCAGGACAGGATCTGCAAGAAGCCACAAGCTCCAGCATCTCTCGTTTTAGAATTCAAGGACTTCTTAGAATGCCTCCTGATCTCTAACACACAATGTCCAAGTTTGCAAAAGAGGGTTCCTACAAGCAAAGTCCAATCAAGGTTCCAGGGAAGCTGAGAAGAGCTGCTATCTTATTTTGAAATGTGGGAATACTGCATCGGCATTAACATACACACCATTAACAGTTCCTCATCATGTGCCATATGTGATCATGAAGTTAACATTTATTCTTGACAAAATGCAAATGTGTGCATAATTACATATATTGGAGTGGGCCTTCTAACATTTAAGCTTCTCAAAAAACACCTACTGGCTACAAGAAGTCCACATCCCAAAGATATAAAACTGTAAATGTCTAGTTTCCCCCTTCCAACACTGTATGCACATCTTGGTGTGTGCATACATAGGTAACAGGATGCAACAATTTGCAGCTCTGTATGTCTCAAATACAGTGTATATTCACAATTTTGCTTGTAAAAAATTAACACTGTCATCCTAAGCAGAGTTACACTTTTTAAATTGATGCCAATGGGCTTAGAAAAATGTAACTCTACGTCTGATGATGCTGTAAGGCATTCCTTCTTTTAAATTTCATAAACAGGCCACAAACAGTACAATTCTGCATGCCATATAACCTAGAAATGATGCATTTTATGGTATTCCCACCCTCCCTTCCCCCACAAAAAAACAGGAAAAATACTCTCCCCCCACCAACAGTTTAAAAGTTCTAGAAATCTGATATCTCTGAGCATATCATAACTTAACACATTCACTGTGCTATAAGCTTTTGTGGAACACAGCGTGGTTCATCAAATGCATTAAGTGTCTTCTCAGCTGGCAGATATGAACACACATTCATAAACACATAGAAGTGAAAGGAAATTACAAACAGTGCAGCCAAAAGGTTGTGAAATGTAACAGGAACATTTTATGGTTTTTATACAAAGTCGATACATATACAAACTAAGTACAGCAATCATTCACAACAGTGGGAACCGTAATGGAGAAATCAGTGTTGGAGACAAACCATTCACTTTTTGGATCCACTGTTTATAATTTCATCCTTTGTGCCTGTGTGTACATATCTGTATATATTCACCAAATGAGGATACATTCCATGCCTCTAGTGAAGTGGGCTCTCATCCATCAAGACTTCCACCACCATAAATGTTTGAAACACTCATTTATGGTTTATCATTGGTAACTGATTATAATACCGTGAAAAAAATAAATACTTTTGACTACTTTTATATATTCCAAGATTGGGAATTAATGACTAGCAATTTGTAGATTTTAAATTTAAATGCTCTAGATCATGGCACCCCACAACCATACTTCCACTCAGAATCAACTTATTTTCTCTTTCCCTGATTACCTCAGAACCAAAGAAAAAGAGACACAGTGCCTGAGAATGAACACGTACCTTTTTTGGCTCCTTCTTCTTTTATTTGCTTCAGCGGCGGTGGGCCAAATTCTTCCTCTACTGGCCGGAATATCCTTTTAGCTAAGATACTTCTGTTGGATGTTAAAATAGACACACAAGATTTATAATAGTGAATCAAATCCAGTGTTCTGCATTACAATAACCAAACACTTAATACAGTCAGCACTGTTAAAAACAGAAGAAGAGTCCTGCTGCATTAGACCAGTGGTCCATCTAGTCCAGAATCCCATCTCACACAGAGGTCAACCAATTTCTTTGGAGGGCCAACAACAGGGCACAGAGACTGAAACCTTCCCATGATGTTGCCTTCTGGATCTGAATACTGAGGTTCCCTCAGTAGTCATGGATAGACTTTTCCTCCATAAATCTATCTAATCACTTTTTAAAGCTGTTTATTCCTGTGGTCATCGCTAATCCCTTTGTTCTGTGATGACACTGGCCAAGACTGCTTTGAGGATGTACCTGCACAATGCACCTAACACATGTCTGCTCATGGGTGAGGGAGAGGACCCAAAACCACACGTATATCAGGGGAACTCACCTCAAAAAGTGCTTGTTTGCTTGGTACTATGAGGGAGTATAGCAAGGGAGAAGAAAGAGCTTCTGGTTTCTCTCCAACCCCATTTTTGCCAATGGAAAGGGTGGCATGGGAGGGGGGAAATTACCCCTTTTGTCTGTCTCCGCATGCCCCAGGAAGGACATGTGGAGCCAGAGAAAAAGAGTGAAAAGCCGTACTGCCACTCTTTCCACTGGCAAAAGCAGCACAAGAGGGAAACCAGAAACTCCTTTTCACTCTTTGCAGCACTCCCTCATAGAAGGGGTGAATGAGCATTTTTTAAGGTGAGTTTTCCTCACCTGTTACCCAGTGCGTGTCAGGTGTATTGTGTAGCTTGGTTCTGAGAGTGATCAAAGATCCATCGGAGCTCTGCATTTTCTGCTTTATCAGAACTTCTGAAGGACAGAAACAGCAATTACACTCTTTTTCCTCCTTCCAGCCAAACCCCAGTTAATCCGTAAGCAGTTATAGGCACTTCTGACAGGCCTGATCTAAAAACAATGTTACTGCTTAATATTAAGAGTCAGTGTGTCAAAATGAATCAGTATCATTGCCCTATTGTTTGATGTACTAATGCTGTGTGTATTTCTGCTACTTTGTACAAGCACCTCACAGACATTGGCATTGACACAAAAACTAGCACCCCGGGAGTTTCAATTACCTCACCCCAAGTCAGTCTGTGAGGTTAAACTCCAAGACGCCTGAGAAGGAAGGAGTGTTGGAGTAGAAATTCCAAAGGAGGGGAGTGAATGGCCTTCAAAGTACAAAACAAGCAACCCCTCCCCAACTATTCTGGATTAGCATAATGATATATAAACTGAAGACTCCAGGTTTTCTTGCGGTGGAATTTAGGCTACCTCGCTACAGAGTTTTATTGTTTTAAAGCATAATGTACACAGAGGCTATCCATGAGCACATGTAATAAATATCCTGTACAATAGAAATCAACTTGTTTTTAAACATCAACGTGACTAAAGTAACAACAAAGCAAAGAATCTGGCTTTACCAAGAGAAAAACATTTAGCTTAAATGGCATCAAAACTTTCCCCCAAGAGCCCTCCCAGTTGCAAAACTTGTGAAACTATAAGTGCCTTACCCTTCTCGCTCATCATCTGGGTTGTAGTAAACCTGTAAAAGATGACAAAAAAACCCCAGTTTTATTGTCACACTATCATGAAAAGCTGGGACACCAGAGATCTGAGGAAGAGACAGAGCAATTGCATGCACAGTCCAGTTTGTGTTGGTTCTCTTTCCCTTGTCAAAAACCATCATCTCATTTAACCCAGCAAAAGCATGTGCTGCTTGTCACTCTAAAGGGACTTGCACAGGACAGGTCCTGAATGGACAGTGCCCTTTAATAGCCTGCAGCCCCAAGCAAACTTGTATGGAGTTATCACTGTTAAAACTGGCCCTGCTTAGACTTGATAAAACCAGTGAGTTTAGATGCACCTAATTCTGTGTTGAAATAGTCTCTGTGTTAGAGCAACAGTCCATGATCGCAGTATCGTAACAGTTATGTACTTTCTACTCATTTCTGCAAACTGAAGGGTTTTTGCTCACAGATGGCAACTGTCTTGCCCCATCCCTTCTGCTGCAGTCTAAAATGCCCCCCTGATGCTCCTGGGGGATAGGGGACCTTTAGAACTGGATTCTGGGGACCACTGCAGGCTGCAGTGAGGGAGGGGGGAAAATAAAGCAAGGTTCCACATGTAGAAATCCTTCCATGGCAGTGCTTGGTGGATGCAAGCCAATATTTCTTAGGCTAAAGCAATCTTCTGGCTGAAAGAAGCTGCAATGCACATGCACTTCATATTGCTATTCAAAAGAGGTCAGCTGGCATGTGAGGGGGAGTGGGGGAGAGAAACAGTGTTGACATGTACTATGAGCCTCTCCTGTGCTGGAAAGATAATTTTAGGTGACAGCTATTATCAGAAAGTCTAAGGTGAGAACTATCTTCTAAATGATGCTGATTAAAAGAAAACTCCTACCTACCCTTGTCACTTGAAACTTTGTTACACCGAACAATCTAGTCAGAGGCTGATAATTCTGCTCGTGTTGTGACTGTCTTAATATTATTTAGATTAATTACCTTCTCATCGCACTCTGAGGCAGATATGAAGGGAATGTACAAAAACATAGGCAACAAAACCGGGGAAGTGAAAGATGTTCTCTCTAGCGAAGACGTCAAACATGGTCCAAACAGCTCCATATCAATGCCAAGTATTACTGTTAACTACCCTCTCTTGCTAGACAAATTGATGCAATCTAATATTGTCCAGCAGGAAATGTGGGTGGAAGAGGTAAGAATCATTGGGTGGAATCCAGACTATTGGCAGTCTCCACTCTTTCCCTTCCCTCTGTAGTCCTCCCTCATCCTCAGGGTTTCCTATCCCCCGTGGGGATCAGTGGGCTGAAGTAGAAGGTAGGAAATTTCCATTTGACCACAGGGAAATCTAGTCTGGATCCAATTCACAGCTGCCAGGAGCCAGGTGATGACTGAACACAGTACAGAATTACTTCTGCACCTGTGTTTCTGTTAATCACATTTAGCTCAATCTTCATGTTGAAAATAATGGATAGAAATGGAGTTGCACGATGATCATTTCTGAAAATGAATGGGGGGAGCTGCGTAGGTGAAGGGATGAGAAGGGACATGAATGTGCAGGTCTGTCAGTTGCTCCTGATTGGGCAGCGTTACATCTACATGGGACCACTGAGTTGAGGACTTTGTTTACTGGACTGCAAGAACTTTGATACTGTTCCAGATTTTCCTTATTTTGAGAAACTGAACGTGACAGCCTATGAACAAAGACGAAGATCCCAAGGCACTTCTTTACACACTTTTGACTCACTAAGAATCCTTCTATATTAACAAATTAATTGTTTAATTGATTGATTATACTATGGCATTGTGTGTGGCATAGCCAGGAGATCTGAAGACTGTCTGGCAGCCTTAAGTTCTAACTCTTTTAGCATTGGTGAGCTAGGCAAATTTTTGGTGGTCACCCAGCTGGATTCATGTAGATGAGTGGAGAATCAAACCTGGTACTCCAGATTAGAGTCTGCCACTCTTAACCAGTGCACCACATTGGCTCTCTCTATATTAACAGAGCTTCTGTTACGCACTTTTAATGAACATTATTAAGACTTGTGTGAAGTCATAGGAGAATTTCCCAGGTTCTCCTTGTGTGCTTCTTTCCAGAAGGAAAAATAGTCCTGCTCTTTATTTTACTAACATTTACACAAAGAAATAGCTTCAAAATAGGCAGGGCATACAAACAACATTGAGATGATCTGATTCTTAACAGTGTAAACAGGCAGTCTTTGCATACTGTTTTAACTCTTTGTCCTTTGTTACACTGGACAAATGCAGTCATTCATCACAATTCTTCGTTCACTTCAACACTGCTTGATTCACCCAGTGAAACCACCAGAGCTTTACTTTGGCTGGGTGGGCCCATCTGCCTCTGAACTTCCTACGATGTATCAGTGCTGCAGATGCAAACAGAAACAATCCACCCAAAGAAGCCTGCCTGGATTTTCAGGCACTTGGGCTTTTAGCCACTTCTTACCTGCCCAGTCCTTTGTAGATTCCCAAAGTGAACATCCGGTATGAAAAGAACAGGCTGGGAATCCAGGTCAGTCATTGTTTTGAAGTAGGTGATGTCACTCTTCTTCTGGAGAGGGACAGCAGCGAGTTTCCCTTCAGCTGTTCATGGGAATCAGAGAGCAAAATGAGCATTCATGGATAATAAACACAGCTAAGCACAACAGAGAATGGAGTCTGGGGTGGGGGACTCTGCCTTACCATTGCTGCACGGGGGTTGTGATAGTTGGCCTTTCACTTTCTTCCTGTTTTGCTTCCTCTCTTCATCTCGAATCTTCCTCTCAGCACCCTGTCATGAGAAAGGAGCTCTTATGGCAAATGCAGCAACAGTGCATGGAACAGGGAGGAAACCCTCACAGTTGCCCAGTCTGAAGCACTCCGAAGACTTGCACACTGTCCATTTCTTCTCATCCCCTTCCTCACATAACTCCCCCCCGTTCATTTGCAAAAACTATCAAGAGTGTAAATAGTGTTGCCAACCTTTTGGAGGAGGGGGACTGGAGATCTCCCAGAATTACAAGTCATCTCCAGAGTATAGCGATCAGTTCCCCTGGAGAAAATGGCAGCTTTGAAGGGTAGACTAGAGGGAATTATACTCCAATAAGAAGAAGAGGAGAAAAGGAGATTGGATTTATACCCCACCCTTCACTTGGTGTCTCAGAGTGGCTTACAATCTCCTTTCCCCTCCCCTCCCCTCCCCACAACAGATACCCTGTCATGTAGGTGGAGCTGAGAGAGATCTGACAGAAACTGCTCTTGAGAACAGTTCTGTGTGAACTTGTGATTGACTCAAGGTCACTCCGCAGGTGCATGTTGAGGAGTGGGGAATTAAACCCGGTTCTCCCAGCTAAGAGTCCATGCTCTTAACCATGCTCTCCCATCCCCCAAATCTGCCCTCTCCAGGTTTCACCCCCCAAATCTCCAGGAATTTCCCAACCTGGAGTTGGTAAACCTATGTACAAACCTCTTTTTAACCATTATTCAACATGAAGTTTGAGCTAACTATGGTTAACTGAAATCACTGGACCCTGGCAGCTGGGCAGCTGAGATTACAGTAATCGGCTGGATCCAGATTAAATTTTCTCAGGATAGAATGGAAATTTCCTGTCTCTGCCCTTCTACTGTATTCCAATGACCTCCCATCCAATGGGTATGAATAAAGCATACCAATGTTTCCAACTTAACATATAGGCACTGGGGCCATGGCCAGCACTGAGGCATATGGGGCAGTGCCCCCTATCAAATTTGCTGTACCCCAGCCTCCTCAGTGCTGCATTGCCTCTGAATGCTCAGACAGCCCTGGCAACTCTGCAAACCCACCACCCGCTCTCCTCTGCCTCCTCCACAGGTCTTCACCACCCTGCCTGAGGTTCACCCTCCTGCAGCATCTGGCCTCTCACCTCGGGGTCAGAGCCACTGAAGGCTGCCCTGTGCAGCACCCAAGCCATCCCCAAGTCAGGTCCCCCATTGCAGGCAGCATCCATGGAGGGAAGAGGAGGGCAAGTGTGGCTGGCACTGATCAGCTGGCTGCCGGGGCTGGGGGGTGGCAGAGCAGGCCATGGGGGGACTGTGCACTTGTGTGCTTTCTGCCCCTTGTGCTGCCCTACCAAGGGGAGGCAGAAGTGCACACAAGCAGCCTGGAGGCATCTTGTGACCTGAGGATGGCCTGGCCCAGGGTAAGGAGCTTGAGGAAGACTGGGGTGAGGAGCTGAATTAAAATCATTAAATTAAATTTGCACTCCCTGGAAAAAAAAATTCCTAGCTATGGGGCCAGTAGGCAGTATCCTGGTTCTTAATTTTCTTTATTTTTTAAAAAAATATTGCATCTGTTTTCTAGGTTATGAAACAATCCATCCTTTAATCACTTCAAATTAATCTCAATCTGAGCTAACCAACAGTTTCTTGAATGAGGCCTTTTGTGGTTTTCAGGTGGTTGGGACCCAAGAAACCTGCAGGGCTAGATCCATTCACTCCACTCACTTTTATGGGACATGATTGGGCTATATGTTTTTGTCTACAGGTAGAAATGAGAGAATGAAGAGGTAAGGCTGACAATCATTTATTATTTTTGTATTGCTTTTATGTGGGGAAAAACCCCTCTATTAACTTTTGTTTTGCTCAACAACTTTTTGTGGCCAAGCTCGTATTTCACATGTTTCTGACTTCCCCAATCTCCTATTCAGAAACAGGGAAACTAGAACAAACCAGGCAGAAACACAAAAGCTTCAGGAACACAGTCAAATTCTCAGCCTTTTAGTCCTAGTTCCATCTCCTCCACGTGTACTTGCATGATGAAGCTCATGGGATGAAGCTCAACCGATGCTAGCAACAGAAAGATGAAAGTAGAACACAGAAAGCTACAAACTTGCATATGATTTTTTAAGACTTAGATGAGACCTCATTTGGCATATTATGTGAAGTTCTGGTCACTGTACCTCAAATAGGATACTGCATGGCTGGAGAAAGTACAGAACAGAAGAGGGCAACCAAAATGCTTAAGGCGTTGGAGTGGATTTTCTATGGGGAAAGGATAAAGTGTTTGAGACTTTTCACGAATACAGAATAAGAAGAACTTTTCCTCTTCTCTCATAGCATTAGCACTTGGGGACACCCAATGAAGACTGTGGGTGACAGATTTAGGAAAGACAAAGGGGGTACTTCTTTACTCAATGAGTAATCAAATTGTGGAATTCACAGCCAGTGAATTAGTGATGGCCACAAGCATGGATGGATTAAACAGATTAATGTTGGATAGGTCCATTAGCCTGGTGAGTAATGGGATGGGAACCTCCAGTGACCCTCTGGTTAACAGAAAGAACACCAGGGCAAGGCCTTGGCATCTATGCACTGCCACCCAGCTTTAAGACTAGTACAGGTTGGAAATCAAAGCAAAACAACATTAGCAGTGTCTGACCATTGTGGCGTCCTGGGTTGTAGCTTAAAAATTCTAGCCAAAATCAGGCTCATATATTAACGTTTTACAGTGCAACCCTGTGTAGTGTTAACTCCAGGCTAAGCCCACTAAAATCAATGGGCATAGCCTTGAGTAACTCAGTGTAGGATTGCACAGTAAGTTCCCCATCCCACTGCAGAATTGAACCCGCAACGTTCTCCTAGTTTCATGCAAAAGCCTCTATTAAACAGTGATCTAATTCTGACAGGTATCCCTCCTGCCTTGCACTTTGCATTAATATTTAAAAGTCGATGAACAGTGAGTAAACAAGCATGTCGCCCTTCTTGATTAAGTACCATTTTATTGTTTCTTTGCATGAGTAGAAAGTGGAGCATAAATTCATGGGAAGCCATGCATTATTTTGAAGATTTTATGGGTATAAGATGCTAATAATAGGGGGTCACAGTGTGCTTCTAAAGAGCAGAGGCTCTTTCTTGCTGTGTGGCTGAACCTTTGAATGTTAATATCGGTCACGCTCCGCTAGTCCTCTGAGCATTATCTTAATCATTTTGGGCCCCAGCATGGGAATGCTGAAAACCATTTTTGCATGACGCTCATAAGCACACACGCTGGTCACAGCAGTTTTCCTTTTCTTGTTTTAAACTATCACCTGGAATTGCTATGCATCCAGACTGTAGAGAGGCTATTATTTATACTGACAGTGCAGTCCTACACAGAACTAGAGCATTCTGAACTCACTGAAATCAAACAGTAGAGTAATTTGGCATAGGGTTACATTGAGAATATATCAAATATCTGGTTTACTTGCACTCAGAAGCATTGCTCCCTCTAAGCTGAGTTAGTGTGAGCTAGCTCACAGTTTTTTAGCCTCTGCTCACGCATTTTTGTCTTTGCTTAGAAAGGATGGCCCCAGAGCAAACTAATTTATGCTGTAGCCAAATTGCTTGCTCACAACTTTAATGACATTAGCTCACAAAGTAGTGTTTTTGCTCACAAGACTCCACAGCTTAGACTCTACTGTGGAATCTTGTGAGCAAAAACACTACTTTGTGAACTAATGTCATTAAAGTTGTGAGCAAGCAGGGAACATTGCTCAGAAGGATACAAACAGGATCTGGAAGTCTTGCCCTTGTGACCAACTTGGTATCTGCCATTATATCCTACACATCCCATTCAATGCCCACACACCACAAGGTCCTATTTTTATCACGCCTATTAGCATTTTCACTACTGCCATTTTTAAAGGACTGCATTATGAACATGGCCAGAAAGACAAGAAGACAAGAGCAACTAGGATAAGCCTGGTAAACACTGACAGTGCAGCCTTAAGCAGAGTTGCACCCTCCTACACCTTCTGACTTCAGCAGACTTTGGGACTGTACTTAGGGCTTTATCTCTGGGGCTGCAATGTGAAGGGGGCCTCCACTCTGAGGCGCTGGAGAGATGCTGCTGGTCAGAGCAGGCAGGACTGATCCTGACAGAACCCACTGCTGTGATTCAAGAGAAGGCCACTTCTGTAGATCACATGAAATTGCTGCCACATGGAAACAGGCGTGATGGTGCTGCTAGCACATTGCCACACTGACTAAGGTAAGGCCAAAGTAATTGGAGTATGGACATTAAAGAATTCAGGAGGATAAACAGCTGGAGGTACATGAGTTCCCAAATCTGTTAGTATGGCATAATTCACACGTAGTCTTCCCATTTTATGTTTTTCTAAAGCAGCCTCCCAGACTACAATCTCCAAAGGAAGGTGGATGTGCAAGGAAAGGCCATCTTCACCTTCTTCTCTCTGCTGGTTTTCACTCACCTGGTTGTACTGCATGGGGGGAAGGGAATGGAAGAGAAATAGATACTCATATCTTGCACAGAGGGCCAAAAGGAGCTTGGAGAGAATGATTTGGAGAAGTCAGAGCAGTGTAGTCATTAGAGTGTTGGACTAGGACTTGAAGAACCTGGGCTCAATATCCCCACTCAGCTGTGAAGCTTACTAGTAAGCTTTGGGCCTACTCTTAGTCAAATCTACCTCACAGAATTGTTTAGGGGGGAAAATGGAGATTAGAACTGTCCTAGGAGGAACAGCAGCATAAAAATGTGACAGATGTGGGAGGAAACAGCAGAGAGGGGAAAGGCTGAGAGGTGAGATAGCAGCACATCTTACTCAGCTTATACCCAGAATTAAACTTTGTTGGTCTTAAATGTTTCACTGGATACAAACTTCGTTCTGTTGCTTCAGACCAACCATGGCTACCCACCTGAGTCTACCAAATAGGGAAAGAGGAAGACACAATGGGAACGAAGCAAAAGCCATATCCTGAAAATCAGATAGTTCTTTTCAAAAATTGCCCACACATAATAGCTTGTGTTGAACCATTTAATGCATATTTCCAGTCACCGTTCTGTTGTCCAGGTTCAAAATTAATCTCAGCATTGCCAGAGATTCACACACTCCATTTACCTGTACCAGGAACACTGAGCAGGGTCAGCGGGGCAGCAGGCGCACACAGAGGTGCTTGGAGCCTGGCTCCAAGTGCTTCTGCTGCTGCACCACCCCGGCACCCCTTCCCTGCAAGTGAACGGTGAGGCAGAGGAGGGTGGCAGAGAGGAGGGCAGCAAGGGTGAGATGCAGTGGCAGGGAAGCCAGGTAGTGCCCTAGGTGGCCACCAACCTGGCCTACTGGGATGTGCCGGCCCTGGAACTAACATTAGGCATGGAACACTCTGGGGCTGTTCAGACACACAGTATAACCAGTTTTCACTGCTGTTTCATACTGGATTAAAAGTGGCTGATCAGACAGCAACATCTGCCTCCCAGTATTAACTCATAGTATCCCCCCCCCAATCCTTCTCGGAACAGGAGTATTTTGTTACCTGCTCCATTGTGGTGTTTTCTGAGTTCTCGGGTTTCACCTCGTAGTTTCCCCATCTGGATAGTTCTCGACCAACTTCCAGATGTCTGAAGGCTGTCCTGGAGCAAAAGGTGCCTCAGACATCCAGTTTATGGTCACCATTTTTTTTTTACTACTTAGCGATATGCGCATAACTGCATAACCACCTAATGTTTTAACCTATGCGCATGTGCGCATAAAGGTGGAGAAAAAAAGAACTGCATGGCGCCGTCGTGTGGACGGCAGAAGATGGTTTCACCAAAGAGTGGTTCGAATTGCAGTATGGCAGTCTGATTGATAATATCTGGAACAAAGATATTTGGAACAGAACCGGGTCAGTTTAACACGGACTCAACACACTGTGTGAACAGGGCCTCTGAGTTCTTAAATGTTCTCTGCTCCACTTGTCAACACAGGAGGGAGAGAGGGATCGCTGTATTATGAGAAGAAATGCTAGAGTTGTTTTGAAGAACACTGCATATCTACTATTTTAGACAGAACAATCTAAGTGATAAAACTACCCCCTACACACACCACTAATTCTAGCCTGCTCCCTGAAATAAATTCACATTAAACTGACTGGGTATTCTGGCAGCAGTTTCCTTGACAACCTAGTTAATGCTATTTAAGGCATGAAAAAAATTCTATCATATTAAGATAATAAGGAATAAACGTTCTCTGGAGGGTGAAAGGGCACTGAGGGTGGTTGGATGTTAACAGCGAGAAGAAGCAGACCTCAGTGTCTGCCAAGCACCTGTCTAATGTGGCAGAATCACTGCCAACTGCAGAGTCAAGCGTGGCAGCACCTGTTTTGCAAATAGATTGTGCACTTGTTTTCAAAACTTACCTCTATACACCTATGCATATTTCTCACTCACATACACAGACACGCTTCTTCAAGTTTATATTCTTTAATAAAACAGACCTGATTCTCATGCTACACCACTAGATGGAGCAAGAGGTCTTACAGAGGTGTAAGAGATATGGCCAGAGTGTGCCACCTAGGGTTACCAGGTCTGTGTTGGAAAATACCTGGAGACTTTGGGGGTGGGTCTGGGAGAGGGTGGGGTTTGGGGAGGAGATGGGCCTCAGCAGAGTCCACCCTTCAAAGCAGCCATTTTCTCCAAGGGAGCTGATCTCTGCCAGCTGGAGATAAGATGTAAAAGTGGGAGATCTCCAGGCCCCACCTGGAGGTTGGTGACCCTGGCAGTGTGCCATTAGGCCCTGCTCTCCCCTGCTCTCCCCTGCTGCCTCCCATCTGCAATCCAGGTTAATATAATTCAATTGCCTCAAGAAAGTCTGCTTGGAGCCTCATCCCTTCAGGATGTTTGTTTCTTAGCAACCAGCTACTGCTTCCAGGGCTCCAGCCAACCCACTCATCTGTTGCTGCAGCCTTGACTTAGCCTGGACACCTCTCACATGGCAGCCAACCAACCACTTAGGGTTGCCAGTTCTGTATTGGGAAATACCTGGAAATTTTGGGGATAGAGCCTGGGGATGATGGGGTTTGGGGAGGGTATAATGACACAAAGTCTACCCTCCAGAGCAATTTTCTCCAGGGGAACTGATCTTGATCAGCTGGAGATTAATTATAATACCAGGGCATCTCCAGGTGCCACCTGAAGGTTGGTAACCCTATGACCAGCATAGGGCACTGACGCATTCTGTATCAGGATCTTTCCTTTGCCTCCATAGCTGAGAAATGCAGAAGGATCAGGACTGGTTCAGTTGGCAGTTTGGAAATACTGTAGAATTAAGGAGCAATGAATTCATTTATGGGCGCTTCACTGTTCATGCAACATAATGCATGTTCTATACATGCATATCCAGGGATGCGAGGTCGACAATTTTTGTGCACTTTTTGTATGCTTCTAATTAAAAGGTATTTGCACTGCTCTTATGATAGACCTGGTGCTCTGCTGGAATTCTTGCTCTCCTGCCCAATGAACTTTGCAAACTTCAAGGTACAGGGGAAGAAATATAGAATATACTAGGATTAATGCAATACTAATTCACATCTGTTTACTGTGTTATGATCTTGATAATGGATAAACATATGGAGCAGAGGTCCATCAGTGGCTATTAGCCACAGCGTATTGTTGGAACTTTCTGTCTGGGGCAGTGATGCTCTGTATTCTTGGTGCTTGAGGGGGCACAGTGGGAGGGCTTCTAGTGTCCTGGCCCCACTGGTAGACCTCATGATGGTGCCTGGGGTTTTTTGGCCACTGTGTGATGCAGAGTGTTGAACTGGATGGACTACTGGCCTGATCCAACATGGCTTCTCTTATGTCCTTATCTTAGTTTAAAGAAGAATTGGGGACCCTGAGGACTAGAGATGTGTTGGAGTGGGTATACAGGGAATTATGTGATTGACTGACTCCATAAAGGAAGCTATAATACATTGAGTTCAACACAACAGAAGCCATGAACATTAGCAAGAAACTGCTACTTCTGTGAAAGAACCGCTAGGCTACGCTGACCCATGGCCATTCGTTCGCAGGACCTGAGTAAGACAGTTAATTCATCAGGTCACCATAAGTCAGAAGCAACTTGATGGCAATTAACAAAAACACACACATTCCAGGAGCTGATTCACATGACACAAAGACCTTGTGGCCAACCCAGGGACTTTATATCGCACATGCACCAGGAATTGCATCCCCTCCCCCTACCGCATGGGGGGTATATTTTGATAATGATATGCATGAAGGAACTTTAGCTTTCTCCAACCCATGCCATGTTTGTGAACAGAAATAACCCTGGCGAGCTTCTAAGAAACTTATGTATAATGAAGGCTGTACTAAATTTCCTAACCAAGGAAATTTCAGCTCCCTGAGCCTGTTTCGGTTTGCAGAAACAGTGGGAAGTAGAACCTGAAGCCCCCTTGAAGTCCATGCATGCTGCAGTCACAATAGGAGTATGGCCCCATGCACCTGGGAGGTTTGGAACTCCTGGTACAAGTGTGATGCAAAGTCTTTGTGGAGGACTTCTGTGTTTTGCACCTCTTGCTGCCTACACCTAACTATGTTTACTTACAGGTGACTTGCACTGAGTTCAAGGGGACTCACTTCCAAGTAACATATGAAGCTGCTTTATACTGAGTCTGGCTGGTGATCCATCTAGCTTAGTCTTAGCTACTTGGACTGGCAGTAGCTCTCTAGCATCTCAGGCAGAGAAAAGTCTTTCCCAGCATCTGTTACCACCTGATACCCTTTAAGTGGAAATGTCAAGGACTCGATCTGGGAATTTCTCCACACCAAGCATGGTGCCATTTCAATTTCAATATAGTAAATATTAGAATATGCTCTTTCTCATGGCAGTGTCTACCAGTCCAGACACTATTTATCTCTGAGAAGCTGAACCCCAAAGCAGAAAGAAATGGACTTCGAATGAGTGTTCATTACTGTTAATGCTTGGAGAGCACTGCCAAGGGCACTCATGGTCTACAACTGCACATTTTAAAAATTCTTGTGATAAATTATATTTTGCAGCAATATTCTTTGCAGCAGTGCAGCTCACAAAAACACCCTGCCTTGACCCCTAGTGGACAGCATGAGCTACAGGTATAAATAATGATGGGTCACAAAATACGTTCCAGGTAGAAATAATCCCTGACCGCTGGTTGCCTCCAGGCCAACACGAGTGACTATATATCCCATCCCAAGTCTCCCTGAGACATCCAGACTTGATAAGGGTAACATTTTGCTACCCTTGTACTCTTTTCTCCTACTTTTAAGATGGTTTTGATTAGATGGGTCAACACTCATTTCCTGCTCCCCATCCATGAAATAAGAAGCATGAATAAGACAGAGAGCTGTCCTCTATAGGTTACCCTTGATGAAGCCCATGCTCTTAAGATCCTTCCGCCCCCCTCTTCCACTCATTACTTTTGAAAAACCAGCAAACGGGAAAAAAGCAGCATGTACTCATCCCTTTGATATTTGCTAAGCTTTTAAAAGGTTCCTGTATCTTCAGATCTCTGCGAATATTTGACCTAAAAAAATTACCATTATAGCACTCAAGATTCACAACTTGCAACATTTTTATTTTAAAAATGGGTTGCTGATCATAGATAGTATTTGTTTTGTTTTTTTGTCTACACAGCTCCCCAATCTGTTTGGTTGATGCACACAAAAGCGAGACCCTAGATGTAAAATGAGAAAGATCTGGGGTTTTTAAAAAAATGGGTTGTTAACCACAGCTGGTATTTCTCTTGACAATTCCATAATCTGTTTAGTTGCCTCGAAGCAAAGGGATGCTTTAGAAAATAAGTGGGAAGATCAAGGGGGGAAATTCCAATATTCTCTAAACTTTTTCTTCCACTGTTCGCCCATTTGTCCCTAGTCCCCACTATTGCATCTCATAAACTCTTGGTTGCTTAGCAACCAGAAAGATGGCAATTTCCTTTTCTTATGAGTACATAAAAGGGCTGCCTGATTTCTTGTGAGTACAGTAAAAGAACTGAATGGGGAGCTCTCAAAAGTGGCATCTGATTGTCCTGTGGCCTCCACAAGTTCCCATGGGTAGAACGTCCCTTCTAATGAGAGCTATTTCAAAGTTGAGATTCAAAATGTCAGCCATCTTTTGATAATACAAAAGTGATGCATTTCTTTGATGTAATGGAAATACCAGATGCCTTAAAATACATAAACTATAATTTAAATTCTATGCAATATTTTAAATTTATGCTCACCTGTCTCCAAAGAAATGTTAAAGGAAATATACACAATAAAATAACCCCGTTATATGGCTTATGCATCATTTTTGCCTTTGGTTTTATCCACTGGAAGAAAGATCATCATGCATCATGCTCAAAAACCAGCAAATGTACTGCAAAATGTTCAGAAATGTTTCACTTTCTTTAAAAAAGCACTGTTCTTTAAGATCTACACCATCACCAGCTTGGGAAATAGACCACTGTGAAATTCTGTTCCTAAACTGGTTGGAACTGATGGCTTGGATCCAGCCAGTTTTTTCACACAATCTCACCTAATTAATCCATACCCCATACCACTAGCCTTTTCATACAGGTCGCATGATCCTCAGCAGAGCTCTTTTGGTAACCTGGACCTCCACCATTATGAATTACACGGAAGTAGATTTAATATGCAAAAAGCAATGCCTCTCTCTTTTTCCATGATGCCCGAAATTCCTGTCATAACATTCTACCAAACATGGAAATGTAAAGCATCATCACCATTACCAAAAGCTACTCCCTCCATTATCTTGTCCCTCTTTTTCTTTTCTTGTATAGCAGTCCTCTCCTTCTTTATTTTGGTCCTCAGGAACCAGTTACTCTTCAAATTCTTAATTTTGCTTCCTCCTTTTTTTCATTAGCTGATCCTTCCTGCCAGGATTCACCATTCTCTGATATCTGGATAGCACCCTTCCCGTTAATCTGAACAGACAAGCAACCTGCGGCTCCAGAGCCAAATGTAGCTAAGGTATGGCTCTTTTGAAAGGAAAATGAAATGTTTATATAGTCTGGCTTTGTAATTATGAAAGGTTGCTGACTCCTGCTCTTCTGTTTAAAGGGTGTTCAACACCCACTGGTCCTCTTTGATTTTTCCTGAAATCCCTTTTTCTTCCCACTCCTGAGCCCAAGGCGTTCTGGTTTTAATTTGATTGCTATGGCCACTACACAAGCTTTTTAGTACTTAGCAAATAAGTGACCATCATCTACCTTGTCACAGAAAACTTTGATTTGGCAGAAGGCACGGTGGATGGGCTTGTTGCTGCGGTTGTTGTAGCTGTATGTATCAATCTGGATCATCAAAGGAAGCCCTTTCACTCCTTTCTGAGAAGAGAAGTCTGTGCTCAGGCAGTTCACCGTGATGAAAATCTGATTCAGAGAAAAAGAAGTTAGAATGGCCACTGGTACAGACACAGCTTTTCCCTTCTACAAACAGCATTCTGAGAAGTTCAGCCTCTAATGAATATTTATGCATTCATCTATAGCACCGCTGGAGAAATTTATGCCTGCAAAATGCAAAGAAGTTGAAGTTACCAAATTAATCATCATTTCATTTTAGAGTTTTACATCAATGTAAATCAATCTGACAAAATCACCACTGCTCATCCACTTAGCTGATCTGACTGTCTGCTACCATTTGATGCATCACAATCAGTAAGAAAGTTACTAGACACATGACCAAAATTGGCTAATTAGTTCAACATGTGAAATTCAGTTTTCCTCTCTTTTTCTTGGTCCTCCAAATCACAGTCCACACTTGGCTACATTTCATTTCTACGCAACCCCTGAAAGTACAGTGATCCTATTCAAGACTAAATTCTAAGCCAGGGGTGGCCAAATTGTGGCTTGGGAGGCACATGTAGCTCTTTCAAACACATTGTGTGGCTCTCGAAGCCCCCCCCCCCATTGACTGGCTTGGAAAATGCACTTAAAGTTGCTTTCTTTCAATCTCTCCCCCATTTATTTGCCTTCCTCCTTTCCTGTCTTCTGGCTTTCAAACATCTGATGTTCATGTCTAGTGGCTCTCAAACATCTGATGTTTATTCCAGTGTTTGTTTTTTAAAAAGTCCAGCGGCAGCTCATTTGAATATTAAGCCACACCGCCTAGCCTGGGAGCATGTGGCTGCCACATGGTGGGTCGCACCAGCCAAAGCCCTGATTTATTCTATATGGTTCTTACATTAAGCAAGTTTGGCCACCCCCTGTTTAGGCCTTGCTTGATTCCTTGCTCGATTCCTTGACCCACACACCCCCAAACCTTTCTTGACTGTCTACTTCCTGCCTGTGAACAGAACACAGTACACCCTTCTTTTTCAGTTCTTTATCTCTACCAGTGTTTCCTTAGACGGCTTTCCACTCACCATGAACTTTGTCAAGTTGCCTTCTCTATTGCCAGTTTTCCTAGCGCTCGCGTCTTCCTTCCCACAGCATGTAGAGCTCCCCTGACCCTATCTCACAACAGTATGTACTCCTTTCTCACTTTAAGAATTCTCCGGCTCCCTCTCCATCATTAGCACCTTTGCTCAGTTCTGTGTCTCCTCCATTTTCATACTCAAGCTCCCCCCTAAAATGATTCTCTTAGGACCCTCTCTTTCTCAATGTTTCATTAATTGTGCACCACTTTCTGCCTTTGGGCTGCCAACTTCCTCCTAGTTCCAGGCTTGTCTCAAAAAACTGCTCCTGTCTTTGCACTTGTTGGAGGTTTAAATCCTAACCATATGGACAGTTTCCCCTCTCTCTTGGAAAGTGAATGGCACACATTCAGACAGTTTGTCTACTGAGTATTTCCTATATTTATAGCTCCCATCAGCTATTTTTCATCAGAGAATTCACTGCCCCAACAGCAATACAATATAGATACAAAGTTTTTCACTGCTGAATAAGGTAATCAAAATATATTTTGAGTGGTCTTCTGAATTTCATTTATTTACTTGGACCATTTATAAACTCTACCTCTTTAACAGTGTGAGGTGGCTTACTAATTTAAATAACATTATGTAACATCCAAACTTCCTCCCCAAATTAATTATAAAACCAAAAGCTAGAAAAAGTACAGATGAGGACAACCAAGATGATTAGAGGATTAGGGTATCTTCCCCATGAGTAAAAGCTGAAGAGTCTGGGACTTTTCAGTTTAGAAAAGAGATGACCAAGGTGGGACATGATAGAGGTTTATAAAATTGTACATGGGTTAGAGACAGCTGACAGAGAAATTTTTCTTCCTCTCTCAAAATACTAGAACTCAAAGGTATCCAATGAAGCTGATGTTTAGGACAGATGAGAGGAAATACTACTTTACACAGAGAGTGATTAAAGTGTGGAATTTGCTGCCAGAGGATGTAGTGATAGCCACAGGAATTAACAGTTTTAAAAGGGGATTAGATAGATTTACTAGCCATGGTGACTGAGGGGAACATCCATATTCAGAGGCACTAAACCTCTGAATCCCAGATCAGGAAGCAACATCAGGGGAAGGTCTTGCCCTCTAGATCCTGTTATTGGCTGTCCAGAGGAACTGATTAGCCACTGTGTGAGACAGGATGCTAGACTAGATGAACTAGTGGTATGTTCTTATGAAGCAGCAACAAGAAACAGCTGCAGTTAAAAGATAGGCTTCCTGAATCACAATTAGAAGTCAGTTTGAAATGACTCTGCTGGAACCTTCCAGAGCTTCTGAGCTACCACAGAAAGGACCTGTTCTGTCCTATTGTTGACTGAATATACATGGATGGTGGTAGCCTAAAAGTGGCCCTACCCACTGATCTCAACTGGTTGTCTGAATTTCTCTTGCGAAGAAGCCTGATCTTGACAATCATCTATGGGCAGGTGATATTATCCACAGGAGTTTGTGAGGATTCTGTCTTACTAATGAAGGAAAACATTCTTATTGCTTGTAATATTTGTAATATCTATCCCCTTTATTTTTCACTTTGTTAGATCTGAATGCTGCAGCAAAATTTATTTATTTATTTATTACTTTCAATTTATATCCCAACCTCTCCGCAAGCGGACTCAGGGCGGCTCACAACATCATACAATACAATCAGTCCAATAAAACATATAAAACCATAATTTACTTATTTCAGTTTTAAAACCATTCTATGGCGCTGCTTCAGTACAATATAAGCGATATTGGATTCTCGACTGTGATCACCAGCATTCTATAAGATGTCCGGTGGAAGCCCTTTTTCAATCAACAGCAAAAGCCTGTTTAAACAATTCGGTCTTACAGGCCCTGCGGAACGCAGACAAATCCCACAGGGCCCTTATGGCATCTGGAAGGGTGTTCCAAAGTTCTGGTGCTGCCACCAAAAAAGCCCTAGATCTCGTTACACACAACCTGGCTTCTTTTGGCCCAGAGGCGGACAACAGCTTTTTTGTCCCTGATCGCAGTGCTCTCTGGGGGATATATGGGGAAAGGCGGTCCCGTAGATAGACAGGTCCCTGGCCATAAAGGGCTTTAAAGGTTAATACCAACACCTTGAAGCGAACTCGGAACACAACAGGCAACCAGTGCAGCTCCCTCAGCACTGGCTGAATGTGCTCCCATCGTGGCAGCCCCATTAACAGCCATGCCGCACCATTCTGCACTAGTTGTGGTCTCCGGGTTAGCATCGAGGGTAGCCCCATGTAGAGAGCATTACAGTGATCTATTCTTGAGGTGACCGTAGCATAGATTACCGTCGCTAAGTCGTTGCGCTCCAGGTAAGGGGCCAGCTGCCGCACTTGCCAAAGATGAAAAAAGGCAGATCTAACAGTGGCTGCTACCTGGGCCTCCATTGTAAGGGAGGACTCAAGAAGCATGCCTAAGCTCTTGACCTTAAGGGCCGGTATCAGTGGTACCCCGTCAAGGGCCGGCAGCTGGATCTCTCCCCCCGGACCGCCTCGACCTAGGTAGAGAGCCTCCGTCTTCGTCGGATTCAATTTCAGCCGACTCAGTCTGAGCCAAGAAGCCACGGCTTGTAGCGCCAGGTCTAGATTTTCCAGGGTACAGTCAGACTGGCCGCCCATCAATAGATAGAGCTGGGTGTCATCCGCGTATTGATGGCAACCCAGTCCGTACCTCCTGACAATCTGGGCAAGGGGGCGCATATAGATATTAAATAGCATCGGGGATAGGACTGCTCCCTGCGGCACCCCACAACTAAGAGAGTGTCTCTGGGATGCTTCCTCCCCTATCACCACCCTTTGTCCCTGATCTTGGAGAAAAGAGGTCAGCCACTGTAAGACAGATCCCTGAATCCCCACATCGGCAAGGCGGCTAGTCAGTAGCTGATGGTCAACTGTATCAAAAGCGGCTGACAGATCTAATAACAACAGCACCGCAGAGCCGCCCTGATCCAGATGACGCATGAGGTCATCTATGAGAGCGACCAGAACTGTCTCCATCCCGTGACCTGGCCGGAAGCCGGACTGGAATGGATCCAGTGTGGAAGTGTCCTCCAGGAATCCCTGCAGCTGAATTGCCACCGCCCACTCTTACCCAAAAAGGGAAGGTTTGACACCGGTCGATAGTTTGCCAATATGGCTGGGTCTGCTGATGGGTTTTTTTAAGAGGGGACGGACCACTGCCTCTTTAAGAGGTGTGGGAAAGATCCCTTCAATCAGGGACCTGTTGATGATGCCCTGTAGTGGTTCATGCAGCCACGTCTGGCTAGCCTTTATTAGCCAAGACGGGCACGGCTCCAACCTACAGGTCGTAGGACGCACAGCTGCAAGGATCCTGTCGACTTCCTCCAGACTGAGTGGACTGAAAGAGTCCAGAATTGGACTAGAAGACGTGCTCAGTGCCCCAAGTTCCTCTACTGTATTAATTATGGCGGGTAAGTCGTGTTGGAGCGACGAGACCTTATCTGCGAAAAAGCTCGCAAAAGCCTCACAGCCTATTTCCAATTCTCTAATATTTTGTTTGCCCTGCGGCAATTCTGTTAATGACTGAATTATACTAAACAATTGTGCTGGGCGCGAGGTCGCAGATGCGATTCTGGACGCAAAGTGGTCCTTCTTTGCAGTCCGAACAGCCATCTCATAGGTCCGCATAAATGACCTATATGATGTTCTCGTAGCTTCGTCACGAGCGTGGTGCCATTGTCTCTCTAGTCGTCTTAATCGTCGCTTCATTGATCACAACTCTGGGGTATACCACGGAGCGGATCGTGATCGAGGATGAAGAGGACGTCGGGGAGCGATTTCGTCGATGGCCTCGGAGAGCCGGTCATTCCAGGTCTCCACTAGCTCATCCAACGATAAACACATATTAGTAAATTCTAGTAAATTTCTTTATATAGAACCTTTATATGCCACCTTCCCTGAGGACACATTTAGATAGTTCATAAAGTAAAACATAGTAAAATAATGAATCATAAAAATAATTAAAATTAACAAGCCATTAAAAACCATCAACCATTAAAAACCCAGCCATTAAAAATGTAGAATGAGCACATGACTCTGTTGTTACATAGTTGTTACAGTACTAACATAAATATTGTTAATGTACAAATATTTAAACATAAAACACAGATAAGGCATAAATAAAGTAGTATTAAAAATACAATTAATTAATAACAACCTAAGATACACATAAAACATAAATCAGTGAACCATTCCTGTTAGCCCAATAGAACAGAAAATGTCTACCCTACCATCTCATCAAGCAATGCCAGCCTATGAAGTCTTCCTTCTGTCAGAGAAAAAGCCACCTAACTTGGAGAAAAGCTCCTTAAACTGGAGGATGGCTCCAAGAAGGATGGTTGGATCCACCTCAGTATTTCCATAACTGCAGTCACGGTAATGTGCTCTATCCTGTTCATATCCCAGAAAAGAGCAATAATAGCATGACATGGAGAGTTTAGCAATTTAATCTGATTACAGAATTTGATATCATGGTCCAATATTTTACAATGGAGCTGGCAGTTTGTTTGCTCGATTAAGCTAATGGTACAGTGGCATTTCTGTACTTGATGGTATCTTAGTGTTGTGCTTACAACAAACACAGTTGAACTTTAACTGATATAGGAGGAGAGAGGCTGGAAGAGTTCTACTTTAATCTGATTTGGAAACTGATAGCACTTCCTGTTTTAATATACAGAAAAACCTATCCCTCCATGCTAGAATTGCCAAGATGCAGGTGGTAGCTGGAGATCTCCTGAGATTGTGAACATATGAAGCTGCCTTATACTGAATCAGAACTTTGGTCCATTAAAGTCAGTATTGTCTTCTCAGACTGGCAGCGGCTCTCCAGGGTCTCAAGCTGAGGTTTTTCACACCTATTTTCCTGGATCCTTTTTTGGAGATGCCAGGGATTGAATCTGGGACCTTCTGCTTCCCAAGCAGATGCTCTACCACTGAGCCACCGTCCCTCCCCCCCAGAGAATAGTTCACTAGGAGGAAATGGCTGCAATGGTGGACTCTATAGCATTGTACCCCATTGAAGTCTTTCCCCTCCCCTCCCCAAACCCTCCCCTTCTCAGGCTACTTCTCCAAAATTCCCAGTTACTTCCCAATACCAGTTTATTAGATTTAGATTTATATCCTGACCTCCCCACCAAGCAGGCTCAAGGTGGGGAAGGTGGGATATAAATCGAAATAAAACACCATATAAATAGTTAATAATTCATGCCACTATGAAGTAGGAAAAAGCTGAGAGCATCTTCTCAATTTTTAAGAAAATTCTTCATTCCCATTCAGAAGCTGCACTGGAATGGCCAAATGGCTGCATTGGAAGGTGGCATTGTACCCCCCATTGCATTCCCCAAACCTTGCTCTCCTCAGGCTCCACCTCAAGAATCTTGAGATACTTCCCGGTGTAGCATCATTTCCATCCTATCAACATTTACTTCCAGTTGGGCCTCGGGAGTGGCACAATTGCTGCCTGGTACCCATGAGAGTGCTCCTTCACCACAACTAATGTGATGCAGTGGTCACTGTTGCATGTGGACTGAGAAGATTTCAGTGATGATAGCGTAGAGATAGGCCTGTAGTCACAGGGGGGAGGCCAGGGGGCACGGCCCCTCCACCCAACCCCCCCTTCCTCCTGTATGGCCCCTCCTTTTCTCACCACTCATTTCGCACCACCACTCTCCCTGGCCTCTTCCCATCCCGTTCCTGCCTCCCCTAGTCTGCCCGCAGCCTCATTTTCACTGCTGCCACTCTCCCCGGGCTCTTCCCTGCCTCCCCCAGTTCCCCAAGAGCGTGAGAGTGAATGAGCTGGGGTCGGGCAGCTGGTCGCTGAAAAAAGCAGCCAAGCCTCCACAGCCCCCTCACCCAAAATTTAAAGCCCTGGGCCCCCCACCCAAAAATTTCTGGCTATGGGGCTGCGTAGGGATTATTAATAAGTGAGGCAGTACTGATTTTCTTTTGCTTCTTAACAGGTTTCAACATTATTTTGTTAAAGTTCACTGTTAGCTGCCTCAAGTTTCTTCAAAAAGACAACATTCTTTAACTAAGTTACTTAATTTAAATTCCTTTTCAGATATTAAGGTTCTTGGATACATCTCAGCAAGTTGGTTATTTTCAAGTCTAAGCTACCTCATGCAGTTGCAGAGTTATAAGACAATCCTATGTGCATCATCTTTAAAAGGCTTGCAAGTACAGGATACAAATATGTTTGATGAAAATCACAAGCAGATACTGTGCAGATGAAAAAATGGGGCTAAGAGAGTACCGAAAGAAAGAAAGGAAGGCGGCATTGTATTGCTCAGTCTTGTCAGATCTCGGAATCTAAGTAGGGTCAGTACTTGGAAGGGAGACCACAAAGGAAGACTCTGCAGAGGAAGGCAATGGCAAACCACCCCTGCTTCCCACTTGCCTTGAAAGGCCTTTGCTGGGGTCACTATAAGTCAGCTACAACTTGATGGCACTTTATGCACACACAAGAGTACAAATTTTGGAGCATTAGATGAGGCATTTCTGGAATCAGCTTTTTATCAGCCAAGTTGCTTGGTCAGCCAAGTAAACAGTTGAGGTGAACTAACATTAGCAACCTATCTGTTTCCATAAAAATAACTGTGTCAGTCTATCAGAGCAAAACCCTTGAAGAACTTTTCTATGTATTATACTACAAGCTTCTCTGGGCCAGAGTTGTCAGCTGTATGAAGGGCAGTACAGTCCTAAGCAGATCTACTCAGAATCCTCCTCAGTTCTTCAAATCTATTCAATGGGACTTACTACCAGGAGTGTTCTTCAGCTTGCACTGGGGGTCATCTAAGTGGGCATATACCCTGAGAATGGATAGGGGTTTTTTTTAAAGGAAACCAAATGGCTAAACAATGTAAGAGGTATTTCTGATCATTGCGCTGAATGTAAATGAATAAAAACCCAATGAAATGAATGTCAAATTTTTACAGCGATACAGGAAGAATTCATCTTGATACAGGTGCATAAAACTAAGGAGCTCCACATAGAATCAGAGCGTTTTATTTACACATGTTTCTCTAGGTCAGGGATGTCCAAACTGCAGCTCAAGAGCCACATGTGGCTCTTTCACACATATTGTGTGGCTCTTGAAATCTCCACCACCCTATTAGCTGGCTTGGAGAAGGCATTTGTCTCTTTAAATCACTTTTCTGAGCCAAGCCAGCTGGCTGCTTGGAGAATGCATTTAAAGTTACTTTCTTTCCACCTCTTCCTCCCCCATCTATCTGCTTCCCTTCCTTCCTAGCAGCTCTCAGAACATCTGATGTTTATGTCTTGTGGCTCTCAAACACCTTACATTTATTCTATGTGGCTCTTATATTAAGCAAGTTTGGCCACCCCTGCTCTAGGTGATGCCCACTAATTCAACAGAAGACTTTTTGTCCAAATAATGTCTTCTATATGGTCTTTCATTTCCATATGCATGTTTTCTGGAAACTAGAGGGTGAGGGTTTTGTGAGCATGTAAATCAGCCAGTTTATGTACATGTAAATTTCCCCAAATTTAGCACAAATCAATGGTCCCCTACACTGTGATCACAGTTTCTTATATTTCTGTAGAACCCACTGTTCATCTCCAAGTAGCATAAAATACAGGTACCCATGGATGTAGGATATAAGCATTGGTCCATCAAATAATTTGAAAGCGGCATGGTCTGAAACTTAAATCTAAGGGACATTATCAAGAAGAGAATCCAAGTAAGAAACCATTAATTAGCTACTCTGAGGTTGGGAAGGGAAGGATACAAATTGGCTAAATAAACTCAATTGCACCAACATAATCTTGAAAGTGATTCAGGGAAAGGATAATTTAATGAGGCTAACAGACTATCATTTTACAAGATTGATTGTCCCCATTTTGACACCTTAATACACTGCATTCCTTAATCAATAATTGTGAGCTCCCGACACATGCACACACAAAGGTGAATGTTGTCATCACTGTATTGAAATGCTGTGTTATTTTGCATCGTACAGGGAGGTGACTGGATTAGAATTAAAGGTGATCAATGGCATTTAGAAAGCTTTCATGCCTGAGTACCCCCTCCTATTAGTCTCCTTTGAAACAACAGGGCAAACATTTAAATTGAAAAAGCAATTTACAACAATGGCTCTACAGCTATAAAACTTGAATGCATTTTTAATTTTCATTAGCTTCATAGTTAGGATGACAGCAACACTGGATGTATTTGCTGCTCTAAAACAAATTGCCGGTCGTCAGTTATTTGGATGCTCAGGAGTCTTTCAGTGATGTCTCAGAGTATCCTTTGTTTTCATAGAGGGCTTTTAAAAAAAACTTCTGCATTCTGTGCCACATGCTACAGTGATGGATACTCTGGAATGAGAGGTTGGTGGGAAGGCAAGAAAGAACACAAATGAGAAGGCATCAAGCTGCTCTCTCATATGATCCTCAAAAAATGCTAAAAAATGAATGAAAGGTGAATGAAACTCAGGTTGCAAGAATGTGACCCTTAAATAATTACATGTCCCAAAACAAATGACTTATTCCTTTTGTTCGACAAAAATGAAATCTATTCTCATAATTGTTTTTACCTACAGAGAAATGCAATTTACTGGTGCACAGGGGAGAAACAGTAGGGCAATGCCATTATTAGAATGAATGAAGTAGCCTTATACTGAATCAGACCACTGGTCCACCAAGGTCAGTATTGTCTGCTCAGACTGCCAGCAGCTCTTCAGAGTCTCAGGTAGAATCTTTTGAATCACCTACTACCTGGCCCTTTTTAAAACCAGAGATGCTAGGGACTGATCCTGGGACCTTCTGCATGCAAAGCAGAATGCTCTACTACTAAGCCACAGCCCTTCCCAAAATCAACTGAAACATCAGAAAGCAATAAGCAAGCTTTTTGGTTGCTTAGAAATTTCCATCAGGATGGATGTTAAGCAAAATAAGAAAAAGAAGGAAGAAAAGAAAGAAGGAAGTTGGATGTAATGGAAAGACCAAGACTGCAGATTTTAAGAGTCTTAAAATAGAGCAGAGTTGCTGTGATGCATATTTGATTTGATTTGATTAGCCCACACAGAGCTCAGGAATGATCTCAGTTTGCACCAACCCATGGCTACTAGGACACAGATTTCTCTTCAAAAGCAGCTTTCTCTTCAAAAATATAAAAACCAGCAGTAATTCAGATCTGCCTCCAGTGCTGATTGAAACACACTGCCCTTCTAAGACAGCCAACAAAAAGTTAGTAGTCCTTATGTTAGCAAACTTGAAGATTATAACGTTGACTGAAAATTTCCAGAAGGATAGCAGCCCCCTCCCCCCACCGAACCTTTTCCAGGAGGCTGTCTAGAAACACAGGGTAGCTACTGAAAAAGCCTGAGACCAGAGCTTAACTTAAACAAATCACATCATGAAACAAAAACTAACTGTATACAAAATCTTACAAATGCTTATTTAAATCCTATTATCAAAAATATGTGTCAATTCATAACGCTAATAATGCATCAAAACAATTTAGTCACCAATCTAAGAATAACAAACAAAAGTAGCTTGAATATCCCAAAAATCTGCATGAAATTTCATCAACAGTTTGTTAACGTTACTTTACTTGATATACTGTTCAGAGTACTTTGTAACTTTAAGAGTGTTGAACCTAACACATAGGGTTTGCCAATCCCCAGGTGGGAGCAGGGGATCCCCTGGTTTGGATACCCTCCCCCCACTTCAGGGTCGTCAGAAAGCGGGGGGGGGGGAGGGGAGGGAAATGTCTGCTGGGAACTCTTATTATTCCCTATGGAGATTTATTCCCATAGAAAATAATGGAGAATTGATCCGCGGGTATCTGGGGCTCTGGGGGGGCTGCATTTTGGGGTAGAGGCACCAAATTTTCAGTACAGCATCTAGTGCCTCTCCCCAAAATATCCCCCAAGTTTCAAAAAGATTGGACCAGGGGGTCCAATTCTATGAGCCCCAAAAGAAGGTGCCCCTATCCTTCATTATTTCCTATGGAAGAAAGGCATTGAAAATGTGTGCGGTCCCTTTAAATGTGATGGCCAGAACTCCCTTTGGAGTTCAATTATGCTTGTCACAGCCTTGATCTTGGCTCCACCCCAATGTCTTCTGGCTCCACCCCAAAACTCTCCTGGCTCCACCCCAAAGTCCCCAGATATTTCTTAAATTGGACTTGGCAACCCTACTAACACATTACACCTGAGACCAATTTGTGAGAAGGTATTTAAAAGCATGTAACATAGAATCAGTGAGTGTAATTTTTTGAAATGATTATATAGCATGGCAGTGATATAGAAAAGAAGACGCAGGGTTCTGAATTGTCACAAATACCTAGAACACTTCAGGAGATTACAGTGAGGGTGAGAGAGATATAAATAAAAATAATAGTTTTGTCCTACTGATTTAATGAGATATGTCTGTTAAAATAACCAATGTTGTATAATCATTCAGTGTTTTATAATCAATGTTGTACAATCATGACTACTGCTTTCGAATCTGATCGATATTTTTGTGGTGATGATTTTTTTAAGTGATTCATTTTAGTGTTGTTTTAATGTTTTAAGTCGCCCTGAGCAGGGATAGGGTGAGGTATAAATTGAAAAATTATATTACATTAAGAGGACAGATTTTGATTGCTTTGGTATCAATTTTAGATGGCACAAAAGAAACTTAACCAGTGGTTAGAAATTACAAGATCCTTGAGAAAGAACATTGCTGGTTCAAAACAGACTGGACAACACCAGCTTTCCATCGGACAATCATAATTCTGACTGGATATTGGGTCAGATGAGGTTTCAGCTGGACTTTAGAAAATGCTATAACACTGATGACATCCAAAATACTGTGAATTATGCTAACATAGTGACTAGTTCACTAAGAAGTGTTGATGAAAGTTCAAGCAGATTTTTGGGATATTCAAGCTACTTTTGTGTGGTATTCTTAGATTGGTGAATAAATTGTTTTGATATGTTATTAACACATTTTGATAAGATTAAAATAAGTATTTGTAAGAAATAAAATATTTGTAAGAGATTTAAGTTTTTGTTTCACAGTGTGGTTTCTTTAAGTTTAGTTCTATTCCACCATGGTCCCTGTTATCGCTTGAGACCAGAGCTTTGCAGAAACCAAATGTACAGGTAAAATAGAATAGCACAGGGATATGCAATAACTGTGTACTTTCCCATTTATTTATCTTTTGAGCAAATCTATTTAAAGTTAGGAATGTGCAAAAAAGTCTTAGCATTTAAATAGCCAGAGAAGAGCAACATGCCACAGATATGGCAAGAAATACTGTGGAACAGCTGCTGGTCTTGACTGAGAATAACAGATGGAACATCTGCTGGCCAGAACCCTGCTTCAAAGGGTACTCATGTTAGTCATGTTGAATGATAAAAAAAAAATTGAGCCCCAAAAAATAATAGTTTTGGAGGAGGAGAAAGAAAAAGGAGTTTACAAAAAAAAAGCATGGTCTCAGAGCAGTCCAGAGACGCACTGATTCATATCAACACATTTAAGAAATATATGACTGTATTTTAGGCCCAGGTTTGAGGAATATCTGAGAATTCTGAGAATGACTTAACCAAGGACAGAGTGGATGATACAGTTTTAACATCTAGCATACTGGTCAGTGGCCAATCATCATCCTCATCACCACCACCACCATCATCATCATCTGCATGAGAAGGTTACAATCACTGGGCTAGATCCTATTAGATTTCCATGGGCACAAAGAGAGGGATGATTTTTGACCATACATACTAGTTATCCCAAGTGGTTCCCCACATTCCCTAGGAGAAGCATTTCAAATGCTTTGGATGGAGGGATGTTTTGGGAGGAGGAAATCAGGAGAAATCACTCTCCCTCTTCAAGCACACGGAAATCTAGGCAGGCTCCAACCCATTATTTCTTCTATTCACTGCTGTGATTTAAATAGCAAGAATGTGCTAATAAAGCACTCATATAATTTTAGTGGACATAAGAGTATAGATAACTTTGTATGGTGTTTGAACTCCATAAGATAATTAATTAGCCAGAATGTGAGCCCAATTAAAAGGACAGTTAGGTATTGCTGGAGAAGTTTTTGAAAGCATATAAATATGAGTGTTCTCATTGACAATTCACTTCATTAATTTTAAAAAACCTTTCCTTGTAAATCTACCTACTCTTGGATGAGACATATATTGGACTCAGGTAAAGGTCTCTTTATTTCTTATCATCAGTACAGAATTAACTATTGGTTTTCATATCCTTTCAAGTTAAATGATGAATTTGTTATAACTATGTGTTAAAGAAGGAAAAAAATGAATACAAATATTTGCTATTAGTATTTCCCTTTGTGCTACCCACAACAAATTAGGTACGTTTGTTGGGTGTATCACTTGCTAGAAGGTTAACAGTCTGACACTAGAACACTGACTAAAATTCATGAGTTTTTAACAGCAACTCTATATCAAACCTGACAAGAGACATTTAGAACAAACCAATTTTGGGTTTATATAAACAGTTTCCCATCTTAATTTTAATTGTGTCTTTACACTTCAGAGGCCTTTAAATAACCATGAAGATACCAAACATGGCATCTTTCACAAGGACTAAAGAAGAACCATGCTGAGTCAGACCAAAGGTCCACCTTCCTGTTTCCAACAGTGGTCCACCAGATGGCTTCCAGATTGCTCATAAGCAGGCTAAAAATTGTAATTGTCCTCCAATTCCACCAAAAGTATTTCAGGTTTTAATATTTATTTAGTATTTTAATCTACCATTTAGATATGGTAGAAGAAACATAGTATGGCTTTGAACAAGCATATGTTATGCAGAAAATTTGTAGTTATGGGCACATACAAAGGGTATGTTTGAAGCACTCATTTCAGGCAACATGTACAGTTGCTTTTCTAATGTATGTGTAAGCTACTTAAACCTGTTTTCAGAGTCAGTTGCCTAGAACATGTACTTGTGAGCTTAGTAAAGAGCACTTGAATACTAAAGCCTATTTGTGTAGTCACCTGTAGAAATAACAAAAATAAGTAGGGATAGGTTTGCGGTTTACCAGTTTTTGCACATTTCAGAATACTAAAGTGCCTATTTATCAGATTCTTATCTTCCAAGGATTTCCTTCACCATCTTTCCTCACACAAACACTGAAAGGCATGTTAAGCTGAAATAGTATGGCTCTCACAAATCCTTTAAAGGCAGAATGAGGATTCAAACACAGGTCTCTCCAGAATTTTTCACCTTCATTTGTAACAAGCTATGAATGCAGCAACTGTGACTGGAAATATGTGTTCTTGTTCAATTATTTTTTTTACAGTTAGTCTTTTGAGGATTACATATTTAAAAGATGACCAAAGATGTAAAAACTTGGAACTGCAGGGGTCACTGACGCTATTAAAATGTTCTCCAGCCAGGCTGTTCCTACCCCAGTTTCTAATATTCTATAGACCTGCAAGGATCATCCACTCTTTCAGAATGTAATCCAGCAAGAGTGTCTCCTACCTCAGTTTCTAATATTTTATAGACCCAAAGAAAACCTTTCTAAACTTTATATTAACTTTCTTAAATCAACAATTGCCTTCTTTAACAGAAAAAAATTAAAAATACTGCAGGCTGTGTTTAAACTGTCAGGATTTGCAGTTTCAGGGGTGGGGAGAACTAATTTATACCCAGTCATCAGTAAATATGGACAGGCAGCTTCCCATGCCTGAGAGGGTTCTCTAATAAGACCTTCATCAGATCAGAACAGAGCAGTGCTTAAACAGCAAAGAAGCAATAGGCAGCACTTGTTATATAATGTTCTAAACAGAATTTTAAAAACCTGAGGAAATACACATACATTCAAACAGATGTTATCAATTGTATATGCACCATAGTGGCGAGGTTCTGATCTGCTCCCAAAAAACAATATCACACATTTACAAACCACTTTAGAAACATTAAATTATGAGAAAACTAATTTAGAAAAGATTTACCTCTTTAACTTGAGAAGCACCCATTCAAAATTGAACAGGCTTATTCTGTCCACTGAAATAATAGTGACTGCATGTTAAGGTTCAGGGTGATCCTGCACTCTCTCTCAGCCTTCTGGAAATCTGTCAAAAGTACCTTATTCTGGAGGATGTTTGGTATTTGATCTCCCTATTATATAGTTTAAATTGCATTGCTTCTTTTATCAGCTGCCTGTTGGATTTACTAATCACTCATTTTCATGTTTTTATCAGTTTTACTATATAATTTTGTATCTATCACTATGTTATTGTTGCTTTTATTTACTTTATACTGCTCCTTTTCTGATACAAACATAAAGTTTTAAAAGCTTGTAAATATTCATATAGTGTCTAAAACAGAAAGGGTCTAAAAGATTGTAAGCAGCATTGTCTGACATTTTAATGGTTGAAAAGTTTTGAAATAAATGAATGCTTCAACCACTGAACACTACAAACTGAAATACTGCTTCACTGCATTTCCAAATGCACTTTAAAACTGGCAAAAAATGAGATGCAGCAATTATCCAAGCACCTCAAGTGACACCTTCATATCCCCTAGAACAGTGTTTCCCATTTGCAGGGTCGTGACCTGGTAACGGGCTACAGAAGCCTCACTACCGGGTCACAAGAAAAGCCAAAGCTAGCCCCGCCCCATCTCTGTGTTGTGCAGAGAGGAGCTGGGCTGCCTCCCCTTCCATCTCCCTCGCTCCCAGTATTTGAGTGGAAAGCTGGCATCCACTGGCACTTTAGACCCATGAAGTGTTCTTCAAGGTATGAGCTTTCATGTGCCTTGCAGTATGTTCTTTTGGGGAGGCCTGGGCGGCAAAGAAGGGTGTGTGTGTTTTTTTCATTTGGGAGGGGCGGGGAGTGGGCATTCCAGTAGCTATTTTTTTTTGCAAAACGACCCCATGGCAGAATTGTTGCTGGCTGGAGTCATCTGACAGTGAGGATGGCTTTCCCCCCCTTTGCCCCCCCTTCTTTCTTTCTTTCTTTCTTTCTTTCTTTCTTTCTTTCTTTCTTTCTTTCTTTCTTTCTTTCTTTCTTTCTTTCCTTGCAAGTGATGCTCTGTATTCTTGGTGCTGGGAGGGGGGGAAGCAACAGTGGGAGGGCTTCAAGTGCCCTGGCCTCACTGATGGACATTCTAATGCTTTTGGGGCATTGTATGAGGGAATTTTGGACTGGATAGTCCACTGGCCTGTTCCAACATGGCTCCTCTTATGTTTATGTTCTTTCTTTGCATGTCTTTCTTTTCCTTCCATTTTTACTGAATGAAACGTTTCTGTTCATCATACTGTTGTTGCAGACATAGAGCTCTGCCAATGAAAAGCTGGCACCCACAATTGTAGCCAGCTGGCCTTCTATGAGATTTCTGTGTGAGTGAGTGAGAGTGAGAAGTGTGGGGCAGAAAGTGATTATTGGAGATTACTGCGGTATATCTCAACAGCACTGGAAATGATGACACTATGAACTTGGCACCATTTTACTGGTCCTGATTTTAACAGCTGTCTGACACCAAAATTAAACTCCTCCTTTAGATATTAAAAAGGATGAAAGAAGTTCACTGGCTAAGTATCTGCACAACAGGTTGCTTTTAAAGGCATGGGAAACACAACCAGTAAAAAGCTGCAAATCCCTCATAAATATCCTTTCTGGGATAACTGCAGAAAAGCTTGTATGAAATTCATATAACTTGAAATGAATTCATTATTTGCAGTACAATTCTCTGCTACCTTTCACAACAATTTCCCAGTGTTTCAACCAAAGAAAAGTATGAAAAATAGCTGTCGAAAGATTTTCTTGAAACCAAGCAAGCTTGGTTGTAGCTTGAGGCAGGGTTCCAGTAGTAGCAGCTGAAGGAAGGGCCTACTAAATGTGTCAGCATATTTTGAGGTACAGCAGCTCCCAGGTCCCAGTGTGGCATTCTGATTGCAATGGCAACAGCACTCCCAACTGCATACACTGGCCAGTGCTGCTGAAGAAGGGATGTGTAGGTGGTGCAGGCAATTGAACATGGGCATTAGGAGTGCTTGCAAGCTGGAGAAGAACACACAAACAGATGGGTGCATGCAGGTGTGGAGGTGGAAAGAGAGGACTGCCTACTTTCCACCCCCATTTTGGCTCAGCATGAGTTTCAGAGAGATTTTTCTGAAAATGAATTTACTTCTGAAGAAGAGGTAGGTTTGGGGGAGTGCCCTGGAAGTGACATCACAGGAAAGGGTGGAGTTTTGGTTCAGTGTGCCCTGGAAGTCACATCATTTGGCCCTTGACACCACAGGAAATGACATAATTCCTGTCTCCCGGCTCCACCCCCAAATTTTAGTGGGCCACGAAGGAGAAGTGTAAAAATAACCAGGCCATGGGAAAGAAAAGTTTGGGAAACCCTGCCCTAGAAAACATCCTGAGCAGCAATTTCCAGTGTGATGACATCCATGTTAACAGTGCAATCTAGTGTTGCCAGGTCTGTGTTGGAAAATACCTGGAGACTTTGGAGGAGGATTCAGGAGAGGGTGGGGTTTGGGAAGGGGAGGGGCCTCAGCATGGTATAATGCCATAGAGTCTACCCTTCAAAGCAGCCATTTTCCCCAAGGGAGCTGATCTCTGTCAGCTGCTGTAAAAGCAGGAGATCTCCAGGTCCCACCTGGAGGCTGTGCAACCAAATAGAGGTTCACAGAGAGTGACTGAAGATAAACCCACGGTTTCCATAAAAACCAGCCTCAAAAAAACAACCAGTTACAATCAAATAGGCAAAAAATACAATATATTCATGTACTCTCATTAAACACCACTCTTATAAACATACCCTGACAACCAGAACAAAATATAAGGACCAAAGTGTTTCTAATTAAAGTCCAAATTAATGTCCATTTTTAAGCATTTAGTCCTCCACTCTTGCAGAAATCCTCGGTCTCATGAGCAGTCTGAGGAATCCCAAAGTATTTTCCAGATGCAAATGTAGTTCCAAACACAGGTCCTGAAGACCTTTGAAAACTGTCACTTGGATGTGTGTAAAAGTTGGAATCTTGCCATGCTCTGAATCAACAGTTAAAAGATAAAGCAGAAAGTGAAATGAGGGAATATAAAGTACAACCTTGTAGCCGTGGTGCTGTGTGTTGGAACTATGTTTGGATCTGAAAAATACCCCAGGATTCCTCAGGCTGCTTAAAAACAGACATAAATTTGGACTTTAATTACATACACTTCAGTCCTTATATTTTGTTTCAATTGTCAGGATAGGTTTATAAGAGTGATATGAGAGTACATGAATATATTGTAATTTCTGCCTATTTGATTGTTACTGGTTATTTTTTGAGGCCAGTTTTCATGGAAACCTTTGGTTTATCTTCTTCAGTCACCCACCTGGAGGCTGGCAACCCTAGCCACTGCAATCCTACAGTTACCACCTTCTAACGCTATTGAAATTAAACAGTTGGATCCAGACTAAATTGGCAATTGTCACTGATTTCCTCTTCCTAGCGCAGACCTCCATGATATCAAGGTCCTCATCTCTCATGAGCAGCATTTCTTGGAGATCAGTATACTGCAGTGGGAGGGGGAAGTTCCATTCTGCCATGTGGATCCAACCCAATGAGTTCAGAAAGATGCAACTTGGCTTAAGATCACCCTGTATGTACATCTGCTGCACCCAAAATAACAAGAGAGTCTTGTGGCACCTTAAAGACAAATACATTTACTGAATATAACACTTCATGCACACAGTGGGAGTGGACTCTGGCTCATGACAGCATAATACATCAGTTAATAATACAATAATTCAGTGCCATCAACTCCCCACTGATTTCTGGCACCCCCCACCCCCATGGGATTTTAAAGAGAAGTGATGAGCAGAGGTAGGTTGTCATTGCCTTCCTCTGCACTACAACCCAGGTCTTCCTGGAGGTCTCCCAAGGCAAAGCCTGCTTCATAGTGGAGCTCTAACAAGCTTCGGCTAGTCTGGGCTATTCAGGCTACTACTTAAATTCGTTAGTCTCTAACGAATTTAGCTCTTTCTACCGCTTTTCTCCACAATGGGAATCCAAAGAAGCTTGCAACATTCTCCTCTTGTCCATTTTATCCATTTAAACTCCAAGTTGCCTTCAAGGTATTATTTTAAGCAGCAAGGAACTGGATAAACAGCAGCTACAAGGAGAAGTTTGTTTGTTTCCTGCAGAGAAGAATGATGTCAACTTATGATAGATCCAAGTGGGCAGATGTGTTGGTCTAAAGAAAACCAACATTTTATTCAAGGTATGAGCTTTCGTGTGCAAGCAGATACATTGACAGATACATTGAAATGGAAGTTCCATACATACAGGCAGATGGTGAACAGCAGATTAGCATACAACATAATGAAGATGTTTTAACAGATGCAAAGACCAAACAGGGATAACAAGCTAAGTTTATATGGTCACCACAGGTTTGTATTTAATTATTTGGCGGGGGGGGGGGGGGAGACACCGTGCAGCATATAAATTTGTCAAAATGGATTTATGTGTAAATGCATTCTTCTTAATTGTGGGATACTAATTTATTTTTTATTTATTTACATTAGACTTTTATCCCGCCCTCTCCGCAAGCGGACTCAGGGCGGCTTACAACAGTCGTTTACACGATTTAAAACAATAAGTCAATAAAATCTATAAAACATTAATACAATTAAAATTTAAAAACTATTCCACGGTGCTGTACCATTACTATGTTGGCAGTGCCATTTTTCAGACGGTTGGTCACTGGGAACTCTAGCTGATGTCAGGTGGCAGCTTTCTCTCAGTTTAAGCATCGAAGGCCTGTCGAAACAATTCGGTCTTACAGGCCCTGCAGAATGTAGGAAGGTCCCGAAGGTCCTTATGGCCTCCGGGAGAGCATTCCATAACTCTGGTGCTGCCACCGAGAAGGCCCTGGTTCGTGTCAAACGCAACCTGGCCTCCTTTGGTCCAGGGGTGGATAGCAAATTTTTTGTTCCTGAATGCAGTGCTCTCTGGGGGATATATGGGGAAAGGTGGTCCCACGGATAAACAGGTCCCGGACCATAAAGGGCTTTAAAAGTCAATACTAACACCTTGAAACGGATTTGAAACACAATAGGTAGACAGTGCAGCTCTTTCAGCACTGGCTGAATGTGCTCCCATCGAGGCAGCCTCATTAACAGCCGTGCCACAGCGTTCTGCACTAACTGTAGTTTCCGAGTCAGCGTCATGGGTAGCCCCATGTAGAGAGCATTACAGTGATCTATTCTTGAGGTGACTGTAGCATGGATCACCATTGCTAAGTCATTGTGCTCCAGAAAAGGAGCCAGCTGCCGCACCCGTCGAAGATGAAAAAAGGCGGATCTAATAGTGGCTGCTACCTGGGCTACTGTTACTGTTACTGCTACTAACAGTAATTAACTGTGATCTTGTTACACTCCATTCTTCTCCTTATGGTATTTATGTAATTTTTCCTTCTACAAATATGCAAGCAGAGCATAGGTGGCAGCAAAGAGGCAACTCTTACGAACAGGAGAGAGAAAGAGAGAGATCTGTACTCTCAAAGCACTTTATTCAATTCATAGCTGCTTGTCTGCTGCTCTCTCCATCTCTCGCAAACACACAAAAACTGTTAGGGGAAGGGTTGTAGCTACTAAGTCGCAGAGGTCCTACTTTATACTTAAAAGGTCGTAGGTTCAGTTCCTGACATCTACAGGTTGAAGGGTCAGGTAGTAAGTGATGTGGCCCTGATCTGAATAGCCCAGGCTAGCCCTGTCCCATCAGATCTCAGAAGCCAAGCAGAATCAGCTCTGGTTAGCACTTGGATGGGAGACCACCAAGGAAGTCATATGAAGCTGCCTTATACTGAATCAGACCCTTGGTCCATCAAAGTCAGTATTGTCTACCAGACTGGCAGCAGCTCACTGCCGCTGGGTCACTATGCAGAGGCAGGCAATAACAATCCGCCTTTCTTCTTCCCTTGCCTTGAAAATCCCATGATGGGTTGCCATAAACCAGCTGTGACTTGACAACAACCACCAAAAAAAGGAGACATGAAAGACTTCTGCCAGTCAGAGTGGATAAGACCGACTTTGTTAAAGGTTCAGTATAAGGCAGCTTCGTGTGTTCATGTGCCTCCTTCTCCCAAGTCCTGGTGTGTACATGGAGCCCCATTAAGGAAACAACCTCAGTCACTAAGCAATGTTAATATTCTTGTCACAGGATCCAATTTCAGTTCCATTCACATTGACAGATAGGAAAAAAATCCAGATCCCTAGGCACAGCTTTTGATGCTGGATTTAGCCTGTGAAATCCCATTAGAATTCAACTGGAAAGTGATTGTATATATCTGTCCTCTTGTGAAGTGGCCTTTGTGATTTTATCTTTAAGAGCAATATTAAAAACAGCAGCAATTTATGAACACTGAGTACAGTATCTGAGAGCCACTTCATACAGTGTTTCTGAATGTACATATAATAATTATAATATAAATTTTTATTTATACCCCGCCCTCCCCGCTGAAGCAGGCTCATAAAAGATTATGTGCAGTGATTACAAATTTATTTTAAAAGCACTTGTTGTTGGATCCCAGCAGCTGTTCCCCTGGCAAAAGAGGGAAAGATGTACCTTTGGGCCACTGTAAAAGCAGGACTGGGGCTTATGGGGCCCACAGGGATCAAACCCACATGGGATGAGGGAAGAATTGGCCAAGACTGGAGAGAAAAACTTGATTCTCTCAATGGTCTTGGTTGCCTAAAGCATGCGCTTCTGTTGGGATCTTTGAGGCATATTGCATAAACTACTCTCCATGTAATGCAATTGGCAGCACAATTGTACCTGCTCTGTTTGAACAGGAATGATCTATTCCCAATCTTCAGGCAGTTCTGTTAAGAGAAGGATTTTAAACAAAAACACACTCTTCTAGGAAGAAATGTATGCTACTCCTCCTACAGAGAGATAAGCCATCACAAAGCTCAAAAAGAAATTCAGAGGTTCAACTCTGTAATTCTAATTTTTAAAAACAGTCTATACTAAGATTTTTGTCCCTTTTGTCTCTTTTTTAAAAACATTAAAATGTTGTCACCGGTTTTAAGAACTGGGGATAGTGCAGCATACAGCTTTAAATAAATAAAACTCATTTGTGCAGAGTAAGTACAGCTTTTATAGTTTCTTTGAAATCAGCTGCCTTATAAATTCCATACAAAGGCAAGGCCTTTGTTTCAGCTCCCTACCAATGTCTCCAGCAAATGTTTACATTTCCCTTTAAGAAGCTTCCTTAACCCCGCACCACGCCCCAGCAACTACATAAAAACTCAATTTGCAGTGAATGCTAGCTGTACCTGTTTAACCATTGGTTTACATGGCAGTTTCCAGAGGTGTTCCATTTCAAACTCCTCAATTGTAAACATGATTGAAAGAGCTCTTGCTCTCAGCTAAATATTGCCATTGTTTTGGAAGTTTTTATAAAACTTTTTTTAAAAACTCTACTTGTCTAAATAAATATTATTTAAAACGGATGGGCTAGAACTCAGTAGCAGAAAGTATGCATCCTACCAGGGCTTTTTTTGAGCAGGAACGCACAGGGATGCAGTTCTGGTTGGCTTGGGGTGTGTGGCCTAATATGCAAATGAGTTCCTGCTTTCTACACAGAAGGTTCCAGTTTCAATCCTTGGTATCTCTAAAAGATCACCAGCAGGAGGTGTTGAGAAACACCTTTTCCTTCCCGAGACCCTGGAAAGCAGCATTCAATCAGACCAGACAATACTGAGTTACACAGTCCAGTGGCCAGATTTCAACATAAGGAAGTTTCATATGTTCAAACAAAAACACTTATAAGGAAATAAGGTATGATTTATGCAAAGAGCATGGTGGCACTTTGGTGTAGTGGTTAAGTGCGCAGACTCTTATCTGGGAGAACCAGGTTTGATTCCCCACTCCTCCACTTGCAGTTGCTAGAATGGCCTTGGGTCAGTCATAGCTCTCACAGAGTTGTCCTTGAAAGGGCAGCTTCTGTTGGAGCTCTCTCAGCCCCACCTATCTCACAGGGTGTCTGTTGTGGGGGAGGAAGGTAAAGGAGATTATAAGCCACTCTGAGATCCCAGCAGGGTGTATAAATCCAATATCATCATCTTCTTAAAAGTTAATTAATGCATTTATTGGGAAATGCATTTTCATTGGCCAAAATCCACTTCACCAAATGCATAAGGTGTGCATCCTTAATTGGTGCATGTGTGTGTGTGTGTGCGTACACACACAAAAGGTACAGAATGAAGAAGGGGTGGAGTGGAGTGAAGCCAGAAAGCCCAGTAATATGAGAGGCAGGTATGACACATTATTTATGTACAGCATAAAAGAAAATGAGATCCAATCAAAAGAGTAAAAGATCCAATTACAGTAGATATAGAGCACGTAAAGTTTAGGAAGTTGAGAATGCAACTGAACTTCAACTGTCCTACACAGCCACAAATCAGTTCAGGAACCTGTTACCAACACAATTAAAATTTCCTTTCTGGTTTTCACACAAGCTACAACTGCAGAGAAAGGATAAAAAGTGCTGAGTGGCAAATGAGAAGTCCACCTCTGAGGGTCAGTTCCATCCTTCAAAACTTTCTTGCTGAAGTATGGCAACTTTCAAGCCGGCTACAGGATGCCCAGGGAGATTCAAACACTCCTGCTGCCATTTTAGTGCCTAAATGGGAAATTCTAAAAGGCCAATCCTCATCAGACTCACAGCAGGGCAGGACCAGGCAATCTTGTCCACCCCACCCCACGTATCTTTTCAAGTGCTGAAATGGCTCCCTCCACCACAGGTGTTTCAACTGATGAAAAGGTGCGGGGGAGGGGGGAGAGGGAAGTACCTGATCCTGCCATGCTGTGCGCCTAATCAGGATCAGCCCCTCACAGCCTTTTAAAATATCCATTATGTACTAAAATGGTGGCAGCAAACCTGGTTCCAGCTGGGGGATGCCATCTTGTTTAGCTGTGTCTGAGAGTTCCCATTTTAGAAATCTGGCATCTGCAGATTTTAGATAGAGACAGACCAGTTTGGCCTGCTAAATGACAGATAATATGCAATCTGTCACTCTCAGCACTCACTGTGCCAAAAAATCACATGGTGTGAATGTACCTGCTTCGGGTGGGTGTATGCTGATTCTTACAGAGCTGCTGAACTCCTTTTATATTCTGCTACAACAGACTAACTTGGCCTTCTGGAATCCCTGATGAAAGATACACAGGCACACTTTTCAAATTTTGTCAGGTAGCAAAGGACAGTGTGCAGTTGCTAGGTCTGGTCAAGGTGAGGGGGATGTTGAGAAGTGGGAGAGAAAGGGCGTACTTCCTCTAAGCCTAATTCTAGTCCCACCCCACAGTTTCCATGTGCATTTTCATTGGTGTCCCTTTGTTACAATCAGTTTTGGGAGCCAACTCTGACTTTGCGTTTGGCACTTTAAACTGGATCCCAAGTACAATGATGCACAGACCTCTTATCAAACAGACCTATAAAATCTGGTACATTTCTCTTTAACACACTCTAGAATACCATGCAATCAGCTCTGCCCACGTGGCATCTCCTTTGTCATGGTTTTATCCCATTTGACTGTGGAAGGAGAACAATTCAATAGTAAAGACCCATGTGACTAGGTGAGTCTGCGACAGGGGACATAGGCATTAAGCATCTAATGACATGCTTGGATGATCTGCCAGGTTTTTACTCCCCTACTTTTGGAAAACGCATTATCATAAAAGTTTGAGAACTCTGGTTTAAGAAAGGGTTTCTTTCCAATGTGCCACCAAACTCCAGGCATTGCATTCTGCCTTGATTTCAGTAAGAAAGGTCTTCAGATGAGTGAAATTCATTTTAATGTCAAAACTGTGAGGAAAGAGAGTGGCCTCAGTAGAGAAGCGATGGCGCCAGTTTAAAGAATCTATTTTAAGCAGTGTCAACCATTAGAGCTTCCGGCTTTCTGGCGTGAGATAATGGTTGACAGTAAAGCAGGATTCACTGGCAAGACTCTTAAGTTTCAATATGAATAAGTCAGTAGGAGACAAGTTGACATCTGCACATGGGAACTGCTCACCATGCAGCTTTTCAGGGTTTCCATGGCATGTGCATGTATGTGCTGGAAACAGCACTGCAATGTAGAGAGATGAACTGGCTGGCACACATTGATGGGAGTTTTCCTCCTGCCTGCTACTGATGAAGTATTAGCAACAAGTTTATTCTTGCCGAAATGCCTGTGGTGTTAGTGTATCACCTGGGATCAGAGTTCTTTGATAACCATGGAAAAAAATTGCATTCTCATACTTTTCCATGCAAAGCTACTGAACTAGATTGCCCCAACTAACATGTCAAAATGAGCAAAGAGTATATTGGTCAGATAATGTTGCCTAGCTTCTTAAATTGCCAGAGAGTTTAAAGAAGCTGAGTAGGAAACAAACTGCTGTAGGAAGCAAAATGGCCTTTAAGATATTGCAGGACAAATATTATGATGAGGCATTTCCTGTTACAGGAGCTTTTGGCCCTGGTGTCCCTTCCTCATTCATTCTATTGCCTTGGCATAGAATGTCCCAAAAGATTCTCTATGAATCTGAACATGTAGCTGAGTCACCCATTGGTTCCTTGTTGCGAATCACCAGCTCCACTATCTTATTGTTGTATCATACTGAAGGATTCAGATGAGAAGCTGAGAGGAAGACAGAAGTGAAGATATCAAGTTTTGGCCACCCGAGTGCCGAGTGCCTTTGGCTCTGCCACGTAGCAAGATCATAAGCTGCCATTTCTGCGTTCACGCAAAATTTCGAAAGGAATCCTTAAAAAAGATAGAACTATAATCTCATCACTTGGCAGCTGAAGGGACACTCAGTTCTCATAAGGGATATATCACCACATCAGCTCTTCTGCATTCATCTTCAGCGTGACTCCATTATTTCAGCCAATCTAATGTTAGTAGCTCATTTAAAGACTTACATCTCTACTGCCTCATCACTGTAGGTAATTTGTTAATGAGGGAACATACATCTTGTACCAGCCACACTACATCTCACCTGTGCTTCAATTACTTTCCTATTTGTAGATATAAAGAACAGACGTGTCACCTTTTGAGTACCACTAACCCATAGCTCACAACCTGTGGCTGGTGATCAAGCTGCGATGTGGTGTTCCCCCCAAATCTATTAACTGCATTTTACTTGTTAAATTGTAGTTTGTTTAAATCGGTATTGTGGTAAACTACTTGCTTCAAGAAGGAAAGTGAAATGATGAATAATCTAAATAAATAAATCTGAACCACTGTCCCTGAGCCAGTCATTAGCTTTCCCAATGGTCATTCAATGCTCCAACACAGCCAAAGTCCTGAGCACCTGACAGCTTCCTGTTTGCAACTTCCTGTTACCCGTCTAGCTGCCTTGCCAATTGCTTTTATGCATTCTTCCCCCTATATATTAATGTCTTTTGTCTCTCCTTCAATGCACCTATTTCAGTGAAACGCACCCATACTGGAGAACCACAGGGAAGGTGATGTCATTTCCACATGCTGCATCAACAGAAGCACTGCTGCTTGCAGAGAGTTACTGTTAAGGGACTGCCCAGGGTCAACCTTGTGAATAGGCTAGTCTTGGGAAGAAGATATTGGATTTATACCCCCACCCTCCACTCCAAATCGCAGAGTCTCAGAGCAGCTCACAATCTCCTTTACCTTCCACAACAGACACCCTGTGAGGTGAGTGGGGCTGAGAAGACTCTCACAGCAGCTTCCCTTTCAAGGACAATTCCTATGAGAGCTATGGCTGACCAAGGCAATTCCAGCAGGTGCAAGTTGAGGAGCGGGGCATCAAACCCAGTTCTCCCAGGTAAGAGTCCGCACACTTAACCACTATACCAAACTGGCTCTCATCCCCCCCCCTTTTTTTGCACAACTGATATAACATAAAATTTACCAATGGATGGAAGAATTGATAGGCTTAAGCTTCTCCAGTTATTTCGACTGGATCAGACTGCCTTGTCAAATCAACGAAAAACCATAACAGCAACTGCCTCAGGAAAACAAGCACACAAATTATGTTGTGAACAGCCAAAAAGCCTGTGCTTGAACATGTCAACTTTTGTGAGTGGCAACATGGTTAGTCAGAAGACTG